>NC_132989.1:16112256-16737256 GCF_048564905.1 Vicugna pacos | reverse complement strand
TTTAACCGTCAGCTAAACCGAGAGGATAAACCCGCTCTCTGCTACTTACCATGCTGAGACCCGGAGAAGCTGTTGAAAGGAGGGAGAGATGCGAACTGAATCCATTTTCCTTGCGACCGAGTCGGATGCAGCCTCCGAACCCAACATCAGCAGCGGCTGCCGGGATTTTTTTTCCTCTCCCTCTCTGGTTGGCGATGGTGCGAAGAGGAACCACCCTTCCAGACCCACTAGAGTATCAGCAGCCGAGGCAGCAGAAGCAGCACCATCACCACTTGGCCTCCTCCCTCTCGGAGGATGGGGTGAGCTCAGAAGCAGCCAGGAACTTGCAGCAGACACCTCCTCTGGCTCCTCCTCTCCTGCCCCCTCCCCCAAAGCCCCACCCCTGCTGCGGTAGAGGCTGCCTGCCCAGGCAGCTGCTGGTTGTCACGGCAACGACCAATGGTAAGCGACCAGACTAAGGGGGAGGGGAGATGGGTGAAAAGAGCTGCAGGGGCTGGAGGGGAGTGAATTTGTGCCGCTGCCCTCTGAGATGCTCTTGGTCTCTCCCACTCTGGACTCCAGGTCTTTAAAAAATGGGGCATGGGTCCGTAGCCATGGGAAGAGAATAATTCCAATTTAATCAAAATCTAGACTGAACCATACAGAACATTAACAGAACATTAACTATTGTGTTCATTTTCTATGGTTTCCCAATACAATGTATTAAATTTGCAATCAGAAAAACTAATAACAAATATGGAGAAAGTTATGTCGTGTAATAGATTATTATCACTCCATTTATGTTTGTCCTTTATAGCATCTTTTACTCAGTGCCACACAAGGTTGTTAACAAGGGAAATGAGTAGCTGGACTTCACAATAAAGAGAGTCAGTCTGATTCCTTGGCTCTACTCTGTGCTTGTTTTTCTCAGGTGAGTCACTTGGTTTTACTTACTGCTTTTCCAGCTCCCGCTCTGAAGAAGACTAGAGTTGTTTGGCACTCCTCTGTGGAAAAGGAAGCTGGAACAGAGGAAAGAGAAATTCCTTGAGTTCCAAATCTTTCTAGTGTCAAACTCCCGGAGTGTTCAGTTTTCTGCAGGAAATTCTATGCCATTTCATGAATGGCCTGTAGGAGACCCCAAGCCAGCTGGTAGTCAGGATGGTAGGTAGGAAAAAAGGATGTGAAACCAGCAGTATTGAGTTCTTGATAAGCTCTGTTTCTGACTATAAATTATAAATGACAATAGTGTTTATCTCAGGCAGTCGTTGTAAAGATCGAATGAGATAATGCATTAAAAGCACTTGGCATGCAGTTAGCATACAATAAATGTTTACTCTTAACTACTATTATTAGTAGTGGTGATAGTACATTGTAGCCACTTCTTAATCCTAGGGACTAAAGGAACAGCATGGCAATTTCAGACACAGGAAAAAATTCAGGTGAGAAACCACTTAAGACATGATAGCTATGATGATGGTGATAGTGATGGTGATGATGGCAATGACAATGATGACAAAGACAGCGAGGCCCTGAGAGATTAAAGTTTCTCTAAAATGTGATAATTGCATATGTTGTAAGTCTTAAAGGAATTAAATAAATTTCTCAAGTCCACATAGCTTAAACATGGCAGAGCCAGAATTAAAATTCTGATGCTTTGAACATCAGCATTTGCTCTCCTGACCATTACATTTTCTGCCACTCCTTCATGGACCCAAGATCCTCATTCTTCTCAACCCATTGGGTTATTTACAGATTCAAATAGGGTAAGTACAGAGTTCAGAGTCAGACAGCCTGAGCTTGATTTGCTCCAGGTATAACTGGGGACATGTTAATTAACTTCCCTGAAGCTATGTTTTTTTCTCTGTGAAATGGAAAGAATCAGAGAACCTCACAGAGTCATTGTGAAAATCAAATACGATGAAATAGGATGATGCAAGCAGAGCATTAGCACAGTGTCCAGCACATAGTAAGTGTTCAATAAATGTTAGCTGTGATTGTGTTACACATTCTTAAGTCATTACCATGAAAATGTGAGAGGACTTTTTCCTGCATGGGCTCACACTTGATGCCAAGGCCTCATTCTAATAGAACTGGTCAAAGAAAGGGGTTGCAACTCATCCTCAGCCCTTGGCGTTGAGTCCTCTCCCAGGGGACGCCTGCATCCTGCTCTGTGTGCCTAGTGCCCCTGCCTCCCACCAGCATCTGAACAATCACACAGTCTACACGCATCTCCACGTCAGCGTCATGTAGGTGTAGTCGTGTAACATAAAGGAATGGGCGGTGATAGTCTAGCTTCTTTTGCGTTCTCTGTATTTCATCTTCTGCTGTCTTCACAAAAATGGTCATGTAACCAAGCAGAGAGGAAAAGCTATAGGTGACAGAATCCTCCTCACGGGCCTTGAGAGGAAGCGTTTCATCCTGAGCGGACTTGGCTGGGGTGAGTGGTTCTAGTTTTCTCTCCTCCTGTCAACACAGACAGAGTCAACTGGAGGAGAGAAAAGTGTTTGGTGTTCTCTCTTTAAACAACTCCCTAATTTAACCGTTCAAATAGTACTCTTCCTTTTCTTTGCCATATCTCTGCAGCACTGTCACCATTATTTAATAATAGTTTTCTTTAGATATTTAATTATGTGGCATTTCTTTGTATTTACTTTATTTGCAGTAGAACATTAATGAAATTAGGCTTGGTAAAGAGAATGTTCCCAGAGAAAGGAACTTCATGCAGAACAATACTTTTCTCTTTCTTTTTTAGTTAAACAGAGACTTCAAATTTATCTATAATAATTTTTAGTTAAAAAAATAATATTTAAAATTTCATTCCATCTATTTCCATTTCCTCTCTTACCATGCTCTATTTTTCCATAGTATCTCTTGTCTTCTCATAAACCAGGTTATTTACTTGTGCTTGAAATTTTTATGTTTCTCCCCACTAGAATGTAAGCTATGAAAGGGCAGGAATGCTTATTTGTGAACTGTACCTGACCCATCTTAGATGCTCAATAAATATTTGTTGAGTGAACAAACCAGCAATTAAATAGAATATCAACAACTTCTGCATCAAATCACAGCTATAAAAGTTATTACTAGGACATTATTTGTCCAGAGAATATTCGTCGAGAGAAATATTTTCAATATTCCTAGAAATTAAGAGTAAATAGTTGCAGTAATTATCTTTTTAGCATACATACATATTAACATAATACATATCTAATACATACCTATAAAGCCTAAAACACATGAAAACAAATACAGGTGTGTGTATGCATGACTGGGACATTGTGCTGTACCCCAGAAATCAACGCATTGTAATTGACTGTACTTCAATAAAAAGAAAAAAAATAATAAATAAAAGAGGCGAAAAAAAATCTATAGCTATTAAAGTGGAAACATTTGCCCATGCATATTCAGAGTCATCTAGCATGTTGCTGGTAGTCTTTGGGAAACTCTGATTTTGGTCTAAGAGTATCTTCTCTAGAAAGGCTAATAGTGACTAGATTGTTCACCTTTCCTGGGACCTCTCCAAATCTGACTCCTGAATTCTATGAGATGTCTGAAAAAGTACAGGGTTTTGGCTCCAAAAGCCACATTAAATTTTCAGGAGAAACCACAGCATAATGGGAGGAAGCTACAAAGTGTGGGCTCTGGAGACAGGCTACCTGGATTGAGGCCATGCTTTACCATTTTTATTTTTTCTGAGTGACCTTGGGCAAGTTGCTGAATTTCTCTGTGCCTCAGTTTCTTTGAACTGATCAAAGATCATGTGTGCAAAGAGCCAGCATGTAATAAATAAATAATGTTGACTAATATCAATATAATTTTTAATAACCAGGGGTAGGCATAGCACTATGAACTGTGGGTGTTTACGGAACACTCAGACCACTCCGGATTATTCTAAGAACTTGCTGTTATAACAGCAGACCAGCCACCAGCAGACTACGAGGAATTCTGGAGATGTTTATATCAGAGGTAGGCCAATGTCCTGACTTCCCCCCCAAAAGGGGGCAAAAAGTGAGGGATTAGAGTCAGAAGTGGCTGTTGTTTATTCCCTGTCTACTCTGCAAGAGGTTATTAACATACTGTCTATTTACAGAGAACATTAAATGTAAGCAGTCAGGATCTTCTTGAGGTTATTGAGAGTAAGGGTATCATTCTGACCTCAGTGCACGTCCTTTATCATCATTAGCAGGAAGCAAGGGTATTAAAAGAACTCCCCCCGAATGCTGTACTCCTAGGGCCAACCACCCTTGGATGACTCCCTACATAACAGGTGGACACTTCTGCATTTGCTCACCCTGTGTCCTCTGGAAGCCCCTCCTTTGACCCGATTATTCAGCCTTCAAGATTTATCCATCAAAACTGTTGACTGAAAAAATATGCACAACCTAAAAATTGAGAGTCATGTTTTATTCAGCGGACTTTCTGAGGACTCGAGCCCAGGAGGTGGCCTTTCAGATAGCTCTAAGAGACTGCTCTGAAGGGGCAGGGGAGAAGCCAGGATATATATGAGTTTTTGCAACAATGACCAGGTAATCAAAACATCAAAAAGATTACTGTTAATTAAAGAAAACCAGATATTACAAGTTAATGGATTAAGTGCTTCTCTATGTGTGGGAAGGTTGAAAAGCCTGGGCTCACTGAAATCATTCCTCTGGTAGCACCTTAGCTATCTAGGGCCAGTGTCCTGTTCTTCCCATCCTGAGTTCCCTCCGGTGCACCATTGGGGGTGGGTGCAGAGGCCAGACTGCCTACTTGTCTCCATCCTGAGTTCCCTCTGCTCACTGTCAGAGGTAGCCAGTGACTGGATGGCCACAGAATCCTTTGTTTACTGATATGGCAAGCAGTATTTTTCATTCACATCTCCTTCAGGGGGCTCGTCACTGATACCAGATTAGCATCAAATTCGCATTAGAACTGAGTGACCCATTGTCCCTTGTCACATCTTTTTTTTTTTTACTACACTCACGTTGTTGAATGGTAAATACTTTTTTGTCTTTTTCTCCTACTTGACTGTACACGCTGTGAGGTCAGGGATACTGTTCATCCATTCATTTACTGATGCATTAATATAACAGATACTTATTGCTAGCTGCTCCTGTGTGCTGTACGAGGTACCAGAGACGTAGCTGTGAATAAGGTAACATGTAAATTCTCTTCGCGGAGTTTATAATCTCAAAGGAAAGAGGGGCCACATAATTACTTAAATGAAAGACACTGAGGCTACGACGGAGAACTACGGGCAGCTCTGAAAGCATGTAAAGGAGGGGAGAATAATTGAGTTTGAGAGCCCAGGAAGCTACTACTGGAGGAACTGCAGAGAAGGGTGGGGGCAGGTGTTTTCAGACAAAGGGAAGGAAATGTATGCTGGTCCAGAGGTGTGGATGAACGTGGCACGCTACTCAGTTTTTGTTCGATGCTCACACCTAGTGTGGCACCTGTGCACACTGTGTGCCACGCGTGTGTTTTTTTTGAAAGAATCTGTCTCCTCTTCCTCCTAACACATAATCGACCAAGTTCTCTCCTCCCTGTTTTCCCTCTGTTAATTTATTTGCCGGATTAGAGTTTGTCAGTAGCTAAGGAGCTGATAGGCTGTGTGGGATGAGAAAGCATGAAGAGAAGCCAAAAGATTAATTGTTGTTCTTAACGGTGGAAAAAGAGGTGTAATGTGAACAGTGACCACTGCTCCATTACAGATTTATTAAGTCAGATTTACGCGATAAGACCACCTTTGCTCTGATGTTGAAACAAGAAGCAGTTTTTCCTTTCAGGTCCCGGGCAATTGCATATTACCCAAAGGCAGACAGCACGTGGGCCTAGGTGACCAGCAAATCAAGGACACTAAAGAAATGGGAAAAGCTCTGTTTCCATGAACTTTTCCAAAATTTTGTAATCAGAAAAACTATAAATAAGCTAGTTTAATTTTGGTATACGTGCAAGTTTTAATTTTCATATGGTTTTCACTGTGGGAGGCACCATAATTGTCACGATTTTTACAGAGCTTAGGAACTCACAGTGTTTTATGACTTACAGCACTCAGAGTAGAGGACGTGAGCCAGGAGGTCCAGTAAGCACACACATCCTGCAGTGAACAAAACAGACTTAGTTCTGGTCCTGGTGGAGCTTAGAGTCTAGTGGGTGGGGAGGCCAAAAAACAAGAAAACAAACTGCTAAAACAATAGCACATCTTCACAAGTGCCAAGAAGCCATGAGCGACTGAGAGGAAGATGAGGACAGGAGGTGGGGAGAGAGGGAATGACTCACTGTGGGGTGACACTGAAAGTATGAGAGATGAAGTAGGATCAGGCCAGTCCTGTAAGAGCAAAGGCAAGAGAGTTTCTGATGGAAGGATGAGTTCTGAGGAGAGGAAAAACCAAGGAGGAGGAATTTTTCTGAAGGTCAGAACAGCTGGATATGGTGACCATGGGGTAAAGAAGCATGAGGGGAAGTTGAGAAGGTGGGCAGGAATCAATTACGCAGCACCTTGCAGCCCAATATCAAGCAATTGGAGTTTTTCTTAAATGCAATGAAGCATCACCAAAGAGTTTAAACTTGGTTTAAGGCATCATGGGAAATGCACTCCTGGACATACATCCAGAGGAAATTAATTCAAAATGACACCTGCACCCCAGTGTTCATAACAGCACTATTTACAATAGCCAAGACATGGAAACAACCTAAATGTCCATCGACAGAAGACTGGATAAAGAAGTTACGGTATGTATATGTATGCAATAAAATACTGCTCAGCCAAAAAAAGAGTAAAATAATGCCATTTGCAGCAACATGGATGGACCTGGAGATTGTCATACTAAGTGAAGTAAGCCAGAAAGAGAAAGAAAAATGCCATATGAGATCACTCATATGTGGAATCTAAAAAAACGACACAAAAGAACTTATTTACAAAACAGAGACAGACTCACATACATAGAAAACAAACTTACAGTTGCCAGTGGGGAAAAGACAGTGGAGAGGGATAAACTGGGAGTTTGGGATTTCCAGATACTAACTACTATATATAAAATAGATAAACAACAAAGTCTTACTGTATAGCACAGGGAACTACATTCAATACCTTATAATGGCCTATAATGAAAAAGAATATGAAAGGGAATTCATATAGATATATATGAATCACTATGCTGCACACCAGAAATTGACACATTGTAAATTGACTGTAATTCAATAAAAAAAAGAATAAAGTATTGTGGGGAATGAATCTGTGGTGGGCAAAAGTGGATGTAGTTAGGATGCTGTGGTCACCTAGGCTAGAGATGATGGGGGTTAGATAAGGGTGGGGGCAGTGGATACGGAGAAAATTCGACTACGTCAAATGAATACATTTTAGAGAGGGCACTGTGAGGACTTGCTGATGGACTGGCAGCTGGGGCTGAGAAAGAGGTAAATATCAAAGACCACTCCTAAGAAGCAATTAACTCTTCCACTTTGAAGAAATGGAAGAGGCTTGGGTTTTATTTTCTGTGGGGATGAAAGGCCTCAGGGCTCTGGCTCTGAAAGAGTGTGGGGAAACTTGAAGGAGATCCAAGTGCCCAACTTTCAGGGGTCCCTCCTCCCTCCCCAAGCCTAGTGCTCTTGAGAATTAGGTGCTTATGACCAGTTGGTTCATTGGGCAAATCGTCCCTAAGCTGATACAACTACAGTGGAAGCAACTTGGCTGGAAGGGATAGTCGAGGCCTGGAAGGACCCCATGGTTTTGACTCAGAAAATCCCCAAGCCTTGAGAAGGGGACTGCCAGCAGGAAGTGGCCTTCCTCTGCTCAGAGCACCCTAAACCACATTCTCTTCCATAACCAGTTTGACTTCTTCCTGGCTTACAGTCTTGATTCGACCTCTTTCTAACGATGAGACCTTGAAACCATGTCTTCTCTTAGTTCCAGTGCCTCGTCTACGAAGCCAGGGTGAACATTGCCTTTGCTTACTAAATGAGGTCTAAATGAATTATGTTTGTAAAAACCTTGGCACATGCCTGGCAGGTGGAAGGATCTCTATGAGTTCCAGCTGTCCTGTCATCTCCTCCCCCAGAGCTGAACCCTTCTTATTACAGCTTTTCAAGCACCAACCTTTTCCTTTCAGCCCCTCAATTTTTGAACAATTTCCCTAATACCTCCTACCTCAAGATCCCCATATTATTTCTTAGATCCTTTAAATGGCTGAGTCCTTATTTTCCTCTGGCAGGCCAGGTGCAGAGGGAATGAAGAGAGAAAAGCTTTGTCTAAAAGTAGAACTTATAGATTTCATGCTCTGTCTCACATATTTATGAGACAACTTTCTTTAAATATTAATTCCTGCATTTACATTTTATTACTATTTGATTTTTTTCTTATATTTGATCTGAAGTGTGAAATTGGGAGCCTGGAGCTTGCCAACACTTCCATGCTAGAAAAAAAATGCACAATGAAGAAATTTGAGTTTCATGGGGTTTTTCTCTCCCCACCAAGAACAACAAGATTCTGCCAGGAAATCCTGGAGATCTCTTGCGTCTGCCCACTGCCTCTCCCCGGGGCACTCCAGCTTAATGTGTCTCTGGCTCTAGCTCCTGCTACAAGCTGAAAGGTCTTTCCTGCAAGCTGGAGACCACTGCTGTGGACCAAGAGGGTTTGATTCTGAACAGGGATGATGGAAGGAAGGCTGGACCAAACCCAGAGAGGGGAATGAAATTTCAAGAAAGCAGTTTTCCTCTTTTTAATTCTATTTTTAAAAATACATTTTTATTGAAGTATAGTCAGTTTACAATGTTGTGTCAATTTCTGGTGTACAGAACAATACTTCAGTCATGGAGGAACATACATACATTCGTCTCATATTCTTTTTCACCATAAGTTACTACAAGACATTTTAACTCTATTAAACCTCTTTTTTTAAACCTAAGTCCAAATTCCTTCTCTTTTCCCGGCATCTAGTTCTCCTTCTAATAAATTTCTCAATTCTTAACGAAACTCCAATCCATCTCTCAAGTAAATCTGTAAACTCAACTCTCATGGAAGTTTAATTTTCAAAATGGTAGAATCAGGACCCTTAGGCAAATGCAAAGTGCAGACATCAATGGTGTTGGTTATTTATTATTTCTTTATTTAACCGGAGGTCCTGTGACCTGTTAAAACTGGCCTAAAGAGCATTAGCGAAGCTAGATATTTATAGAAAATATACAAATGAAAGGACAAAGTGGTTTTTCTTATGCAGTCAGCTGGAGCTTCAAGCTTTGAGATGCACATTTTATGCACAGGGTTGATCTTTATAACCATGAATAAACTAAGCTAGTGGTTGATCTTTTGTAGGTCATAACAGCCAGGCCTTTTACCACCTGAATCAACAGATAGAATGAATATTAATCTCTTCTCTTGTTCCTGGGAGAGACCTTACACAGGATGATGAGGGCACAAGGGTCTGGAGAAATGGAGTTTCGTGTCCTTTCTCCTAAATGTCCTTGGTCTTGTCAGATAATTTTTAAATTTCATCCAGTGAATCACAACATGCCCAAAATCTGAGGGATCTCATTTCATGTGTGAATGAAAAATTCTGCAAACCATATCAGTAAATAAAGAATGCTGAAACCATCAAGTCATCCGTGGCTGCTGCCACCCTCTAGTGAGGACAAACCTGCAGCCCGGCCTCTGCAGCCTCTCTCAATGGTGCACCCTGAGGGCACTCAGAATAAGAAAGGACAGGATACTGGCCCTAGATAGCTAGGTGCTGGTCAAAGGAATAAATTCAATGAGCTCAAATGTTTGTTTCCTCCCACACATAGAAAAGCACTAAATTCTGACTTGAGATGCCTGGTTTTCTTTATTTAACAAGTAATCTTTTAATGTTCCAACTTCCTGGTCTTTGCTGTAAAACTCCTATATATCCTAGCTCCTCCCCTACCTCTTTGGAGCAGTCCCTCAGAGAGATGAGAGGCTGTCTGTCATCCTGGGCTCGAAGGGGCTCGAGTCCTCAGAAATGCCCGCCAAATAAAACATACCTCCCAATTTTTAGGCTGTGCATTTATTTCAGTCGACACATGCAATGTCTTCATCTCTCACAATATCCTCCCATTTTACAACAATATTTATGGCAGAGAAAGGGGATGGGAAGGAATAAACTGGGAGTTCGAGATTTGCAGATACTAACTGCTATACATAAAATAGATAAACAATAAGTTTGTACTGTATAGCACAGGGAACTATATTCAGTATCTTGTAGTAATTTATGGTGAAAAAGAATATGAAAATGAATATACGTATGTTCATGTATGACTGAAGGATTATGCTGTACACCAGAAATTGACACAGCATTGTAAACTGACTATATGTCAAAATATATGTATTTTGTGTATATATATACACACACACACACACACACACAGACACACAAATTTATGGCAGAGATAAATAACAGAAAATAGAGGGGAAAAAAAGGAGAATGGATGAAAACAATGTTTTCAGCAGACTGTGGCGCTGGTGCTCGGATCATCTTGACCCATCACACTGGCGGGCGTTGGACGTGCTGTGCTCTGTGTGGACACTGAGAGCCCTGCTACTCACCACCATGACACACGGGGGCCCAAGCAGTCCTGCTTGGACAACTCGAAAGAAGGCAGAGAATTATTCTCATCTCACTCAAAAAGCTTTACGTAAAGGGAAAGAACTTTCTCCTTCCTCAAAAGATGGAGCTGAGAGTGACTTTTCCTCACCTTGCCAAGCACGCCTGCCTGACAAGGAGGGAGGGCATCCGTGGGCAGGGTGAACTGGTCAGCTCCTGTGCGTGGAGGAGACCGGGGCTTGTGCAGAGTGTAGAAGCACAGGAGACCATGTGCGCGGGGCATCCGGAAGCAGCGGGGTCTGCATGTCTACTGGCCCTGAGGAAGGCCTGGTCCTGGGAAGCAAAGACTGGAGGCTGCCGCGCTGATTCTTGAACTCACATACTAACCCCCTTGGGGGCTTTCAGAGAACTACTGAAGCAGAGGATGCGGAGGGCACAGGGAGTATTTGGCAGGAATGTGACCTTCCAGTGTGAGTAGGTTGGGGCTCGTTCGTTCACCCAGACAAATTAGGGGTCAGGATATTTTGGTTACACAACAACAGTTATTTTTAGGTTCTTTCTCCAGTCTCCTATATCTCCTTTTCAGTCAAGTAAACAGAGTGAGCTACAGAAACGCAGTGCAGCACCATGCTACATCACTGTCAGATGTCTGACTTCATGCTTTGCTGTCTCCACACCAGAGTACAGGACAGAAAATACAGACACTTTTATTTGCACAATTTGCTCGTGCCCAAATTCACTGAGACTCTCACTGCTTGTCTTTATGAAAGAGAATTTCTTGGAAGCACGAGAAGAGAGGAAATTCTGTTTCATGAGTTTCCCTTGATTTATCTAGTGTCTGGTGGAAGCCTCAACAGCCCAGTGCCAGGATGAGACATTCAGCCCCGAGAAAGGACTTCACGCCTCTCCTTCTGCTCACTCTGTAAACTCTGTGGACCCTACTTCTTTAGCGTCCCCTTCAAATGAAACTCTTCTTAGAAAGCCTAACACCATGTAGCCACAGTTCCCTATAGAGTTATAGCTGTGCTTCTGGGCAATGCAGAGAGTCAATGAATTAGGGTCATTACATCATCCCAACACCAGGCAAATTTAGACTTAATGTTGTAATGTGGGAAATTGGGCCAGGGCCTTCTCCAGAGTTTGGGATGTTTTGCCTTCAACATGAGAGTGAAGTATTAGTGGTAGAATCCCAGACGGTACTGTATTAGATCAGACTCTCATCCCCTGAGAAGCCTGAGATGTAAGAACGCCATGGTAGTGAATTTAACCTCCCCTTTCAGGTGACTCTGTTGTCCTAAGTGAGACTTTAAAAGTCACTGCATCAGGAGCAAGTTAACAGTGAGTGAGAAAAATGTCCATTCTTTCTAAACATCCAAACAGTGCAATCTCCAAGCCTTCTTTATTTTATCTTTGGTCACTGAATAACTAGAGGTCCAGGCAGGAGGTCACAGTGCTTCACGACTGTGTCCCCTAGGTTCCCAGCAAGCTGCAATCTGCCTCTGGAACTGGGAACAATTTTTAAACACAAGAGCAAAAGGAGATGGGGCATGCTGTGCTTCATGCAAACCCCTCTGTAACTCTAAAGATTTGTTTGCCCTTCATAATTGAGACTAGATCTGTATCCTTTTTTTTTTTTGATACAGTGCAATGACTAATGACTATCTGTTTTAATACATAATTAGTAGGATTAAAAAATCCACAGTGTATCAGAGGTGATGGAGTGCCTAAGGTTTCCTCCATTTTTCCAACCACTTCTATTTTGGCTCTAATGTACAATAGCATGGGGATGTCAAAGAGGAAGGGCAAAGTGCTGTGAATCATGTCATGTCCAATTTTTCCAGAATTTTCTGGAAAATGTCCTATGTGACTTTATATACAGATCTGTATGGAAATATCATAGAACAAGAGCAGGCTTATTTCACATACCTTCCTAATGGAGGTCCCAGACCTCAGTATGAGATACCAAGCCTAGAAACAACATTTGATGCCTTATTGTGGCTTCTGTGATCTAGTTAGACTAAGTCAAAGTCCTGGTCTTTTGTAGGTCGTAATGACTATCTTTTCCGTCTCTTGAACCAAAGCCTGTAGTAGATATTAAATTTAGTTTTTGAGCCTCAGTTTCTCAGATCAACCTGGGTAAGGCTCTGTAAATAGGATTTTAGAAGCAGATGGCCTGAGACAAAGGAAAAGCAGCTTCATACTTTGCCTACTCACATCTCCTGGGCTTTCCACATTTCTTTCATCTAAGCTTTAGCTAATATATCACAGAATTGTGAAGCAATGTCCTCAATTCTCTTACTTTCCTCCATTCGGCACCCGATTTTCAGGTCAGAGATTCATGTATAAAACAGAGGATGAGAAAATAAAGATAACTGAGACTAACAATTCCAAGTACATGATAGTAATTTCTTTGTTCAGAACCTAGTCTGAGAGATCGAAACTTGAAGGGGAACCCTGATGCTGTTTCTTTCCATTTGCTTTAACAAGTATTTGAGTGATGCGTCACCAACATTCCTAGTGTTTATTTAGTATGGACATCTCCCCTCTACCTCAGCCCCTCAATAGGAGAATGAGTCCATGACTGTCCCTGCAAAACTCTCAGTCTTTGTAGCTGTGCATGGGAAATACAGTTGCAAAAAGTACAAGAATTGTACTTTGCTTTTCCAGTGAAAAGCCTTTAGAACACATCTCACTTAACTCTTCCTCCAGTCTTGGCTTGATTAAAAATTCATCGATAGAACATTGAATCTCTCACCTCCCAGGACCATGCCCAGAACTTGTCAAGTCTAGCCTTCAAGACCAGGATCTTTCCAGTCATTCCTTCTGGCAGGACCTCATTTAAGCTGTGGGGCAGTCATGGGTACATCTCATATCTTATGCTGTTAAATATCCCAAGGTTGGTTTTCACATGTATACTTTGGTGAACAAATTTGCTATGGCAAAACAGGTGGAATAGAGCTTCATGTTAACACTTTTATCCTGTTTCTGCTCTCAGTCACTTTCCACTATGGCCAAGAATCTTAGCATTGAGGGCAGGCCCAAGAGCAGAAATGGAATGCTTTGCTTTATGACTTATACCTGTCTCCCCAATATTCCATTTTGCTCTTAATTGTCTTTGTAGCCAGTTTTTATATGTAGCCTTTAAAGTCAAAAGAGAGGATTTTTTTTCCACTGAGATACCCCTGAAGACTCCAGAATTAGCAGGAATCTAAATAGTCCAAGTCTAATATCAGGGACTAGCCTTTGAGTCAGGGTTCTGTGCATTTCCTGTGATTTGTGATCATGCTTACTGTGTCACACACACACAAGGGAGCAGGTGGACAGGGATGACTGAGAAATACCTAGCCTGCCTTCTACTGAGAGCTGCAGGCAGAACTTCAGCCACAGACGGTCACACTGATGGGTGCCCTTTGGAGACATCCAATCACCCTGTGTCCCCAGGCTGGGATACAGCATACACTTTGAAGTGGCACAGGGAACAAATGCCCCTTCCCAGAACCGTGTGAATCTGGCTTTTATGACTAGAACAAACCATAGGAAACTGTCTTATAAAATCAGATTATGTTGAAAACAGCTTCTGTTGATGAGGTTATGTAAAAATAGAACTCTTGCACATTACTTGTGTGAATGCAAACTGGTGGTGAGATGGAGGAGAGAGAGCAAATTCTTACACCTGTCTGACAGCTCTGCCTGCTGAGAGAGCCTAGCAGCAGTGCCACACCAGTATCCAGATCATGAACTCAAAACCCCATACTTCATTAAAAGAAAAGAAACAAGAGCTCCTTGGAGAAATCACTGATTCCAGGGCTGGGGAAGCAAAGTACAGGATGAGCCCGGAATATCTGGCCATGCCGAAAAGTAAAGAAGTACTCAAAGAATGATGGGGACATTTCAAATTCAAAGGAGCCAGCTCGAAAGGACTCCCATTAGCAAAATCTGAGGAAGTGTAAGCAACAGAATGAATAATGGCAGTTATGGAAGACAATATATAGAAGAAAACTAGATTCCCATGAGTCCATAATGTCACAAATAAATAAATAAAATGGAATTAATAGGGGAGAAGGGAAAGT
The DNA here is from genome assembly GCF_048564905.1 of Vicugna pacos. Lineage (NCBI taxonomy): Eukaryota > Metazoa > Chordata > Mammalia > Artiodactyla > Camelidae > Vicugna > Vicugna pacos. Next base: position 16,722,672 of record NC_132989.1, on the reverse strand, counting down.
TCTCTTTTGCAGGAGAATGCCAATGAACAACTGTAAAAGGAATATTCCATCATTTGGCAAATCATCATTTAGCAAACATCATAACAATATTTTTAGGCATGAATCATCAATGGATACTAAAAGTAATGAGTAAAAGTTTCAGGAGGAAGAGGACATTCACAGAGTCTCAAACTATCTCCCCACAAGGTCCCTGTTAATTACAAAGGGAAAAATAGTAACTTTGCAGTGGAGAAAGTTGGTTGGCATTTCTTTAAGCAAGTGATTAAAGTTAACAGTAGGACAAACAGAACTCAGGTGTCTGCTTATATGATGTACTGAAAAGAGCACAGCACGCCTTCTGAAGAATCTCTGCCAAATGCATTGTCTATCAGCTCTAATCCATGAGAAAGAGCAAATAAACCCAAACTGAGAGATGGTCTACAAACTATCTGGCTTGAGCTCTTAAACATTTGTCAAGGTAACAAAAGGCAAAGTAGGACTGAGAAAATCTAGATTAAAGAAGACTAGAGGCATGAGTATTAATGCTTTGGAATCTTGGATTCGACCCTGGGGAACCAAAACAAAACAACTTGTTGTAAAGAACATTAACAGGATAATTGGTAATGTCTGAATAAGGTGTATAGGTTAGGATTATATCAGTGTTAATTTCCTAATTTTGATAATTGAATTCTTGATGTGAAAGAAACTGTCCTTGTTTTTAGGAAAGAATTTAGGGGAAAGAACATAATGTCTGAATTTTTCTCAGTAAGTTTTCTTTTTCCTCCCTCTCTTTCCCCTCTTTTCTTTCTTTCTTTCTCCCCCACCCTTCCTCGTCCTCCCAGGGCTGCTGCGGTGATGCCCACAGGAACCTCAATCACACAGGATGCAAATAGGAAAGAACCAGTCTCTTCCCCCTCCTGCAGTCTTCTAGGCTCCCTCTGGTACCCATTATTGGCAGCGTTGGCTGATTGGCCAAGCAGCAATGGGGTTTGCATAGTCCCAGCCTAATACAGTAAATCAAAGTATTAAAGGGTGTAATTGAAGCTGAGAGACAATGTTTCCTTGTCTCTTAGCCCTTCAGAACTTTCTAGGAGATGGCTTCATGACATACTTGAGTGTTAGAGCCTTGGAGAGGAAACTTTATGTTGCTTCTTAGGTAGGCACAACTCTGACCCACGAGTGCTCACATTTCCTAGTGTCATTTTCTTAAAGGGAGCACTTCTATTTCATAAGAAGTAAGCTATATGTTTTATTCTTTTTTTTCAATAGAGGTACTGGGGATTGCACTTAGGACCTCATGCATGCTAAGCATGCACTCTGTCACTGAGCTATCCCCTCCCCCTTAGTATGCTTTATTCTTGTGATTAGAAATTCTCAGTAAGTTTTTCACTAGTGTTGGGACCTTAGTTGAGAATCGATTATTATGAGTTCCTTCTCCAGGGAAGAACATTTAAAGATAATCAACCTCTCTCCCCCAGCCTTCATGAGATGTAAGATCCTTCCATTGCATCATCAGGGTCTCTCCTCCCAATAGCATAACCAGATCTCTCTAAATTTGACCTTCAGGGCTTTGTTTATTTTCTTATTTTTTTAAACATGCCTTCTGGAACAGTATCAAATTGCAGATCAGTGAGCTGTGTGGTTTGCTCTCTGTTTAATACCACAGAATTGAGGGTGGACTTTTACAACTACAGTTTGGGAACAAATTCAGTGATGTAGAATTGGAGGAATAAAGCTTCATACTGAGTCTTCTACTGTTCTTCCTAAATTCTCAGGTTTCTTCCCCAATGTTTTAACCCTTGACATCTAGTGGAGAAAGAAAAAACAAGATTCTGTGCCTCGAGTAATATCCTTAGTCCTTGAGATTCTTGTCTATTTTACACCCATGCTCAACAGCAGAGAAACGCAGAGTCCATGAGACGTCCGGGAAGGGCTTGCTTCTGGCAACCTCCTCCAAGCCCGTCAGAGCTGTCCAAGAGGGTCTTCACAAGCCAGTCCTTAGCATGAGAGACCCAGTCCGTGACGAAGACTTTTGAAGCTATCTACGTCAGGTTTTCCATTGCTAAATTTAAGGAAGCACATTAGCCTGTCAGACTCTGAGCATCATACACCATCACTGTGGTTGTCATCATCGGCCGAATTTTCCTTTAGACATCATCTCTGCTGTGGGTGGCATTGGCAAGTCAGAGCCTCCCAAGTTCCACATGGACACTCAGAGTGTATCCAGTTCTATCCCTTCCTCCTAGATGGGCTAGTTCTAACTTCTTAGCATGAATGCAAAGTCTCTCCAATGAAAACCTTGGAGATGCTTTACAAGTCAGAGCAATGGGAATAAGACAGGAGGGAAGGGGGCAGGGCACAGCCACTCAAGGAATGACAGCAATTTAACACCAAAATGGTGGGAGATTCAGCAAAATGGTGGAAGATTCAACTACTAGTTGGCCTTGAGGATTAAGAGGTTTGACTTCTAGCAGAACTTGAGCATCATTATATGCTCATTGTAACAGCGTGATCAAATAACATGCCCACAGGTGCCATGACAGTCCCAAGGCTAACCACAAAAGGCCAAAGAATGGGCAGTGGCCCAATTCCTGGGAATCCCAGCCCCTTCCCCAGGGCAGCTGGAATGGTCCCACCTGTAGGTGTGTGAAGCTACTGAGCCTATAAAAACTGACACCACCATGCCTAGTGGCCCTTTTCACTCCCTCCTCTTTGGAGACGGCCCGCACTCTGTCAGTGGAGTGTGTACCTACTTTTACTTTAACCCGAGCACCCAATCCCCACACGTCTTTCCTTGCCTTTCTCTTGCCTTACACTCTATGCAGTTCGTATCTCTCTAAATAAATCTACCTTTACTCAACCATGGCTCGCACTTGAATCCTTTCCTACATGAAGCTAAGGATGCACACTTGGCGGGACATGTTCCAGGGACTCAACCAAGACCTGGGACTCCGCCCTCCTCATGCCCCACATCCGTTTTCCTGCATCAGGGAGAAATTAGCTGAAATGAGGAGAAATGAAGATTCACGCTGTATATGTAACCATTCTGCATTCTCCCAGACGACTCCACTCAGGCTCAAGTCACTGCACACTGTGAACCAGAAAGGGACAGAGGAAGGACCATTCTCTCTCCCAGAGTTTCCTGTACTTTGGTTGCATGGCAGAGGACCACAGGCAGACACGAGAGGATGCCAGTGAATGATGGTTTCAAGCAGCCTTTTCTTATGCCCCAAGAACTGTCTAAGAAGGGTCTTTGTGACCCAGAAAAAAAATAATTCAGAAATGAGGTCTTCATTTTCTTGCACCCAGAAGCATGTGAGCTCAGAAGTCCCTGCTCTAGTGTCTGTCCTAAGCGCCCCAACTACTGGACAGGTGCTGTAGGTCACAGCCTCCCATGGGCAACAGATCAACGCAAGTAGAATGAGGAGGAGCGCAGTATCCTGTGTGCCTCCCGTGCATGTTCCCATTCTCCCCGGTTTGTCTCACCCTGAACGTCGTCAGAGAGAGGTAGAGCAGAAGGCTGGGGTTCATTTCAGACCCTTTCTTGGTGTAGGGACCTGGTAGGAGAGGCCTAGAAGGACAAGGGAAGGAGGCGCGTCACGAAGCCTCTGTGCAGCTCTCAGTGCTGCCTATGTGTTGTCTCTGGGGCCCAGAGCCTGTCTGAGAAACCAAGGCTGATGGTGGGACTTGGGTCCAATGGGACACTCACTCCTGTGCCCCTCTTTGGATCCTTCTCTAGTGCTCCTTCAAGGAGCAAATCTTATGGTTATTTCTTCATTACTGTAGGGAGGGCCTCCAACGTGTCAGGCCACTGAGATGCAAAATGAAACAAACAATATTCACCTAAAATTCAAGTCGAAACTTATAGTCAGTTATAATTACTGGTTATCTTTTTCTCCTTCGTCTTCACAGCTCAACTGCTTGAAGCATCCTCTGCATTTATGCACAGAGTTAATGACTCTCCCAGCAGGTGGTTTACATCAGTGTTCTGGGCCTCTGCCTCCAGGCAGTCCTCTTAAGTAAATCAAATCTCCCCTTCCAAAGAGCTGCCTTGAACAGGCTTCCTGCATTAAGGACAATCTCTGAGCCAGCACTGGAAACATATTTAAGGTACATTTCCCTCTAGTCTATCTTTCTTAGAAAACTGTTATTTCACAATGTCTCTGAACCCAGACATTTATAATTCATTTCATTTCTATCACAACATGAGAAGGTACCTCCTACCCTTTCTCTCCTTTTCTCTGGCCCCTAATAATCTGTTTTCTCAAACGTAGAGATACTGTGTAAACCTTATTTCCTTCTCAATTACCAGTGGAATGTTTGGATTTGACTCTGTGCCCCAAGTTGAGTTGCTTTCCCCCACCAAAATCTCTACCAGTCTTCCTGGTTGTACACTAGTGACACTGAAATCACAAAACTTTTAAACAGCAGGTACCTTTATAGGCATCTGCTACCCCTTCTCTTCCAGAAGACTGAACCAGTCTTAAATAAGGAGATGCCTGAAGGCTTCCTATGGGACTATCTTGCTTAAATTTGCCAAGATTTTTGACATAACTAGGCATGATCAGGAAATCACTTTTATTTGCCCCTCAAGGCTCTAGATTGAAGAGGGTCCTAAATATCAATGAAATGTTTCTTCTCCTTCAGTTATTTGACTCTCAGTTAGTTGACTCTCCCAAGATAATGACGCCAGACAACAAATGACTTAGTTTAGAGCAAACGAGTGAAACAGAAGCTCTAAACTAAGTAGAATGAAGTGGAATCTTCTGTCTCCTCCCTTTGGCTCCTGAGGTCCTGCCCCGTGGCTCTCACATGACAGGAGTGCTCCTTGAGCTTCTGAACATCTGGGGAATCATCTTGGCCTTGTCCCTGGTCTAGTAATAATTTTCACGGTTGACCAATTTTATGATACACACAATTATTCTTCAAGGAAGTAGAGTTCCAACACCGCGTAGAGCCCGCTTACATAAGGGAGTTTAAAAACAGCCGAACTCTGCCTTTTCCATCCTCCTCCCTCACAAATCTTGCCGCACTGGCACTGATTTGACTTTCTGCCAGTTTGTGATACAAGGAAATGTCTCAAATATGTTGCAGGAAAAAGCATTAGAAATATATTCTCTGTAACAGGAGGAGGCTCTGTGCAATGAAGCATTTGGGAAAGAAATCCCAGGTGAAAAGGAAAGTCAGAGCAAAACAAATCAGAAAGTCAAGCTAAGCAGACAGGACAAGAGGGAGTTCAACGTGAGGGCATGTTTACTGCAGGATCCAGATAATCATACATAGAATGTCACACAAATCTTTACAGAGAAATCTTTTAGTTGAAATCTCCCATTTGCATTTATAATAGTCTCACAGGCCAGCAAATCAGTTTATCTGATTTTAAAAATTGTCATGTGCTTCAGTACAAAGATCATTCTTGGTTTAAGAGCTGAACATTAGTAATTTTGTACTTACTTAATGACTTTGAAAATGCAAGTTTTTATATAGAAGATCTGATTTATTTGTAACCTAACTTTAATACTAAAATAAAGGAGGTCACTTTAACAGCTCTCTTCTGCTCCAATCAAATATATTTTCCACTGACTACATACCAAGGGACACAGCAACACTGAATACAGACTCCTTGTGTTACACTGGTGAAATGCAAACTTGGCTCATCAATCATTCTTTCCCAGTGGCTTTGAGTAAGTAAATGCAATGCTCTATCTTAGGAGAATGACTCCATCCCAGTTTTCCTGAAACATCAATAAAAACCCCTGTTGTTCGCAGCAAGGAAGATGTGCCCATTTAAAGTAAGTTGATCTCTGGAGACTGATGGACATGTCCTACACCGAACCTGCCTGGGGCAAGATACATCCAGCCGAAGTGTTGAGAGCACAGTAGGATGAACAGGTAAAAATCAGATTTAGAAGCTGGGTCAGCTGATGGGCTATGTCGATACGGGACTTGGTAAACTGGAGAGCTTAGCTGGGAAGAAAGGAAAGGCACCCTAAAAATCGTTTTGATATGGACAGGATCTGAGCCCCGAGAAACCCTATTCTTAGGCTTGATTTGGTTTTGCTCTGTTCCTTCCTTGACGCATTTTGGCCAGTCTTGCCCTGCAAGTCCCTTACAGCTGTGCTTCTCCTGCCCTCACACTGAAAGTGCTCCCTCCCAGTTCAGGGGGAGTAACCGACCCTCCCGAAACTTGCTCACTCAAAGCTACTTTCAAATGATTATCTCGGCACATGCTTCAGTGGTTTCTGTAACATGGATACGTCACAGGGAAGAAACAGAAATATATACCCCTCTCTACGTTTTGTGTTTTTAGGGGAATTAGATAGGTGGGGATTTGGTGACTACCGAAGGGTGGAAATCGGAAGTTGAGGAGGACAGAGTCAGACGTTTCTACCTGATGCCTGACCCACTGTTTTCCTTTTAAACAACTGACCTCTGCAGCAACTTTCATTCTGAAAGGATGAGTGGATAATCACACAGCAACCTTACTGGCAGGTGTCGGGGCCCCATTAGGGATTATAAATACCTCCAGGTCTTCCCACCTGGGTATATTGAGTTCCATGAGGAACCTCAGGTCGGACAATACAGGACTGTTGCCGGCACACAGGTCAGAGTGGAGAGAGCAGAGTTACCTGCTCCTGCTTCCTCCTTCCAACCCTTCTAGGGAATTTCACAATTTCCTCCCCGGAACCAGAGCACAGACCTGTCACTGCTAAAAGGGTCCTGCGACAGGGGTGAATTTTTCTCTTAGTTCCTTGCCTACCACCTGAAACTGACTTCTAGCCAATGTTATCGGGAGAAACAGGGGCTGTTGGGGTGTTAGGGGACTTTGCTCTGTGTCCCAGCCTCGGTCTCCTTCTGCTCCAGTAACACTCAAGTGGAGTATTTCACGCAGATTCCTTAGAATAAGCCAAGTTAGCCCTCTTCTCTCTTTCAGAACTTACCATCACTGCTACCAGTCTCTTTCAATTATGTTTGTTGGAAGTACTTTGTATCAGGTAAGTAACCTTTGGCTTTGACTTTTTGAATGTCTAAAAGGAAAGCTCTATCTTGCTTTCCAAAATCATCTATTAATAAACCTCTCCTTCCTAGTCAGGTGTGCAAAATACCCATTTTTGTTCTTATAGACACATCTTTAGGGATGACACGGTCCCTCTATTCCAACAGAACTCTAGTTAAACGTGGTAAAGACTGATAGGGAAAGGCAGGAACACACAAGGTGGGCATGAGAGAAGGAAGGGCGTAAGTTACCCTGGGGCAGAGTTTGGATGGGTGTTGGTAGTGTGGGTGTGAAATGAGTGAGAACTCTAGCATGGGGATGATATCTCTGAGAACAGTGATCATCTTTTCCTTGAAAGTAACTTGCCTTGATGCTTAGGTGGGTTTCTCAGTGCCTTACATGTTCTTTCCTCTCCCGACTACAAAGCCTTGTTCTCATTACCATCTACACTGAAAGCAGGAGGTGGGGAGGGCGACAGGCAGCAACTCCCAGCCCCTCAACCTTACTTCCTGTGAAGGTCTTGCTGTCTTTCTCCCTGGGCAGTGGCCCTTTCTCCCATCCTAGTAGGCGCAGAATTTTATCTACTGAGCAGAAGGAACAGCTCATCCAGAGACACAAGCAACTTCTGGGAAATTAGGCTGCCGTTATTTCCCTCTTTGGGACGAGTCTCCAGGGAGAAGCAAGAATAAGAGTAAACCACTGTGGATGGAAATAAGGCCCTGAACTAGGTAGAAAGACCATCCACACCTGCACAGACAAACATCGTCAGAAACTTTTCCATCTTCCGCTTTCCTAAGAACCCATTTGTCTCTATTTGTCTTCCCACAGAAGCCTTTTCTTCTCCCTCCTTTCCCCCACTGAGTTAGGTGTACACGCCTCTAAGTTTAACCATTTAGTAAGCTGGTGACTTCGTTAGCTTTCATATGCATAGGAATAAGCCGTTTTTCTCCTGTTGATCTGTTATTTGCCCATTTAATTTGCAGGCCCCCAGACACTGAATCTAACTGGGAAGAGGAAAAGTTTTCCTTCCCCACACATCAGTTTTCAAACAGGAATTTTCACATAATATGAAAGGAATCCCAATTCTTTAAAAATCTTACCCAAGACCAGATTTTTGATATGAAATTAACTTAAGTCTGTAGACTGAGAATGTGCTGCGATTGTATAGTACAGAATACAGAGATACTTAGGACTCAATTACTCCCCTTAGGAAACTAAAAAACAAACACTAACACACTTTCTTGTGTTTCAAGGTTGACAGTGGTTACAATAAGGGAGGAACCAACAAATTATTGTGGGAATTTGAACGATATCAGTTTAGAAAGGCAGGAAAAATTCATGGGAGACTTAACCATTAAGAGCAATGACAAATCAGTGGGCTCCACCCCAAATCAACTGACCTAAAATATCTGGCGATTGACGCATGGCCACTGAAAGCGTAAAGAAGATCTCCAGGGGATTCTTATGGAGTCTGTCTGACAAGCACTACCTTAAGTGATAGCACTTGTGTGTCTGTCTGACGTTTATTAAATAGGTAAAAGTGACAGATAAATAAGGAATGCAGAAAGACAGTATGGCGGGAAGAATTCCTAGCGAAGGCAGGAACATGTGAGGTTTCAAATTCCTAAGGGTTTAAAACCACCAGGCGAAGTTAGGGCTTTCTATAGTAGAAAAGGTATCGCCATTACAGCTTTTTCATCAGAATACTACTTTAACTACTTTGTGGTTTAAAAGCATTTACTGGTTCAGGAAGGGCTGGCATTGTGCAGTGTATAGAGTAGGAGCATATGCTGGAGGGCAGACAGGCTGAATAACCTTGGACAGGGAGAGCAGCCCGTGAGTTACACTAAGTCACATCAGGAGTAATGCTGGGCTTGGGGCAATATTTGAGGAAGCAGAGAAGAGGGTTGGACTGGACAGTGTGTTTTAGGAATTATTCTATTGTCCATGTTCTATGGAAAACTTTGTTGGTCTTCACTTTTTAGCTCTACTAGACACGACTGATTTTTCTGGAGAGCATGGGTTGGGGAAGGGGATGTAGTGTTTAGCTGTTAAACAGATTTACTGACGGGGCTCCAATATCTGAGAGTGTTGAGGATGCCTAGAAAACCAAGAAAAGAGGAAAAGTTAGAAAACTTTGGGGAAACCAGGGCTTCTGCAGTGGCAGAGATCTCAGAAAGATGTTTGAGAAAATAGCAAGCACAAAAAAGGAGTAAAAACAGGGGCACTTAAGAAGAGTTGTGCTAAGAAAGAGTTCTCAGGGGTCATACCTTCATTCTGATAAGCCAAGAAAAAATTAGACAGAGTGCATGGGAATAACGAATGTGTGTATGTGAGCTGTGGGGAGGTTAAACAGTAGTGACAGCTCAGTCAGAGAAGGACCAGAGAGCGAGGCAGTTGCAGGAAACCTGGAGTCATTATTTTTAAAGGAGAGGCTACTGAACGCTGTTACAGGAGGCAGAGAGAGGAGCAGTTATGAGTGAGAGATGGACAGACACATTAATGTGGGAGATGAGCCAAGGAGCTCTGTAGTTTGACTAGTGCTCACCCTGAGTAAGCGAGGATTTGTTTTCCCATTCCTAAAATGAGGATCTCCGGGGTCCTTGTGCAGAACATCACAAGGGAAGCGTTTGACGTGGGGTCTAGCACATAAAATTAGTGACCCAGTACAGGTTAACTCCTATTATTTTTCAGTAACTTTCACCTGGTGCTAATTTAAATCTTTAAGGCTTGAAAGTTAATTTATATTAAGTTGTAATTTTGAATATTTTAAAGTTCTCTAGAACTCCAAAATCTTATTTCTAAAATATAGCTGTAAGTTTTTTTTTTTAAAAAAAGTACATATATTTCAGTAAATAAAAGAACTTAAAAACACCCTGAAATTTAGCATGCCCAGTTCAAAATATAATAATGTACTGTGACTGTGGCCTTCCGGAATCATATTCACTATAAAACTTTCTAAATTTGCACTCTTTCTCTCTGCTCATTTTTCTTCTATTCAGGTGTCTATGGCTCTATGTTTTTCATTTATTTTTTCTTTGATTATTTGTTTTTACTTTTATAGCACACATGGTTCCTTCTGCTTTTTGCCCCTCTAACTTCTGCAGGTATGTATTTTTCTCCTTTTCTCAGTAGTTTTCTCTTTGTGTTTACTTTTCTGTTTCCAATACAACAGTTTCACTGGTGACTCCTAATCTGCCATTTTTTCTTCCTTCAACAGAGAATAACTCCTCTCCCTCAAATAGTATTAATTTCATTTTACATGCCTTATTCATGACTCCACATGCAAAAGTAGAATAGTCACCTATTACCATCTAAAAAAAAACACATGGCCACAAACACCACTCCACCAAACCAAGTGTCTTTTGACCTGATCATCAACCAGCCTTTTGACCTGATTGTCAACCAGCCTTTTTTATTTTTGTCTGTTGGTTTTCCAATGAATACTGACTTGTTAAAAAGTAAAAGTGTATATTATTCCTTTTTCATGAACATCATTTTATTATCTACGTATTTCCTATTTTTAGCTAACAGTTAGGTACTGCTTAAATAATGAAAGAAAACAAAGGAAATTGTTGACAGTGCTAAGGCTTTGAAAGGTAAGAGCTTGGCACCTTTTATGTAATTGCTTCCTTTATTATGCAGATACATTTTATTTTTGCTTAGCTGAAATAAGCAAAGGTTAACGGGGGATAAGTTGGGTCAGAGAAATGTAAATAAAAGTTCAATGTTTCTCACGGTCCTATTTCTCAGGAGGCTCCTAAACTATAAAAATACGCATCAACTATAAAAATACTTTATTTTTAAAAAATGTTTAATTTCAAACAAGGTTGCTTCTCCAATGTGACAAAAAAATTTTGGGTATATTCTTTTGTCCAATAACTTTATATTTCAAATACTCTGAAACCAATAAAAGAAACTATCCTGCGTTTCTTATTTTTAGAGTGTTGCAGACCTTACTTTCACCCAGAGATGAGGAACTAACAGTGAGAGCTGGGTTAACTACCCTCTTCTCTACTGGGGCCCACAAAACCCTTCTTAATCCACAAAACTCATTCTCAGCCACTACTCTTGAGTTCCTCTTTTGAGGGTGTGGTTTATAATTCTGGAATTTTTTTTTTTTTTACAGTTAAAAGCAGAGAGATTTTAGTCCAACCTTGTATCCAGTTGAGGAATCTTTTCCATTAAATCCCTGACAATTCAACAATGCCATGAATTGTTACCTAAAGCAGCAAAGCTCCTCCCATCAGGAAGAAGTACCAGGAAACCTTTTTAGTGAGCTCGAAGGGTTCTGAGATAAATAACAGCAACAACAATAATAGTGAATGTGTATTAGAGCACTTACAGTATGGCAGGCATTGTGCTGACTGCCCTAAGAAGGAACTGTTATTATTAACCCATATTAGGGAACTGACACTGAGAAATTCTCTGACTTCACTTGGAACACATGGTTAGGTAGTGGGAAAAATCAGATTCCAGCTCAGACACTCTGTATCAGAGCCCCTGGTTTTAGTAACTATACTATACGCTTTCCTACTGAGCTCAAATCCATCTCCTTTTAATCCCACACCCACTTAGTCTAAATTCTACCCTTTGGGGACAATAAGAACATGTTAATTCTTCTTCTCATTCGTTTATGTAACAAAAAGAATATTAATTGAGCACCTCTTAGATGTTAGATACTGTCTTCCCGCCTGTAATACAGCGGTGAAAAAAGAACAAAGTTCCTGCTTTCACGATGTTAATAACATTGTCTCCCTTAAATTGTTTGAAAAGACTCCCCAGATTTCTAAGGGTTTCCTTTCCTCAGACCAAAGGAAAGGAAAACTTCTTTCAGCCATCTATCATAGGACCAAAACTTTCAAATTCTTATCTATTGTGGTAGTCTCTCTTCTCTAAACACATTCCAGTTTATAAGTATCTTTTAAAAAATGTACCCACCAGACACAAAGGCAGTAATCTACATGCTTTTTGATGGACATGTTAAAAATAAGACAACAGGCCCCAAATGGAGTCGTTTATGCTAAGTCTTGTGTCACCAAACCAAGACTTAATTTTAGTTTCATCTCTCCCAGAAATGGAATCTTAAACTAGTCGATCAGAAATCGCCTAATCAGCATTAGTTAAATAACCAGCCTGACGTATCAGCCATCCCCTAAAGGAAAGTGACCCTGCAATAAATATCCTGTTTTTTGTCTAGTGCACGTTGTCTCCCTGCTTTCTGGCTGTAAAGGGCACTTTGCACAGCTCCTCCGGAGCTCCTTCCTATCTGCTGGTTTGGATGCTGCCTGATTCGAATAGATTTTTGCTCAAATAAACTCTTAAAATTTTTAATATGCCTCAGTGTATCTTTTCACAGGTCTGGTGACAGGAGAGGGAACCCAGAGTCCCCCCGGGTCCCCCAGGAGCAACGACCAGCAGCAGGGAAGGTACCTGCAGAGCCCTGAGAGTCGCTTTCTCGCCGCCCCTGGAGCTGGTGGGTAAGTTCCCTCCATCCTCCATCCACAGCTTCTGTGTTAAGAGTTCTCAGATTGAGCATTTCTTTCTCCCGCTTAGGTTCTGAAACTGGAACAAGCTGGAGCTGGGCTGCGTGGGACATAGAAACTGGTCTGTTTCCGGTGGTGGACTGGGTCCGACTTAGAAACCAGACCGGGTCCAGGGTCAGACCAGGTCCGCATTCAGACTGGGTCCGACTTAGAAACCAGACCGGGTCCAGGGTCAGACTGGGTCCAGTGGCATACCGGTTCCGGTATCAGACTGGGTCCGACTTAGAAATCAGACCGGTTCCTGGGTCAGACAGGGTCCGCGGTCAGACTGGGTCCGACTTAGAAACCAGACCGGGTCCAGGGTCAGACCGGTTCCGGGGTCAGACCGGGCCCGCGGTCAGACTGGGTCCAGTAGCAGACCAGTTCCGTGTCAGACTGGGTCTGCAATCAGACTGGGTCCGACTTAGAAACCAGACCGGGTCCAGGGTCAGACCGGTTCCGGGGTCAGATCGGGTCCAGTGGCAGACCGGTTCCGGTGTCAGACTGGTTCTGCGGTCAGACTGGGTCCGACTTAGAAACCAGACCGGGTCCGGGGTCAGACCGTCTGCTGTCAGACAGGGTCCGACTTAGAAACCAGACCGGGTCCGGGGTCAGACCGGGTCCGCGGTCAGACTGGGTCCGACTTAGAAACTAGACTGGGTCCGGGGTCAGACCGGTTCCGGGGTCAGACCGGGCCCGCGGTCAGGCCGGTTCCGGGGTCAGACTGGGTCCGACTCAGAAATCAGACCGGGTCCAGGGTCAGACTGGGTCCAGTGGCAGACCGGTTCCGGTGTCAGACTGGTTCTGCGGTCAGACTGGGTCCGACTTAGAAACCAGACCGGGTCCGGGGTCAGACCGTCTGCTGTCAGACAGGGTCCGACTTAGAAACCAGACCGGGTCCGGGGTCAGACCGGGTCCGCGGTCAGACTGGGTCCGACTTAGAAACTAGACTGGGTCCGGGGTCAGGCCGGTTCCGGGGTCAGACTGGGTCCGACTCAGAAACCAGACCGGGTCCAGGGTCAGACTGGGTCCAGTGGCAGACCGGTTCCGGTGTCAGACTGGGTCCGCGGTTAGACTTGGTCCGACTTAGAAACCAGATCGGTTCTGGGTTCAGACCGAGTCCGTGGTCAGACTGGGTCCGACTTAGAAACTAGACCGGTTCCGGGGTCAGACCGGGTCCGCGGTCAGACTGGGTCCGACTTGCAAACCAGACTGGGTCCGGGGTCAGACCGGGTCCGGGGTCAGACCGAGCCCGACATAGAAACCAGACCGGGTCCTGGGTCAGACTGGGTCCGGGGTCAGGACGGGCCCACCATCAGACTGGGTCCGACTTAGAAACAAGACCGGTTCCGGGGTCCGACCGGGTCCTAGGTCAGACTGGGGCCGACTTCCGCTGTTCTCGGTGCAGCGTGAGGTCTTGGGCGAATGAAAATATTGTTTGAAGGGAGAACAAGCAGTAACCTTACCAAAGATAATGGTGAATAACCTTGGCCACAGTGGAGGATTTTTAACCTAGATGATCCCTGGAGAAAAGCGCGTCTCAGCCACTCACCATGAAGGGTGGATGGAAAATTATTTTTCCTTCTTTAAAGTTCCTGGTGACCAGGATGAGACCAGCTGGGACACCCCACTCTCTCTGAAGCCAGCATACAGGATCCAGGAAATCCTGGCAGAAGTCGACGAAGGGTAAGAATCTTTACCAAAGTCAGCTCGTCCGTCTCAGTCCCTATCTGTGGTGCCTGGTAGAGAGAGGAAGGTAAAATTTCATTTTGTCCCTTACTTTCCAAATTCAGATTGACAGGAAAAAACATTTGTAAGAATTCTGTTTCACAACACAAGTTCGTGTGCCTGACACACAGTGAGGCCAAACTGAAACGTCGAGATTGGAGCAGAGAAAGTTTGCAGGGCCACGCGAGAATGAATGGCTCGTGCTCAAAAACCCCCGAGTCCCTGACGGTTTTCAGGGAAGATGTTTTATGGGCAAAATTTGGGGTGAAGGCAGCAGGCTGTGTGACTTTCTTCTGACTGGTTGGTGGTGAGGTAACAGGCCGGTGCTCCAGGAACCTTGTGCTCAGCCTGAAGTTGCCATCCTCCGCCAGTGGGTGGGGGCCTTAGTTCCTGCAGAAGATCTCAAAGATATTATGTATATTCCCTGAGGAGGAGCCAGGACCCCGCTTTAATCACTGCACTATAGATTCTTGATTCCTCCTCCATTGTTTCTTCATTCCCTTACTTCCCTCATTGCAACTGTTTGAATCTTCCCTTTGGAACTCAGGATGGTCCAGGAGGCTGAAGCCTTTTTCCTGCAAACAAGAAACGGGACAGGGAAAGGATTTGTACTGGGACAGGTCTCACAGAGTCCTGCTCAGTTTCAGATCTTTGAATTGTGACTTGTGAATTTGCTTTCTGGTACCATTGATTGTCCATCCTTTCTCTCCTAGGGACAGCTATTGCCTTCTTGTTTGTTTTGTGTCCTGAGTATTTGGCTTGGCATTAGTCAGGTTGGGGGCCCCCAAAATATGGCCAGACAGAAATGTGGGTTGCATAAGTTTATCTTTTAACAGGTCAGCAGAACCATTAAAAGGCAGTCTGGGTTTATGTGTTGCCTCTACCTATAACCTCCAAAACTTTTTTCTCCAGAACCGTAAAATGGTCTGATTAGACAAGACAATTTCTAGCATTCAGTGTTTAAATCTGTTTACTGTGGCAAAGTTCCTTAAGCTTAGGGATGCCCTTGAAATGTCCTCTGGCGGCACAAACAAGATGCTGGAAGCCATCTTGCATCCCTAACTTATCTGGTGAGCTGCCAGGTGTGGGTTTAGCTGAATCACTTGGCAGACCACAGCATCCTCTAGCGGTCAGATTTAAACCTCAAGACATATTCTGAATATCACAAGAAATTAACTTAAACCATAGAGTGTCAAGCAACTGTGTTTTGCAAGTGTGGGACAGATTTTATGGGTTACTTCTGGTTCAGTCGGTGATGTTTCCTCCACTATTTATCAGGAAGCCTGACACATCTCAGGGTCATTTCCTCCTCTGTCCACTTCTCCGTTCTGGGTACTTGAGGGCTACTTCTTTGTATGAACTTAGGAATTCAAGCTGCTTTTCCTTCTCTTTATTAGTGACTATAGATACTTTCTTTCCCTTATGAGGCCCTTCCTTATTTCTACCTTATTTGCTGTCCCTGCCTGTAAACACATAGACCATTCAGTATGAGGATGGTGCTTAATATTCTTATGGAAGAAATTGGAAAGGAAAAGTCCTCCCTAAATGAATGTGGTTTAGACTAAAAAGCATTAGATTTGGAGGCAGCCCAGAATTAAAAGCCTAACTTTACCACCTTATTTGCTGGTGTTATTAGTTGGGTTACTTAGCTTTTCCAAGTTTACTCACAAGATAAGGATAACCTTTCAGAGTTATTGTGGCCCATGTGTAAAGCAAAGTGAACTGCACAAAGGCCTCATAGTCAGTTCCTCTGGTCTATAGTCCCTTCCTTTCATGGCAGATCATCTGGGGTTGGTTTGGTGGTAAAAGTTAGTTCAGAAGCAGGTCTTTGTTCCTCTGGTTATCTCAGCACAAACCTGTCAGGCTCAAAGAAGCAGATCTCCAGGTCAAGCCCTAGATGCAGTCCTCAGGCTACCAGGGAGAGCAGGCAGCTCTATACCATTGCTACTCACCTCGGTAACTACTGGGGAATGGCCTCTGCTGGAGGAGAATGAAGACTGAATACAGAGGCTCCTCCACAGCATAGTTGAGAAAATGTAGCTTTTTTCATTTCCTCAATGATTCAGAGCCTCTTTGAGAAAATTGTGTCTAACCTGAAATCTACATCCTAAGATACATGGAAAACCTTAAGACTAAACTCTATTCTATCAGACAGGTAACATTTTGAAATCATATGTCTCTGTACCTAGACCAGTGCCAGGCACAACAGATGCTCAATTAAATCCCAAGGAAACCAAAAGGGATTATTTCAGTTGGTGAAAGGTGATGGGCAACATGTTCCTACACTGAGGGTTTCCCAACTATTTCTTAAAATGCCAGTCCATGGGATTACATGTATTCATGATCAGTTGTGTCCTGTCACTTAATATCTGCCATCACATTCCCTGAGACAGAGTCCTCAGAACGTCAGGAAGATGGGGAAGGAAAAAGCATCATGAAACCCTGTCCAAAACTATCGAATTGCTGTGTTTTGGGAAACTTGGTTTATTCTGAGTTTGCCTCCATTCTCTGTCCTCAGTACAATCAAACATGCCTTTGAGGTAAAATCATAAAAGCATATGGGAGCAACAGGAAGTATTTAGATGCAACAGGAATTATTTATTCAACAATCAGGCCAGCGACACGTCATAGTATTCTGACGGGATTTCAGAACCTTAATTCTCAGCAAGGCCCAGATTTTTGAATGAGGACAGGAACCTGGCGCTTCCTGTAGAAGAGAATGGGAAAAAAAATCAGCTTAAACTTTGCTGACAAAAATGTGACTATGGGAGAAAGACAAGGATAAAAGATTAGCTTTATGTAAAATAGAGAAGTTTGAGGTTTATTCCCATTTCAATTTCTCTTACTCATTTACTTACTCACTTATTCATTAATTCATCAAATAACTGATACAGAACCATTACATACACTAGGAATACATCAGAAGGGGAAAATGCTGTCCTTGCAGAGTTTCCAGATCTAGTGGGGCATTGTAATAACCCTCTGAAATTCATCTTTAATCCATGGTTGCTTCTTTTACTTCTGGTGTCGTTGTCCTAGCCACCAGGTTTCCATCTTAGCTGGTGCCCAGGCTACTTCAGGACCTTCTAATTGATTTATCTTTTGCCTTAGAACTCTGGATATTCACATCTGTGAGATGTTGCAAAAGGATATCTTATCCTTACCCCATATGATACCTGCTATAGTTAACAACTAAACAGAGCCCACGGGTTGACCCGTTTTCTGCAGCTGTGCTGTTTACGATAGCTGACAGTATCCACATATAGCTATTTAACTTTAAATCAGTTAAACTTAATTAATATTAAAAATCCAGCTTTTCAGTTGTAGTAGCCACATTTAAGTGCTAGTGCCATGGCGAGAGGTCTCCATGTTGGACAGCATTTCCATCACTGCAGAAATTTCTACGGGAAAATGCTCATCTATAGAAAAGAATTTGTCAGTATAGATCCCCTAAGAAGACGTAGAAGAATTAGGAAAAAAGCCCTCGCTGAATGTATCTGCCAAGTACATAAGGATCAAGGTGATTCAGGTCCTTGTTTGCCCTGTCTCAGAACCCAACAGCTAGCGTTAGAGCCTGGCTCTAGTTTACTATATTATTTGGAGCTTTTAATAGGCAGTAGAGAGAAAGGCAAGATGATACATTTGACAATATGTTGCATTTGAAAAAGCCACATTTTCTCTCTAGACCTGTTCTCTTATCAGGGAAATATGGGAAGAGAAGTTACATTTTCTGTTATTCAAATGTTGCTCACATATTTACATATGTTTGAAAGAACAGAAGGAGCTGGTTGGGCTGGTAGGTTTTAAAGGCTAAGGAAACAGGGTGTCCCAGCTCTGTGCTCATATTTTCCAGTGTTTCACTCTATGTATTGGGCCTTTTGATCTTGGCACTTGGAAGTTGCCCAAGTCTCAAGGCTGTTCTGTTGCTTTCTCCTCCCCTTAGATGGCAATGTTTGACTTTAATGTCAACAATATAGGCCATGAGAAAATTAACAAGTGGTTTCAGGTTCCTTTTACAAGTCTTTAATGTGGAAAATTTTTTAAAAAGCAAAACACCTAATGTTTGGGGGGCCTTAAAGTTCAGGATATTAGATTTGTCTCCCTGGGGACATCTTTCCACAATTCTTGTTAAGTACTGAGGATTTTCTGAAATGATTTAAAGCAGACAGGAAGAGGGTTCATGGTGTAGGGAATTTAAGCAGTGGAGTAGTGAAAATGTATGCAGTTATTTGAGCCTAAATCAAGGTCTTAATACCAAGTCATTTCCAGGATAAGTTAAGAGTTCTCTGGGTCACTTGTGGAATCTCTTATTGGTTTTGACCATTCTACACCTTTATTTAACCTGGGATGTTTTTGTGATACTATCAAAATGCAGACCCCTGTTTAAGTGACATCCTTTTCATGAATCCTTTCTTAACCCTTTCAATAGCAAGCAATCTGTGTCTCTCCTTCACTGCTGTGTCATGTTGCTCACACCTCATTTGATGGCATTTGTCATAAGTTCCAAGAAGCTACCTTATTTGTACTATTTTCTTAGTTATAGCCACAAAGAAAGCAGAGGAGATAGCAGAATGCTTGGCACGTAAGTGTTCAGTAGCTGGCTAAGATAAAAAATCTGTGGCGAATCTATGTCTCTGAGTTCCTGAGTCTGGTTTCCATCACCTGCCCACCTACTGTCAGGTCAGAAACTCCACTGAGGCTGGCTCTCACATCCATATGCTAACGTGTTATAAAAGTACATTTCTGGTCCCTAATCCAGATAATTTGGGTTTGCATACTTGAGGGCTTTAGGAAACACAGTCTTTGCTGTCACCAAGGAAAATGTTTGAAGTTCAAAGGTATTTTGGGTGTATGGGTTAAAAAAAAATCCAGACTACCTACTGTCTGCTATAAAAGCTTACTTAGGTTTTTATCATAGAAATGATTTTTTAAAAATCGCGAGAACCATTCAAACGCTTTCCATCCTCTGTTCCATTGTCCTTTCCTTAGCATCTTTGATACCATACCATTAATTCCTTTCTCACTTTTGTTCAGTTTTTCCTTCCTACTGGAATGCGTCTGTCTCCTTTATGGCCTAGAGAAAGCCTCCAGACGTCTCCAAATCTCAGCAGGCAGAATTAGTTCTTTCAAAAGTTGCTTATACCACCATCGGCCACACGGTGGCAGCCTTGAGTGTACCCAAGCTGGGAGACAACACTTGTTAGATTTTCTCCTGGATCTTGGAAATGCTTAGTCTGGTAGTGGAAAGAACAAGGATTCTGTCCCTAATCTGCCACTCATTGCTGGGTGATCTTGAGCAAGTTATTTAAACTGTGTTTCAATTTCTTCCTGTGTATAATAAGCCTGGAATTATTTACCTCATAGAGTCATTGTGAAAATTAAGTGCCTCACACAATGATTGACATAGTAAATACTATTTTCTATCCAAGTACACACACACACTCTCACACCTCTATATATGATCATAACAGATATGTAATAAGGAGAAAAAGAGATCAAGAGTTGTTTTGAAGAAAACTAGATATTTTGTTTCTCTCATGGTAAGATTAATGTTATTGGTATATTCACTGGGGCTTAGAGGAATAATATATGTAAATATTGGAATACATCTAGCTTAAAATATATATTTTAAAAGAAATTAAAGTGTATACTCACGTATTTTCAATACATAACATGCATTCATTAGAATAAGTAACTCCATCAGTCCCACAGACAGGGTTATAAATCTTGGAACATCCACTCACTTCATTGCTACATTTAGCCTAAAAATGGAATGAAACAGAGTCACTTTCTGTCATTCTTCCTTCTTTGACTTTATAGCAAAATCTCTAAAACCTTCCTGGAGTCGATCGATTTAAAGATGGAAGCATGATGATAATTGGGAGAGTGATACTGAGTGTTCAAGAGGAAGAATCCGAGATTTGGAGTCAGAAACCCTGGTTTGAAGTAATGCCTCTGCTATTTACAAGTTGTGTGACATTTATAAATCTGTTGGCGTGTCTGAACCACAGTCACTTCATCTGCAGAATGGCAATGATGCTGTCTTTTCCCCCACCCATCTGGCCCACAGTGTTGTGAGGTGTGAATGAGGCGAGTGGGTAAATGTTCAAGTTGACAATTACTGCAGGGGCTGGCTCCCGTTGGTCTGGTCAGCCACGCCGGGGGGCATGTTCATCCCAGCACACGATAGTCCCACCTCCCTGGTCTTCTCCAGATCACTTAAAGACGCAAGGTGCTTCCTTCCACCCTTGCAGTCTTTGCACAGCCTGTTTCCTCTACCATCAGTAAGAATTAGTAATTATCGACAGACTGTTAGAGGCCAGACATTGTCCTAAGTGCTTTTTTGTGTTATATTTAAACTGTACAACTGTTCTGGGAGCGTTGTACTGTACTCTTCTTCTGGTGAAGACAGTGAGACCGAAAGACTGAATCCTCCAGGGCCACACACCTGATGATTCCTGGATCCGGGACTCAAGCCCAGGCAGTCTAGGTCCTGAGCTTTAGCTCCTAACCGCCTCATGCTACTGCTTCTCCCCGCTGGTGATATGTTGGTAACACCCACTTATCCTTCATGGCTGAAAATAAAGCTCACCGACTTTAGGGCACCTTCCCTGAGCTAACTAAGCTAGGTTTCTAATGGTACCAAAACTTCTTTAGAACATATCACAGATATAATAATTTATTTTACTCGTACTTTTGGTTTGTCATCTGCCTTCCCACTAGATATAAATGTAATGAGAGAGGGACACTTCTTCCTTTGGTCTCCAACGTTACTGAAATTTACATTATAAATGGTAATTTCAAGAAAAATGGAAAAGTTAGATACAGAATATACTTCTAGAGAAAGAACCGAGTTTATTACTATTTTTGCTCATTATAAATTAGAGCTTCATCTTGTTGATGGGGAGAACTTTATGCCAACGTAGTCAAACTGGCTGTCCAAGGAGGAAGGGCAACGTGGAGTTATATTAAGGCTTCCACTGAACATCCTTGCCCTACCAGAGTGCCCTAGTATATATAAAAACCCCTTTATAACAAGCATTAATTGACTGCATAGAAACTGTTTAGGTATTGGTGAATTTGTCCTTCAGCATAAACGCCTGTGGGGGAACTACAGTTATTACCCACATTTATAGGTTAAGCCTTGCCAGCATTTATACTCCTCGTATTAAGTTCAGGCTAAAGTAAAAGGTGACAGACTGTGCTTTGGTTGGAACAAACAGTCCTAGCCCCAGAGATAAGAAATTACAAAATTGTATTTACCTCTCTTCCCAGGAAGTTAGCATTAGTGTTACCTAGAAAACGTAAATCAGATAGGTGAGGTTGGGTCATTCAGAATTTTCTGCTTCCATTTAAATCTGTGAATTCTCTGCTGGTCGCTACCCGCTCCTTCTTATTTTGCCTTTTTTTCAAGGACATCTCATTGGTATCTACTCCCTGCATGCTGAAACCTCAAAAAGTTATGCAAAAATTTGATTGTGACCAAAGTATCTCAATTTCCATTTGCTTGAAAATAGAAATGATGTACTTACTGCTTGAAATGTATCAGGCGCCGAGCAAATGTCTTCTGAATGCCCACTAGTAATGACCAGTTACCAGACTGTTGATCTCACAGTTAGTAATGTGGAAAGTTAAAAGTATCTTGATCTCAGTTTATCGATGAAGCTATGGAGAGTTTGTATGACTAGCTGTGAAACAGTTACCACTAGCATTAACCAGGTGTTCTGATACAAAACTAACTTTTAGCAATTACATGTGTCTTCTTTTGTAAGGAATGTTACAAAATGGAGCTCTTTCCCTCCATTGCATTACACTATTAGTACAATTCACATTTCTTGAACTTACAGTAGATGCTTAAAGTTGCCACGCTTCATTCCCCAGAAAATAGCAGGTCTTGCTGACATCATGTAGAGAATGGTGATTGTGGGTGAGCTCATTTCAGGGAAGGGGAACTAATCTGATAGTGTCCAAAGGAAGAAATGCTGGTGAGATTTGGTTTTGATATTAACAATCTCTGAGGTGATCTGGGTAAGGAGGTAGTTCTTCCTAGCTAAATGTCTTGAAAAATAATGAGACACCTATGGGCTTGGAGAAGAAGGTCCCAGCAGAATTTCAGAATCTAGTTGAGTCTGAAAATGGATGAGCAGGTGGTCACTACAGGTGTCCATCTGTATTAATAAATACGCATGAGATGGGGAAAAGGGACTATTGCTCCCATAAATATTTAGCAAATACAACAAACAATATTGCTTGTCTTCTTCTCAAAGTGCCGAGTTGCCTGTCAGCAGGTGTGTTTGCTGGATCTGATAAGAAGTTAAAAGTGTTCATCGTTTCCAGTGGCAAAAAGGAAGCTGATCTCTGTCCTGTGGTTTCAGATTGTCAACGTCGTCAAGCCATTTGGGGGATATACACACACCATCTATTCAAGAATATTTTTCTGGAAATAATCTGTAGGTCAAAATTTTGAATCAAACTCTGCCTTTAGTAAACCATTGTTATCTATTTATATGGTTCCATGGGAACTTAAAATTTGTAAACTGGCCTTAACCATTTACAGAGTTAAAAAGGTACTTGAGATTGAAATAATCCCTTCTCTTTTCTGCCGTATCTCTGACAAAGGGTCAGGCTTATTGCCTGGGGAAAACCATTTCGCCTCCGGGCACTTCCCACTAGTAACATTGTTTTCCTTGTGTGATGT
This sequence comes from Vicugna pacos, assembly GCF_048564905.1. Classification (NCBI taxonomy): domain Eukaryota; kingdom Metazoa; phylum Chordata; class Mammalia; order Artiodactyla; family Camelidae; genus Vicugna; species Vicugna pacos. The sequence goes on along the minus strand of NC_132989.1, from coordinate 16,699,745 downwards.
TACAATCCCTTTTTCTATGTAAAATTTTCATCCGCTGGTCTTATTTCATCTTATTAGGATCAAAAGAGCTGACCAAGATTAAACTCTAAACCTAGAAGGTAATGTGCTCAGTAAAGTAACAGGTCAAAAAGGTCTCACACAAATTAGAAAAATATGCCAAGACACCTACCAGATGAACTCAACAGGGCCAAGGCACTGAGAAGAAAGATGCTTGCTATCTTCATGGCTGAAGTTCTATGTCCAGAGCTCAGTCGAAAACTGCTCTAAACTTGCCACTTGTCTCCAGAACCCTGAGACTGGAGGGGTCATATAGGCTGCATAGGATGCCAGGCTCCACCTGCTGCCCTGTGGCCCAGATCCCCTTGGTTATTGATTGACTCTGTAGCCTAGCCTGCCCCCAGGTTTGGGGCATGTCACCTGTGTCAGAAAGATAAGAGGAATAGCTGGGCCAGAGATATGCCAGGTAAGGACTGTCAGGAAGAGATCACTCGTGGTTAGTTAGTTGGTTCTCCCCCTAACTTCCTCTGTGACCACTGAAAGGCCCCCTTTGTTTCCCTCGAGGCCTGGTTTTCTCATCTGTAAGGTGAACTCGGAGTTCCTTGCACTCTGTAGTTCTGGATGTGTGAACAGGTGTGGATATCTAAAAAACCTTCTCCATTCTTAAGCTCCCCTTTTTTATTCTCTGTCTCATTTCTCTCTTTTTCTATCACCCATTCAAAAGCCCAAAGTGGCTAACAGAGGGGCAGGTTAGAGGCAGGGAGGACTCAGTTCCCTAAAGAGTACGTGTGCTCGGGGGCTGGCGTGGGCTCACTAGAGACACATAATAGTTCCAGGTTCTTTTACAAGAAGTTCACTTCAGCTGTGCCTCAATTTGTTTATCTAAGAACAGAAATAATACTAGGACCTCCCTCAGAGTGTTAATCTTCCATTCAAAATACATATTGTGTTCGCTATGTGTTGCTTGGGGAGGCAATTCTTCACTCTCTCTCGTGTTTCTGCCCGTCTTGTGGATAAAGACTCTGACTGCCTGTGTTTCAATCAATTTTCTCTAGAGCGTTTGTACAATAAACAGCCTTAGAAAGCCTGAAGTAAAGGGGAGGTTTGTTTACCGTTGGTTATAGTAAGATAATCTCTCACCAGGGCAAAGTTCAGGCGGGCCTAGTGCCCTTTTAAAAAGATAGGGGATTTTTAAAAGCTTGGCCTCCTTCCCTTGTGGCACACTGGCCTTCCGGTGCAGGTACCCCGAGCCCTCCTCAGTGCCCCTGGGGAGACTGGTTCTGGAGAACCAGAGCGAATGCTGACACTCTGACGTGCTATTGAATGGTTGCATCTCATTCCTCTGACTCAGGAGGCTGTGTCTTCTGCTGGCATCCCTTTAACTGTGGCAGGCTGACCTGTCAGCTTCCAAAGAGGGTAAAATCCTAGATCCTCCCAGGTCTTACCGTGTGCCAAAAACTGTCCTCACCTCTGGGGATGCAACAGTGAATAAAAATGACAGCTCCTGCCCTTGTGGAGTTTCCATTGCATTTTGGTTGGGGGAGACAGGCCATGAAAAAGTAATCAAATAATTATAAAAGATATCAGATAATACATATTTATACACACATTTATTTATTTCCAAAATACATGTTATCTTTTTTCCTAGATCTCTCCTCTGATCTTCAGACCGGATATTAAGCGCCTTCTTGACAGTCTGGACATCCTCCAGGTACTTCAGACTGACTCTGTTCCATGTAACTGTTTTAATCAATCACCACAAATATTTTTCTCTTCAGTCTCCCCGTTGCTTCTCTTCCTTCCAACTGGTTGGTCAAGCCAAAACCTGAGTCTTCTCCCCGATGCCCCCTCAGCCGTTACCATGCACCATCTTTCCTTCTTAATTAATTTCCTTCTTAATTTTCCTTCCCAAGTTCTCTTCTTGAATCTGGGTCCAAAGTGACCTCAGTTCTGGATACTTCTTGTCACCGTACACTGTCATGTCTAAGATGATGCCATCATTTCCACCTTGGTTTTCTAAAATTTCCTTTAAGTACTCTCCCAACAACGTCTGCTAGTATTTCTTTCTCAAACTACTCTCCGTAGGACGGTCCAGTGATCTTTCTAGAGTGTAAATGTGGTCACAGCACTCTCCAGTTTCCCACGGCCCACAGCCCTCAGGAGGGGTCTGGGCTCCTCATGATTTGGCTCCTTTCTACCTCTCTAGCTTTACCCCCCACCAGTTTCCTCCTTGCTTCACCTGTGGGGCTGCAGTTGGTCATTGCTCTGTTCCTTCTTCATGGAGGGAAAAAAAGCATCCAGGTTTTAATCCCGAAGACTCAGGCTACATAGGATTTTCTCTGGGAGCTGCTTTTCGGAACCGTCCCTCATCCTCTTCTGCATCTAGATGAGGCCTTGCCATTGTGTTATTTCATGATACCCTGCATTGCACTTTAATTTCATCCCATAGCTGTTTGTATGATTATTATGGAATGCATCTTTACCTTTAGGGAGCAAACATGGGTGTGTTGTTTGCAGTGACTAGTAAAGTGTCTGGAAAATAGTAGAGTCTAAGTCAGTATTTACTGAAAACATGACTTGAGTAATACACGTGTACACTGGTTTTCTTGAAGACCCAGATTTATACCTTGTTCATTTCTGTGTCTCCAGTGCCTACTGTGGTCATTCATTGGTTTCTTCAGTCTTTTATTTATTCAACCATTGCTATAATCCAAATATTCATTGAGTCCCTACTATTGAAAAGCTCTCGCTTCAGTGCTAGGAAAATCGATATGATTTCTGCCCTTATGGAGTTTTTTCCCTTTTCATCTCAAATCATAATTTAAGTGGCAGTTTTGTTACTAATAGGAAGGTTCTGGTAGCCACTGTAAAGGAGTGGGGAGGTTAATATTTGAAAAAAATTTTTTCTTTGGTTTCACAACTAGTCTGAGGAGAGGGAATTGACTGGGATCTTGTGGCAGGAAATCTTTAGATAATAATAGCAGCAGTAAAACATTCGGGTTTAGATCCATCTGATGCCGAAGTCTGGGCTCCTTCTAAAACAGTGATTGTTAAACATTTTGACTGTGGACCCAAAGTAAAAAATAAATTTTGTGTTATGGCCTAGTGTATGTGTACATATGTGTAGATGAATAAGATTGTTAAGACATAAAACTTAACCTTATTATATGTGATGATTCTTGGTACTTTTTATTCTGTCCTCTCTCATGGTTCCTCAATCCTGACTTGCAGTTTGAAAAACATTTCACTGTGTGTGGTGAGATCCTGTGGATCCCATGCAATCATGTTTTTTTTTTAATTGTTATAAAATGTGGATAAAATTCTAGTTAGAAACTGGTCCTAAAATTGTGGTGGGAAATGGCTCTTCAGAGGCAACAAATTGAAGAGAACATGGAGAGACCAACCTGGCTCCAGGGACAGATCTGCCATTTCAACTGTGATGTGGCTCTGGGTAAAGCATTTTCCTCAGCTATGAAAATGCATATCCGAATATATTTGTTTGGAGTGACCATAAACCTATAAAAGTAAATAAATATTGTACAAAAATATTATCTTCCATTTCCCCCGGAATAATAATTGCTAGCTGGTAATAATATAACTCTTCCTGCCATGCATGGGAATAATGGATAATACATTTAGGTTTCATGTGATCAGTGTCTTGACAGAATAAATACTGCTTGCCCTGGGGGATGGATGGGCATTGGCTGGAACAACTCTGCTACTGAGCTACACTATTAGTCATGCTTAATGTATTTACATGGCCTAGTCTTGTGTAAATCTCTCCTTCCTTCTTTCTACCTCTCTGTGTATATATCTCTATGCATATCATCCATCAAGAACTCAAGCAAATTTATTATGACCTATTCCCCTTTGTTTCAAGGACTAATTATTCACCTGAATAAAGAGCGGTAACAGACCGTAAGAGAACTATTCTTTTTTTCTTTTTTTTAACATTTTTTATTGATTTATAATCATTTTACAATGTTGTGTCAAATTCCAGTGTTCAGCACAATTTTTCAGCCATTCATGAACATATACACACTCATTGTCACATTTTTTTCTCTGTGATTTATAACATTTTGTGTATATTTCCCTGTGCTATACAGTGTAATCTTGTTTATCTATTCTACAATTTTGAAATCCCAGTCTATCCCTTCCCACCCTCTACCCCCCTGGTAACCACAAGTCTGTATTAAGAGAACTATTCTAATGGATGCTGATAATACTTGCTGGAATGGCAGTATTGGTTGGGCATCTGTTGATTTTCACACCTTATGCCCAAGATTTGACTAATAAGAAAAATGACAGAAACTGGAGATACTGTCTAGTATATTTAGCCTGACAGTTGAAGACTTCTTTGACTTAGCTGCATCTTAACTCTTTAATCTTACTTTTTATTATTCAGGGACCTTTATGACTTTTTTTTAACTTTTTTTTATTGCATTATAGTCATTTTACAATGTTGTGTCAAATTCCAGTGTAGAGCACAATTTTTCAGTTATACATAAGCATACATATATTCATTGTCACTTTTTTTTCACTGTGAGGTACCACAAGATCTTGTATATATTTCCCTGTGCTATACAGTATAATCTTGTTTATCTATTCTACATTTTGAAATCTGTCTGTCTCTTTCCACCCCCCATCTCTTTGGCAACTACAAGTTTGTATTCTATACCTATGAGTCTGTTTCTGGTTTGTATTTATGTTCTTTTCTTTTTTTTTTTTGATTCCAATATGAGCCATCTCATATGGTATTTTTCTTTCTCTTTCTGGCTTACTTCACTTAGAATCACATTCTATAGGAACATCCATGTTGCTGCAAATGGTGTTATGTTGTTGGTTTTTATGGCTGAATAGTATTCCATTGTATAAATATGCCACAACTTCTTTATCCAGCCTTTATGACTTTTCTTAAATGATCCCTTCTTTTCCCTTTACTGCTTATTCTCCATACAGGCTCTGATGATTTTAATTGTACCCATTCTCTAAAGCTTGGCTAAAATATCTGGGATGCTTGATTCAACTAGTAATGATTCTCTGTCCTCTTTTGATCTTTCACAGCCATTTGTAAAGCTATCACTTAATAATTTTAAAAATTTAGTCATCATCATCAGTATAATTATAACTACTGTGGCTGAAAATTTTCAAAACTTTTATGCCAGGCACTGTGGTATTTCTTATTTCCATTGTTAAAAAACCCAACAGCATTATTATGTCCATTTTACAAATAGAAAACTGAGGCACAGAAATTTCAGTTTTTCTGGTCATAGAGATCAAATACTGCCATATATATGTCAATATATATTCACACGTATATCTGTGTATCTGTGTGTATATGTATATATGTAGATATATATGTATGTATAATGTATATCTGATATCTGACTTAAAATCTCGTTCGTTCTTCCTAATACACTTCTCGATGTCCTACCACTTCTCTCTTTGAAGTATTTACTTGTGCATTTGAGCTTAGTGTCATGGTTAGAGCAGTAGCTTAAACTTCAAGAGGCCTCGGTTCCTAGGTTCCTAATTTAATATTGCCACCAACAACCTGTATGATTTGCAATGTCTCTTTACTCTACTAGCTTCAGTTTCCTTTAGATATACAAGTATTTTCTCCTACTGAGTGTATAATATTTTCAGCCTCTCAGTGATATCTTGTAATGAACAAAGGTCCTTTATTTTACCAGAATCTAATTTAACGATCTTTTCCTTTATTGTTAGTGGGGTTTTGTTTTGGATTTTTTTTTTTTTTTGGTTTCCTGTTTAAGAACATTTCACTTGCCCCAAGATTATGAAGATATTCTATACAATTCTAGAAGCTCTACAATCCATTGTAATTAATTTTTGTGGATGATGTAACTAGGCATCAAGATTCGATTTATTTTCATGTGTTTGTTGTGGACAGAAGCCCATTTTCAGTTATTGGAACTATCATTTCCCCCATCACAATGCAGTGTCACTCTTATCAGAAACCATTGGCCAGAAACCATTGTGAGTAAATTTTTGTATCCTCTTCTCTTCTGTCTATCCTTGCTTAGATACCAGACTGGATTTTTTTATGTAATGTGTTTTCCTCCCTATGTAACGAACACCTGCTTGCCCCTCACAGATGCATACCTTTGTTTTCTATTATGCACAGTGGATGGCAGCCTTCCCCTCTGTTATGTCTTGTTTTTGTTCTTGAGTAATGTTTCGTGACTTTGTAAAGACCCATCCTATATCTGTGGGAAATCCACCCTGACCCATCTCTCACGCTACTTTGGTCTCATTGAAATAGATCTTTAACTGATACCACTGAGCATCTAACTGGAGTTGAAATATTCTTCTCTTTCTTGGGCTTATTTTTTAATAGTCAAAGAATGTTGAAGGCAGTGGAGATAAAACCTTGGTTCTTAGGCATCAGTGAGGGACTGATCTTACGTACTTCTCAGTGTTCCAGTCGACTGGTTTTTTAACATCATCATCAAAGTCTCATAGTTAAACTTAGAGAGCATGAATACTTTTTTTAAACAAAGCTTTAAGGCAAAGTAAATGTCAGCTGATTATCTCAATATGTTTTTGAAGGGTTTGTAATTGTTCCTGAGAATAACCATCTTCATCATGGATTGGGAAGGGTAAGGAACACCTGTTCCATCTCTCACGCTGATGTTTAAATCTCGTGTCTCTACCCATGGGAATCTAGCCAATGCTTAAACACTTCAGGTGACAGATAGGGATCGGCAGTTTCTTCTGTGGTGCTGAAACCTGTTCTGGAATTTCCCTCTGCTTATCTTCCTGCTTGACCTCAGATCAGTTCTGCTTTATTATCCCCATAATCCGCCTTCAAATATTTGTTAATACTGACTATAGTCCACTTTAAATACTCTCTTCCGTGAGATAACCCAGTCCATAAACTACTCATTTGGTATTGCTTCACGTTTTTCTTCCTCCAGATGGTTCCATTTTGTCTTTGTTCTTTTTAAAGGGGGTTACCAGGAACGCTACTCCAGGATGGTTTAACCACTGCAGTGGCCTGTGGGACTGCTACCTCCTTCTCACTCTATGCACTAAGCTAGACACAGTGATGTCTAAAGTCTTGTTGATTACCTTCCAACTCGAAGTTATACTTCTGTTTACTTTACTACACAAAATTTACCTGAATCTTTTCCCCCCTCATAGGATTCTAAGTTTCTTTTTTCAAAAAAAAAAAAAAAAGGCTGTCCTTTGGCTGACACTCAGACTAACAATTCATCTGGGGAAAATCTCACCACTTCCTTAGCACATTGAAATTTTATAACTGGTATAATCTTTCATTCACCAAATACTTCTGTAAATTCATTATGTGTTAGGTGCTGGTAGAAGGAATATGTAAATTCCATTTAAAGTAAGTTAAAAAGTGAGCAGAATGTGAGAAAAATGGAGACAAAGAGAATGACATCTCAAGAAGTTTTGCATTAAATAGAGTAGGAGATAGGGCTGTTCCTGAAAGTGGACACGGGGTCAAAAAGGTTTTAAGATTGGAAATAATGTACTTAAATATGAATTTCTGAATACAACTATCAGGCTCATTCTGAACACTCTTTCCTGCAGATTCTAAAGATTAGTTCCTTAAATCATTTACCAGAATAGCAAGAAAACAATGTCACAAACCCTCTAATAGAACCTTCCAGTATTCAACACATGAAAGGCAAGTGATAAGTACTTAGCGTTGGGTAGTAAAAGAAGAGTAACAATTGACATAATCTTTTTTCTACTGCAATGTAAGTGACATAAAACATTATATTAGTTCCAGGTGTACAACACAATGATTTCACATTTTTATACATTGCAAAATGATCACCACAGTAAGTCTGGTTACCATGTGTCACCATATAAATTTGCACATTTTTTTTTCTTTGTAGTAAGAGCTTTTGAGATTTACTCTCTTAGCAACTTTCCAGACAATCATATTTTTGGTTAAAGGACTTCTGAGATCAAAAGGCCCTCTGGAACTCAACAGGAAATTTCTTCCAGCACTGGAAATCCTAGTAGGGTATTTCCAAATAACAGTTATTAAAGAAGCACCTTTCAGTGTCATGTGAATAGTCTTCCTGCTTTGGCTGCTACTGTGGATACATAGCTAGATTAATGGTGCTCTGCTAGGCAGAAAGAGTTGCTCACTTTTCTCTGCAAACCCTGCACTTATGCACACGTCTATTATAGAACATTACACTGCAAATTCTAATTTTTCATTTTTCTTCTCACTTCTGCTAGACTAAACTCCTGGAGGTCATGACTTCTTTTTTTCCCCCTGTCTCCAGAGACAAGCACACTGTTCAATCTAGAAGCACCTGATAAAACGGGGCTAATCCATTCACGCTAAGCCTTGTGGGCGTAGTCAACTTGCATAAGTTTGCAAAGGAAGGGTAGAGGGAATCACATCACACACCAGACCACAAAATGCTGCAAAACAACACGTAGGCCTTTAGAACCAGCCTTACTCGGGAGTCTTTCTTGTCCATTTTCTCCCAAACAGAAGCCTAATCCACAAGTGTTTGGTTGCTCCTTCTCTTTTCTACCCCCTCTACTCAAGAACAAAACTACCAACTTCCTTCCTTGGTTAAAACAGGACCAAATGACACCTAGATCCTTAAGATATCACACCCAACAAATTCTTTTCCCAATGAAGACAGTTTTTCCGCTAAGATAAATTCTGGTGCCAGCTCTTAAGATAATCGCATTTCCAGAATGTTACATAATGATTGAGATTCCGGTCTTTGGAGAATGACAGACCTCATTTCAAATCTCTGCCTGTGTGACTTTGAGCTAAACTTCACATCTATCACCCTCAGTTTTCACAATTTTTTCTCCAAAACCCCTGGCTGCCAGGTGAGTTTTGGAGTTCAGAATTTTTGTTTAATTTTAGGAGAGTCATTATGATGCACATACTGTTCATTACAGAAAGCTCAGTGGTGTCTGGAGCAGCACCCTCGAGTCAAGCCCACTAGTAATCCTGTAGCAAAACACATAAAGAAAATAAATAGCCTGAAATCATCTCTTGACAGATTTTACTGTCACACAAGTTACAAAGTAAAGCAAAAAAAAAAAAAACTTTTGATTTTCAGAACTCTGTTTGGTTTGGAATTATGAATTCGGGACTGTGGACCTATACCTACATGGAGTTGTGAAGAATAAAGAGGTTAACGCACGTGAAGCTCATAGCTCAGATCATGACGCTAAAGGCTGAGTAAATGGTTACTGTTACTACTGCTGCCGCCACACTAGCTCACCTCAAACTTGGGGTCAACTTCTCACCCTTTCTCTTTTCTCTGATTGGTAAAATCTATCTCCAACTTATAGGAAACTTCTGAACTGCTCTTGCACTAACTTGTTTTAAAAAGAGGCAAGCCATCAGTGTTGGAGACCGCCTCTGTTGGGCCCAGAGTGGTTGTGACCACCTCCCATCCACGTTTCCTCATTTATAGAGCCCCGAGTCTCACTTTTCTGCAGTATTGCTCTTCTCCCAGCCTGGAATTGATTCCTCTCCAGCAGTAATTAACTAAATGCTCAGGTAAGAGAGGAGGAAACATTCCAGTTGAGAAATGTAAATGCTTACCGAAGAGAAGAAAATGTTCTTGTGATACATGGAAACCAAAGAAAAAAGCTGTAGCTAATGGTAGAGACATGTATCTAGGGACACAAGATCAATACATAACTAACCACTTTTCAAATAAGGAAACGTAGGGTAGGTATGGAACAAGCACAGGAAGAAGGAGAGAATGTGAAGGAAATGAAAACAGTTGGAGTAGATTCTGGCTTCTGGTCCTACTATTCTCAAACTAACCTCTCATATTTTATTAATGAATTCATTCTTGCCAATTCAAATAACCTTTCCTTAGTCTTTTCCACATCTCTACATACATGGTTTATGTCTCTAGACTTTACCTGGCTTCATTCTATCATGGAACTTTTCCATTGATGCCCTGACATCATTTCAAACACTTTACCAAACACACCTGATCATCTTTCCTGTCAACCTGCCTTCTCCCTATTTCTGTTCTCCTGAGAGCACCATCATCATTATTTCAAATCCTAGGCTTCAAACCCTTGATCCCTATCTCCCGTGGCCCTTGATCTAATCAACCACCGATTAGCCACATCCTTCTTTTTGTTTCTATTCTATCACTCTGCTTCATGCCTGGGTTATTCCTGGGTCTCCTTTCATATGGGCTCTCCTGTTTGCTGCATGCTGTGCAACTAATAGTTCTAAAAAAGTATGAGACCTAGATTATGACTTGGTTCATCCACTCATCAACTGTAATTTCTGGGGAAAAGGGGTAGGAAGGGATTAATTTGGGAGTTTGAGATTTGCAAATTTTAGCCACTATATATAAAAACAGATTTAAAAAAAAATTTCTTCTGTATAGCACAGGGAACTATATTCAGTATCTTGTAGTAACCTTTTTGAAAAAGAATATGAAAACGAATATATGTATGTGTATGCATGACTGGGACTGTGTGCTGTACACTAGAAATTGACACATTGTAACTGACTGTACTTCAGTTAAAAACAAAAAACAAACAAAAAGCCAAACCAAACAAAAAACAAAAACAAAATAAACAAAAAAAATGTAATTTCTTTCCCCTCTCTGTCCCACCAGTTTCCTTTGTCCCCTAACACAGTTACCAAGCCATGTTGAACCAAGTTTCCAAATCTTGACTCTGTTCTCTTCTGACCCTGTGTCTCTCTGTGGAGACCTCCCTAATTCAGACCATGATCAACTCACTGAGAGTCTCCTCACTGTTCCCAATACATCCTGCTATTTCTTTAAGCAAACTTTTTATTTTAGGATAGTTGTAGACATAAGGAAATGTTGAAACGACAGTACAAAGTCCGTGTGTACCCCTCATCTGGCTTTCCCAGTTGTTACATTATCTTGATACATTTGTCAAAACTAAGAAACAGCACTGGAGTGTTTCTATTAACTGAACTTTATAGACTTTATTCAGATTTCACGACTTTCTTCTGCTGATGTCCTTTTCCTGTCCCAGGTCTTGTCCAGGATACTCCATTACATTTGCTACTCATGCTTCCTTGATCTCCTGTGGTCTGAGACAGTTCCTCAGTTATTCCTTGTAAGTATACCTGGTTTATTCCTGCCCATGCTTTGTGGAGGACTAGCCAGGTATTTTTTAGAATGTCCCTCGGTTTGGGTTCGTTTGTATGTTTCTCATGGTCAGACTGGAGCTGTGGATTTTAGGGAAAGCATCACAGAGATACCCTTCTCACCACATACTGCATATTGTGGGTACATGCTATTAACATGACTTACTGCTCATGATGTTGAACATGGTCACCTGGTTCAGGCAGTGCCTGCCAATTTCCTCAACTACAAAGTGATCTTTTACCCCCTTTTCATAGTCTATTATTTGGAACAAAGTCATTAAGTGCAACCCACAACAGGGAGAAGAGAAGTTTGATCTTTTTTGAAGGGGAATAATCTATATAAATTATATTGAATTCCTCTATAAGGAATATTTGTTTCTTCTCTCATATTTTTTCATTCGTGTATCCAATAATTAGTTTATATCAGTACTGTCAGGGAGGGAGAAATCTCCCCCTCTGTCCCTTTTGAGTTCTTATGCCTGGACCAATAATAAAATTGACACAAGAGAAAAAGAAACAAAATTTATGTACATGGAGGTCTCATAGAAATGGAACCTAAGACATGGCCTTAGTAGGCAGCTTTTATACTTTTTAGACAAAGAAACAATAAATTTGTGAAGAATTGACAGGACAAAGAAACTTAGGTCTTGGGTACCCAATTAGTGAAGAATCTAAACAGAGCTTGGGCTTGGGGTGGTAAATAAGTAACGAGGTTTATTTACATAGGCTTCTTGGCCCAAATTCCCTATCTCTGGTGATAAGGGTGTCCTTCTACTTCCAGATGCTGGAAGTGCACCTTTCACATGGGAGATTATTTCCTGCTTTCAGGGAGACAGAGGAAGGTCAAAGTGTTCTTCTTGAATGGCCATTTCTTAAGTAACTGTAATTCAAAACAATCAATTTGCCATTATGGTGTATTTTGGGATGACCTGCCCTGAGCCCCAACAGTCTAAATACTGATATAAATAAGTACAAAGTCTCAAGGATATTTATGTTATATTTTGGTTATAATCCAATATTATATGCTATTGATTTTGTTCATCAAATCGTTCTAGGTTTTGCCATTGGGGGTAATTTCAGTTTGGCTCCGACAGCTCTACGGTATGCTGTCTCCTTTCTCTCTCTCTTTCTCTCTTTCTTTCTCCAAAAAGTCAAGAAAGCAGTCTAAATGGTCGTACAGTTCAGGTCCAACACCTTGGGATAGCTGTCTACTTTTGATGTTATCTTCTCATCCTGGTATGGATGTTGCTTCAACGTGAGTTTGAGGTCATCAGTCCTCTCTATAAACCAGTCCAGTGCAGGGGCCTTTTTAAGTGAAAAATTTGAATCCATGAGTCAATTCCCTTCAGTTTTGCTGTTCGTGAGCTAGCTAAGAGTACCTGATAAGGGGTCCTTTTATCTGGGTGGAAGACATTCCTTTAAATGATGCCTCTTCCAGTGTACATAATCTCCTGGTTGCAGGTTGTGGGTCATCTGGTCTTCATCCAAAGAATGATTAATGTGATAATCTTCAGAAATAAGCTCAGAATGTCCTTTCAATAATTCAGTTAAACTTTACAATAATACAACATAGGAATAAGAAACTACCTAGGAAGTAAGCCATAGGCAGATAAACTCTCAAAGACAATTAAAACTAGAATTTAATATCCACTGAAACATAATTTTTTTCTCTTTAAAATTACCCTCATTTCTACCAAATATAGCCAAATTAAGACTGATTTGTTTGGTGGGGGAGGGTATAGCTTAGTGGTAGAGTGCCTGCCTAGTATGTGCGAGGTCCTGGGTTCAATCCCCAGTACCTCCATTAAAACAAACAAATAAACAAACAAACAAACAAACCTAATCCCACCCCCCCAAAAAGAAAGATGGGACATAATCACTAACCTTACAAGAAAATTAAAGGATTATATATAAGACTAATTTGTTTGCAAAATAATTCTGGCTTTTAATAAACTTGGTCTGATTATTTACATAAGTGTAATTGATCTTATAGGCTCTTTTTAATTGCTAGAACTTTTCATAAGGAATCTCAGATTGAACTTGTAAAAGATCTCTCAAGTCCTGAAGAGCCATGCCAAGGACTTATCAGATTTCACCTGCAACTTCTACAGATTTGGGTGAGTTCCTCTCTTCTCAAGGTTCTCAAAATCTTTTGAGGTTCCTGCACCTGCCGGAAAGTAACCTTTCTTATTTACCTAGTAAGGTTTCTGGGAACCCAGTAAGTAATGTGCCAGGCTGTTTTTCCAACAGGCTTTATGGCTCCATAAAATCCACCTTAGTTATTTAAAGCTGTCTGGTCTTACCTGATTCTATGCACATTCTCAAATATGACATTACAGTCAAAGCCATGGTAATATGACCAATATTTCCAGTTATGTCCTGTTATAAGGAAAACAGATTCTTGTTAAACTTATGCAAATAACTGTATTGCCATGAAAATAATTAACAGTTTCTAAATTGTTGAGGTATCAGGTAGAGAGAAAAGATAGTTTCAATTCTGCTTACAGAGTTGTAATTTACCAAATTGCTTTAAGCCATAATTAGCTTGAGGGGAAAGGTTTCCTTGTATCTGGAACAAAGATTAAAGCCAGTAATATTTCAGAAAAAAAAGTCATAAAAATTATCATTCAGCCCTATGTAACTAATTCTTGTTGATCTTGATCTTCTATTAACAGTTTTATGAAGCCACCAGGTTTTCCATTAGAATTCTTTAATTTATCACCAAGTTCAGCAGTATGATCTGAAAGTTATCAGAAACCAGTATTTATCAGAAAGTCCTTTCTATGGTTCTTCAAGATGAAGCATTTTTGCAGAATCATCAGAGTAAAATAGTAACTGTCTATAAATGACGAAAGACTTAAAAAGTCATGGTTAAAGAGCTGATTACTATGCATTTGTCAAAGGAATTTGGTTATGACATACAATATTAAAATATTAGGTAGAATTATGACTGATAACATTATACCAGGACACATTCAATTATTAGAAATTCCGTATAACTTCTAGAACCTTTATATTAATGATATTTCCTCATAAAATAAAACCTAAGAAGGTTTATTACCGTGCATTTGACAATGTGTCCCATGTAATTTAATATACTAAAGAAGACTAATTAGTTTAACATCTCTGGGATGCTTCAGTGGCTTCTGAAGCATCTCAAAGTTAGCTGGTGGTCAAAAGATCTTCATTTAGAATTTGATTTGAAGAAGTTTATCAAAAATATCAAAAGGTTTTAAAACACTTGGTCAAATAGGATCATATGTCACTGTGAAATAATATTTATTCATTTAGCCTAGTGACAATAAAAGATTTCAAAGGCAAAGACAGAAAATTATAAAAGATTACTTAAACGATAAAGAAACCTTACATTCTGTTATCAAAAGCAGATCAGTAGTCCAAGAAAACTTCGTTCTCTTAACAGAGAGAAAACCTAATTCTAATTTTATACCACTCTACTTTTAATATTAAAATTTATTCCAGTCCTAGCCAGTTCTGATCACAAATAAAATTCCTTTCACAGGATTTCTTTTCCCCAAAACTTCCATAACTTCCCTCTTCACCTTCAGATTCCATCCTTTTCTCTTTTTTTCTCTTTTTAACCTCTTTTTAGAACAAAATCACCTTATTTTCCCTTAACAAAATGCATCTCCATTCCTTACTCCTCCTTTTGTTTGCATAGTGTTTTCCGTATTATTTCCTATTTCATGTTTATTTAGAATCCTTAACCTTTAAAAACCTTAATTTCTAATATAAACTAAGAAGTAAGCAATTATGAACTGTCTTCTACATTAGCATTCTGTAGAATGACAAACTTAAAAATGCTGTTTATAATTTCTAAAAACATGTTCTTTCTTACAGAAAATGTCTGTGTGGTACAAAACATTTTTATTAATAGTCCTAAATATCTTTAGTTTCTCTATGAGAGGAAGTCTGTGTTCAGTAATACTTCAGTATCTTACTTTATTTGGGAATGATCTAGATATTCAATAGACTTTCATCATTTAACTTAATTTAGTAAAATTCTAAATTTTCAGGTCACCAAAAATCTGGAGAAATTACTTTTAAGTAGACATACTGTAAAACATAATTATTCTTACTAGTTCACCTGAAAAACTCTTACCCCATTTATATCTATTGAAATCACTTATTCCCAAGATTATATTTAGATTACCTATAAAAACTTCATGAGACATTAGACAAAGTCAACTCTCATCCCAAGTTACTTTTCTTTCTGACATATTTTATAAGAGATAACATGATCTTATTTAACTTTTAATTTTACTTAATTTTTGGTTACTCTTTTTTGTTTATTTATTTATTTATTTATTTATTTAACGTTTTTTGTTGATTTATAATCATTTTACAATGTTGTGTCAAATTCCAGTGTAGAGCACAATTTTTCAGTTATACATGAACATATATATATTCATTGTCATGTTTTTTTCTCTGTGAGCTACCATAAGATCTTGTGTATATTTCCCTGTGCTTTACAGTATAATCTTGTTTATCTATTCTACAATTTTAAAACCCCATCTATCCCTTCCCACTCTCTACCCCTTTGGCAACCACAAGTTTGTATTCTATGTCTATGAGTCTATTTCTGTTTTGTATTTATGCTTTGTTTTTTTGTTTTTGTTTTTTAGATTCCACATATGAGCGATCTCATATGGTATTTTTCTTTCTCTTTTTGGCTTACTTCACTTAGAATGACATTCTCCAGGAGCATCCATGTTGCTGCAAATGGCATTATGTTGTCTGTTTTTATGGCTGAGTAGTATTCCATTGTATAAATATACCACATCTTCTTTATCCAGTCACCTGTTGATGGACATTTAGGCTATTTCCATGTCTTGGCTATTGTAAATAATGCTGCTATGAACATTAGGGTGCAGGTGTCATCCTGAAGTAGGGTTCCTTCTGGATATAAGCCCAGGAGCAAGATTCCTGGGTCATATGGTAAGTCTATTCCTAGTCTTTTGAGGAATCTCCGTACTGTTTTCCACAGTGGCTGTACCAAACTGCATTCCCACCAGCAGTGTAGGAGTGTTCCCCTTTCTCCACAGCCTCTCCAGCATTTGTCATTTGTGAACTTTTGAATGATGGCCATTCTGACTGGTGTGAGGTGATACCTCATTGTAGTTTTGATTTGCATTTCTCTGATAATTAGTGATATTGAGCATTTTTTCATGTGTCTATTGATCATTTGTATGTCTTCCCTTGGAGAATTGCTTGTTTAGGTCTTCTGCCCATTTTTGGATTGGGTTGTTTATTTTCTTCTTATTGAGTCATATGAGCTGCTTATATATTCTGGAGATCAAGCCTTTGTCGGTTTCATTTGCAAAAATTTTTTCCCATTCCGTAGGTTGTCTTTTTGTTTTACTTCTGGTTCCCTTTGTTGTGCAGAAGCTTGTAAGTTTCATTAGGTTCCATTTGTTTATTCTTGCTTTTATTTCTTCTAGGAGAAATTTTTTGAGATGTATGTCAGATAATGTTTTGCCTATATTTTCCTCTAGGAGGCTTATTGTATCTTGTCTTATGTTTAAGTCTTTGATTCATTTTGAGTTGATTTTTGTGTATGGTGTAGGGGAAATTTTGGTAACTCTTAAGACATGCCTATACTAAACCAACAACTTAAATTAGCTTTAGTACTGAACATTGGTTTAGTATTGAAATACTTCCCAGATGGCGTGAACCTGAAATTCATTCTAGTTTCTTTTATATTTCTGAGAATTTATGTAAGTGCTTACTTAATTTCCTTTAAGCCAATTAAATAGAGCTCATTTAAAAATTAATTTTGGGAATACTATCTGGAGTTTGAGACATATCATATCTCTAACATGCACACAGACATAGAGACAGACACAACCACAGATCTCATAGCTTCATTTAAAGTTTTAGTCATGAATCAATATTACAATATAAAAGTCACTAGTTTATAAATAACTGTTGGAATAAGCCAAGTTAACTTGCTTGAGGTTAAAAAGATCTTTTCCCCCCTCTTTTCCCCTCAGCCTCAGGTATTGGAGATGGTCTAGATAAGAGTGACATGAGTTCCTAAGAGCCCTGGTAAAATACTTAAATCTCAAAGGCACAGGAAGAGAAATGTAACCTCCTCCTAGAAGGACTCCTGTTTCCTTAGAGTCAGAATTTTGAAAATATCTGAAATTTCTCAATATCTGACACCTGGAAAGTCAGATATATTTTTTTATTCATCACCAAATAAAACTCAGAATTGTCAGCCAAGACAGGAGATCCAAGATCAGGAGAGACTAACCCAAATTTGTCTGAATTCACCAAGGAGGTAGAAAGGTACAAGGGGCTCTTGGAGTCACAAACTCTCCAGATTCTCCTAGTGTTCGGGCAAAGGAGAGAAGACTTCTCTGGGTCCCCTGATGGTTGCCAAAACTGTCAACAAATAAAACTGCACCATGGGAGAGCTGTGAGTTTCAGTTTTATCCAGAGAACCTACTGAACTATAGCCTGGGAGATAGCCTTTCACACAGCTCTGAGGAACTGCTCCAAGGGTAGGAATATAGTATATATAGAGATTAATTGGCTGGGAAATATGTATAGTCAAGCTTTAAAATATTACTTATAATCACAAAGAACAGATATATCAAGTTAATGATTTTAGTGCTTTTCTGTGTATAGGAAGATACAAGAATCTGGGGTCATTGAAACTCCTCTTTAGATATGAATCTTAACTATCTAGAAGCCCTTGTATCCAAAGCATAGAATGCTTTTTTTTCCATCCTGAATTCCCTCAGAGTGCACTGTTAGTCGGTGACAGCAGTGGGTTGCGACCTAACCCTTTGTATTAGGGGGTGATGAGTGACACTCTTTGTTCTTTTTTTCCCCTAAGAGATACCTGATGAAAGTTATGTTTTAGGAATAATGTTTTGGTGGTAGTTTGACAGAATTAGAATTAGGAGGGACCATACACAGATGAGAAATAATGTAACAAGAGCTATTGGCATCTGAACTAGAGCCAATGTCATAGGAATAGAAAGCAATAGAACTATCTCAAAAGGAAGCCTCAAAAAAGATGTGGTCACTAATTGAATCTGGATAGGATAGACTCTCAGGGGTTCATGCTTTGGTGATTAGCCCTCAGAGAACTTAAGAGTCAGAGGAGAAACTGACTGAGAGGAAGTGGACCCACTCATGTTCACTTGTTTACATTGACCAGACCATAAATAGACCAGTCTATATGCCAACCTGAAGAGAAACAGATACATTAGAGCTCATTCAGAAAGGAGTCCTATAAGGAGGACAGAGGAATGAAATTGTGCTAAATAAGTAATTGGTGGAAAAAACAATTTTTTTCAGCTTTATTGAGGTATAATTGACATATAAAATTATAAGATATTTAAAATATACATTGTGGTGATCTGACATGTGTATACATTGTGAAAGTGTTGGGGAGGAAGAAATTTCCCTCTGTCTCTATAGATTTTACTGGCTGGTCAAGTATTAAATTGATAGGAGACAGATTAACAAGAGAAAATCAAAGTTCAATAACACGTATACATAGGAGAGACCCAGGAAAACTGAGTAACTTGACAAAATGGCCAAAGCCCTCATCTTCAATACTGTCCTCAGCTAAAGACAAGAGGAAGGCTACCAGGAAAAGCACAGTGAACAAGGGTAAGGTTGTTATACAGATTTAAGTCACTGACTTCTCCATTAATAAGAGTTCCTAGAGGTTTGGCCATCCTCCTCTTGCAGACTCAGTGAGAGAGATACCTTAGAATTGGAGATTCATCTTACAAATGTAAATGTTTCTTACAAAAGATAATTTCCACTTGGCTTTCAGTTTTCCCCATGTCTCCTGCTTCTTAGAAAATAACCAGCTTATAATATTCCAAAGAGATATATTTTGGGGTGGCAAATTCTGTTCCCCTACAAAAGGATTCCTTCTATCTAGTTAATTAACACATCTCTCACTTCACATCTTTCTTTCTTTCTTTCTTTCTTTCTTTCTTTCTTTCTTTCTTTCTTTCTTTCTTTCTTTTTCTTTCTTTTCTTTGCTTTCTTGCTTTCTTTCTTGAAAACATTTAAGTTCTACTCTCTAAGCAGATTTTGATTATATTTACAGTGTTATCAACTATAGTCACCATCTTTTACATTAGATCCTCAGACTTTATATTCATCTTATAGCTGAAGGTTTGCACATTTTTACTAACCTCTCCATATTTCCCCCACCCTCCAACCCTGGCATCACACTTCTCCACTCTGTTTCTATGAGTTTGATTTTTTTTTCTTAGGTTCTACAAATGAATGATACTGTGCAATATTTGTCTTACTGTGTTTCTCTGGCTTATTTCACTTAGCATAATGCCCTCAAGGTCTATCCATGTTGTCACAAATGACAGAATTTACTTCTTTCTCATGGCTTAATAATATTTATTCCTATATGTGTGTGTGTGTGTGTATAAAAAATATATATATATATTTTATCCATTCATTGAATATTGATGGACCTTTAGGTTGTTTCCATGTCTTGACTATTGTAAATGATATGGCAATAAATATGCGGGTATAAATATCTCTTCAAGATTCTATCCTCATCTCCTTTGGATATATACCAAAAGTGATATTGCTGAATCATATGGTGGTTCTATGTTTAGATTTTTCAGAAAGCTTCATACTGTTTTCCATAGTGTCTGCACCAGTTTACATTCCCACGAGCAGTTCACAAGACTTCCCTTATTTCCACATCCTCACCGACCTTGTTATCTTTTGTCTTTGTGATCAGAGCCATTCTAATAGGTATGAGGTCATATCTCACTGTGATTTTGTTTGAATTTCCCTGATGATTATTAATGTTGAGCCCCTTTTAATGCACATGTTGGCTCTTTGGATATCTTTTTTGGATCTGTCTATTCAGATCCTTTGCCCATTATTAAATTGGATTGTTTGGGAGTTTTGTTTTGTTTTGTTTTGTTTTTGGTATTGAGTTGAAAATAAAACAATTATGAGAAATTTTGACCTGGAGAAAAGGCTTACGGTAATGTGAGCTTCAAGAGGTTGAGGACTGCATCATTTTCCCTCCTGTTACACTCTCCTAGTGCCAAGGACAGCTTCTAACAGGGTAGAATGTAAATATATTTTTCTACATGAATTGAATAAATAAGTAATAACTTAAAACATGCAAGAATGATATGAGAGGATAGAAGATAGAAGGGTTATTGAGTAAAATGGAAAACCATTTTCCTTTGTGTCACCAGAAAGTAGAAGTAGGAACAATGAGTAAAAGAAGATAGATTATTAGGCAAGTATTTAAAATTACTTGGCAATAGTCAGTACTGTCCAAATATGTAATGGACTGCCTGAGGTACTTGGGATGGGATGGGTGGCCACAGGACAAAAATAATTTTACAGGAGTATGGATGAGACATTGGATTAAGGTCTTAAGGGTTTTTCCAATAGAGTATTTTCCCCTTGAGCTGATGGAAACATGCAGAGAAAGGATGTACCTAAAAATGTAAATTTTGAAAGGTTTTGGAGCTTTTTTCTTGGCTATATGTTCAGCCTCCACTCATTTGGCTTCTCCCCTAAATTTGGGTTTTATCAGAGTTAAGGGGGAATGGTTCTCTGGCACTGATGGTCTCTGAAGCTAGTAAAGTTCTTGATTTAGATTTTATCAAAGTTAAATCATCACATATAGTGAGTTTTGGAAAATGTCTAGCTCTGTGGGTATGTTATTAGCAGGCAGAAGGATTGAAAAAGGAGCTTGCATTACTGGTAACTCTTTAATCTAGAAGGCAAAAGTAACTTTTCTTCAGTCAATAAGAATGGCAAAGCCAAAAATAATTATTAATAAAAGCAACAATAGCAATAAAATCTATAATAAATAATACAAAATAAATAATGAAAAGCACTCATTGTCTATCAAGAACTGTGCTGTACACCATAAAACTCATCTGATGCTACAAAACACGTTAGGGGCTGTTACTATCCCCATTTAACAGATGAGAAAACTTGAGGTTGTGTAGGCTTAGAATCCTGCTTGTCACACTGAGGCCGTACTGTGAGCAGTGGCAGTTAAATGCAGATCCTAGTAAATCCATAATCACATTCTTAAACACACTAGAAACCATCTTCTACACCTACGTGCTCCATCAAAGAAATTGGTGCAGATGAAACATTTGTGTGTGTCTCTGGAAAGTAGGATATACCTTAAGCATGTGAGCAGGTTGTTCTTTTTAATACTAGAAACAGATGAAGGAGGAAATCGCTAAAGAACAGCATGTTCCTTAGGTTGGAATCTGAGCACCCGGGGAAGTCCCTTGGTCAAACAGTACAGTGTCCACTCGGTTCAGGTTAGGGACCGGGGCCAATTTAAAGTCTTAAAATCCCATAAGTCATTTGCTGAACTTTACATTGGGACTTTTAACAAACACTGACTGCTAATACAATGTTTACCAAAGGAAGTACTTTTTTCTGAAGTTTACAGGAAAGATCCAACATTTAAAAACATTTTTTAAGATGGGTTTTGACTTTAAACCATAAAACATGCTCATGATACATTTGGTTAGAGAAAAGCAGTATAAAGAGGCAATTTTGTTGTTAGAAAAGACATCCTTTTTAAGCCCTCATGGATCATTTAACTTCTATTTGTTTGTTCTGACTCAGGCTTCTGGAGACATACAGGACAAGCCTGCTACCTTTTCTTTATGATAACCCATCATGTAACTGAAGGCAATGACCCACTCGCCCACCTCCTTGCCAGGCTGGATCTTATGTGGTAGTAATAATGAAAATGGGTTGAGTTGAGGATGTTGGCTTTAAAGGAACGTGGACCGACTCAAGGGAAAAGGTCATTCATTAGAAGGTATCCAGATGGGCGTTAGAACGCCATCAGACTGAGAGTGCTTTCTTTCAGGATCAACTCCTCTTTCCCCTCTTGTGGGTCACAAGGTTGCGTTCTTTTAAGGTGACTGTGCTTTCTCTCTGCTCTACTCTTCCTCTTTTGATAGCAGCTTCTCTCTCTTCTTTATTTTCCTTAAAGTTTCTGCTTCCTTTGAGTTTCCCCTTGCCATGATCCCTCTTGACTCAGAGCAGTCTTTAATTTTCAGCTTCTACAGCCCACTACTTCTTCTTCGTGTATTAACTTTCATGTTTCTAAAATGCAAATTCTGACCTAGCTCATGGTGTGTGTGTGTGTGTGTGTGTGTGTGTGTGTGTGTGTGTGTGTGTACCCACATGCCCCGGGTCATGCCATAGTTCATAGGTCTCATGCCAGCCTGTAGCTTGTCTGTTCTGGAGCTAGGTGCTTGGTCCCTGGATAAATCCTCTAGAGTCAGTGATTTGAGATCTTGTGGTGAAACTCGTGGGCATCTAGTAAACAGGAGCTGTGGGGGAGGCAGCCGCCTTCCATCAGTCTGTCAGCCATCCTGAGGCTCAGTCTATCCAGCAGAATCATAAGTCTCTACATTTCCTGAAAGACATTTGCATACAAAATGTCCTCAAGTACACGACTCATTTAAGTCTCACCAACACTGAGACTCTAATTTCCCAGTTTTAAAGAATAAAAAGCAACTAAAATGAAGTATCCAGCACAAAGACAGCGTTATTAATACAAGTTGTCTAGAACTGTGGTCTATTTGATCCTAAGACAAGTGCTCTTTCTTCTATATCAAAGGTTCTCAAACTTTAGCATACATCAGAGTCACGTGGAGGGCTTACTAAACCACACATCGTTGGCCTGCAGGCCAGAGCTTCTGATGTAGTAGGTTTAAGAGTGATCCAGAGAATATGTAGAAAAAAGTGGGAAATAACAAATGTTGGCAGGATGTGGAAAAATTAGTATCCTTGCTTGTTGCTAATGGGAATGTAAAATGGTGCAGACTCTGTGGAAAACTATATGAAGGCTCCTCAAAAAAATTAAAAATAGAATTGCTAGATGATATAGCAATCCCTCTTATGGGTATATGCCCAAAAGAATTGAAGGCAGGGACTCACAGATATTTGTACACCCAATATAATATTTGTATTGTGAATCATAGCAGCATTCACAATAGCAAAAAAGAGGAAAACAACCTAAAGTCCATTGAAAAACAAATGAATCAGCAAAAGGTAGTATATACGTTCATCAGAATATCATTCAGCCTTAGCAAGGAAGGACATTCTGACATATGCTGAAACATGATGATCCTCGATGACACTGTGTAAGTGAACTAAACCAGTCACAAAAGGACAAATGTTGTATGATTCCATCTGTGTGAACCTAGCGTAGTCGAATTCATAAGACATAGAAAGAATGGTGGTTGCTAGGGGCTGGGGAGGAGGAGGAGTTGGGGAGTAATAACAACTTGTATGGGTACAAATTGTTAATTTGGGAAAATGAAAAAGTTCTGGAGATGGATGGTGATGATGGTTACACAGCAGTGTGTGGGGACTTAATGCCACTGAACCGTGTACTTAAAAACGGTTAAAATGGTAAATTTTATGTTTTATGTGTATTGCCACAAGGAAATTCAAGGAGTTGGTGAATTTTGAGCAGCTGCGGGAATTTAGGGAATAACCTAGCTGCTCTTATCCAACTAGGAGTAATTATTCTAGAAGTCTTATAGGCATGTCAGCCTTGCTGCCAAGTGTTTTGTCCAGAGCTTATGAAATAATGAGTCTCAATGGGGAAAATTTGTGCAGGGCAGCTGATCTTGGATAAAGTTGCAGGAACAAAAACTGATAGGAACTTAGAAGTTAGCAGTTGCCACCAACAGTTACCTGCCACAAGGCACCTGTGGCTCCTGGTTCTCTGCCTTGACACGACTCACTCCTTTGAGAGGCCTCCCATCTTCTTGATCCCAAAGGAAAAGCTCAGAGGAAGGAGTGTTGGGTCAGGGGAGTCAGATACCACTGTAGATACTTAGAGTGTCAGAGCTGGAAGGAGACTGGGAATCATCAATTACAACACCCCTCCTTTGAATCCTCTGCCCAGAAAGAATGCTTGGCCAAGTGTCACTCAGCTACTGTCAAGCCGAGCAGGGATTCAAAGCCAGTTTCCCTGCCTCCCAAGTTCTTTCCACAGCATCATGCAGCCTCATGGATGCACAGCACTTAAATCATCCAATTCCTGACTCAAAGGAGTATGAAGTTAGAAATTATGAGCGTTTTTCTAATCGTGTTGCCTGTCTTATGCTGTCTCTAACCACCACTGCAGGCCACAGTGTTGCTAGGTACATTTTCCAAAAACATGGTTCTCATTGTACCACTTAAATCTAAAAACTTTTCATGGAAATGGAAAAATACACAACTGAAGAAAGGGCAGTCAAGAAACTCTCTGTGTATCAACAGGGAAAAGCTCCAGGGTATATTGCTAAGTGGAGGGAAAAAGAGACGCATGCCATTATTTGGGTATGAAAGAGAGGGAATCAAATAATGTATTTGTATTTGCTCTTATTTACATAAGAAAATGCTCAAAGGATAAATAAACATTTTTATATTATTCAAACCATGAATACATGATAATTTTGCAAAAATAAAATACAACCCTTGACTAGCTTTCTTCCTCTTTTATCATTTTCCACCAAAACCTTGAACTACAATTTTAGAATTTTCAGTGTTTCTAATAATCTCAAGTCTCTCATGAAGCTGACTTCCATGCCAATGTTCACGCCCTTCCCCACTTTTTTTTTTTTTTAACGAAGAAAGTTCCTGTTGAACTTTTCGTATCTTACTTAGATCTGCCTTGTCTATGAAGTCTTTCTTGTCCCCAGATGGAGTTAGTCCTCCCTTCCTGGGTTCTTAGCCCTTTGGCACCACCACTGTCACTGTCCTTCTGCATCTGAGAAGTTGAACATTGACTTACCAGGCAGTGAGTTACTAGAGGCAAGGACTCCCACCCCCGGTCCTCTGGCATAATGCTTGCCACAATGCACAGTGTCATGGTTCATAGCACTCATTTTAACTGATGATTCTTTTGCATTTATTATTAAGCATTTATTTATCACCATTAAAACTGTTTCCTAAAACTCATTGACAGACACATGACCTTTCAATGCTGGTTATCTCTTTTAATATTTTTATTTTTCAAACTTTGTTGAAACAGTATTTAAAAAAATGCATTAGTCTTTGTTCCGTTCACTGTGCAGAGTTTAATGAGCTTAGTTTCCTCTTTCTTTGATGATGAAACACTAGACTATTGTTTAAAACCGGAATCAGGGTAAGGGGAGTGAGGTCAAATCATCAAGTGCAGAGTTAGACCCTGTCTTTATTTAAAATTTTATATTTTTTTTCATCATGGACTTTTCTGAATTAATATGATTTGTAAGTAATTATTGCATCAAGGTATTGTTTATCTTGAAGCTGAGTTTTTTGGTGTTCCCTTAAATTTTGCACCTGAGGTGAGTATCTTACTAGTTTCACCCTAGTACCAGCCCTGCTAGTGTTCTGGTTACCAAATACCATTATTTTAGTTGTTCAGGTGTTTCTGGCACAAATTGAACAGAATGTAGGACCTCACTAGGACCTGAGTTTCTGGTGATGTTTCCATGGAAGCTTATTGAGATAGTGTTGCTGGAATTTTCTCTCCCTTCCTTGGCTTCTTCCTGCCATACCACCTGCCCTCACCCACTTGTAATTCCTAGGTTGGGCCCATTCCTCTAGGCCCAGCCTCAGTGCCCACTCTCCATGAAGACTTCCCCAGACATTACCAGTGTTCCTCGTCTTCCCACCCCGGGGGGCCACTTATGCAGATTCCCGTCCTAGCATAGACAGCTGGCTGTGCTCCATTTCCAAGTTCTAGTTCTTCAGGATTTGGTTCTGTCTCTGCAACTTTGAATTACAAACACTCAAAGCATTTATCTAGATTGTAACGTAAGTGTCTGAATTGTGTCCAAGATTGCCTATGCAACTGGTTATCACTGATTTCCTTAAAAGCAATTTTCTGTGGAAAAAACCTTTGAACATAATTTTGCTTTTCTCTTTTGTAACAACATCATTCCAAGCGCCACCCTCTTTTAGTTGTTGTTAGGGATGTTGCCTGTAGCAGATCTCCTGTTGCCCTCTGAAAAATGTCCTTTATCTAGTCAAGGGCTCCTGATAGTCTTTCCTGGTTTTTATTAGCAATAAGTTAACTCTGAATTGGGAATAAACTGGAAACAGCTGTCATGATCTGCTAGTTAGTCTATTTAATTTGCACCAGGAACTCTTCTCCTTAGTCTCTGAAATCATGTATTGCAAACCTTTATCCTTTAAGACTTAATCAATCCTGGCATAGGCTCTAACCTTGGGATTATTATTTATCCATGTACATTATTCTCGACATGTTCAATGTGTCTTCCTTTTATAAATGAGTCTAGTTTCTTGCTCCTGCCTCCCAGGCACCTCAAGTTCTAGTTCTGAAACACAGTCCAGGACTGGAGCCCATTTATAAGGTGTGATTTATTCTGTAAAATTCTGTTTGATTTTGGATTTCTGTAGACCTATTTAAGAAGATGGAATGAGTTGTGAACAGTTGGACTGGGAAACTGGGTCATGTCACGAAGTATTTGTTGTCTGGGAGCTGGGATTCAGGCCTGCCTGGCTCTTCAGAGAGTACTTGTTCTCAGGCAGCTGGCAGGGGGTGAAACAAATGGTCCTGAAATCATGCCCACTGAAGACATAGAGACCTGGGGTGAAGCAGCTGTTGATAAAAGCCATAGACCAGGTGACCAGGTGAGAGGGCTTCTGAGTAAGGCCACCCGGTACAGGTCCCCTCTGTTCTCTTGAGAGGAGGCAAAGTCCAGACAGGGACACTTGCAAGGGCAACCAGCAGAGGAAGACTCACTATGGCTGCAAGGACCCAGAAGGGTGGGCTGGACCTGGCCAGCTGGTTTTGGCTTAGTTTCAAGGCTACAAGGATGAGCAGCAGGTGGTTATGGTCAGAGGCAGAATGAAGCCAACGACAAAACGGCTGGAGATCAGCTTTTGGTCTGTGGGATGATGATCTCCCTCCACAGCTCATAACTCTGCTGCATTTCATTCCATGGGTCGTACTGGTTGAAGTGATTAATAGGTGACGCCTTTCAGCTATTACTGCATGGAGTACTTGGTAGAGGGCATCTTTAACCTCTCTATTGTCCTTTACTTTGGCGTCAGAAACATGCAATAACAGCATTCTGAAAGATGTCATCAGAATATGTCTTATGGAACTGAAAGGGTTGACTGCTTCATCACAGATGGCAATGAAGTCACTGGATTTCAAGGGGTTAGTTTTGAGTCCTAATTTTCAGACCGAGTTGTAAAATGACCTTGACTTCACTGATCCTTAGCTATGAAATTAATATAAATTTTTATAGCTTAAATAAGTTTAGCTTAATGAAGGTAATTTGACAATGAGAAAATATACAAATATATGAATTATTATGGTTTAAAATAGTTTGACATTATAAGGATGTAATGTTAGTATTTGGAAAGATCATCCTCATGGGACACTTGGGTAGGTAAAAACACTGAAGCCCAGAGAGCTTCCCTCTGGTCTTGGTGCGGTTGGAATGGCTCACTCATTGTCATCGTAGGAACATCTAGGGACCTTCCCTGGGTGCAGAAAGTCAGCACTGAATACCTCCCCAAAGATGGGATGGGTAACTTTGTGGGAAGATTGAAGGATAAGTGTTAAAATTAGAAGAGATCGGAAAGGATACCATTGAAGGAAAAAGTTGAACATAAATCTGAATTTAAATATTGAATGTAAACATATGACTATAAATAATGAATGTGATTCTGGCGCATTGCTGTTAGCAACAGGTTGGAATAATCTATATTGTACAAAGCTTTTTGCATTACATCATCACAAATGACCATGATTACACATCTAAGGGATCATACATCTTTTTTTTATTTAAAAAATTAGAAATTTTTTTTCTTATTGTAGTAAGAACACTTAACATGAGATCTACTCTCCTAACAGGTTTTTAAGTGTTCAATACAGTACTGTTATCTGTAGGCACAGTATTGTTCAGCATATCTCTAGAACTTATTCACTTGCATAACTGAAATTTTATATCCACTGATTAGCAGTTCCCCATTTCCCCCTTTTTCCAGCCCCTGGAAACCACTTTCTATTCTTTGCTTCTAAGAGTATGATTATTTTAGATAGCTCATGTGAGTGGAATCATAAAGTATTTGTTCTTCTGTGACTGGTTTATTTCACTTAGCATAATGTCCTTAAGGTTCATACACATTATCATATATTGTAGTATTTCCTTCCCTTTTTAGGGCTGAGTAATATTCCATTGTATTTAAATACCACATTTTAAAAATTCGCTCATCTGTTGGTAAATATTTAGATTGTTTCCACATCTTGGCCATTGTGAATAGTGCTGCAGTGAGCATGGCAGAGCTAATATAGCTAAGACCCTGATTTTGATTCTTTTAGATAAATACCAAGAAGTAGAATTGCTGGATCATATGGTAGTTCTATTTTTAGTTTTTTGAGAAATTGCCATCATGTGGTGAATTACAATAATGGATTTTCAAATGATGACCCAGCTTTGGATACCTGGGATAAATCTTGCTTGATCATGCTGTATAATTCTTTTTACACTTTTTTTTTTTTTGGATTTGATTTGCTAACCTTTTATTGAAGATTTTCACATGTATGATCAAAAGAGCTATTGGTCTGTAGTATTCTTTGCCTTAATATTTTTGTCTAATTTTGGTATTAGGGTAATATTTGCCTCATAGAATGAGTTAGAAAGTATCCCCTCAGTTTCTATCCTCTGAAAGAGATTGTGGAGAATTGTTATCATTTCTTCCTTAACTGTTTGGTATAATTCACCAGGGAAACTTTCTGGGCCTGATGTTTTTTGTTTCGGAAGGTTATTAATTATTGATTCAGTTTCTTTAGTAGATATAGGCCTATTCAGGTCATCTATTTCTCCTTGTGTGAGTTTTGGCAGATTGTGGCTTTCAAACAAGTGATTTATTTCATTTAAGTGATCAAATTTGTGGGTATAGAGTTATTTATAGTATTCCTATATTGGCCTATCTTGTGTGCTGCCCCCACATTTATTTCTCATGTTTGTAATTTGTGTCTTTGCTCTTTTTTCCCCCTTAGTTAGGCTGTATAGAGGCTTATCAATTTTATTGATCTTTTCAAAGAAACGGTTCTTGGTTTTATTGATTTTTCTCTATTGACTTCCTTTTTTCAATTTCTGTTCTAATTGTTATTTCTTTTTTTCTGCTTACTTTCCATTTAGTTTGCTCTTTTTATCTAGTTCCCTAAGGCAGAAATTCAGGTTATTGATTTTAAAACTTTCTTCTTTTTAATGTGTGCATTCAATGCTCTGTATCTCTTTCTAAGCACTGTTTTGCTGCATCACACACGTTTTTGATAAGTTGTGTTTTTATTTTCATTTAGATCAAATAGTTTTAGATTTGATGATTTCTTCCTTGACCCATGCTTTATTTAGAAGTACATTTTGAGATTTTCCAGTTATCTATTATTGAATTCCAGTTTAACTCCATCGTGGTCTGAGAACAGACATTGTATGATGTCTATTCCTTTAAATTTGTAAATGTGTTTCTTTATGGCCCAGAATGTGGTCTTGTTGAATGTGCCATGTGAGCTTGAGAAAAATATATATTCTGCTGTTGTTGGATGAATTGGTCTATAGATGTCAATTATATACAGATGATTGATGGTGTTGTTAAATTCAGTTATGTCCTTACTGATTTTCTGCCTGCTGGATCTGTCCATTTCTAAGAGAGGAATGTTGAAGTCTCCAGCTATGATAGTGGATTCATCCATTTCTCCTTGCAGTTCTGTCAGTTTTTGCTTTACATAGTTTGACATTCTGTGGTTAGATGCATACATATTAATTTTTCTGTCTTCTTGGAGAATTGACCTCTTTATCATTATGTAATATTCTCTTTTTAATTTTTGATCATTTTTCTTACTTTGAAGTCTATTTTGATTAAATTAATATAGCTACTCCTGCTTTCTTTTGATTAATGTTAGCATGGGTCATTTTCCCCCACCCATTTGCTTTTAATCTATAACTGTCTTTGTAGTTAAAGAGGGGTTTTTGTAAGCAACATATGATTAGGTCATGTTTTTTGATCTACTGTGACAATCCGTATCCTTTAATTGATGCATTTAGGCCATTGATATTCAAGTGATTATTAATATAATTGGATTAATATCTACCGTGTTCATTACTATTTTCTTTTTGTTTCTATTTGGTCTTCCAATCTTTTTCTGCCTTTTGGAATTTTAATTGAGCATTTTATGTGATTACATTTTCTCTCATTTATTGGCATATGAATTATACTTCTTTTTGTTACTTTTTTAGTGATTGCCCTAGAGTTTGCAGTATACATTTATGACTAATCTAAGTCCACTTTTGAATGACATTGTACCTTTTCCTGTGTAGTATGAATACCTTATAATGACAAAATAATTCTAATCCCTCCTGTCTCTTGTATGGCTGCTGTCATTCATTTCACTTACATATGAGCATAAGTAAGTATACAGATATAAGCATACATAAATAAATGTATAGCATATATGTACATAAGCATACATAATTGAATACATTATTGCCATTATTATTTTTAACAAACTTCTATTTGTTAGATAATTAAGAATAAAAATAATAAAAGTTTCTATTTTACCTTCACCTATTCCTTCTTTGATATTCTGCCTTACTTTACAGAGATCCAAGTTTCTGACCTATGTTATTTTTTTTCTCTCTAAAGGACTTTTAAAAAACATTTCTTGCAAGGCATGTCTACTGGCCACAAATTCTGTTTTTGTTTGTCTAAGAAAGTCTTTATGAAGGATAAAAGTCACTCATGAAGGATAATTTCACAGGGTACAGAATTCTAGGTTGGTAGATTTTTTTCCCTCAACGCTTTAAATGTTTCAGTCCACCTTTCTTGCTTGTGTGGTTTTTGAGGAGAAGCCTGATGTAATTTTTATCTTTGTTCTTCTCTAAGTAAGATTTTTTTCCCTTCTGGTTTCTTTCAGAATTTTTTCTTTGTCTTCAATTTTCTGTAATTTGAAGATATGCCTGCACGTCATCTTTTGGCATTCATTCTGCTTGGTGTTCTCTGCGCTTTCTGGATCTGTGGTTTGGTGTCTGACGATGATTTGGGGACAATCTGTCCTTATTGTTTCAAATATTTCTTTTGTTCCTTTCTCTTTCTCCTCCTTCAGGTATTCCCTTTGCATGTTTTTTTGCATGTATTACACCTTTTGTAGTTGTCCTATAGAGTCCTTGGATGCTGTGTGTTTGCTTTTTTGTTTCTTCAGTCTTTGCTTTTTGGTTTTCAAGGATTGTATTGCTATATCCAGTAGCGCAAAGATTCTTTCCTCAGTCATATGTAGTCTACTAATAAGCCCATCAAAGGCATTCTTTTTACTTTGATGGTTTTTTTGGCCCCAAGAATTTGTCTTTGGTTCTTTCTTAAGATTTTCATCTCTCTGCTTCCATTGCCCATCTGTTCTTGTATGCTACTTTATTCATTAGCTCCCTGAGCATATTAATCATAGTTGTTTTAAATTCCTGGTCTGATAATTCCAACGTCCCTGCCATGTCTGGTTCTGATACTTTCTCTGTCTTTTCAAATTGTGTCTTTTGCTTTTTGGTGTGCATTGTAATTTTTTTAATAGCTGGATATGATGTACTGGGTAAAGGGAACTGCTATAAATTGTCCGTTAGTACCATGGTGATGAGGTGCTGAATGAGGAAACGTACTGTAGTCCTTTGATTAGGTCTCAGACTAGTGAGCTTATGCCTCTAGACTGTGAACCTCACAAGAGTTTCTCAGTTTTTTTTCTCCCCATTTAGGAGGGACAGGATGGCTAGAGTGTCCTGGAGTTGAGTATTTCTCTTCCCCAGATCAATTAGGCTCTGATGCTACTCCAGCTGGTTAGGCTCAGGTTAACTAACCTTCTCTGAGGGCAAGCCTTGTTAAGAACAGAGTGATCTGGTATATTTCAAATTGATTCCTTTTCCTCCTTCCTCTGCCAAGTGTCAGAGATTTTTCTCTGACATTCGTTCCGGGAATTTTGTTGAGCTCCTAGAGCTAAATCTCACAGTATTGCCTCCCCCTCTACCTCCATGACTGAGTCCCTCTGGAGCGTTTAACTCTCAGACTTGTCCACCCCGAGCTTCCAGCAGTTCGTCGATTACAGTTCAGGTTTTTCTGCCCCAGCTTTGGTTTTCCAGGTGGTTTCCACCCATGAGTCTGCACTGGTCAGCACGACTCCCTGTAACGGCCTGACTGTCTCTCTGGTCCTGGGGCAGCATTTTAGCCTGTGTCCTTTCATGCCTATGGATCCAAGAAGTGTTGTTGATTTTTCAGTCTGTCCAGCTTTTTGCTTATTAGAATAGAGCAGTGACTTTGAAGCTTATATGTGGAATTGGAAAACAGCTCTAGCCTTTCTAAATGCTTTCTGCTATTTTTGATGGCCTTATCTTGTAAATCCTGCATTTGGCACCTATGGAATAAGGAATGAGGGAGGATTGAATATTAATGTAGTTTGTGTTCACCGAAGTGCCTGTTTATTTATCTACGTTCTGGCATGACAGAAAAATCCTGAAGGTGTGGCCCTACACTGCTAAATAGGGATGCTGTAAAAATCTCTGAGAATTAGAGGCTTTCAGGGCTTCCAGGGACATTAGTTAGGGTGACTTCTCTGCCATCACTCTGTACCTCTCCACTAGATACACACACACCTATCCATAGCCCCAAATCCAGAATAATAGTTTCCAACCTTCTGTTACATTTGAGATAGTGTTTCTTTTAGCTGGTTTATCATTTGAGAAGTAAAACAAAAAAACAGAAAAAATAATCCCCGACTTCCTCTCCCTCCTTTAACTTTGCAATTCATTATTTTCCTCTAGCACAGGCCCTTACATAAAGAAGGTATTTGCTAACCTGTTGCTTGTTGTTTTGCCTTGTTTTGTTTCGTAGAGAAACTGTAGCACAATCTCCGAATTGGCCACAAGGGGGCACTTGTGAACCATTCTGAAAATTAATTTGTGTTCAACATTAAATTTCACAAACCCTCATGGTTTCCCTTGGTTTGGACTTATTCCTCCCTAGAAGAAATAAAACACACAGTTATGGGGATTCTAAAGCAGGGAGTGTGATAGAGTCCTAGAAATAGTGGTAAGAAAGCTTAACTAATTTTAAAGTGGTTTATTGCAATCTTGAGCACTTTCTTCTTGAATTAAGCCTTAGGTTAAGGAAGATGTTGAAGTCTCTGATCACAGAATTGGAAAGGGTAATAAAGGTGATATAATCCATCCTCTTATTTATTATAAGAAATTTTCTACAGTAAATGTGACATTAGCTAACCTTTGTGGGTTTCAGTACTGAATCACTAAACTTTACATTCTTGTCATTACTAATCACATTTCAAAAGAACTCTCAAATTCTTTTTTATATCCAAGTCTATTCTTCCTTCATTGTTATAGGTCCCCAAGTGTTTGAACAATATCTTAAAGTCTTCTTAATTCATCTTATTTCTAGGCTGATGTTCCAATATTCATTAATTGTCTCTCATATGACCTTTCAAAAGCCTGGACACCCCTTTTAATATGGGTTTGTTGAAGATTAAATATTCTTTGCAGTTCCTTCCACCAAGAAGTAGAGTGGGTTTCCTCTCCCCTCAGATCTGGAGTGGTCTTATGTCTTGATAGGAACAATAGAATGCAGTGTGAAAAATGCTTTGTGTGTTTTGAGGCTAATCACTAGGACATTTACAATTTTGACTTTTGTGTCTTGGAATATACTTTATTGAACTCATGGACAACAAAGGTCTCTTGCAGACAGCCTGCGCTGGGCTTCTGACCAAAGCCAATGACAAATGCCAGTTTTCTGTGTATCCACTGCCCTAATAAACAGAAAGCAGAAGAATGCAGTCATTTCAAGGACTTATGAGAATGATAAACTGGTTGTTTCAAGCCACTAAGTTTCAGAGTAATTTGTTACGCAGCCTTAGATAACTGATAGGTCCGGGTTGCAAATGGCTTCTAAGTATTAAATTCAGATCTAAATATGTTGACTATGAGTAATAATGAGTAATGAAATGAGATTTTTTTTTTCTTCTTTGGTTTTGATACCACATTTATATAATTCTGGTAGATTTTCACAGCTGTATTTTCATAGCCTGTGGAGTTTGAAATGATTTCTAAGACCAGAACACTTTTTGCTCATGCTGACTTATAGAGGAAGAGTGTTGAAATTAGTTCTGTGTTTTATTTCTCAGTTCCCTCTTCTGGAAATCAAAGAATGAGTTCTGATTTTTTTTTCTAGATTTGTTGGAATGATAACAAACATTATTTTCATTATTGTCATACCTATGTGTAAACCAATGACCTGAACATTCACTCTCAGTTAATTCACACAACCACATGTGGTTAATATGTGATTCTCCTTTATAAGTGAATAAACTGAGAATCAGAGAGGTGAATTTATTTCCTAGGGGAATTAAATGAAAGAGATAGGGCCTGGTTAACACTTCTCTGACTCTAGGCAACTGTTCTGTTTTATCAACAATAAAAGTGGTCGAAGCGCGTAAACTGAGGCATGAACACAGGATAAGAACAGAACAACTTTTTTCAGTGGAGAACTGATTTCACTGAGAGAGGTGAGGGCATCCATGGTGTTTGGCCTGGCACGGGGAGTCAAGGCCCAGGAAGAGTAAGAACAGTATCCACCGAGGGGCCACTTAATAGTCAGAAGGTCAAAGCCCTTGCAGAGAGACGAGGGCATCTACATTTATGTACATACGTATACATAGATTCTCTAGCTCTGTCCACTGGGAGGGCCTCGGAGCAGGACACCCTGATTGAAATGAGTAATCTAGTGGCTGGATGATTCCACAATATTACTCTTTTTCTAAAAAAGAAGTGAGGGTCACTCCCTGGAGGAAAGGTTCATTCCAGGGCAGGGGCGAAGAATAGTGAAGATGATCTGGACCATGTTGTAGCAGCAGAAAGTAAGCAAATGCATGAAGAATGACAGCCACTGGGGGCAGATCAGGACTGGCTGCTGAAGCTCTGGCTTCCACAGATGAGCCTAGGGAGAGGACTGGGGCTGACTGCCCAGATGCAACCTCAGATGGCTGGAGTGTGATGCAAGCTGAGGCTAGAAGAGAAGGCAAATCAGCCTGGGTCCCTCCATAGAGAGCACCATTGCTGGTGTGCATGGGAGGAGGGGCACAACGCAGCTGCAGCCAGGGCAAAGCATCCATCTCCATTAGCCCAGAGGGTGTTCCTCGGCACCATTGTTCTGCGACAAGAGAGGCAGGGTTCAGACACAGTCATCTTCTGGCTTTGCTCTGAAGGGGCACAAAGGCTAGTGCACAGTACGCCCCTGCCCCCCAGGGGAGGTGAGGCTGAAATCTGAATCCATACCCGGGGGTCCTGCGACTCTGCAGGTGGGACCGAGATTTGATTCTGCCCCAGGCAGCGGGGGCAGATTTTTCTCCTCTGTTGCCTTTGTATTTTTATGTAGGTTAGTTGCATTTCTTAAGGTTGGAGAAGTGGCCCTCTGTATGAGATGTCCTGTGTGTCCCAGCAGTGCAGTCCCCTCTTGTCACCCGAGGGCCAGGGTCCAGCTGGTCCTAGGGTACAGTCTGGCCTGCATTTGCAGATTCCTTGCACATGCTGTGGGATTCTTATTTTCTTACTTCTGGTATCTGGTGTGCAGGTTTCTTGGCAGGATGGGTCATGCCTGCCCACTGCTGGGTGGAGCTGGGTCCTGGCGTCTGGTGGGCAGGGTTGTGCCTAGGGGTGTCTGGAGGTGGCTGTGGGCTCAGGAAATCTGCTGATGGGTGGGATTGTGTTCCCACTCACTATGTTGTTTGGCCTGAGGCTTCCCAGCACTTAGCCTACAGGCTGTTGGGTGGGGCCAGGACTTGGTGCCAATGACCCAAGCAAGATGTCAGCCTCCAGGAAAGCTCATATAGATGAACACTTTTGGAATGTCTGCCACTATCCTTCATGCCCCCGGAGTAAGCCACAGCCACCCCCCACCTCCCCAGGGGACCCTCCAAAACCAGCAGGCAGGTTTTGGAGGTGTGTGAGAGAGACCCACCCTACCAGAGCTTCTGTCTGTATCTTCATCTGTTTGTTGTACAACTTGAAATCACTCTTGCATATTGGTGATAGAGTAAAACAAAACAAACAACAAAAAAAAACCCGGTACCAAGTCAGTACAGGATTTGGTGCACTTCCAAGAAATACCAGTCTGAGATCTCCATTGACCTAGAGAGATTTTGAAGATTTCCTAGTGGCTTTACTATGCATGTTTCCTCTCCCTACCCTGTTACCTCTTTTCCCACCCTCCAATAAGCAGATCCCTCTCTGCAGCAGCAGGGACACCTGTTTTTGGAAACCAAGAATCTCTTGCAACTTCATAGAATTTTTCTTTTAGGATCCCTTCACGCTGTCATCTCACTGTGACATTGCATTAAATGTGTGGATGGCCTTGGGCAGTATGGCGATATTAACCATGCTGATTCTTCCAATCTGAGAACATGGGATCTCTTTCCATTTCTTTAAGTCATCTGTAATTTCCTTAATCAGTGTTTCTTAGTTCTCCATGTATGAGTCTTTCACCTCCTTGGTCAGATTTATTCCTAAGTATTTTATTGCTTTGGATGCAATTTTAAAAGAGATTGTTTATTTACTTTCTTTTCCTGCTAATTTATGTTAGTGTAAAGAAATGCAACTGATTTTTGTATGTTAATCTTGTATCCTGCTACCTTGCTGAATTCTTTTATCAGCTCTAGTAGTTTTTGTGTGGCGCTTTTAGGGTTTTCTATACATAGTATTAGATCATCCCCATATAGTGACAATTTCAACTGTTCTCTTCCAATTTGGATCCCTTTTATTTCTTTTTGTTGCCTGATTGCTGTGGCTAGGACTTCCAAGCCTATGTTAATAGAATTGGGGAGAGTAGGCATCCTTGTCTTGTTCCAGATTTTAGTGGGAAGGCTTACACTTTTTCACTGTTGAATATTATGCTGACTGTGAGTTTGTCGTAAATAGCTTTTATTATGTTGAGATATGTTCCCTCTATACCCATATTGGTAAGAGTTTTTCTCATAAATTGGTGTTAAATTTTATCAAATGCTTTTTCTGCATCTATGGAGATAATTGTATGGTATTTGTCCTTTCTTTTGTTGATGTGATGTATCACATTGATTGATTTGTATATGTCGAACCATCTTTCTGTCCCTGGGATGAACCTAACTTGATCATGGTTATAATCTTTTGTATGTGTTGTTGGATTCTGCTTGCTAATATTTTGTTGAGGATTTTTGCATCTATGTTCATCAATGATATTGGCCTATCATTTTTTTTTTTGCAGTGCCTTTTTCTGGTTTTAATATCACAGTGATGGTGGCATCATAGAATGAGTTTGGGACTATTCCCTCCTCTTGACTCTTTTGGAACAGTTTGAGAAGGTTCAATATGACCTCTGTAAGCATTAGAATGAAAATGATCACTTGGCTGCTGTGAGGACAAAACTGAGGGGTCCAGGGTAGAAATAAGAAGCTTGTTAATTAGCTCTTGCAACTGATTGGAGAGACTTCGATGAGGGAATGTTGGTGCAGATGGAACCCTGAGGGGAGGATTCAAGAAAATACCAGGAGATGAGCTTGATAGGATGAGGTGATGAGGTGGATATGACTTGTCAGGGAAATGGAGGTTTCAGAATGACTCCCAGGTGTCTGACTAATATAAGAGGACGTGTGGTGGTGCCATTCAAGGAGATGGGGATACTGGCCTCTCCTGGCTCTTAGGATAAAACCAGTGCCTGTTCCCATGACACCCAGTGCATGATTTTACCTTTGCCTACCCATCCTGCCTCATCTCACATCCCTCTGTGCCTGTCCATG
This sequence comes from Vicugna pacos, assembly GCF_048564905.1. Lineage (NCBI taxonomy): Eukaryota > Metazoa > Chordata > Mammalia > Artiodactyla > Camelidae > Vicugna > Vicugna pacos. The sequence goes on along the minus strand of NC_132989.1, from coordinate 16,661,763 downwards.
GGTTTCAGCCACAGGGATGCACTTTCAGTTCTTTGGAGAAATCAAATTCTCCTTGTCCTCAGGATATTTGCATATTCAGGAACCTCAATCCAAAATATTCATGGCCAAGATGGGTTCTTCACAACTTCGAGTCCCAGCTTAAATGACACTTTAAGGGAGGGGGGAGGGGCAAATAGGAGTGGGGATGTAAGAGGTACAAACTATTATATATGAAATAAATAAGCTACAAGTATACACTATACAACACAGGGAATATAGCTAACATTTTATAATAAGTATAAATGGAGTATAATCTTTAAAATTGTGTATCAGTACATTGCACCCCTGAAACATATAATATAGTACGTCAAATACACATCAATAACAAATTTTTAAGTGTCTTCTGAAGTAGGGAATAGTCACGTGAAGCGTCTGGAAACACTATCAGATAAAGAACAGTTGATGAAAATGGAGACGTTCAAGTTAGAGACAAGGGGAGGAAAAGAATGATACATCCTACTGAAAATGTGAGTTCTCTTTATCAGAACAGGCTCTCTGGAGTTTATGACCCAAGGAAAAGATTATCTGGTTATCCCCTTCTGAACAGAGCCCCCCAAATGAAAACAGGACAAACTAAAATCACTTCATTGCTTTATTCATTCTCTATGGGGGTCACTACATTTGAAGAAGGAAGGAGAGCGCCATCCCCTCCCACCTCTGCTCCTGCTCTGCTCCGCTGTCACACCAGATACGAGAGGGCCTCCTGAAAATCAAAAGGACAGTGGTAAAAACAACACCAGTTTACCTGTCATTAGCACCTTTCCAGAAACAGTCACTATCCTATTTCACCACCATGTCACTGACAAGGAAAGGGAAGCTCTGAGTGGTTAAGTCCCATCCAGAACCACAGAGCTGGGAAGTGGCCCACATTTCACAACTAGAACACAGGTCTCTGTCCTTCCAAAATCCCTTCTACAAGTGTGGACACTGAGCTTTCCTTGAGATTCCAGGACATGGAAATTTTGTGTGAGGAGAGTCAGCAAAGGGGAAATACAGGTTCACAGATGAGGACAGGGTTGGGTGGGAGTCAGGGGAGAGGGTGGGCATTCAGGGTGACTAGGTCCTGCCCTTTGACAAGTTAGCCTCACAGGTCATAGTTACCAGCAGTTTCTTCACGGAATTCGCAGCCTCCGGTCCAAGCCCATTCACACATTTCCGCAGCCCTTCCAGAAGATGCTCAACAGAAATGCCCAGAGTTTTCAGAAGTAGCTTTAATGGGCTCAAGAGGGGGAGAATTTTGTCCGCAGGTACAAGTGAGACACTGCTGACAGGTGACAAAACGCCGAGGAGGAGGGCGCTGGCTGCAGAGCAAAAGAGACCCCGCGTAAAATAGGCACTTCCAGCTCTGGTGACCTCAGCTGGTCCACGCTGTCCATCAGTGGCTCCATCCCAGCCCCACTCATCTCGATCTTCCAGGAAAACTTCTGCTTCGGGACCTTTGTACGTGCCATTCCAACTGTCTAGAACGTTGCTTCCCCAGATAGCTACACATCTTTCTTCCTCCCATCATTCGGTCTCTCCTCCAACGTTACCTTCTCAGGGACGTACCTATAAGAGCATCACCTGTCACCCTCAGTCTCCCTCTTCTCCCACCAATACCTGAAATATCAAATCTTTGGTTATTTCTGTATTTTGCTTCATTCTGCCACTGGAATGTAGGCCCATGAGAATAAGCAATTAATGTTTTATTCACACTGTACTACATGCCTAGATCAGACCCTGGCATGTGGGAAGCACCAGATAGATACTGGAGACTGACCGGCCAGGGATGCACTTTGCCCACGGCTGTCTTCACGGCCCACAAGTTTGAAGCCAAAGGGGAGAGAATATAATGAACCTCCACTTGCAGACAAGTCTTAGCCCCCCTGCCAGACAGTAAGAACCTTGAGAACAATATTCACGTCTGATTCAGGTCTGAACTGGCCAGTTTCTATCCAGTGCCCAACAGGTTATAGCCATTCAGTCGATATCCACTGATTGTGTGAACAGATACATGTGGCCATGTCTCAAGAGAACCACCTTGGCAACCTGACTAGAGATGAGAGCAAGAATGACTCCGTACAGTTACAGACACATAAAGGAAAGAAGGTACAAAGTCAGATCCGGACTCAAAATTAAGAACAATTAAAGGTGACCAGTGTTCACTAATGAAGGGTTTGCTGACTCTCAGCGGGAGCTGGGTAACTTCTTGTGTAGGAGCCACCAGGGAGACCTGTACTGGGTTAGAGCTTGGAGCTGGGAGCGGGGGCAGCTGAAATCCCTTCCAACCTTACCATTCTGTGGTTCTAAACTCCCTCCACCATGTTCCACTGGGAGCCTAGGCTTCCTAGTTGTGTTCCTGTTAACAGAAAAGTCGAGAAATACCGTATGTTCCCGGCTACTTACCAGAGTAACTGCAAATGCTGATGGTCACCAGCAGGAACACAGTGACCAGCTTCATGGTACGTTACCTGGGATATTTACCTGCAGTTTAAAATTAAACTGGAAAACCTAGTGAACCCACCGAGCCAGTGGTTCCACTTGCTGTACCAAGTGTGGCAGCTGCTCTTGCACACACACATATTTATACGCCCATCGAGGGCCTGAGTTTCAATCACAACCACTAGATTTGCCTCAGGGAAGAGGAGCGTGAAGGTCACGTGTCCTCACTAAACAAATTGGAGTTTTTTTCCGCATTCCCTCATGTTCCCATGAGAAACAAAGCCCTAACTTACAGCACTCTCAAGGAACTTTGGTACAAGCTCTTCCCCAGAGACACTGATGGGAAGCAAAGAGGGCTGATACCTTCTCCTAGAAGGCCCTAGGATGACCCTTTTTGTAAGCCCAAGTTCTACAGTTACTTGGGGTATCTGCTGCAACAAAGAATGAAACTTTCATGTACCCCAGTGCTCATGGCAGCAGTATTTACAATAGCCAACACATAGAAGCAAACTAAATGCTTATCGACTGATGATTGGATAAAGAAGATGTAGTACATATATATAACGGAAATCTACTCAGCCAGAAAAAAGAAAGAAAGAATGGCATTGGCAGTAACATCAGTAGGTCTAGGGATTGTCATACTAAGTGCAGTAATCAGAAAAAGACATATATATCACTTATATGTGGAATTAATAATGATAGAAATGAACTTTTTACAAAACAGAAACAGTAAACAACAAGGTTCTTAGCACAAGGAAATATATTCATATCTTGTAGTAATCTACAATATGAAAATGAAATATGAAATGAATACACGTATGAATACATACACAGGTATGACAGAAACATTATGCCGTACACCAGAAATTGGCACAACATTGTAAACTGACTGTGCTTCAATTAAAAAAAAACTACAACAGAAACAGACTTCACATACATAAAAAAACAAATTTATGGTCACCAATGGGGAAAGGTGGGGGGAGGGGTAAATTAGGAGGTTGGGATTAGCAGATACACATTACTATACATAAAATAGATAAACAACAAAGCCCTAGTGTATGGCACAGGCACTACATTTAATGTCTTGTAATAAACTACCATGAAAACGGATACGAAAAAGAGCAAATTATATGTGTGTAACTGAATCACTCTGCTATATACTGGAAACTAACACAACATTGTAAATCAACTATACTACAATTTAAAAAAAGTAGGAAGGAATGTTGAAGGGGAGAAATAGGGATCAGGGTCCAGGTGGGTCCCAGTCCCAGCTCCGAGCTCCCTGACCAAATGGCACTGCTGGCCCAGCACCCCAACCTCTGAAGACATGCTCGGAACATTCTGAGGAAGATCCATCGAGGTGCCAGGCCAGGAGCTGGGGCCACGCTGGGCGGTGGGCTGTTGTTAAGAGGATTTAATGTAATTCTGTAGACGGAGGATGAAACTGCACCAAACCAAGATTAACACATGCTAAGTGTCACCTGCTGCTAATTTCTATACATCACCACGTTGTAACTGCCTTTCCTTGATTTTTCTGCTGCTTTATAAACGGCATGAAGGAGCTCACGTATCACCCCCACACGCAGACCATCCTGCCACTTCTACCGCTTTCTCTGCTAGAGGTGGGGCTTCGATTTTTCTGGAGAATGATCACCTCCAAGGACGCTGATGTGCCAAAACTCTCAGGGGCCAAGGTTGGGTGGTAAAGTGGTGGTGAGCTGACACCACCCTTCATTTCTGTGCTGTGACCTTTTTAAGGGACCAAACCAGCACTGCCCTCCCTCTGCTCGTCGTCCCCACTTTGCTCTCCGATCCTTTCCGATCCTCTCCATGCACGACCCCCGCTCTGCTCTGCCTAGAGGAAGCTGACTTTCCCAAACTGTGGTTTCCAGACCTCCTTGCCAACTGCGATCTGGTTAGGATCCACTCGTGGGAGGCCCTGGTAAACGATCAGATGGGAGAGGAGACAGAAGGAAACATCAGGGGAGTCTCCCTCCGCCTGCTTCAGGAGACACCTCGGGCAGTGACTGCCGCTTCTCCACGGCTCCAGCTCCTTCCAGAACAGCCCTTCGTCTGCGGTCCCACACCAGCCAGGCAGCCCCACCTTTGTTCGGCTCCTACTGCTCAATAAATATTTGTTAAACGGCTAATTCAGTTTCAACTCCTGATTATAAATTTAATCGCCACAAAAATTCATTTGAAAAGCACATTGAAAAATTAATTTCCCCCCTGCTCCTGGGCCCCACCTGCTCTCCCTGTCCTCCCAGCCAAGAAAAAGTAGCAGCTGCTTGCATTTCCCATCTCAGGCTGGACGCACCTGTCCCCTGGTTGCTGTCACTGAACTTCTAGCACCTTGTAAATGATCCTTCAGGTTAAATTCTTCCCATTTGATCATCTGGTATGGTTTTTGAGTTTCTGGCTGGCCTGGACTCTAACACCTACGAAAATATACTAAAGTAAAGCATCCTAAAATATAGTAGCACTGTTGGTAAAAACAGATCTTTCAGTTTTGAAACACAGGCTCTCTCTCACAAGTGCCACGTTGTGAGTCCACGAGGGGCTGGACCAAGATCCAAGAGAAACAGAGGGACACACACAGACACACGCTTCTCCCTTTCAACCCCAGAGAGTGTGGTACTGGTTCCAGCTTGTCTGCTGGGCCCAGAGGTGAGTTTTTTCCCAGGAAGCCCCTCAGACCCCCGTGCTGAGAGAGTTCTGGTGGGCCCACATAGTAGCCGGCCACACATGCAGTCTTGACCAAAGCCTAGTAGTAAACAGCTAGAACCTCATCCACACAAAACAAACACACACACACACACACAGATTCTCTCTCTGTCTCATTCACACACACAAATGTCCACATGCTTACACATATGTGAACGGTCATGTGTCCACATGCACAGACACAGACCACACATAACCATCAAGCATTACTGCTTTCATTCTTTTTGTTCCACAAATATTTACTGAGCCTCTGCTGTGTGCCAGGCACTGTCAGGAACGAAGACTAGAGCCGTAAACCAGACAAGAATTTCTTGCTTCTGTGGGGCTGACAGTGTAATGGGATAAACAGACAAGAAACAGGTAAACCAAGAAAACAAGCAGTGGTAAGAGCTATGAAGAAGCAAATCGGGTGCTTTGATGGTGGAGAACAAGAGGATGGGGGGACAGTCAGCCTTGCAAAGAGACTCAGACGTGGCTACTTCCACACCTCCTGCCACCTGAATTTAAGTATTGACATTTTGTGGCCTTGCTGACCCTGGAGGGACTTCCCCTCTCAGGGCTAGCTAATCCTAGAGATGGCAAATGCTCACCTGGGAGTGCACCTGCCGTATGCAAACCAACCATCCCCACACTGCCAAGCACCTCCTCTAGGGAGCCCTTACACTAGGCCACTGTCCATCTGCCTCAGTCACCCCCAGGGCCTGGTACCAGACACCTCGGGACAGTCCCCACACCCGAGCCCAGTAGAATTATTCAAACAAGACTATTCTAGTCCTGTTTACCCGGTCGTCCCATCCCGTCCCATGGAAACCACAGTAAAGTCTCCTGCCCACACCCCTACCCCACCCTCCTGACAAACCTGGTGCTTCCACGTGGCCCTACCGCCCTGGGGTGTGATGTGCCCTGTTCTTGGGATCTGGGAGTATAACAGACTGTCTTTACAACGACACTCATCTCCTGGTCTGCTGGCCTGAGTAATGAAACATACTTTAAAACAGCCATCTAGCCTTTCCTTGTGCCTTTGTTATGCTACTGACACTGTCTTTCTTTGCAGCATACTTATTTGTATTAGTGTCTTCTTTTCCTGGACTAATTTGCATACATCTCAAGGGGGTCTGTCCTGTTCATGTTTGGATGCTAACAGAGAGTCCTACATACTTGATAATATTATTAGGAACTACCAACCGGTGCCGGGCGTACACTTTGCATATGGTTTCCACTTCATGCTCATCAAATGCCTGATGATAAGAGCCTTTATCCCATTTTATAAATAAGGAGTATGAAGCTGGAAACAACAAATTAATTACCAAGGTCATTTAGATAATAAATTTGTGTCCTTTCTTTTCTGATTTTTTTCCTTGACCTTTAAACACTTAATTGATATGCATTTTTAGTAAACATTTGTTAAATAAATTAATTCAGGGGCTTGGCCAAGATGGTGATATAGTAGGATGCCCAGCTCACCTTCTTCCATGAATTCAGCAAAACCTACACCTACATACAGAACATTCACACAGAAAACACACTGAACTTTTATCAGAATATCTCTTACATTGGAAATCCTCAGAAAACTGTAGGAAGAAAAAAAGAAAGAAAATCAGTGAGAGACCTGTCCCCCACGGTGAGAGGGCAAAGGAGGAACAGCACCCTCGCTCTGGGAAGCCCTCTCTCAAGCAGGGAGTTCGGCAGGGACAGAAGGGGAGCTTCTGAGACTTGGAAGAGAAAGCAGCATCGACTTGGCAGACAGAACTGGGAGAGACCAGCACAGAGAGTCCCTGCAATCCCTAGCTTGAGATGCAAGCCGGCAGGAGCAGCCAGGACTGGCTGTTGGAGCCCAGGCTTCCACTTATAAGCATGGCAAGAGGACTAGCTAGGGCTGTCTGCACAGAGGCAGCCTCAGACAGCTGTAGTGTAAATGCAGGCTGAGGCTGGGACAGAAGGCAAATAAGCCTGAGCCCCTCTATAGGAAGCATCAATGCTGGTGTGTGTGCAAGGAGGGGTTCAATGCAGCTCAGCCATTGCAGCCAGCTCCACTAGCCCAGGAGGTATTGCTCAGCACCATTGCTGGTGTGAATTCTTGTGAGAAGAGAGGCCAGGTTCAGAAACAGCCATTTTCTCAGCTTGCTCTAGAGGGGCACAATTGCTGGTACGAGGCTCCCAGGTGGAGGTGGGGCTGAAAACTGAACCCATACCCATGGGGTCCTGCAACTTTGTAGACAGGACTGATATTTGATTCTAGCCCCAGGCAGCTGTGACAGATTTGCTCTGCTCGTGCCTCTGTGGACCTGTGCCTGTGAGACAAACAAGCAGAGTTCTGGTGCAAGGTGCAGGCAGATCTGGCATTAACAATGGCCCTGTGTACCATACAAGGACACTGGACTGAGGACTGGGCTGACATTGGTGTGTGGTGAATCCAAGAGTGTGGCTGCATGTGCATTATGGCAAGTCCTAGTGCTTGATGTCAATGGATCTGCACTGGTTGCTCTGCAAGTACAGAACCTGGGGGACACCAGAGCATGTTGCCTATATTCCCACAGCTGGGGCAGGAACAAGGGCAGTGTCAACAAAGTGTACTTTGTAAGCCTCATAACAAGTGGCAGACATCTCAGAGGACACTTATGGTGGACATCTCCTGCAGAAGAGTACTCAGCGATTCCTCTTCTAGTGAAAGTGCTCCAGTTCTGTCTGCCACATTCTACAGCTCAGAAATAGGACTGGAAGCCTCATTCCAAAGGCAGAGGGGAGCAAACCCGGCCCCTGTCAGGGCTGTGACATCCACAGAGCAAAGAAGAGGCCCCTCTCAACAACCAGGGCAGGCTCTGGTCACCACAACACAAACCATACCCCTAATCAAGGGAATAACAGCCAGCAACATGGAAGAAATACGTGGCAATCATATATACTGAAAAAAGCCCTCGTGACAAAATTATTAGACGTGCACAATCAAGAAGGAATGCTCCCACTTTAAAAAAAAAAACAGCCCTTGTGACCATGGTAGATAACTATTATGCCTACATTCACAGAGCGAAAAATAGAAGTAAAATGAAGAAGCAGAGGAACCATGCCCAATTAAAAAAAAAAAAAACAAGAGAAGTCCATTGAAAGAACGAACAATGAAATAGACCTTGACAGTCTACTGGATCCTGACATCAAAAAAGAGATGATAAGAGCACTGAAGGAAATAAGAGAGATTATGAACAGAAATGCGGAATACTAAAAAATGAAATAAGGAAATAGAAACTATAAAGAGGAGCCAATTAAAATCAGAAAACATAATTGCTATGATAAAGGCTGAGCTAAAGGCAGTCAAAAGTTAATCATGTAGAAGAATGAATAAATGATTTAGAAAAGAGAATAGTAGAAATCACCCAGTCAGAACAGCAGACAGAAAAATGAATCAAAACCAATGAAGGCAATATAAGAAACCTATGGGATAATATAAAGTGTGCCAATCTATGCATAATAAAGTTCCCAGAAGGAGAAGCAAAAGGGGGTTGATAAGGTATTTGAAGAAGTCATGACTGAAAGTTTCCCAAACCTAAAGAAGGAAATAGATATCCAAGTACAGGAAGCACAGAGGATCCCAAACAAACAAACAAATAAACAAACAAAAGAGACCCACACCAAGACATATTATAATTAAGATGGCCAAATTTAAAGATAAAGGAAACATTCTAAGGGCAACAAGGGAAAGACAAAGAGTCAGTTACAAGGGAACCCCTATAAGGCTTCCAGCTGATTTCTCTACGCAAACACTCCTGGCCAGAAGGGATGGCAAGGTAGAGTCTAGGACACTCTACCCAGTAAGACTATCCTTTGAAATAGGGAGAGAGATAAAGAATTTCACAGACAAGTGAAAACAAAAAGAATTCGGCAATACTAAACCTATCCTAAAATAAATATTGAAAGTTATTCTCTAAGTAGAAAAGAAGAAGGAAGCTATCAAAAAGAGAACACCATAATTGGAAAGGCAATAACTATAGTAAGCTGCAAGAGAATAACCATGAAGATGTGAAAGAGGACATCAAAATCATAAAATGTGTGAGAGGGGAGCAAGTAAATGTAAATTTTATTTTCTTTCTTCTTTGGAGGTGTGTGAGCCTATAAGACTACCAGTCTAAAGCAAACAGATATAGTAATGGGTGAACATACTTGAAAAACAGCATAACTACAGATCAAAAGCAGGCAGTAGAGTCACAAAAACCAAAAAGAAACCAACCCAGTACAAAGGAAAATTATCAAAACACAAAAATAAAAACAAAAAGAAACAGAAAGAAAGAAGTAAGAAATACCAAATCAACTGGAAAACAAAGTTTAAAATGGTAATAGGCACACATCTATCAATAATTACCCTAAATGTCAATGGACTAAATGCTCCAATCAAAAGACATACAGTGGCAGACTGAATAATAAAACAAGAACCTACAATATGCTGCGTACAAGAGACCCACTTTAGTGTGAAGGACACATACACAGATTGAAAGTGAGAGGATGGAATAAGATATTTTATGCAAATGGAAATGACAAGAAAGTGGGGGTAGCAATATTCATATCAGACAAAAGAGACTTTAAAATAAAAGCCATAAAGAAAGATAAAGGAGAACATTATATATGGTAAAAGGAGCAAAAAAAGGAATATTACACTCATTTATACAAATGCACCCAATGTAGGAGCACCTAAATACATAAAACAAATACCAACAGACTTAAAGAGAGAAATTGATGAGCACACAATAATAGTTGGAGTTGGACTTTAACACCTGACTAATATCATTGGACAGATCTGCTGGACAGAAAATCAATAATGCAACAGAGATACTAAATGACACAATAGAACAGTTGGACTTGGTTGGTATTTGTAAGACATTACATCCCTCCCAAAACAGAATATAGTTTCTTTTCAAGTGTGTATGGAACATTCTCTAGGATAGACCACATACTTGGACACAAAAGAAGCTTCAGCAAATTTAAGAGGATAGAAATTATTTCAGGCATCTTTTCTGAACACAATGGCATGAAACTAGAAATCAATCATGGGGAAAAAAAAAGAGAACAAACGACTGCATGGAGACTAAACAGTATGCTACTGAAAAAGCAATGGGTCAATCACAAAAATCAAAAAAGAAATGAAAAAATACCCAAGGCAAATGGCAGTGAAAAAACAACCACACAAAATCTATGGGAGGTAGCAAAAGCAGTCCTAAGAGGGAAGTTTGTAGCGATACAGGCCTTCCTCAGAAAACAAGAACAATCTCAAATAAACAACTTAAGCTACCATCTAAAAAAAATTAGAAAAAAAAGAACAAACAAAACCTAAAGTAAGCAGAAGGAAAGAAATTATAAGGGTCAGGGAGGAAATAAACAGAGATTGAAAATACAATAGAAAAATCAATCAAACCAAGAGATGTGTTTTTGAAAGAGTAAACAAAATCAACAAACCTCTGGCCAGGCTCACCAAGAAGAAAAGAGAGAGGACACAGATAAACAAAATAAGAAAGGAAAATGGAGAAATTACAACCAACACCACAGAAATACAAAAAACCATAAGAGAAAAATATAAACAACTATATGGTGACAAACTGAACAATCTAGAAGAAATGGACAAGTTTCTAGAAACATACACTCTACCAAAACTGAATCAAGAAGAAATAGATCATTTGACTAGACCAATCACTAGAAGTGAAAAAGAATCAGCAATAAAAAAAATCTCCCTGCAAACGAAAGTCCAGGACCAGATGGCTTCACTGGGGAATTGTACCAAACATACAAAGAAGAACTCATACCAATTCTTATCAAACTCTTCCAAAAGACTGAAGAGGACAGAATACTCCCAAACTAATTATTTGAAGGAACCATCGTCCTGCTACCAAAACCAGACAAAGGCGTTACCAAAAAAGAAAATTGCAGGCCAATATCATTAATAAACATAGATGCAAAAATCCTCAACAAAATATTACCAAACAGAATCCAACAACGAATGAAAAAGATTATACACCATGATCAAGTTGGGTTCATCCCAGGGACACAAGGATAGTTCAACATACGCAAATCAATCAGTGCGATACCCCATATCAACAAAAGAAAGGACAAAAATCACATGATCAACTTAATGCAGAAAAAGCATTTGATAAAATTCAACACTCATTTATGATAAAAACTGTTACAATGTGGGTATGGAGGGAACATATCTTAACATAATAAAAGCTTTTTATGACAGAAAAAGCTTTTTAAATTTATGGCAGATCCACAGCCAACATAATACTCAACAGTGAAAAACTTCACACTAAAATCTGGAACAAGACAAGGATGCCCAGTCTCACTGCTTCTATTCAACATAGTATTGGAAGTCATAGCCATAGTAATCAGCAAAGAAAAAGAATTTTATTTTATTTATTTGGGATCCAAATTAGAAGAGAAGGGGTAAAATTGTCACTATATGCAGATGATACTGTATATACAAAACCCTAAAGGCTCCGCACAAAAATATTCCTAGAGCTGATAAAAGAATTTGACAAGATAGCAGGATACAAGATTAACATACAGAAATCAGTTGCATTTCTTTACACTAACAATAAAATATCAGGAGCAGGAAAGTAAAGAAATAATCCCCTTTAAAATCGCATCCAACAAAGTAAAATATTTAAGAATAAATCTGACCAAAGAGGTGAAAGACTTATGTGCAGAGACTATAAAACATTGATTAAGGAAATTAAAGATGACTTAAGAAATGGAAAATACCCCATGTTCTTGGATTGGAAGAATTAATATTGTTAATATGGCCATACTACCCAAAACATTCTACAGATTTAATGTGATCCCTGTCAAATTATCCAGGACATTTTTCACAAAACTAGAACAAATAATCCTAAAATGTATATGGAATCACGAAAGACCCAGAATTGCCACAGCAATACTGAAGAAAAAGAACAAAGCTGGAGGAATAACCCTCCCAGACTTCAGACAGTATTGCAGAACAACAGTAATCAAAATATCATGGTATTGGCACAAAAAACAGACATGGATCAATGGAGCAGAATCTAGAGCCCAAAAATAAACCCACAAACTTTTGGTCAATTAGGCTTTGACAAAGGAGGCAAGAATCCATAATGAAGTAGACAGTCTCATCAACAAATGGTGTTGGGAAAACTGGACAGTCACATGTAAATCAATAAAGTTAGAGCACTCCCTCACACCATACACAAAAATAAACTCAAAATAGCCCCAAGATTTAAACATGAGAGAAGACACTAGAAACCTCTTAGAAGAAAATATGGGCAAAACATTATCTGACATAAATGTTCTCGTAGGGCAGTCTACTCATGCAATAGAAATAAAAGCAAGAATTAACAAATAGGACCTAATTAAATGTATAAGCTTTTGCACAGCAAAAGAAAGCATAAATAAAATGATAATCTACAGAATGGGAGAATATATTTACAAATGATGTGACTGACAAAGATTTAATTTCTAGAATATATAAACAGATCATTCAGCTTAATAACAAACAAACAAAAAAACAACCCAATCCAAAAATGGGCAGAAGACTCAAACAAGCAGTTCTCCAATAAAGACATACAAATGGCCAATACTCACATGAAAAAATGCCCAATATTACTAATTACCAGAGAAATGTAAATCAAAACTACAATAAGTTATCACCTCACACCAGTCAGAATGGCCATAATTAAGAGGTCCACAAAAAGATAACTGCTTGAGAGGGTGTGGAGAAAAGGGAACACTCCTACACTGTTGATGGGAATGTAGTTTGGTGCAGCCATTATGGGAAACAGTATGGAGATTCCTCAAAAGACTAAAAAAAAGATTTACAGGATGATTCAGCAATCCAACTCCTAGGCATATATCCAGAGGGAACTTTAATTTGAAAAGATACATGCACCCCAATGTTCATAGCAGCACTGTTTACAATCGTCAGGACATGGAAACAACCTGAATATCTATAGACAGATGACTGGATAAAGAAGTTGTGGTATATTTATACAATGGAATACTACTCAACCATAAAAAAGAATAAAATAATGCCATTCACTACAACATGAATGGACCTAGAGATCATCATTCTGAGGAAGTAAACCAGAAAGAGAAAGAAAAATACCATATTGATATCACTTATATGTGAAATCTAAAGAAAAAGACACAAATGAACTTATTTATAAAACAGAAACAGGCTGAAAGACATGGAGAGCAAACTTATGATTACCAGGGGGAAAAGGGGTCAGAAGGGATAAATTGGGAGTTTGAAATTTGCAGATACTAACTACTATATATAAAATAGATAAACAAGTTTCTTCTCTATAGCACAGGGAACTATGTTCAGTATCTTATAGTAACCTATAATGAAAAAGTATATGAAAGGGAATATATGTATGTGTGTATGTGTGTGTGTATATATATATATATGACTGAAACATTTTGCTTTACACTGAAAATTAACACATCATTGTAAACTATACTTCAATTAAACACACATGCAGACAAACAGGAAACTGAGCACAGTGGAGGTCTGGCAGACTTCACCTTAATCAAAGAATCAAGGTGAATAATAAAAGTCTGTAAGTGAATAAATTGTGTGCCAACTGATAGGGCCCACTGAGAACACAGCCTGACTTCTTGCATAACCAGAACCTGGCGATGAGGAAACAACAGATGAAGCCAAATTGAGCAACTTCCTATAAACAGATTGGTCTTTGGTCTTCAAAAATGTCATGATCATGAAAATCAAAGCCAAACGGAGCCACTCTTCCAGACTGAAGAAGACTAAAAAGACATATTGGCTAATTGTAGTGCATCATTCTAAACTGCAATCTTTTGGTGTAAAGGACAGTATTCAGACAATCAATGAAACTTGAGTTAGGTCTAAGTCTTGGATGGTAGTAATGTACCATGTTAAATTATTGATTATGATCATGTAGGAGGATGTCTTTGCTCATAGTAGGCATGATTCAAAAAAATGACTCCAAAAAAATTATTTGTACCATACTCAGATTTTCCTGTAAGTCTGAATTTGTCTCAAATTAAACACCTTCTACTAAAAAATCTCCATTATTTGTTTACTGGATGCAGTGATTCCCAGTTACCCTCCTTCTATTCTATATAGCAAGCCAAAAGAAATGTGGAATTCTTTAAAGAAAAAATTTTAAATAAAAATCCCCAAATATCATTCAAAATTAAAAAATTGAGAAGTGGTGTTTATGAGGTTGTTGGTAATGGTGGCTGCTGTATTTAAAGTTATGGTTACGAAACTGAAAAACAAATAGTAGAGAGGGAGAGGGTCATCATAACAATAATGATAATAATCTCTAACATATTGAATGGTCATCCTGAAGTAGTATTTCTGTAAGCATTTTGCATATATTAACTCATTATTTCTCATCACAATAATGTAAGGAAGTCAATTTGTTAGCCTCACTTTAGAAGTTGATGAAACAGAGGTGCAGAGAGGTGAAGTAACCTCCCCAGTGAAAGAACCAGGATGTGACTCCACACAGGCTGGCCCCAGGACCTGTGCTCTTATTTGCTACAGGAAGAATAAGGGCTTTCAAGGAACAAAAGAGCTGGGAAGATTTGGAGAAGTTGGAGACAGTATTGAGCAAACATCATCGACTATTCGCATTTGTATGAGGCTTGCCAGGGACCCACTCATCTTAATAAAAAGGCCTATCCCTCCCTGTACTTCTGGTCAGAAGTGTAAACACTTGAAAAGGAGGCACTGAGTGAGGACCTGTGACTTGGCAAATTGTGCCATGAACTTTCCATGTTCTTTGAGGAGGTGCGACGTGGTGAACATGCAAGTTGGCTGTTTCTTGGAAGGGTGTTAACAGCTCACGTGTTCAAGAGAAGGCAAGGCCAAGACCTTGACCAATTCACTTGCTAAAGATATAATGAGCCATTTTCAGATTCAGACAGTTTATCACTTTACATAGACAGCAAAGAGAAGGATAGGCCGAAAGTGTCAGCTCCCTGTCATCTTCATCCTGCACATGAAAAAGGACGACACTGAAACAGGAGGGCCTGGATGACCCCAGTGACACTAGTGGAATATCCTGTTGCTGGGGAGCCAGCTCTAGACTGCAGCTGAGAGGCTTTGGATTTTCACACTCTGCAGCTCCATTCTGAGGGTTTGGGCAGAAAGTCCCACACCTCATAAGACCAGGGAGGAAATGAGAAACTGTCTTATGACAGCCTCCCTGGAGAGATGGGGAGGCACATGGGAAATGGCTCATAGCAGCTCCTGCAGGCCTCCCATCCTCTCAGGTTCCAGGAGGATCACAAGGTGTTCCCCCAAGATTCAAATAAGCTGTGATTTGACCCGTTGCCTGTGTGGATCCCTGCAAGTTTACCCAGTGAGATGGTGAAGCTGTTCCTCTACAAAGGCAGTTGAAAGGCAAGACTTAGAAGAGGATAATGGCATGGAGAATGCCTCTTGGACACTGAAGAGCTGCCCTCTGGGAGGGCTGACATCCTGGCTGGAAGGAAGGTGTATCAGATGCTCTTTTGGTCCCCTAACACGACAGTGACATTACCTGTGCATGTGGGGGTGGGCCATGAATTGGGAGGATGGGGCCATCTGGGTCCAGAGTCCTCCTTGCTGAAAGGCCTTTTTGCTTCCCTTTCATTAATCTGCTTTAGAAACACCTATGACCAGGTTTGCCCTCACTCAAGAACCTGTATTTCTCACTGCTGATCAAGTCTTACCAGATAAAGTGCTAGTCTCATTCAGGCCATCTGTTTAGTTTCTTATAGCCGCCTTCTCATCGAACTCACATGACACAGCTCTGATTGATTGTAAGCTAAACATTTGTTTGAAACCTGCCGGGGTCAGGCCCTGTGAACTAACAGTGCTGGGCACAGAAGGATGGAAGAAACACCATGTACACATCTTTCGTTTTAGTTCAACTGCCTGTCTCAGTTTGGTTTCTGAACAAAACTTCACAAATTCTAGTTTTATCTCATCTTATCTGCTTATCCAAATCTTTAAATTCATGAAGTCTTCTTTGAAAAATCCAGCCTGGACAGACTACTATCCTCCCCTTCTGATGTTCCCTAGATTTTTGCTTCAGTTTGGCCTGATTTCCTGTCATTTCCTGTGCTTCACCCTCCTGGTGAAATACCTCACTTGGCTTTCCCTGCAGTGCCTGGAAAGGGGGCTGAAAGTTAACCTTAAATAACAATGGACTGATTTTCACTAAATAGGATTTGATCAGAAGGAAAGGGAGCCAGGAACATATTTTTTTGTTTTGTTTTGTTTTCTCCAAACTCTGTGCTTTGATATTTGATTCCTATGTACTTTTGTTTTTCAAGACAATTTTGAAGACTATTTCTGCTTCTTACATGGGCTCCAGTCTAGGCCACTCTTGACCCTCTAGTTTGCAGGAAGTAGAAGAGAGAAGACAGTGATGCGCGAGTATGACGTTTCTAATGTGACGTCTCCGGAACTGTCTCTTTTTGAGCCAGAAGGAACAGTATGAGATGAGCTCTCAGGCTGATTCTTTCTTTTTCTGTCTATGCCTTGTATCTACATTCAGCTGGCTTCTTTAGAACTGTCATTCTCCTCACAGAAACAAAAAGACTGACTTGTTTCTACCAGCTGTCTTTAATATAACAAAAACGAGGCAGGAGACATGACTGCTTTGTTCCTGCTGTAGTCCCAGAATCCCCCAGAGAGCTGGGTACACCAAACTTGCTCAGTAAATATTTGTTAAACGGCTAATTCAATTTCAGCTCCTGATTATAGATTTAATTGCCACAAAAATTCATTCGAAAAGCACATTGAAAAATTAATTTAGAAAGACTGGCACTCATTTCCTTTTCATTTCATTTCTTTTCATGAATTAATTTATTTCCCAAATGCTTACTGGAAATACATATCGATTAACTGTTTAAAGAAATACAAATCAGCAAAAAAGGACTTTGACAATTTGAAAGGATTTAAATTCTGGCCACATTCATTAATTTGAGTGATCTTGGCAATTAATTTATTGCTTCCAGCTTCATACTCCTTATTTATAAAATGGGATAAAGGCTCTTATCATCAGGCATTTGATGAGCATGAAGTGGAAACCATATGCAAAGTGTATGCCCGGCACCGGTTGGTAGTTCCTAATAATATTATCAAGTATGTAGGACTCTCTGTTAGCATCCAAACATGAACAGGACAGACCCCCTTGAGATGTATGCAAATTAGTCCAGGAAAAGAAGACACTAATACAAATAAGTATGCTGCAAAGAAAGACAGTGTCAGTAGCATAACAAAGGCACAAGGAAAGGCTAGATGGCTGTTTTAAAGTATGTTTCATTACTCAGGCCAGCAGACCAGGAGATGAGTGTCGTTGTAAAGACAGTCTGTTATACTCCCAGATCCCAAGAACAGGGCACATCACACCCCAGGGTGGTAGGGCCACGTGGAAGCACCAGGTTTGTCAGGAGGGTGGGGTAGGGGTGTGGGCAGGAGACTTTACTGTGGTTTCCATGGGACGGGATGGGAAGACCGGGTAAACAGGACTAGAATAGTCTTGTTTGAATAATTCTACTGGGCTCGGGTGTGGGGACTGTCCCGAGGTGTCTGGTACCAGGCCCTGGGGGTGACTGAGGCAGATGGACAGTGGCCTAGTGTAAGGGCTCCCTAGAGGAGGTGCTTGGCAGTGTGGGGATGGTTGGTTTGCATACGGCAGGTGCACTCCCAGGTGAGCATTTGCCATCTCTAGGATTAGCTAGCCCTGAGAGGGGAAGTCCCTCCAGGGTCAGCAAGGCCACAAAATGTCAATACTTAAATTCAGGTGGCAGGAGGTGTGGAAGTAGCCACGTCTGAGTCTCTTTGCAAGGCTGACTGTCCCCCCATCCTCTTGTTCTCCACCATCAAAGCACCCGATTTGCTTCTTCATAGCTCTTACCACTGCTTGTTTTCTTGGTTTACCTGTTTCTTGTCTGTTTATCCCATTACACTGTCAGCCCCACAGAAGCAAGAAATTCTTGTCTGGTTCACGGCTCTAGTCTTCGTTCCTGACAGTGCCTGGCACACAGCAGAGGCTCAGTAAATATTTGTGGAACAAAAAGAATGAAAGCAGTAATGCTTAATGGTTATGTGTGGTCTGTGTCTGTGCATGTGGACACATGACCGTTCACATATGTGTAAGCATGTGGACATTTGTGTGTGTGAATGAGACAGAGAGAGAATCTGTGTGTGTGTGTGTGTGTGTGTGTGTGTGTGTGTTTGTTTTGTGTGGATGAGGTTCTAGCTGTTTACTACTAGGCTTTGGTCAAGACTGCATGTGTGGCCGGCTACTATGTGGGCCCACCAGAACTCTCTCAGCACGGGGCTCTGAGGGGCTTCCTGGGAAAAAACTCACCTCTGGGCCCAGCAGACAAGCTGGAACCAGTACCACACTCTCTGGGGTTGAAAGGGAGAAGCGTGTGTCTGTGTGTGTCCCTCTGTTTCTCTTGGATCTTGGTCCAGCCCCTCGTGGACTCACAACGTGGCACTTGTGAGAGAGAGCCTGTGTTTCAAAACTGAAAGATCTGTTTTTACCAACAGCGCTACTATATTTTAGGATGCTTTACTTCAGTATGTTTTCGTAGGTGTTAGAGTCCAGGCCAGCCAGAAACTCAAAAACCATACCAGATGATCAAATGGGAAGAATTTAACCTGAAGGATCATTTACAAGGTGCTAGAAGTTCAGTGACAGCAACCAGGGGACAGGTGCGTCCAGCCTGAGATGGGAAATGCAAGCAGCTGCTACTTTTTCTTGGCTGGGAGGACAGGGAGAGCAGGTGGGGCCCAGGAGCAGGGGGGAAATTAATTTTTCAATGTGCTTTTCAAATGAATTTTTGTGGCGATTAAATTTATAATCAGGAGTTGAAACTGAATTAGCCGTTTAACAAATATTTATTGAGCAGTAGGAGCCGAACAAAGGTGGGGCTGCCTGGCTGGTGTGGGACCGCAGACGAAGGGCTGTTCTGGAAGGAGCTGGAGCCGTGGAGAAGGGGCAGTTACTGCCCGAGGTGTCTCCTGAAGCAGGCGGAGGGAGACTCCCCTGATGTTTCCTTCTGTCTCCTCTCCCATCTGATCGTTTACCAGGGCCTCCCACGAGTGGATCCTAACCAGATCGCAGTTGGCAAGGAGGTCTGGAAACCACAGTTTGGGAAAGTCAGCTTCCTCTAGGCAGAGCAGAGCGGGGGTCGTGCATGGAGAGGATCGGAAAGGATCGGAGAGCAAAGTGGGGACGACGAGCAGAGGGAGGGCAGTGCTGGTTTGGTCCCTTAAAAAGGTCACAGCACAGAAATGAAGGGTGGTGTCAGCTCACCACCACTTTACCACCCAACCTTGGCCCCTGAGAGTTTTGGCACATCAGCGTCCTTGGAGGTGATCATTCTCCAGAAAAATCGAAGCCCCACCTCTAGCAGAGAAAGCGGTAGAAGTGGCAGGATGGTCTGCGTGTGGGGGTGATACGTGAGCTCCTTCATGCCGTTTATAAAGCAGCAGAAAAATCAAGGAAAGGCAGTTACAACGTGGTGATGTATAGAAATTAGCAGCAGGTGACACTTAGCATGTGTTAATCTTGGTTTGGTGCAGTTTCATCCTCCGTCTACAGAATTACATTAAATCCTCTTAACAACAGCCCACCGCCCAGCGTGGCCCCAGCTCCTGGCCTGGCACCTCGATGGATCTTCCTCAGAATGTTCCGAGCATGTCTTCAGAGGTTGGGGTGCTGGGCCAGCAGTGCCATTTGGTCAGGGAGCTCGGAGCTGGGACTGGGACCCACCTGGACCCTGATCCCTATTTCTCCCCTTCAACATTCCTTCCTACTTTTTTTAAATTGTAGTATAGTTGATTTACAATGTTGTGTTAGTTTCCAGTATATAGCAGAGTGATTCAGTTACACACATATAATTTGCTCTTTTTCGTATCCGTTTTCATGGTAGTTTATTACAAGACATTAAATGTAGTGCCTGTGCCATACACTAGGGCTTTGTTGTTTATCTATTTTATGTATAGTAATGTGTATCTGCTAATCCCAACCTCCTAATTTACCCCTCCCCCCACCCTTCCCCATTGGTGACCATAAGTTTGTTTTCTGTGTCTGTAAGTCACTTTCTGTTTTGTAAATTAGTTTATTTGTATAATTTTTTTTTAGATTTCACATATGATACATATTTTTCTTTCTCTGTCTGACTTACTTCACTTAATATGAGAATCTCTATGTCCATTCATATTGCTGCAATGGCTTTATTTCATTCTTTTTAATGGGTGAGTAGGATTCCATTGTATAAATATACCACATGTTCTTTATCCATTCATCTGTCCATGGAAATTTAAGGTGCTTCCGTGTCTTGGCTATTGTATATAGTTCTGCTATGAATAGTGGGATGCATTAAAGTTTCATTTTTTTCTCTTTTTCTTGCACCAGATACCCCAAGGGCTTTCAAAAAGGGTCATCCTGGGGTCCCAAGGCTGTTTACAAAAGGGCAGCCTTGTAAGCAGAATGCTCCTGTGGCCAGCACAGTATATCTTTTGCATAATGCAAGGGATTGGACTACAGAAGGGTTCTGAAATTCATATTTTGAGATTATAGAGATGAGGTCTTGTTAAAAAAAAAATCTATTTTCTTAGCGTCACACACCTTTGGGACCATTTTGCCACTAGCCGTTAAATGACCTGTTTTTGATGAGGAGAACAATACTATAGATTAAAAAGGTCAAATTCAAATTACACAGAGTCAATATTGAATCCCACGTTTTCAAAAAGAAATTTTGATTTTAAATCCTGACCCTGTTATTCTATATGAGAACATGGCCCTGGGTTTTCCCCAAATAAATGGGAGACACTAGAAAAGGTAAAAGTCTTGCTATAGTAGATGTAGGAGCAGGGATGGGGTGGGCAGAGGTCAGTTCCAGAGAGACATGGCACCAAATGCCGTTAAGCTGAGTCTGTATTGTTTCAGGGCTGAAGGGGCCTCGGGACTGATCCTGCAACTGGGCAGCCTGTCAGGTTGTGTGATTCTCCAAACTTTCAATGAATTGGAAGCACCAGAATTTTCATTCCCTTTAATCCCAATATAACCTTCCCTTCTTTTCAGAATTCTTCCAAAAGAAGGCCTTAATGCTCTTTGCTTCCCACCATCATCTCTTGGGAAGAGCTTGTGCCAGAGGTCCTTGAGAGTGCTGTAAGTTAGGGCTTTATTTCTCATGAGAACATGAGGGAATGCGGAAAAAAACACCAATTTGTTTAGTGAGAAACGTGACCTTCACGCTCTTCAACTCTGGGGCGAGTCAAGTGGTTGTGATTGAAACTCAGGCCCTCGATGGGCGTATAAATATGTGTGTGTGCAAGAGCAGCTGCCACACTTGGTACAGCAAGTGGAACCACTGGCTCGGTGGGTTCACTAGGTTTTCCAGTTTAATTTTAAACTGCAGGTAAATATCCCAGGTAACGTACCATGAAGCTGGTCACTGTGTTCCTGCTGGTGACCATCAGCATTTGCAGTTACTCTGGTAAGTAGCCGGGAACATACGGTATTTCTCGACTTTTCTGTTAACAGGAACACAACTAGGAAGCCTAGGCTCCCAGTGGAACATGGTGGAGGGAGTTTAGAACCACAGAATGGTAAGGTTGGAAGGGATTTCAGCTGCCCCCACTCCCAGCTCCAAGCTCTAACCCAGTACAGGTCTCCCTGGTGGCTCCTACACAAGAAGTTACCCAGCTCCCGCTGAGGGTCAGCAAACCCTTCATTAGTGAACACTGGTCACCGTTAATTGTTCTTAATTTTGAGTCCGGATCTGACTTTGTACCTTCTTTCCTTTATGTGTCTGTAACTGTACGGAGTCATTCTTGCTCTCATCTCTAGTCAGGTTGCCAAGGTGGTTCTCTTGAGACATGGCCACATGTATCTGTTCACACAATCAGTGGATATCGACTGAATGGCTATAACCTGTTGGGCACTGGATAGAAACTGGCCAGTTCAGACCTGAATCAGACGTGAATATTGTTCTCAAGGTTCTTACTGTCTGGCAGGGGGGCTAAGACTTGTCTGCAAGTGGAGGTTCATTATATTCTCTCCCCTTTGGCTTCAAACTTGTGGGCCGTGAAGACAGCCGTGGGCAAAGTGCATCCCTGGCCAGTCAGTCTCCAGTATCTATCTGGTGCTTCCCACATGCCAGGGTCTGATCTAGGCATGTAGTACAGTGTGAATAAAACATTAATTGCTTATTCTCATGGGCCTACATTCCAGTGGCAGAATGAAGCAAAATACAGAAATAACCAAAGATTTGATATTTCAGGTATTGGTGGGAGAAGAGGGAGACTGAGGGTGACAGGTGATGCTCTTGTAGGTACGTCCCTGAGAAGGTAACGTTGGAGGAGAGACCGAATGATGGGAGGAAGAAAGATGTGTAGCTATCTGGGGAAGCAACGTTCTAGACAGTTGGAATGGCACGTACAAAGGTCCCGAAGCAGAAGTTTTCCTGGAAGATCGAGATGAGTGGGGCTGGGATGAAGCCACTGATGGACAGCGTGGACCAGCTGAGGTCACCAGAGCTGGAAGTGCCTGTTTTACGCGGGGTCTCTTTTGCTCTACAGCCACCGCCTTCCTCCTCAGTGGTTTGGCAGCTCCTGTCAACGATGTCGTACCTTTACCTGTGGACAAAATTCTCCCCAGCTTGAGCCCATTAAAGCTACTTCTGGAAACTCTGGGCATTTCTGTTGAGCACCTTCTGGACGGGCTGAGGAAATGTGTGAATGAGCTGGGACCGGAGGCTGCGGATTCCGTGAAGAAACTGCTGGTAACTATGACCTGTGAGGCTAACTTGTCAAAGGGCAGGACCTAGTCACCCTGAATGCCCACCCTCTCCCCTGACTCCCACCCAACCCTGTCCTCATGTGTGAACCTGTATTTCCCCTTTGCTGACTCTCCTCACACAAAATTTCCATGTCCTGGAATCTCAAGGAAAGCTCAGTGTCCACACTTGTAGAAGGGATTTTGGAAGGACAGAGACCTGTGTTCTAGTTGTGAAATGTGGGCCACTTCCCAGCTCTGTGGTTCTGGATGGGACTTAACCACTCAGAGCTTCCCTTTCCTTGTCAGTGACATGGTGGTGAAATAGGATAGTGACTATTTCTGGAAAGGTGCTAATGACAGGTAAACTGGTGTTGTTTTTACCACTGTCCTTTTGATTTTCAGGAGGCCCTCTCGTATCTGGTGTGACAGCGGAGCAGAGCAGGAGCAGAGGTGGGAGGGGATGGCGCTCTCCTTCCTTCTTCAAATGTAGTGACCCCCATAGAGAATGAATAAAGCAATGAAGTGATTTTAGTTTGTCCTGTTTTCATTTGGGGGGCTCTGTTCAGAAGGGGATAACCAGATAATCTTTTCCTTGGGTCATAAACTCCAGAGAGCCTGTTCTGATAAAGAGAACTCACATTTTCAGTAAGTCGTATCATTCTTTCCCTCCCCTTGTCTCTAACTCGAACGTCTCCATTTTCATCAACTGTTCTTTATCTGACATTGTTTCCAAACTCCTCACATGCCTATTCCCCTACTTCAGAAGACATTTAAAAATTTTTTAATTGACATATAGTTGATATATATAATATTATATGTTTCAGGGGTGCAATGTACTGATACACAATTTTAAAGATTATACTCCATTTATACTTATTATAAAATGTTAGCTATATTCCCTGTGTTGTACAGTGTAACCTTGTAGCTTATTTATTTCATGCATAATAGTTTGTATCTCTTAGGGCCCTACCCCTATGTTGCCCTGCCCACCTTCCCTCCCCTAACTGGTAACCCCTAGTTTGTTCTCCACATCTGTGAGTCTGTTTCTTTTTTGTTCTGTTCACTAGTTGGTTGTATTTTTTAGATTCCTCATATAAGTGATATCATACATTATTTGTTTTTCTCTGTCTGACTTGTTAGACCTTGCCTACAGAAATGTTAAAACATGAAATAGAATAGAATTTTCAAAGTATTGTCTGACTAAGTTCTTCCAAACCTCACTGGTTCGGAGTCTACATCCCCAGTATGCAGGTTCCTGTTAAGTTTGCTTTTGTATTAGGGCCACTCCAAGGCTTCAGAGACCCTGCCACCAGTCATTCTCTGGCAAATGGGCTCTGAAACGTCCTTTCCCTTCCCCCATGCTACCGTTTACAGTGATTCCAGGATTATCTTTTCCAAGACATAATTATAGCCCTATACAACCCCATAGAAGATAGTTTTCAAGCTCCTCAGCATGGCATCCAAGGTCTTTCCGATCTGGCCTTTGCTTCCATGTCTAGCCTCATCAGTACTCCTTTCTTCACGTGTGCTCCAGCTCTAGCCGTGCTGAAAAGATAACTAAATCTATTTGCTGCTAATACTTTCATGCCTTAACGAACAATCGAGTTTCTTCCCCCCTGGAAAGTCGTCCCGGGTCTGCCTCCAACCTGGGGCTTGTTCCAGTCTTGGACTATTTGTCCTGAGGTCCATTCCCTGTGGTCCCCGTGCTCAGCTCCATGTTGGGCAAAGGGAGGGGACATGATGCTGATCCCTCAGGTTTCTTTCCTCAGGTTCCCAGGCCAGTTGAGCTTTGGGCTGTGAGGCCCAGGCAGGAGATAGGAGGTTGGAAAAGGGGCAAGGCCAGAGTGTGGCCTCCTTTCTGTCTCCCTTTGGGAGAAGTCTCTGGAAGTGCTTGCACTATGTCTGAGCCGCCAAGCCCTGCTAGATGGATCTGTGTGGGTTGCAGCTTTTGCCAGGTGACTCCATTCCCCGGGCTCTGCTTGTACCATCTCCTTGTTGTCTCTCCAGCTGAGGTTCTAGGGATTTCCTGCCATCATCAGCTTCTAGGTTGCCTCACCATCACCTGTTTGATTTTTTAGGTCTCCCATTGTCTGTCAGATCAGTTCTGTGCATTACATTCTCTCTGTTTCAAGCATCTCTTTCCCGGTTATTTCCTGACTAACATAATTTTAACTGCCGTCTCCTCTGTGAAGATTGTCTTGATTCCGGCCATTTCATAACCTGCATATTTGTTGACAACTAGAATTGTTGAACTTTGTGTAACTTCTGTTTTCCTTCCTCATTTTACCTGAGTCTAGTAAGAATAGACTAGCTTACCTAGCCGTGGTGATAAATAAGTGCACATCTCAGGGCTTACATCCACAGCATTTTAATATTTTTTCTCGCACTATATGGCCACCTGAGTTGGCTGTCACTCTCCCCCATAGCCTGAATTCTGTGACCCAGAGCTGATGGGACAGTCTTTGGAGCATTTCTGATCATCATGGCACATAGGAAAGAGTGCTTTGTGCACCATGGGCTAATTTTCAAAGCTTCCCCTTGGAAGTGACCCTGTCCTGTTTCATTGACCTAAGCAAGTCACATGACATGCCTAACTCACTTAGGAAGGGCATGTTCAATTCTACAGGAAGAGAGGATGCCAAGTACGGGTTAGCATAATATAATTTACTACCTTACTTGACTACTTCAGGGTAATCGCCCCCTGAGACACCTCCACTCTGCTTGTAATTTTCAGCTCCTTTGGATCATCTTTCCTCCCGCTTCTAGTATCGACCTGACTACTTGACTCTTGTTTTTTGGTTTCTTTCAATGGCCCTTATTTTCCTGACTTCCTCTGAATGTTGATGCCTCCAAAGAAAGATTCTAAACTTGATTCCTCTTCTCTTTTGACACTGGGGGGTCTCATGCATTCCCGTAGCTGGCAATATAATCTCTGTGTAAATGTTAGCTATCTTGATTGTGGTGGTGGTTTCATGGGTGTATACATCTGTCAGAATTCATCAAACTGTACAACTGGAATATGTGTAGTGTACTGTACAGGAACCATACCAGAGTAAGGGTGTTCAGTCAATCAGTCAATCCATCAGGAAAAAATATATATAACCTCCGTGTTAGGACCTCTACAATCTGTAGCTACAACCTATAGCTTTTCTTTGAGAAGAGATTTAACTACCTGTAAGTCACTTCCAGCAGATGCCCTCTTTATAATGTTCAGCTCAGCAGACGTTTATGTGGACTTCCCGTCTGTCCCTTAAAACACACTGATGTTCTCATTTCCTGTCTCGCTCTGTAGCACTGATTTCCTTGTTGCTTAGACTTGGGGATCATTCGAAGTACCCCCTCTTCTCAGCCTTACTTTCTAATTGCTGGGAAAGCCCTGTTGATGATAAGCCTTTTTCTTTGTATCGTATACGTTTTTTCATTATCTCGACTGCCACTGCTCTTCCCCAAACCTTGTCACCCCCAGCAGACTGCTGTGCCAGGCTCTGCATCCCAAAGCTGATCTTTTCCAGCCCTTCAGTTGCACCACCGGAAAAGCGGTTTCTTAAAATACAAGAGTCATTCCCCAGTTTCAAACTCTTTGATAGTTTTTTTAGTGCTGATTGAAAACAAGTCATACACTATTTTAAAGCAATAAACATATCCATAACCCGTATTTAGACGTACTTATTTTCCGACTTACTGCAAAATCTCCTTTCCAGACTGTGGAATTAAATGGGTAGGGACCTGAACTTATTTGTATCTGTATCCTCAACACATAGCACAGAGCCTGTAGGTAGGCAGCATTAGGGTTTGCGGTTATTGAATGGATGGATTTCTTTCTGTTAAGTTTTATCTTGTTAGGTTGATCCTTTTGTTCTTTCTCATCCATCACATTAGTAAGCTATTCATTACTATTTCTCCTAGCTTGCTGTGCTTTGCATATTTAAGAAGGATGACTATGCCTTCATTCAAGGTGCTAAGTGGAGAAGACTGAGGAAAGAGTTCTGTGTCATCAAGCTTTGAGTAACAGATGTAATACGGCAATCTACTGGGGCTAGAGGTTTCTTTGTGGGGGAGTGTGTCAAAGGGACTGATTCAGTTAAGAAGGAATTAGAGGACGGACTATGTTGAGGAAAATAGGCAGAACCTGATGATAAACATTATGGCAGAAGCTGATAAAATTACTTATGAAAGTGACGACAACAAATGCTGGCTAGGATATAGAAAAGTTGCATCATTCCGACATTGCTGGTGCAGATGTAAAATCTTACCGCTACTCTGGAAAAATACTTCGACTGTTTCTTAAAAAACTAAACAGGGAGCTACCATACAACCCTGCAATTGTAGTCCTAGGCATTGATCCAGAGAAACCACATTTATGTTTATGCAAAGCCTGCATGCAAATGTTCATAGCAGTTTTATTTGTAATAATCAACACCTAGAAACCACCCAGTTGTCCTTGAATGGATGAACGGTTAAACAAACTGCTGTACATCTATCTATAGGATTGGAATACTAGCAGCAGTAAACAGAGAACGAATTATTTTTTTTTTAATCTTTCCTCTGGTGAAAAGTAAATTTATTTATTTATTTATATATTTTTTCTATATAAACATTTTTTATTGATTTGTAATAATTTTACAATGCTGTGTCAAATTCCAGTGTAGAGTACAATTTTTCAGTTATACATGAACATACCTACATTCATTGTCACATTCTCTTTTGCTGTGAGCCACCACGAGATCCTGTATATATTTCCCTGTGCTACACAGTACAATCTTGTTTATTCTACATTTTGGAGAATGAACTATTGATACACACAGCAACCTGGGTGAATCTTCAGAGAATTATGCTACATGAAAAAAAGTCAGTCCCCAAATTCCATTTGTATAAGCATAAACATTCTCAAAGGGACAAAATTATGGAAAAGGAAAACAGATTTGTGAGTTCCAGAAGCTAAGAAAGGGGCAGGAGTATGAGGAAGCCAGTGTGCTATCTCAGGGCTTCCTGAGAGATGTTTATGGTGATGGAAATGTTTTGTATTTTATCTGTATCGATGTCTATATACTGGGTTTAATATTGTAGCAGAGTTTTGCAAGATGTTGCTGTTTGAGGAAATAGTAGAGAATATCAAGATCTCTCTAGTATTTGTTACAACCATGTGTGACTCTGTGATTATCTAAACATAAAAGTTTTACTTAAAAAAATTGTGAAGATAATCAGAATATAGAAATATATATTATATGCAATTTAATTAATATAAGTTACATAACTGTGATGTATAATATGTATTTCTAATTATATATGTATAACTGTGTATATAATTCTCTGTGTGTATAATTACATATGTAACTTTCATTCCTTTCTCCCATAAATCCCACGGACTAGAAGAAACCCATGAACAGAGCTACAGGATTTTTCAAAACATTTTCTAACATTTTTTAAAGGCATGCATATATGAATAAGCCATATTTTATTTTAACTGACATCTATGTAAATATTTAAATCATTCCTAGTATATTTTTGTTATTATAAAGAGTTCTACAGTAAACATCCATAGATTTACATTTATTTCTGTATTTCATTCTTTCTTTTTTCAGGATGGATTTAAGAGCTGTTTTTTTGATCTGTGTTTTTTTAATTCAATTTTCAATTTTATTTATTTATTTATTATTTATTATTTATTAATTAATTAATTTATTTATTTTTAATAGACTTTATTTTTTTTAGAGCAGTTTCAGGTTTACAGCAGAATTGAGCAGAAAATACAGAGTCCCCACCCACACATATATACTCCCCTACCCTCAGCATCCCTCATCAGTGTGGCATATTTGGTACAATCAGTGAACCAACATGGGCACATTATCATCAACCAAAGTCCATATTTTACATTAGGGTTCACTCTTGATGTTGTACATTTTTTTTTGTATTTATTTCTTCAGAAAAATCTTGTGAGTAGAATTGCTAGGCCAAGAATTATTTAGTGTTTAAAATTTTGATTACTGACAAATTTCCATTTAAAGGAGCAGTTGGGATGTGAGGTCATTGAGATCAGAGAAGAGTCATTTCCAAAGATGGATTAGGGACCCAAGACAGTGCTTAGGATGTGGTCGTTGCCTGATCACATTCCCTCCATATCCAGTGAGAACATCTGCACCATGTCTGTGGCTCCATCACCAGTCATGACTATTTTCTAAAAATTGTATTTTTCCTTTAATAGTTTAATAACTTTTCCTTTCCCACCAGATTTGGCTGTTGCCTGCATCTCATCAAAACCTGCATATTCACCATTAAAGTAGCATTTCAGCCTATTGGCAAATACATTGGTTGAAGGGATGTTGAGCTATGAAGTTCTACAGTGCTCCCAAAGCCACCAGACATTAGGAAAAGCTGAACATTTCGCTCGAGTAGGTGACCTACTAGCTCCCTTATGCCGAGGGTCAGTGTGGGAGGTGCTTTGCTATCAGCTGTTTGCACCTGTTCCCTGGAGGAATAGATGAGAGCTAAGCACCGAGAACCTGAGAAAGCGATAAATTCCTTTTTTGGCTTGATATGTTAGAGGGTCTGGAGATGTAATGTATGAATCCTAATATTTCTGGCCTCCATGTTTAAGTCAAGTAATACGAATGAACAGGTCAGTAAGTAAAACTTATTTGCTATGGTTTTTTAATTTTTGGAAAAGAACCAGTTGAAAAGCTTACAGGCTGATTAACAGACAGCAGGGAGCGCTCATAGGCTGTTAGCAGTGTTAAAGAAGACATTTTATTTTTATATCTATTCAAGATCTATAATAAGAAATCTCAGCACCTTCTATTGTGTTAAAAATTTCACTGGGAAACACAACTAAATGAAAATTATTTGATGTTCCTCCTTTCTATTAAGTACCTCTGGCTTTATTTTGAGCATTTTTGTACAGTGCATTCTTTGCTCTGCCACTGGCTAGGTTTGTGTCTTTGTCAAATGAGAACTTTTTCCTGATTAAGTAATAGTAACCACTAATATGACTAAAAGTCACAGTAATGGTTGTTGGTTATTAATTATATTCTCTATATATTTTTAACTCAAATATGGTGGTGATTGAATATTGATATCTTTGCCAAAAATTGATAAACAAAATGAACAAGGCCCCACAGATTTTGCAGTGTAAAGACACAGAAATTGTGCAAGTCAGCAGGTAAATAGATGATGACAAATTATGATCAGGACAATAAAAGAGGAGAATAGGATTTTAAGAATGGTAATAGTGACAAGTTCCATGTTTTATTTTGAGTGGTCAAGAAAGTCTTCTTTGGAAGTGTCATCTAAATTGGGACTTGAGGTTGTGAAGAACCCATCTGGGTCAATGAATATTCTTGACCCAGGTTCCTGAATATGCAAATATCCTGAGGACAAGGAGAACTTGGCTTCCACAAAGAACCAAAAGAGTATTTGTGTGGCTAAAATCCATGGGCAGGCTCAGAGGGATGTGAGATGAGGGAGGATGGGTAGGCAAAGGTGAAACCATGCACTGGGTGTCATGGGAACAGGCACTGGTTTTTTCCTAAGAGCCAGGAGAGTCCTAGACAGCTTTGTGTACAATATCCCCATCTCTAAGAATGGCACCACCACACATCCAGTTATATTAGTCAGACACCTGGGGGTCATTCTGAAACCTTCATTTCCCTGACACATCATATCCACCTCATCACCTCATCCTACCAAGCTCACCTCCTGCTATTTTCTTGAATCCTCCCCTGGGGCTCCATATGCACCAACACTCCCTCATCCAAGTCTCTCAAATCTCTTGCAACAGCTTTCTAGCAGGCTTCCTGCTTCTACTCTGGACCCCTCAGTCTGGTCCTCACAGCAGCCAAGTGATCATTCTCAATCTAATGCTTAAAACCTTTTGGTGTGGCTTTCCACTATTCTTGGAGTTAGGAAGGAAGTCCTGACCACGCCTACGAGGACCTGGAGGCCTAGCACTTGCTTTCCTCCCCAGCCCTCATTCGTTCCCCAGCCGCCTTGACCTTCAGGCACTGATGAAGCCTGATACAGGGCTTTTGTTAATGCTGTCCAGTCTTAACTGCTTCCTCTTCATTTACTTCTCCTGAATTTATTTTCATTACCTCCTTGTCATTTTTTTCCCAGATCACAGATCAAGTCTCACGCTCTTAGGAAATCCTCTTCCCTGTCGAAGTGAGATACTTAGTTAGAGCCTCAAATAGAATTATGTTCCCTCCTTCCTGAGCATGTCTCTCAAAAATAATTATATACTTAAGTATGACTAATACCTGGAGCAGAGTAACATTCAATAAGTGTCTTATGATCAAATGAGTGAGTCACATGAAGTAACATGCACCCATTAGATGATCCATTTTCTAGATATTCTCAAAGCTGTTTTATTGAAAGAAAGGATAGGAGATGCATTAAGTTCCCTCCAGTACTGACGCCATGGTAGGGACTTTGGGACTGGGGACAGAGTGATGCTGTGGACCGAGTCCTCAGGCTGCTGCCTCAGGGCAGCAGAGTTGTGTTGGAGGTTAGAACAACCTCCCACTCAGCCTCTATCAGCTCTCATATCTCAGGCATGGTGTTGATTAGCTTCCCTGAGCCTCAGTTTCCTCACCTGTCATGTGGAGAAAATAATGCTAGACCAGGTGATTTCAACTGTCCTGCAATTATAAGGTCACAGTGAGATGACAGTGTGAAGGGATCCTAAACGAAAAACCCTATGAAGATGCGAGAGATTCTCGATTTCTAAAAACAGGTGTCCCTGCTGCTGCAGAGACAGATCTTATCAGAGGGTGGGAAGAGAGGTAACAAAGGGTAGGGAGAGGAAACATGCATAGTAAAGCCATTGGGAAATCTTTAAAATCTCTCTAGGTCGATGGAGATCTCAGATTGGTATTTCTTGAAAGTGCACCAAATCCTGTACTGACTTGGTACCGGCTTTTTTGTTGTTGTTTGTTTTGTTTTGTTTTGCTCTATTACCAACATGCAAGAATGATTTCAAGTTGTACAAGAAACAGATGAAGATACAGACAGAAGCTCTGATAGGGCGGGTCTCTCTCACATAGGGAGGACACTGAGTTTTTACTCATAGTCAGTCTATTTCCCAGGCACAGATTAGGCACTCAGTGTCCAAAGAGAGATTTGGGGGTCACATTTGTCAGGGAGAAGCAGTCTGACGTCAGATGCTGAATATAATGGAAATCTGGTAACTTTCATTTAAGAGGATATGACGTTTAAAATCAGCACAGCCTTGAAACAATCAACAAAATGAAATGCTAACCTATGGAATGGGAAAAATTATTTGCAAATCATATCTGGTAAGGAATTAACTTTTAAAATATATAAGGAACTCATAATATAGGAAAAAAATTTTATTAGAAAATGGGAAAAAGTCCTGAATAAACATTTTTCCAAAAAAGACATACAAATGGCTGACAGGTTTATGAAAATTTGCTCAACATCACTAATCATCAAGAAAATACAAATCAATGCCCTAATGGGCTATTACCTCACACCTGTTAGAATGGCTGTCAGGAGTTTGGGATTAACAGATACACACTACTGTATATAAAACAGATGAACAACAAGGACCTACTGTACAGCACAGGGGACTATATTAAATCTCCTATAATAAGCCATAATGGAAAAGAAACTGAAAAAAAATATATATGTATGTATATGTATAACTGAATTGCTTTGCTGTCTACCTGAAACTAACATTGTAAATTGACCACACTGAAATAAAAAATAAGAATTAAAAAAAAAAAGATAAGAGGTAACAAGTGCTGACAGGGATATGGAGAGAAGGGAACCCTCGTGCATTGTTGGAGGGAATATAAATCGGTGCAGCCACTATGGAAAATAGTATGGAGTTTACTCAAAACAGTAAGAATAGAACTACCATATGATCCAGCAATCCTACTTCTGGGTATATATCCAAGGGAAATAGCATCACCATCTCAAAGAGATATCTGCACCTCCATGTACATTGCAGCATTAATTACAACAGACAAAACATGGAAACATCCTTTGCTGATGGATGAATGGATAAAGAAGATGTGGTGTGTATACACACACACACATACACACATACACACACACAATGGAATATTATTCACCCTTAAAAAAGAAAGAAATCCTGCCATTTACAGTAATATAGATGAACTGTGAGGGCATTATGCTAAGTGAAGTGAGTTAGACAAAGAAAGACAAATACTGTATGACCTCACTTATATGTGAAATCTTAAAAAAAAAAAAAGAAAGAAAATGGAATTCATCAAAATAGAGAGTAGATTGGTGGTTGCCAGGGGCAGAGGAGGAGGTGGGAGAAATAGGTGAAGCTGATCAAAGTTTATAAACTTCCAGTTATAAGATCAGTAAGTTGGAGATCTAATGTACAGCATGGTGACTACAGTTGATATTGTATACTTGAAAGTTGCTAAGAAAGTAGATCTTAAAAGTTCTTATTACAAAAAAGAAATAGAAACCATGTGAAGTGATGGATGTGTTAACTAACCTTGTTGTGGTAATCATTTAAAAATATATACATATATCAAATCATCATGTTGTACATCTTAAATTTACAGTGTTATATGTCAATCATATTTCAATGAATTTGGGACTACAAAGAAACTAGAAGTCTCTGGAAAATGCAGTGGGGTGGATTGTCTAAATTTATCGCAGAAAGTAATATGTATTTTTCAGTATTTAGGAGGTGTTCACTCTTTGTTGAGCTATCTACATTATTAAAGGTTCTTTGTGTTGCATGCAAACCTATCCTGGCTTAGTATAAATAGGAAGACAAATAAACAAAAGATTTATTGACAATATGCTGAAGTTGCTTTCAGGGTCCTGGGAAGGACAGGACCCAGGACCACTCTTCAGAACTCAGTAGCAGAAGCACATAGATCTTTTATTCTAGACTAGAGCACTGCCATAATTGTCCTTGTGCTTTATGATTTTAGTCTTGTCATACTGTCCATGTTTAATGATTCTGGGAGCATCTTCCTGGTTCAGCTGGGTCGGGTCTGCCAATGGTTCAGTCCTCCATGACCAAGTGGGCAAGAACCACACCAGTGGCCACTGAGGACCCGCGTCTGTGTAATGAGGTGGTAGAAAAAGTGAAAAGCACTAGACTTTTCAAGGACTCCTCCATCCACCCTTTTCAAGTGTCTTCCAGGGCACTCTGCTATTCTATGAGAATAACAAAGACTGTGGGACAGCAATAACCTTGTCAATTAAAAAAAAAAAGGTCAGTTTTTAGTCTACTGGTCCAGGAGAGTGGGCTCAGATTTTTTGAAAGACTTTTCCAAAAAGGTTTCATGAAAGTTTTAGCTCTGAAATTTAGAGTTTTTAGGGGTTAAGAGCTTGTTCTTTGGAGTAAGGTTCAAATCCTCCTTCTGTCATTTACTGGCTGTGTAACTTTGGACTTATCACATTACCTGAACTTTAGTTTTCTCAATTAGAAATGTTCTTTGGTTATTCTGGATAATGCTAATTTTATACATTTCATATTTTTGGCATCGTTAAAAACTGTAAACATGCTTAGGAAAAATTACTCCCACCAATAAAATGCTTAATGCACTAGGATATGTGACCCCAAAGTAGACACATTTATTCTGGCGTCTAGACGCAAAAATGTAAACTCAAGGTGTTCGAAGTAAGCTGTGTTGGATTGAAGCCCAGGCCTGAATCCTGAGAATTTTCTGGGTGCTGCTTTGAGGCCTCTGTCCTGGAGGACTTGTGAAACCAAAGAACTGGAAAAGCAGGCTTTGGCTGCCCTTGGCTTGTTCTGGAGCCCTGTGGGTGTGTCCTTAGAAACAAACACAGGCCAGAGAGACGGAAACAATTACCAGCGGAGACAGTTTAAGACTTGAGGGAAAATACAAAGATATTTAAATCTTTTCTTTAATATTTGTATGCCTCTGCACTTTAGAATGTGAGATGATTAATAATGAAATCAACTACAATGCGTATTTGAAGAAACAAACAACAACAAGAAGAACGAAAATGCAAGATATAGAAGGCAAGAGTCAACAAGAGGGCTGAAGGGAGCACACACATACGTTAGACACCAGGACAAACTGAGTCATCAGCTTCACTTTGAGTGTCTGACTAGACAGGAAAAATAAATAGATGAAGTAGACCAAGCTACACAAATCTTATAATCAGAAAAGAGGAAGCGGTCCTTAGGGAAGGCACATTTTCTTCTTGCTATAAGTTCTAAAAGAAATTCTCAGCAGGCTTCCTGGAGTGGATATTGAGTGATGTCATGGCCGTCTGCAGGTTTGCTCATTAGCTACATGAGGTGTTCCTGTTAACTTTATTTATTCCTAGCTCCCTCCCTAGGAAGTTCTTACTCAGTAAGTCTAAATATGGCTTCTGGTATGTCCAAGTATATTTTTTCTTAATTCAAAAAATGTATATAGACGTTAAAAATTCACAAAGTGCTTTCCCATCTTTTACTTCTTTGATAATCTTAATAGTCTAGTGAGGCTCATTAGATTCTTTTCTTGTTTGTTTTAACACAAAAAAGGAAATTTATACTTTAAGATGTCAAATGACCTAAGATACTGGGAGACTTGAGCCCCCATGATTTCAAGTGATGCAGGACATTAGAAGTTAAGATTGTATAAGTCTGTTAACATAAGGAAATCATGCCAATGTGATTGAGCAGAAGTTGGGAGACTCTCAGACTAATTAGGTGTCTAACTGTTGGATGATTTGCTTTTGAGAACTTGCCCCTTTCTGCTCATCATCTGAGACTGCATGCAGAAATTCAACTTCTTTGTAAAGCCCTCTTAATACCTACCCCTTCCTTCAGGTCTTCCTTTGTGACTCCTTTCTCCAAGGCATGGCCATGGCACTTTTACATAGAACTTTTTATTCTTTCCCTGCACAGTCCCCGGTTGCACCATGCTAGGTGATAGCCCAAGCTATAAACTTCTTAATGTTGGGATGGTGTTGCTCATCTTGGTAGCACCAGCAGAATCTGACTCATAGTAGGCATGGGTTAAATAAGCATTAAATGAATATGTAAGAAAGAGGCATATGTTGTAGGAGAAAGATGGAAAATCTATCTTTTAATCTACCTATCTCAATTTAGGAAATACCTAGAATACCACATTTTCTACTCGGCATTCCTGTGAATCACTAATTCTAAAATGAATTGCTTTTGATTAGATGAGGCAATTATCATGCAGATGCATCTTTTGAAACTGTTTATTAAATGAACAGTCACTGGGGTTTAAAGAGACACCTCTGATCAAACCATCCAAAATTTAATCTCTGCCTTAGAGACTTCCTTTTCCCTAGTCAAGGATTTTTTCAATCCCTAGAGAGAGCCATTCCTCTCTGCCCATAAGGGCATCTACAGTTGGTTCATGAATCCACTCAAGGCTTTTTTTATATGCAGTTAAATAAAAATTCTGGCATTAAGATCCGGATCAAGTTCCTAACATTTTTAAATATTAATGAGTAAAGTGAGACTCAAGGGGACCAACTGACTTCCCCTTAGTCACACAAACAATAAATGGCCAAGACAGAAGTTGAACTTACATCTTCTCTGTGCCTCTTGCTCTTTCTACTCATTCATGTTGCTTTGCCTATTGAACTGTCTCATACCTTGAGCCTCTAGGGTGGCACTCTGAAGAGTCAGGGTGTGGGCACCAATGATCCTGAAGGAGGTATGTACTGAATGCAGCCTGAATGAAGACAAAGGGTTAGAACACCTGCAACAGGAGGTAGGCTGTTCCCTGAGTAGATGGGAATGGAAAAATTCAAACATAAGTGAGTGTTTTTAGAAGCTTAGCTGGCTTTGGGGTGAGGTACAGGTGTGTCTGGGTTGGGTATATTTTGATTGCAATGCCTCAGCCTGATTTCCATCCTTAGAAGCTTATGGAAGAGAGTGGGCTAAATTCCAGAGTAATATGACAGTAGCTTTCTAAGCTTACACTAATCAATCCCTTGTTATGAAATGGAGCCAGTAGGGGAAAGGAGCATTCCCAGCCCAAATACAAAATAGAAGTTGGGAAAGGCCATGATTCTAGGAGATGCATGTAAGGTAACTCAGCTAACCCAAGGTGTAGTGTTTTATTTCCATGGGCACTAGAAGCATGCCTAAGATTACACAGTTTAATCACTATTTTCTACTGCCCCCTCCTACATGATTCTCTGTTCTCCAGTAGCTCTACTCATTAGTGGTTGAGCACAGACTCTGGAATCAGGTTACTTGAATTCAGATCTACCCCCTCCTCTCTTATTAACTTGGCCACATTAATTAAGCTCCCTGAGGCTTGGTTTTCTTATTTATAAAATTTAAGAATAACAGTACCTACTTTTCACAGGGAACATTAGAATTAAATTAGGTCCTACATATACAGCACTTAGCTTAATGCCTAAAACAGGTAATTACTTTCCCAGGTCTAACGTTTCTGTTATATTTCGATATCTATTTTCAGGAGAGAAGTGGATAAGGAAACAGAAGGTATCTCTGAGCACTCAAACCATACTGCACGGGAATCAAACTGTGCAGGATTAGAGAGCTTTCTAGTCCTTTCTCCTGGAATTAGGTTTGGCAAATCTCGTTCCTCTCATGAGTAACTCAACGCATGATTACAAGGGTCCTTAGATTTTAGTGCATACAAGCCCCTCACTTAACAGGTGGAAATTGCACAAATTAAGTTCCAAGCAGAGTTGTGACAGGATAAGGTCTCTGAATTTGCAGCTTAGTTGTTTCACCCCACAATTGTGCTTCTTCCCCTAAAAGAATTTTATTGAGTCAGTGATTTAAGATGATAAAAATACATCTATTTAAATTAATTTTTAAAAATGACTGCAAAAGTGACATTCTCCAGGAGCATCCATGTTGCTGCAAATGGCATTATTTTGTCTGTTTTTATGGCTGAGTAGTATTCCATTGTATAAATATACCACATCTTCTTTATCCAGTCACCTGTTGATGGACATTTAGGCTGTTTCCACGTTTTGGCTATTGTAAATAGTGCTGCTATGAACATTGGGGTGCAGGTGTCATCCTGAAGTAGGGTTCCTTCTGGATACAAGCCCAGGAGTGGGATTCTTGGGTCATACAATAAGTCTATTCCTAGTCTTTTGAGGAATCTCCACACTGTTTTCCACAGTGACTGCACCAAACTGCATTCCCACCAGCAGTGTAGGAGGGTTCCCCTTTCTTCACAGCCTCTCCAGCATTTGTCATTTGTGGATTTTTGACTGACGGCCATTCTGACTGGTGTGAGGTGATACCTCATTGTAGTTTTGATTTGCATTTCTCTGATAATTAGTGATATTGAGCATTTTTTCATGTGCCTTTTGATCATTTGTATGTCTTCCTTGGAGAATTGCTTGTTTAGGTCTTCTGCCCATTTTTGGATTGGGTTGTTTATTTTTTTCTAATTGAGTCGTATGAGCTGCTTATATATTCTGGAGATCAAGCCTTTGTTGGTTTCATATGCAAAAATTTTCTCCCATTCCGTAGGTTGTCTTCTTGTTTTACTTCTGGTTTCCTTTGCTGTGCAGAAATACCATATGAGATTGCTCATATGTGGAATCTAAAGAACAAAAGCAAAAACAAACAAACAAACAAAAACAAAGCATAAATATAGGACAGAAATAGACTCATAGACAGAGAATACAGACTTGTGGTTGCCACGGGTGTGGAGGGTGGGAAGGGATAGACTGGGATTTCAAAATTGTAGAATAGATAAACAAGATTATACTGTATAGCACAGGGAAATATACACAAAATGTTATGATAACTCACAGAGAAAAAAATGTGACAATGAGTGTGTGTATGTCCAGGAATGACTGAAAAATTGTGCTGAACACTGGAATTTGACACAACATTGTAAAATGGTTATAAATCAATAAAAAATGTAAAAAAAATAGATAAAATCATATTAAATTTTTTTAATGACCTCAAAAAAAATGACTGCAAAAAAAAGAACAAAGCAAAAACAAAAACAAAAAAATAAGCCTTTTCTGCTTATGGGTAGATATGGGTGCCCATACTCATTAAATAAATCAAACCCTTTTCCTTTGTTCAGTACTCTTCTTTTGGTGGTAAATGTTAAAGTTAAAATCACCTGGGGAAGTCACTTTGATGAATGTTCTTCTCGCTTATCACCAAAGTCCATATAATCTCTTGGGAAAAAAACAGAGAAATAATGAAATACGATTTAGATTGAACAGTAATGTTAGAATGATCACTAGGGCATCTTATAATATTTGAGCACTACTTTTCTTCTCTAGATTTTCCTGTGTCATAAAGTAGTAAGATGCAAGATTTCTATAATGTTTTAATTCTGCCAACAAATCTATTAGTTTGGTGCCTGCTCATATATAAACTCTATAAAGACAGATATTTTGATATGTTTGTTCCACAGTATATCCCAGCACCTAGAACAGTGCCTGGCATAGAGTATGAACTAATAAATATTTGTTGAATGGATAAATGAATAACTTTTAATCTTTTGCATATGAAAAAATCCTCTGAAGCTCAAAGAGATGAAATAACTTGTCCAAGTCACATGGCTGGAAAATTGCAAAGCAAAATCTAAAACTTAGGTCTCCAGAATCATGAATTAATGCCAGAGCCCACTGTACTGTACTGTTCAAGGATTGGGTGTTGGGCAGCTGTTGAAAAGGTAAAAGCTGACTAAAATGTGGTCTGTGAGGAGGTTCTAGTCCAGTGGGGAAAACATATGCATTCAGACAGAAGTAAATAAAACAATGAGGGAAGAGAAGACATCATGAAGGATCCTACAAAGCATTATGAAATCCCAGTAAATACTTGAATTTTCTGATTGTAGGGGTCTATGATGTCTTCACAGAGCTGGTCTTTGGATTGGCCTTTAGAAAATTATTAGATTTAGCAGGTGAACAGAATGAAGTTGGGGTTTGGGGGTCAGGCACTGATGGCAGAGAGAAAAGATATTGGAAGTTTAAACAAACATGATCTACTCTGAAACAGAAATTACTTGACGTTGAGGTGTCAGGTGTTTGGCTTCAGAAGTAAGAGACATCATTGAAAGACATATTGGCATCAGGGAGGACCTTTGACATCAGCTGAATGCATTAGCTCTGATTTTGTTGGCAATGGAAATTCACTGAAAGGGTTTCAAGCATGGTAGTGATAGGACTAAATTTGTTTTGTTATATAACTTTGGTAGTAGGTAGAGGATGGACTGGAGTGGGGAGAGACAGAAGCAGTGACACTAATAATAGACACATTTTGACACAGTTAAGTGATAGAGAATAACCAGGAATTGGATATTTACTACATCCTGGTGGCCAGGATATAGTTATATTCACCCTGCAGAATCCTGCTCACGCACCTGATAGTAATATATTGACTTAAGCAGATGAAAGATTACAAAATGAC
The DNA here is from genome assembly GCF_048564905.1 of Vicugna pacos. Lineage (NCBI taxonomy): Eukaryota > Metazoa > Chordata > Mammalia > Artiodactyla > Camelidae > Vicugna > Vicugna pacos. The sequence goes on along the minus strand of NC_132989.1, from coordinate 16,621,416 downwards.
TCCTGATTACTTCTATATAGAAGTGGCTTTTAATCTGTTATTAGCCATAGACCTCTTTGAGAATCTTATAAAGTCAGAAGCACTTTCCCTAGAAAACTACAAAGATTCACATCTACACAAAATATGGTTACAAATTTAGAGGCTCTGTGTACCTTTAAGGCCCAGCTGTATAGCCCAGAGCATCTAATCAAGGGCTTTCAAAATTTTATATAAAAATCACCTGAAAGCTTGTTGAAACGCACATTCGTAGCCTTCCCCAGGAAGGAGCAAGATGGAAGGAAGAGACCTGCATTTTGTATAAGTTTTCCTGGTGATTCTGGAGCTGGTGAGTAAGAGACCACATTTTGTCAAACTCTGCTTAGAGGGCTATGGAGGAGAGAACTAGAGAGTGGAGGCTCACAGAGCTGGAGATTGAAAGTGCCTAGAAATTCAGAAGAACGAATTAGACCTTGGAGAGCTGAAACTGGGGAGATTAATGTCAGGAGAATGAAGTACAGGGTAAAGTAGAAGTGAAAGTCGGAGCTGTGTACACTTGGGTGGGAGGTACTGGGTACCGGAGCAAGGAAGCGGTTTGAAAATAGTGGGAAGATTCTGGGCTGTGCGAATTGCTATTAAGGCAATCCCTTGTGATCAGAGCCAACCCTCCTAAGAGAGGTCCCCTAGATGGTTTCAGAGGAGAGATTAGCTACCGTCTCTGCTCACCCGCTTGGTTACTCAAGATAGAAAATAAAGGCAGGACTCATGCCACCTCTGACTTGTGAGCACCTCGCTCGCCACCATCGTCACCAGTGAGTTACAGTGTCTGCACTGGGGCTGAGGGGGGGGGGGTCCTTTATTCCTTTAACTTTACAAGTGAGCAAACTGAGGCACTCAGCGAGGGAGAGCGTAAGCCTAGATCACAAGTAAGTAACACCTGTGTTAAGACCACAACCCGGCTTTCTGTTCCCTGGCCCGGTGTTCTTCCCTCTCCCTACCTGGTCCTGAAATAAAAAATACTTTATGGAACCCCTTGTTCCATGAATTCCTTGGGAAATGTGCTCACCCCAAAAAGACTTCAGGGAAATTCATTCAGTTGCAAATATATCTTAAGGCAGGTTAACGCTTTTCAATGAAAACAACGCATTGGCGTGCATGCAGTTTCGTTTCCCATCCATTTTAATGCAATGTGGTCATTACCAAAAGCAACCTGGACAAAAGCAAGGTTTGTCTCAGTGCTTACGTGCTCCTCGTCATGGAGCGGAGAATGAACGCCACCGCATTCTCAATAATCTCCGTGCCCAAGAGGTTCAGGAATTTGGGGAACTCTGGCTCTAGTTTTTTGCTTGAGTCGTCTGGTTTGTTGTCTGGTTTGTCACCTGTTTTGTCATCTGAAAAACAGAACAGAACCTCAGGGTTGATTCTTAGCGAAAAAGGAAGGGAAGTCTCTCTCCCTTGGAAGGAGCCCCAGAGCCCTGTACACCCGCTCTCACTAGTTACATAGCCTCATCTGGTCATATTTATCCCACGTTTAATGCCTGCCTGGTTAGCATCTCACATGCAGTATGTCGTTTACTCCTAAAACCAAACAGACCGACAGATAATGATGCTTAGGTACATGTTGGTTCTCTTTCCGGATGAGAAAACTGAAGTTCATGAAAGTTAAGTAACTTGTTTGGAGTTAAGCAGCTGGTAAATACCAGGGCCGGGATTAAAAAACAGATTGTCTGGTTTTAATATATTTTTCTCATGTAATCCCTGGGCCCGTGCTAATAATAATAATGAGGATATGATAATAGGTCACATTTGCTGAGCACATTCCTGGGACAGGCAATCTGCATGCATTATCTCATTTTATTCCCACAGCGACCCTATGAGGGAGGGGTTACGGTTATCCCAAGTTAAAGGTAAAGAAGGGAAGTTGAGAGAGGTTTGGAAGCTGCTCAGAGTCCCAGAGTTGGCAAGTGGCAGAATCAGAATTTCAGTCCCATGTCTGTTCGGTATTAAAATCTGGATTCTTAAGCATTCTGTGATGAACTGCATAGTGTTTGTGTTTGACAGAAAAGTTATGAGCTAACCACAAGTGTGCTGTAAGGTTGAAAGTGGTATACTGATAATGAGAAGGAGGAGAAATTCTATCACTTGTACATCATCTGACAGTTCTATAAATGATTTTACATTTGCACAATTTTCTGCTTGACCGATCTTGTGGAGGATGCAGATTTGATCTCATGGGACTGAGATACTGAGAAGATTAAGTAACTTTCAGGGAATCTCACAAATTGCCACACAGGATGGGATTGTAACTGCAGGTCTTGTACTTTTGACATTTCATCAAGTGCCTTTTGAAATGAGGCCAAGGAGCCGGAGGGTGCAGTTGGTGACGTGTGAGGTCCCTTGGTGGGTTCTGGCTTTGCTTAGTGGTCTTACCGGTTCAGAAGATTAAGAGAATGGGAGATGGGCAGTGAGCAGGTGGGCTCTCCTCTGGACCCTGGTGCCAGGATGAAGTAGGACCTTTAGCTTTTAGTTTTATCACAGCCTTGCAAGTAGTGTTGGCAGGTTTGGCAAATAAAAACACAGGATGCCCAGTTAAAGTGAATTTCAGATAAACAACAATACTTTTTTAGTATAAGAGTGACCTGTGAAATATTTAGGATGTATTTGCACTAAAAAATTATTTGTTTATCTGAACTTCAATTTTAACTGGATGCTTTGTGTTTTATCCATTAATCCTACTGCAAATTTTGACACAAGGAGTCCCAATTTTTAGACAGTGTACCCTGTGACTGAATGCAGGAGATGTAACTAGCTTTTGGTGTAGAGGCTGTCAAGTTAGTTAGAAGACTTGCATGTATATTATATCCTAAAATAGAAACTCTTGGTAAAAAAAAAATATATTTTATATATATATATATATATATATATATATATATATATATATATATATATATATATATATGGCTTTCATATCTGCAAACATATATGCCACAAGAAAAGCTGTGGTAGGAGCACCACCAGTCTGAGACCTATAACCAGGATCAATATTCTAACCACCAGTATTTGTTCATTCAGCTGTTGGTTTTCCACGTGTGTATTCTGCACACAGCATATGCTAAAAGTTAAGGCAGCAATGGTAATGTACGATATGACCCTCACATGAAGCACAGAGCAGCCACAGTGACCAGAACTGCTTTGTTTTCATTACAGGGAGGGGAAGGAAAGAGAAAGCAATCTGTGATGCACAGGTCCTGGGATGTGCTTGCATCACATGTCTAATCCTTATTCAGCTGAGTGATGGTATTACAGCTTTACAGGCAAGAAAACAGAGGCTCAGAGAAAGTAAAGGACTCACCTAAAATCTCACATCTAGAAAGTGGCTGAGCTAGGGTTTGAACCTAATTTTTTTTTTTTTAACTTCACAGAGCACATTATTTACATGATAGAATATGGCCTTCAAGCAACTGTCCCTGAAAACATTTACCAGGTGCAGACCAGGAATTCGTTGCATGAAAAGTGAGTTCCTTTTTTTCTGTGTTCCTATCTACCTACTTGCATAACAATTTAACCTTATCAAATTTTAATTTTAATTTAAGTTTAATTAAATGCTAACTTTGCGATAATGCGAGGAGCCCTGGATGGTGTATGTCGGAGGTGAGATCCAGCCCTTGGATTGCACCTGTAATGAGAGGTATAAGAGTGTAATGGGGCGTGTTTTGGAGTCTTGTATACATGAGTTTGATTCTTGTCTTCAACAAAACTTCACCATGTGACCTTGTAAACAGTACTTAACCCCTCTGTCTCTGTTTCCTCATTGTGTTATTGTCAAGATTGAAAGATTCTTTATATGTCTGTGATATAGATCGTACACATGTACATATATGCATATACATAGATCTACATGTCTTTATTATATAGACCACATATTGCAGTACTAGGCCTAAGGTAAGCCAACAGTAAATGCTCACTGTATTCTTGGTACTGTTACCAATAGTAATAGCAATGAAATGATTCACAGTAGCTTTCTCCTCTAGTGCTTAAAGAAATTAGGAAAATTTTTCAATGCTGTTAAAATATTAAGAAACTTGAAAATGTTGAAAAATATAATAAAAATCAAGAAACTGGACATAACAGGAAACAAATGATCAAAGCCAGTGATTGAATTTTTCCTCCTTTCAAGTATAATATGGGGTTGCCGTTATTTACGTTCACTACCTGATTGAGTTTCTTAGTAAACATAGAGTTGTGAAAAATACAAAAATGCTGATATTGATACGGGTTTTATAGTTGACAAAGTGATGACAAAAGCACGTGGATTTGACCTGGTGAAGTTGATATGTATACAGTTTTACAGATGAAGAAACTGAGGGTCAAAGCAGTGAACTGATTTACCCAGTTTCAGAGTTCATGACAGAGCTGGGACCGTTCTCTAGGATATAAAGGTCACCTTTCACTTTACCGTGGTGATTGCTTTAGGAGCAGATGAACCCAGTCATCTCTGAGGCCATCCCTGCAGTCGCTCTGCTGGCGTGTCTGCCTGTGTGTTGTGCAGGCGGACAGTGGGTGGCTGAGGGTGTGAGTTCTGCCAAGTTACATTTAGAACAGCTCAAAAGGCTCTGTTACTAAATGTTGGCACTGTCGGTGTTTTCTGACCATCCTTCTGAATGGAGACAAGTTAAGAGCTCACTGTCTTCTGCAGACCAAAAATTAATGAGAATTCTGCATGCTGCCTCGTGGTCCTCTGTGTGCTTGAACAGACATGAAAGAAGTAGGTGCTTTATGATAGAAGGAATTGAAGGACTTAGGTTCCAGTCTCAGGTGGGCCGCCTCTACCTGTGTCTGTGCTTGGGTAACTTCCCCTCTGCAAGCTTCGTTTACTTACCTGCAGAAAGGGAGGTGATAAAACTGTGCATGTTTGCTTAAGAGTATTATGAGAATCAAATGAGATAATATATGAGAACAGTAGCAGTCAACACTTATTGGTTGCCTATTATGGACCAGATACTTTTCCAATATGTTCGGTCTGTTTTATTTAACTTTCGTGACAGCTAAGTAAGAAAGTGAACTATCGATATTCTGCTTTAAGTGTGAGGCTCGTAGAGCTTAAATAACATGCCTGAAGTCACATTTCTGAGTGGTGGAGCCTGGCCTGGAGTCTTATTCCAGACTTCACACCTTTGAATATTATTAGTTATAATCATCAAAAAATAAACACCCTCAGCTCTCAAGGAATTTATAATACACTAGTGTCACTGTATCACATGAAGATGTAAGAAAGATAATATATAAGATATATATATATATAATATATAAAATATAAGATATAAGAAAAAAATCATTCTAAATCTTCATACATTCACTGAGGATAGAGGCTGTAACTGAGGCACATTTAAGTAAAAATCCTGCTTTCTTTTTGCTAGAAGATCTGCCTCTTGTCTCCCATCCAGTGCTCTTTCTGCAGTGCCTGAAGTCTCCCTCCTTCTCTCCCCACGACTCTCCACTTATATTCAGGATAAGTGACGCCAACCTCCTCCAATCACGGCTAACACAGTGCATGAGCAGCGGTCAGTCAGAAGTACTCACCAGCCTGGCAAATCAGGAGTAAGGCAAGCAGTCCCAAGACAGTTGTCAGCCGAAGCACTGAGACAGCCATGTTTGTAGCACTGGGTATCAATGCAGATAAGTTGTTCAGATGCACCTGAAGCCTTGCTCCATTTATAGGGCATTTATAGGTGACATCATCTGCTGTGGAATTCAGGTTGTTGCGTAAGATATCAGTACAGCCCGTTCTTGGATCTCTCCTAGTGAGCCCTGCCCTGTCTTTCAAACCAAGAGCTTTTCAGCTAGGGAAAGAAAAGCCCTCTTATTTTTTCTTATGTGTGTTTATGAATGGCACTGGCATAATTCTTTTGGAGTTCGTTCCACCACCAGCGTTGACAATTAGATAGGTGGGCATCAGGCAGAATTGCTACTCAGTGCCAAGCAGCAAGCAACAAATCAGACTGGCGAGGTGCGCCCGCTCCCCTCCCTGTGCACTCTGCTTCTCCCTGTGCTCTGAGCTAGTTACTTGTCCCCATGTGGACATACCCATTCACACTCCCACGCCTTGGCTCCTGCCCCTTATTTTCTCAGGGATGTCCTCACCATGATCTCCCCTGGGCACATTCCTGCTTATTCCTCAGGCTCAGGTTCAAAGGCCCCCCTCTCTGCAAAATCTCCATCAGGACCATTCCACCCCGCTGCAGATCGCTGCTCCGTCATCTGCCGTGTATCACCCTTGATCGGTTGTGTGGGAACTCACTGCTTTAATAGCTCTCTTCTCCTTTAGTCTGTAGATCTCTTAAGGGCAGAATATTTCAGTCACTTCTGAATTCTCAAGGAGCCTTGTCGAGTGCTGGCACTGGTCTCCGCTGTGACTTCACTTCCTCGGGAAGGTGGTTCTAGTTCTTCCAGGCAGAGCTCGCTGTTCTTCTCATGCACCTGATGTGGACCTGTTTAAATATCTCCTCCCATCGGCTGTAGGCTCCTGGAGGGCAAGAATATCTTTTTCAGAGTTGAATATCTATTACTCAAGGCATATAGTAAACTTAAAGAGAAAAGAAGAATCATTAAATGATTGCACTCAGTGAAAAGGAATATTGGGTTTGAGACACTGTTCTGTATCTCAGGTAAAAAATACCCTTCCTTTTGGATGTAAACATTCAGGGGGATAAAATTTGGTTCAAGTCTAGATGATACTGGCTACCCTGAGGAATGCTGCAATAAAACCTCACCTGCGGTGAGGACTTGGGGGTGCTCTTTAAACTGACAGACTGACTAAAACTTACACATTGTGAGTGTCAGAGGGCCCTTTTAATAAATGGTGAGAGTCACTGAGGTACAGAAAAAGGAGGCTTATCTAGTGTCACAGACCAAGGCTGGGACATGGCCATCTTACTTCTGGTTTAGTACTCTTTACAAGGCACCAAACTGTTCTTGAAAGCCATCAGGCAGCTCTGCATGGACACTTCCAGGCCTCCCAGCCTATCCTCTCAGGAAGACTCTGGTCCCGTCTCCCCTGTACAAAGAGTTGTGGTCTGAAGACAGTGTTCACAGGAGGAAGATTTCAGCAAGTTGGATTTACGCCATCAGGGTCTCTGCTTAGGACTGAGTGCTGTGTTGTCCCAGGGGCTTGGGGGGACGTGACATTCAGGTGGCCTCTATTAGACATCCCATGGACCCTGACGGGGCTGTATTTGCCTGGGAAGGGGTAATGATGCCTTTTCCTTTGCATAAGCTTTGAGCCCTCACGGCTTAATCAGCCCAGATGGGGGCATGTTTTTCTAACTCACCACCAGAACACTGTTGTGGCAAGCAGAGGCTGGATATTACAACCCAGGAGAGAGGCCTGCTGGCTTCTCAAGGACATCAGCTAAACGGGGCATGCAGACAACTCCTGAATCAGCTGACTTCAGAGGTCTGCAGTGGGGGGAGCTCGCCCCATCCCGAGAGTCAGGAGAGCTGGCTTCTGTGTCCCGCTGACTCATTGTGTGGCCGATGAAATACCCTCCAGGCCTGACACTCAGAGTTCTCTGCTGTGTGCTTGTCACTTCTCTTCCCTGGGTTAATTCCTTTTAGCTTCAGGTTTCAGCTATCATATCTGTCTCTCTCTCTCTCTCTTTTTTTTTTTTTTTTTTGTTGCAAACTTCTGTGACCTTTGAATCTGATTCAGATCCCTTTATTAGAATCTTTGATACTCTTTACTCTTCCTTCTTAGCACTTAAATATTATTTTTTGTTTGATTAGTGTCTCTCTCCCCAAGAAATATTAAAATCTGGTCTATGTTGTTCACTGAGACAGCTCTGGGTTCTAGGATAATGCCTGACACATAGAAGATACGTGTCAATTAATGAATTAATAATTTTGAGAAGAGAAGTGTGGACTCATGCGATAGTCCTATCAGTAATTATCTGTGTGACTCTGACAAATGACTGATACCACACTAAGTCTCAGATTCCTCCTCTGTAAAATTGGGACATAATTTCATGCCTATTTATCTGTACTATCTTAAGGGTATAGGAGATAGATAAAATGCCTGATGAACTGTAAAGAATCTTGAATGTGTGCCATATTAAAAGAAGTTAAGAAGTTGTGACTTACCCTCCATTGGCATAAGCAAATGAATTTGACTTTAGGTAGAGGAGGAACTGAGATTGTGAGAGACAGTTTTACCCAAGCTGGGAGGAGGAAATGAGGACCTTCTTCCAGGATGCTGTTCTAATAAGGCAAGAAGATATGGGAATAAAAGAAATATGGCATGCTTTAATTTCTATGAACATTTCCGTGCATAACAAAGTCATCAGAGTTCTTTTGTAGGGTAGGAAATAATTGCAGTCTGGGTTGGAAATCTCATAGAGAGATTTTGATGTGTGTTAGTGGTTAAAAGCATGAGCTTTGGGATTAGACAGAACTGGGTTTGAGTTTCAGATCACCACTTGCAAGTTGTGTGTCTGTGTGTCTTAGAAATAGTTCCTAATTTCTTTATGCTTTGGATCCAGTGTCTACAAAATAAGAAAAATAATATCTCTCAGGGTTGTTATGAGGATTGGATAAAAAAAAAACATGCAAACAGCAGAGTATCTTGAACATACTAAGCGAAAAATAAATGGTGGACTTGTTATTTCTATTCTACTCTATTCTGTCCCGTTCTGCCTTGGATTGTCCCAGAGGAGGGAGTGAGGCCGTGCAAGCAGCATTAGGGATGGTAATAATAGTAATAGTAGTAGCAGGCTAATGTTGTTAACTCTGGCCAAGTGTCAACCTAGATGAAGCATACCAACAAAGCTTTTGGGAGGGTGCCATTATTATTCTAACTTTATATAAGGTAATTCAAGTTCGGAGAAGTAATTTGCCTTGCCTCACAAATCATGTATGAGCCACAGCAAGGCGCTGAGCTCAAGGATACGTGACTTGAAAGTTTATGCTGTTAACTACCATATCATGTTGCACTTGTGGGTGCTCAGTGCTACTACTGGTAAGAAAGCCGGGTCAAGCAAGGAACTCTACAGTCACCAGCCTGTTTGTGCAGATTCATCTGTGTCTGCTCTGTTTTCCCCACTAGTCTGTAGATTTCCTATTGACCCACATCATTCACCTCTGTTTTAGCTCAGTTTGATGTATCAAAGGTACTGGGTACAGAGGGCCCTCTTAATCCTTGGCAGGAAGTGAACTGGAAAATAGGGCTACAGAATTAAATACAAGATGCCTCATTAAATTTGAATTTCAGATAAACAGTGAGTAATTTTTTTTAGCGTAAGTATGTCCCAAATATTTCATAGGACGTATTTTACCAAAAGGAATTTTGCTGTTTTGCTGACATTTAAATTTAACTGGACATCTTTACTTTCATTTGCTGAATCTGACAACCCTACATGGAAAGGCCCTCATCAGTGTTTTCTTAATTAAACCTCAGATCAGACAGTAAAGGACAGGTCTGAGGGGCATCAAGGAAATGATTAAAAAGTAGTATGTAAGAAGTTAAAATCATATATGGAAAGTGGAAGTTACTGAAAAGCCCCAGTTCCTCTTTAATAGCACATTGGGGCATATTTCACCCCTGTATTCCTCATAAGAAAATCATTGGCTCCTCTCTTGTTCTTGAATCACTCTACCTGAAGTTTCAGGCCAGCCCTGGAAGGGATGCATGTGGCTGCAGGAAGGGGTCCTACTCCCAGTGTATCCGTACGCCAAGGAGTGGCTGTAGTCTTTGTCACCCTAATCACCTTTCTACACATACCTTATAATTTAGTCAATCCTCAAGCCATCCATCAACTTATTAATTTCTTATTCAATGGACATTTCTTGAGCTTGCACTGTTTGCCAGGTGCTCTGCTAGGCACCATGGACAGGAAAATGTGAAATACCAGTCCTGGACCTCGCCTTTGTTGAGGAGGCAAGCGTGTAACCAAACAATTAAAATTTAAATATGAGAAATGCCAGTGGAGGTATGAACAGATTCCTAGGGAAGATGATTGGGGAGTGGTAACAGTGCCTGGGGAGGCAGTCATGGAGCTATCATTTGTGGCCTCAAAAAGTGGGTTTGTAGGTGTTCACTATGCAAGCAGGGGATGGAGGAGGCACATTAAGTGGGAGGAATGGCATCTGCAAAGGCACAGAGGCATGGAAGAGCAGAGCAGGTTTCTAAGAATGAATCCTCAAACTCTTGAGTGTTGATATTAGAAGTGAAAAATTAAAGCAAGCTGGCTGAATCTTGAAATATGTTTTAATTAATGACCATGCTAGGAAGAGATAATAAAGAGGGGGAGGGCAGGAGAAGAGGGAACAGAACACGGGAGTAAGAAGTCACAGATCACTAAGGGTTAGAGCTCATAGATTTTCCTCTACTCTTGTTTCCCTAGTACAGTCTCAGATAAGCACATTGCCGTCCATCCAATTCCCCCGCAAGGCAAATTTTCTTTAACTTTTTTTCACCATAGAACCTATTTGCTCACAAAGTCTTATCAGTTCTCCACTCAAATATCCTTCACAGTTATCAAATTCTTTTTATTTCCACAATAAATGTCATATTTGGGCTACTGTCTTAACTATTGCAATAGCAATCTAGTCTTCCTGATGTATGCCTCCCCCATCTCCTCAATGTTGCGGTCATTTTTGTCTTTCTAAAACATAATTATGTTTACATCCTCTGTCATTTCCTGTCTCTAATAATTTCCATGCCTCTTTAACTGGGTGTACATAAAGGTCTTCATATTTTATTCTCAACCGACAGCTCCAGCTTCATCTTAGTCGTGGTAAAAAATAAGAAGTCTTAGAACACAAGGTCAGCAGTCAGATGGCCTGGATTCCATTCCTGATTTCATCAAGACTAGTGCTTACCTGTCATGTACTGAAATGCTCACACTGCTTGTTTATTTCCAGTCCACTCTGAAGAGGGTTAGTATTTGGACTCTCATTATTACATATATACTACCCTCCCAGTTCCTTATAGTGTGATTTGGCAAGTGGATAATACTCTCCAAACTTCAGTTCTCCCCCTTCAACCTGAAGATGAGAGTGTTAGCCTCATAAAAATTTTTATAGCATGAATGTGGTTATGCTACAAAGAGCTAGCACAGTGTGGGTCTAAGACATGTTGTTATTTGCATTATAACTTCACACTGCTCTCTAAGCACACAACTTCCCCTTCTGCCTTACTAGGCACACCTCCAAACTGTTACTTTATTCCGTCACCCTGTTAGTTTTGCATAGACTATCCAACCCCCACCAACTCAACTTCAAATATTATATCCTTCAGAAAAACATTGTAATCACATCCCTGACCTAATCCACTGCAGAAATAATTACTTCTGCTGAGGGCTCACACTATATGTTTAAAGTATGTATTGCACTGACTCATAAGTTATTATTTTATTTCTGACACCTTCATTAAGCTACAGGTTCCTCAAGCACAGGCCATGCCTTATTTATCCTCAAATACTCTTTGCCTACAACCATAACTAGCACAGTGATAAATAAATGCAAAGAGTGTTCAGTGGATGCTTATTGAATGTGTGAATGGATAATTGTGGCCAGTGGCAGACGTGATGTAGGACGCCCACCAGAATGAGAGCCAAAGCTCAGATCGACAGACCAGGTATAAACAAGGAAGGTTATATAAGAGTCTAGTGGCTTTTGTTTTTCACAGCTGGAGCTATGGCTGAGGGTGGAGGCAACATTCCAGAAGAGGTACTTGGTCATGCCTTTGGCATATGGGGCAGAATGAGGAGGGCTTTAAAAATTAGCATAAATTAATCACGTGAAAATAGTGACTATCCTCTAAACTATGAAGATCCTAGCACTAAATTCACAATGTAAAAGTCTCTATGCCAGTCACATATAATTTATCTATACCATATAAGGGTAAAATAATACTTAAATCAGAAGATTTTTCTGATGTCAAGTGAGGTAGTGGATACAGAATTGACTTGAAAACTATACATTGTCAGACTATAAATTGAAGAAAAACTGTAATTAAAGGAGGTTCATCTATTGTGTCAACAATGAAGATAAAATAGATCCGTAAAAAATATTAATTTAATCCAAAAGCAGGCAAAAAGGAAGGGGAAAAAAAGAATAACGAATAAAAAGAAAACATCTAACAATACTGTAGATTTTAACAGAACCCTATTAATAACTATATTAAATGTAAACAATATAAACCCATCAAAAATAATAGAGAGACTGTCAGACTATAGTATATATAGAAACTTACTTTAAATGTAAAGACCGATGAGAATAAGTGAATGTAAAAATATATATCATCAAACACTAATCAAAAGAAACCTGGAATGGTTATGTTATATCAGAAAATGTATTCACAACAAGGAATATTACCAGAAACAGTCATTGCATAATCATAAAGGAATCAATTCATTAAGAAGATACAACAATCCTGGATGTGTAAGCAACTAACAATTAAGCCTCAAAATCTATATAGCAAAAACTAACAGAAAAAAAAAGAAATACACAACTATAGATGAAGGCTTCAAAACTAGTCTTTCAGTGGTGAATAGAACAAGGAGATAGAAACAAGAAGGATGCAGAAAACCTGAATACCACTATAATCAAATTGAACTAAATTACATTATAAAATATGCCACCCCAGACAGTGGAATACACATTTTTTTTGTTTGCAAGGGAAACATTATTCAAGATAGACTTTACTGGGTCATTAAATAAGCCTTAACACATTTAAAAGAATTAAAATAAAGTACATATTTTTACTGTAGTGGAATCAAACTAGAAATCAAATAATCACATATGGCAAAAGTCCCTAAATATTTAGAAATTAAATTTTAAAAGTTTTAAGTAATCTGTGGGTCAAAGAGGGTGTCCCAGGAGATACTAAAACATTTTGAAATGTATAGAAATAAATATATGAAAATTTGTGGGAGCAGCTAAAGCAGTGCTTAGCAGTGAACTTACAGCATTAAATACTTGTATTAAAAGAGAAGAAAATCAAATGACTTCAGCTTCTTAAACTAGAAAAAGAGCAAGTCGAAATCAATCAGAAGGAATAACAATAATAACAAGAACATGAATCAATTAAGTTGAGAACAGAGAAAAATCAATAAAAACAAAACCTAGCCCTTTGAAAAATAAAATTGATGAGCATCTAGACACATTTGCCAATCAGAGAGGGAGAGAAATTAGACACAATTATCAATATCAGGATTGGAGAGGGGTATCATTATAGACCCTACAGTTATTAAAAAATAGTAAGAAATAACATGAATAACTCTATGCCCATAGGTATGATAACATAGATGAGATGGACACATTCCTGGACACAAACTGCAGAAGGTCATTCAAGAAGAAATAGCCAATTTGAGTAGTTCCATATCTATTAAAGAATGAAATTCATACTTTAAAACTTTTCAATAGCAGAAACTCCAGGATGAGATCATTTCACTAGTAAATTCTATCAAACATTCAGGGAACAAATAATCATGGATCTCCAGAAGACTTATTCAGAATGTAGAAGAGGAGAGTACAGTTCCCAAATAATTGTTTTAAGAGCTTTGTTGAGATGTAATTAATATACCATCCAATTCAACCATTTGAGGTGCACAGTTCAATCTTTTATAGTGTATTCATGGAGTTGTCATAATCAGTTTTATCGCTTTTTCATTGCCCCACAGGTAAAACTACACCTATTAGTAGCCAATCCTTCCCTCTCTAGCCCTAGACAGTCACTAATCTGCTTTTGATCTCCATAGATTTGCCTGTAATGGACATGTCATCCAAATATAATCATACAAGATGTGGCCTTTGGTCCCCACCTTCTTTCACTTAGCATAATGTTTTCAAGGCTCATTCGTGTTATAGCATGTATCACACTTCATTCATTTTTACTACCAAATCATATTCTAATGTATGGATATACTGAGTTTTATTTATCCATTCATTAGTTGATGGAAATATGGGTTGTACCCACTGTTTGGCTACGATGGATAATGCTGCTATGAATATTCTTGTACAAGTGCTTAAATGGATGTATGTTTTTATTTCTCATTTGTAGATATATAGGTAGTAGTAGAATTTCTGGGTCATATGATAACTCTGTTTAATCTTTTGAAGAACTGCCAGACTCTTCCAAAACAGCTACACTATTTTACATTCTCACTAGCACTGTATGAGGGTTCCAGTTTCTCCATATCATAACCAACCCTTGTCATTATGTCTTTTTGATTCTAGCTATTCTTGTAGGTGTGAAGGAGTATCTAATTTTGGTTTTGATTTGTATTTCCTTAATAGCTCATGCTACTGAGCATCTTTCACTGCTTATTGACCCTCCCATTATATAGGATCTACGTTGCCCTACTACCAAACTCAGAAAAAGAAACTACAGGGCAAGAAAATTGCAGATCAATATCCCTCAGAAACATAAACATAAAAACCCCAAGGAAAGTCCTAGCAAATCAAGCAAGTGAGGCTTGTAACTCGAGTGCACTTTGAAAATCAATAAATGCAATTTATCATATGGCTAGATTAAAAAAAGAAACCATACAATCATCTCAATAGATACCAAAATAATTTAACAGAATTTCACATTCATTATATATGTATACCTCTCAACAAACCAGGAATGAAAAGGAAATTCCTCAGCTCGATAAAGAATGTCTATGAAACATCCGCAGCTAACTTCATGTGTAATGTTGAAAGATGAATAATTTCCCCCAAGATCAGGAGCAAAACACAGATATCCTCTGCCATTACTTGTTGATATTGCACTGGAGGTACTTAACATTGCAGTACAGAAAGAAAGTTAAAAGGCATACTGATGGGAAAGGAAGAAAGCAAATGGTTTCTATTTATAGACTACATGACTGTCTATGTAGGAAATCCTAAATAATCTACAAAAATGCTACGAGAATTGACAAAGTTACTGGACACAAGACTAAGATACAAAAATCAATTGCATGTTTTTGTGCTTGCAAAAAACAAATAGAAATTGAAATTAAAATAGATCATTTCCAGTAGTTCCAAAAACCATAAAATACTTAAGGTATAAATCTAACAAAATATGTGCATATTTTACATGCTGATAACTATACACTTTTGTTGCAAGAAATAAAAAAATGACCAAGAGAAACAACAAGGTCCTACTGTATAGCACAGGGAACTATATTTAATAGCTTGTAATAATCTATAATGAAAAATAATATGAAAAAGGAATATATATACATATAACTGAATCCCTGTGCTAAACACCAGAAACTAAAATATTGTAAATCAACTATACTTCAAATTTTAAAAAATGATCAGAATAAATTAAGAGACTTACTATGTTCTTGTATCAGAATACTGAATATTGCTAAGATGTCAGTTCTTCCCAAAGTGATTTGGTTTGGAAACTGACGAAGTGATTTTAAAATTTATATGGAAAGGCAAAGAACTAAAATAGCCAAAACAATTTTGGGAAAAAAGAACAAAATTTGAGCAGTCACTCTAGCTGATTTTAAGACTTCTATAAAGCTCGGTAATTAAGATAGCATTTTATTGGAGAGAGGGTGGGCATGTCAGTGGAACAGAATAGAGTTGAGAAATATACTCATATTTATATGGTCTACTGATTTTTAACAAAGATGCAAAGGTCATCCAGTGGAGAAACAACAGCCATTTCAGTGTTTGATGCTGAAACAATTGAACATCCATATGCAAAAAAAAAAAAGGAAGAAGAAAGAAAAAAGCAAGAACAATATATAAAAATTAATTCAAAATGTGCCACAGACATACATGTAAAAACTTAAACTCTAAAATTTCTAGAAAAAAAATAGAGGAAAGTCTTTTTGTCCTTGTATTAGGCAGATTCCTGAGATAAAATACCTGAAACCTAATCCACTGACACAGAAAGACACTATTAAGAAAAAACCAAAACAAGCTTGCTGGTAGGAATGCAGAATGGGAAAACCGTTTCAGGGTTTCTTATAAAGTAACATATATACATAACCATATGACCCAGCAATACCACTCTTAGGTCTACTCAAGTGAAATAAATACTTATGTTCACACAAAAAACATATATGAGTGTTTATTGTGCTTTTATTGGTAATAGCCCCAAGCTGGAAGGAATCCAGTGTCCCTCAGCTGGTGAATGGATAAACCAACTGTAGTGCATCCACAGAAAGGAAGACTACACAGCAGTAACAGGAATGACCTGCTGATACATGACACAGTATACTGTACAATTCTGATTTCACTTATATGACCTTCTGAAAATGGCAAAACTCTAGTGACAGCAAACATCTCTGGTTGCCAAGAAGTGATCTGGGAGGGAAGGGCTTACTTTAAATGGGCATGAGGGAATTTTCAGGGTGATGGATATTTTATAAGTATGGTTGTAGTCACAAATTTTTTTGTTTGGTACAACTCAGAGAACTTTGTTTTTTTTTTAAAAAAAGGGTAAATTTAAGTTTAAAAGGTGAATTTTATCCAAGTAAAGGAAAAGAAAAAATTATTGTAATAGCCTTGTTGTCAGAGTGGTTAGGATGTATGGTGGAGTGGTGACTTCTATTTGTATTCCAGCTATGCAGCTAACTTGTTTTTCCTCTTTCTGGGCCCAAATTTCTCCATTTTTCTAATGAGAATGTAGAATGGGATAATGACTAGGATAAAATGCCTTCTAGCCTTGGCATTCTATGATGACTGGAGAGGCGATTTCCCTGATTGCTTTTATATTCCCTGTCTTTGAGACCAAGCACTTTGGTTGAGCTCTGGGCTGGACCCATGTTCTGAGGATTACCATACGTTGCAGGTAGGTGTGTGTTGTGGATGACCAGGGCTGAAGTAAATCTGGCCACCACCCTTTATCCTTAATATGCTTCCTTTACCAAGCTGTCTATGGCTGGGCTGTGAACAGCTAACATCAGTAGTTATGCAGAGCCTTGGGATGAACAAAACAAAGCAGAATATCTATATTGTATCCTGGTAGGCATCCTGTTCTCCTCTATTGATAGAATCATTCAACACAGTTCAGTAAGACCAATTCCTATTTTTAAGGCCCTCTCCCATGTGAAAAGTCATGCATTCCTTACAATTACCCTACCTGAAATGTAGGTCAGGTTGGGTATAATTATCCTCATTTGTAATAATCCTTGTAAATTATTAACAAGAAAAAAAAAACAGAAACAAACTAAACGCAACAATGACAAAGTAAAACAAAGATGTAGGTATTTTAAATTACTAATCTAGTGCCATGCTACTAGTAAGGGTGAGCTTGGAACTCAGTTCTATCTGATGCAAAACCAGTGATAAAAATGCATTTTATTTGTTTCTAGTCTGAAATATGGGAACCTGGATTTCTTCTTATAAACTTATTTATTCATTCCTGCATTTACTCATTTATCAACAAATACTTTCTGATCTATACTCAGAAGAGAAGATTTCACTTAAGATACAGATTTGGGAGTCATCATTGAAAAATAAAGCCGTGGGGATAGATGAGTCTTCAAGGATAGTGGATAGAATTAGAAGAGCATTTACACAGAAACTTGAGAAATATAAACATGTAAGGACTGCACAAAGCAAGAAGTCTGTGGAGGAAAAGTTTAGAAAAAGCTATCAGAAAGAAAGAATCAAAAAAGTGGATATTTAGATGCAACAGAAACCAAGGGGAGAGAGGTTTAATGGAAAAAGGAACTGTTCTGCTGTGTTGGATGCTGCTCAGAGATCAAGGAAGATAGGGATTGTGATATTTTGTAAATCTAGCAGCAAGGAGGTCTTTGGTTACTTGTAGGTGGAGTTCCAGTGGAGTGGTGGTGGTAAGTCAATTATGTGATGTGAAAGAATCAAGGAAGTAGATTCATGAAGACAAGCATCTCTCAGAGCCGGTTTCCTTATCTGTGAAACATAGGTGTTGACAGCCTCACTCCATTTCAGAAGGACATGAAATGTAGAGGGCTTTAATATAAAGCAGAGTATAATGAAGCTATAATCTTGGCATAGAGAGGAGACAGAGAGAAATCTTGTTCTGCTCTTGCTAATTCTGCTGCTTCCATCTTAAATGCCCTGTTGAATTCATCACTGCGTGTTATAAAACTATTTGAAATTTAAAGTTTTGTGTGTTTGGGAAGGCTAAAATCTGGGTTGTGGTTGTTCTCAGAGGTCACATTCAGCTCATCAGCTGCTTGGAGCCTCATCCTTTTGTTTCCCCCAAGGGTACATCCAGACTCTGCTCTTAAACTTCTAAAGATGGGCATTTCACCGCCTTTTCAGACAACGTAGTGGTTGCTCCATGGCATAGACTTGTTACTGAACTCAGGTGCGTCAGCTCACCGCTCAAAAATTAATACCTGAGAGGCAGAAATGGAAAGCGCTGTTTGTAATCAGAAAGTTGGCAGTCTAGGGAGAAGGTGGACTCATTGTCCCCCAAACCAACTGGCAAAATTCTGGTCAGCCATGAAAGTTTTTAAAGAGAAAAAGGGAGGTAACTTCAGCTAATCATTGAGATAGAGGGTCAGAGACACAGCCATCCCCAATGCCTGCAGGCTTGTTGGTGTCTTGTGATCTTCCTTGAGATGCTATCTTGTTCACACAGTTTGTTCACAGCGTTTGTTTGTGAGATTACTGAAGGCAAGCTAAGGCAGAGGTCTGGTCATCTGTTTGTTACTTACTCTTCACTTCTACTTGTTTGATCTACAGAAAGAACCATCAGGTTAGGCAAGGTATTGTGTGATCAAAAGATTTGGAAGGTGGGCTTGGCCAGAGATAAGTAGAGCCTGAGGGCTCCTGGTTTAAGGTTAGTTGCATTATAGTTCTCCTTAAGTGACAAGAGAAAAGGGATCTCCTGCAGAGAGCTCTTCCCTGCAAAGAGCTCTTCCCTGCCAAAAGCTGCTTACAAATCCCCACTTGTCAGAACATCATTGCATTTCTATGGAATTAGGGGGGAAGGTCTATCTATAACTTCTATAACTTAATGCTGACATAGGGTGCTATATTCTTAGAGTAGAAGATGTCGACGTGGGTCTGTAGCATCTCTTTGCTGACAGTTTTAGTTGCCTGTTTACATATATGGGCAGAACAAGCTGCAATTATTTTGATGTCACAAATATATAGATTATTATGAGCAATAGTGTTAATCCCTTTCTCTGTAGGCCAGTCTTTGGAACTGTGCCAGCCATAAACATATTGTTTAAGGTCTAGCAGCATATGTCATGGCTGCAGTCTGGTCCCCCTGCAGTTAGCTTTTTCCCTCTGGTGGCAGCTATGGTATCTGTAAAATGACTCAGCAATATGCATCAGATATTGAATCTGTGACTCTATTGTCTTAATTATTAACTGCTTGAGCCTGCTCTTTTGTGACTCAGGGAGGCCTGGGAGATTTCAGCTTTTCTACAAATAAGAGTCAGGACACGGTGGGGCCTTTTTACTTGGGGTGAGGGGAGCCCGCAGGGTTCTGCTTGTTTCCAGTCTCTGAAGTCAGACAGTTAGGTTTGGTTGCTGCTCTACTAACGAAACCTTGGGCGAGTTATGTAAGCTCTCTAAGCCTCAGTTTTCTTACCTGCAAAATGGAGACGATAATACCTAACTCTTAGACTTGTCAAGAGACTCAAGTGTGATGAGACATGAGATGCAAACAGTACAGCCTATGGCACAGAGGATATGTTAAAAAGTGGTTGATTTTTTTTGTCGGTTTTTATTGACAACTTTGACAGGTGGAATACTTCTTAATTGTTTTGGTTTAAAATGTTTCCCTCTACTCTCCAAACCTTGGCCCTAGATTTTACTCTTGGGCCAGAGCAGCAAGTCTGCTTTCCCGTAGCAGCCCTTCTGTCATTAAATATTGTCTCTTCTGTGGTAAGCATTCCAGTTTTTTCACACTTTCCTCAAAGGTCATGTTTTTAAATCCCTTCGCCGTCATTGTTGCCATTTTTTTTGAATTCACTCCAAGGTGTCCCTCTTCCTTCATAGTGAAGATGGTGGCATTTGATCTGATAGTTGATGGATTTTTCATTTCAAAAGGCATAATTTAGATGTGGGCTTGGAAGTGGGGGAGTAGGCAGGGAAGGTGTGTTGCTGGCTGAGGAAACAGCAAGCAAAGGTATGAGGTGGAACTTTATGGGATACATTCAGAGATTGTGAAGACTTAAGTTGCAGTGAGGCTGTGGGATGGGAAGTACTTGAAATTAAGCTTGAGAATAT
Organism: Vicugna pacos; assembly: GCF_048564905.1. Classification (NCBI taxonomy): domain Eukaryota; kingdom Metazoa; phylum Chordata; class Mammalia; order Artiodactyla; family Camelidae; genus Vicugna; species Vicugna pacos. The sequence goes on along the minus strand of NC_132989.1, from coordinate 16,601,262 downwards.
AGGTTGGGGGTCAGGTCAAGGAGAGGCTTAAATGCCTTTCTGAGGAATTAATTCTATTCATTTGACAACAGAGATCCCTCAGTGTTTCTGGACTGCATGTAAGCCATGGTCAGATAGTCATTTTGGCCTATTATTCTGGAAGTGGTATGAGATGAATCACAGGTAGTACTGAAAAGGAACCTTATATATTACAAGAAGAGAAAGATCTCAAATAAACAACCTAAATTTAACTTCAAGGGAAAAAGAACACACTAAGACCAAAGTTAGCAAAAGGAAAAAATAGAGCAGAAATAAATTAAATGTAGAATAAAAAAATAGAAAAATAATTCAACAAAACTGAGAGTTCTTTTTTTTTTAAAGAAACAAAATGGACAAATCCTTAGCTAGAGTAAGAAAAAAAGAGAAGTCTCAAATAAGTCAAGAATGAAAGAAGAACATTTTAATAGATACCTCAGAAATAGAAAGGATCATAAGAGATTATTAAGAACAAACATAAGCCAACAAACTGGATAACCTAGAAGAAATGGATAAATTCCTAGAAACATACAATATATCAAAACTCAATCCAGAAGGAATAGAAAGCCTGAACAGACCAATAACAAATAAAGGGATTGGATCAGTAATCAAAAACCTTCCAGCAATAAAAAACCCAGGACCAAATGGCTTCATGGGTGAATTCTACCAAACATTCAAAGCTCATTAATACCAATCCTTCTTAAATTCTTCCAAGAAATTGAAAAAGAGGGAACACTTCCAAACTAATTTTATCACCCTTATACCACCGCCAGCCAAAGATACTAAAAGAAAACAAAACTACGGGCTAATATCCCTAATGAACATTACAGGGAATAAAATGGTGGTTGCCAAGGGCTGTTGGTAAGGGGAGATGGGGAGATGCTAGTCGAGACATACAAAGTTTCAGCTATGCAAGGTGAAGAAGTTATGGAGAGCTAGTGTGCAACATTGTGCTGATAGTTAACAATACTGTTTTGGAGAGTTGAAATTTGCTGAGAGGGTAGGTATCATGTGTTCTCCCCCCACACAGAAATGATGGTAATTAAATGAGAAGACAGCTATGTTATTAGCCTGATTGTGGTGATTATTTCACAGTGTGTCTGTATATTAAAATCATTAAGTTGTGTGCTTTACATATACATGATCTTGGATTGTCAATTGTACCTCAATGAAACTGAAAAGACCATGGTTGCACAAAAAATAAAAACTTCAAAGTTTTAAGAAGAGATTCATGAGGAATCATAATAAGATTCATTAACACATATGCAGTATATATATATATATATACATATATATATATATATATACACAGTATATGTATGTATATAGTCATACAAGGTGTGAAAATCCATGAACCATGTGGCTGAATAGAATCTTTATTTCCTATTCTTGAAATTTATTCATGTGACAAAACAAACCCATAAACAAATTTAAAAAATTAAAAACTCTTACCAAAAAAAGCAAACATAAAACTGAGAGTTTTCAAACTAGAGATCTCTGGGTCAGTTTTGAAAGTAATCAACTTTCCATTTAAAAGGAAAATCTGTTGCCTTTTCATATTGTAGCAACTTTTATTCGTCATTTAAAAGTAAGTTGAAAACAATATGAAAATGTTGTTTAAAGTGTACACCAGAGTAAACCTGTAGAATAAGTCATGGTTTAATTGAAGGCTAATAATGACTAGCAAGAATAGGGTTATTAGAAAAATTAAGATTCTGAATAAATTTCTAGGGAATTTGCCAGTGAGATCAATGAAAAATTTTCTCCACATATAATATAATGACATTAATAGAGCTTATTTTGAATGAAGACAATGTGGAAATAGTAAAACACATTTCTTCCTATAAAAAGTAACATGTTACATTCTATAGAAATAACTGTAACGACCTTTGCGCGTTAGGGGGTATGGTTTTAGAATGATATAGTCATCTTTTTCTCTCTTTCGTCTTTTGCATTTTGTTTTTTTTTCTTTTTCCCTTGAAGACCTTCTTTGTCTTTTATCCTCTCCTTTGTCAACATAGTCATCATAAAATGCATCCTGAAATTATTCTGTCTTTGAATATGAGAAGTCTGTTTCCTCTCCTTCACTTTCCCAACTCTGAGCTTGCTTCATCTTGGCTTCATTCTCCTCTTTCACTTCCTCCTCCTCCTTTTCCTTATATTCTTTGGGTGGAGCAGCTCCATTTTCCACATTATCTTCATTATCTTTATTTTCATCTTCATTCTCTTCTTCTTCAGAGTTGATGTTCATTCTCCTTCTTACCAACTCACTCTAAGTATGTTTTGCTGCAGCACTTAAAAAATACTTTTTCAACTTTTAGGATTATGATCTCATAGATGAAGTCATGACTTTTCTGAATTTTTAGTATTTGATGGATTGTCTTGCCTCCTTCTTTAACATGCACACTGCAAGGCCTTAAGTTCTTCAAGCTTTTTGAACATTGCAAATGGGATCTTAAGAATATACTTCATTAGCATATCCCGAAGTGTGCTTCACAGAACACCAATCTTACATGCTTTCCCTTGGAGGAAATAAAAAAAGATATGTGTAGCCAAATAAGTTGGGGAACTTACTTCTCTATCTGGAGATCGCAGTACACTTTTACCATATTAAAGGCTTTAAGAAGTTCTAAGTAAAACACCTCTTCAATTTAGTATAATCCAGCATTTCTGGTACTTATTGACAAAGATTTCTTTCCTTTCTTCCTTCTTCTCTCCTTTCTTTTTTCCTTCCTTCCTTCCTTTCTCTGTTTCTGTCACAATAACTTGGGGAGTTATTAGACTGGCTCTCTAAGGCCATTTATGAATATTAAAGTTTGTGTGTGTATCTTAGAAAAGTCAGGAAGGAAGGGGGATTTTGCCAAGTGTAGTCCTCCATATTGCTGTTCAGGACAATTCCCAGTGGTCATCAGGTTTCCCCAGAGGAGGCAGCACGATTTAGTAAAAGAGCAAGGGATCAGGTGCAGTCTGTGGGAGTCATCAGACATTGAGCAAGTCCTGGCCCTCAGTTTCTGCGTCTGTCAGAGGGCATGGGGTCAGCCTGGTGACTCTGTCTGGAGTGCTGGGTTGTCTGAGCTGTGTAGGAACCTAATGTCAGAAACGCCTGACCCTGCGCTGGTGCCCGTGAAGTTGAGAGGCGAACTCCAGTGCTCTTCTTGTTTGACTGGGAGACGGTGCTTTCCCCCATGGAAGCTGGGCTTCCTCTCCCAGTGTAAGGATTTGGAAAGTCCTACATTTGGCTTGAAGAGGGCCTACTGACATAGATTAAGTGCCCAAACTTGTCCCACTTGCTTAGAGTGTGGGTTTCAAAAATGTGACCAGAATCTGGAACAAAGCCCAAAGCTAGTCTCAACAGGTATTTTGAGGTTGTCTCTTCTCTCGAGTTCCCAAGCCTTTCGTGCGAACCAGAGGAGCATTTCTTACCACATTCTAGTTTCTAAAGTTTACTTTCCTGTATACTGATAAATGGAGACTGTGTGAGTGAGCATAGCCTTGTTTAGTGCAGTGGGAGAGGAAGGCGGGTGCAGCCACCTATGCATCGACAGTTTCACACAGGGGACTCCCCTGACGAGGACAGTAGGCATGGTGGAAGGGGTCCGAGGTAATGGAGGAGAGGCTACTGGTCGCATTCTAAGAAGTTCTTTTACTCACCTAGATTCGAGACAGAGGCTCAGGTACAGGAACCACACAAAGTCCTGCTTCTCTGGCAGTACAATGCAGTTCTCGGGAACATGGATTCTGAGGAAGGCAAACCCAGATCCAGACCTGGGGGAGGAGGTTATTGAGAGGACATGACTGCCAGTTGACCTGGACCCGTCCTTGGAACGTATGTTCCACCCCCCCACCCCATTCCCATTGCTGGAGCCATTTTCAAGCCACAGCCTTGAAAGAGTCATGTGTGGTTGAGAACTGGACTGGATATGCCATGACTAAACCTTCTTCAAGGCTTCTATATAAAAATTTAAGATTCTGGTAGGCAGGTGCAGAGATCTACTCATTTTGTGGCCCCCAAAACAAGCCTTGAATGTAAGTTCCCTTGCTTAGTGAGCCTGCCATCTACCAATCTAGAGTGGTCTGCCTCTTTCATAGTCACTCATATATTTTGATAATTCAGCAAGAGATTTTGAAGCTATATGGTACCATGAAAAAAAGAGTCTATCTGACCTCTGTTCAAATCCTGATTCTGCTAATTGCCATTTTGGAGAAAGTTATTTTAAGATCTCTGAAACCCTACAAGTTTATCAAGATTAAATGGATGGTTTAGCATTAGGTGGCTGTAGAGTGTGAGCAATGTGAGCAATTACATTATTATTAGGGTCCACCTTATATAAGCCTTCAGTAATAATAACTATTATCATTGCTAATGTAAAATGTTGAAGTTCTAAATTACAAATACATGAAGAAGTCGATAAACATAAACCCAGAGTGGAAAAATGACTTATCCAAAGTTATAGAAATGTGGGGGCTGGATCCAAGTTCTCCAAATTCTAAGCCAAATGTTTTTGCCTCTGTGTACTCAGCAGTCTCCATGACATGGGGTTTGAAGCACATTTGAACAGTGGGAAGCATGGTGACAAGTCCCATGGAACCCAGTAGACTTGCAGTCAGAGATCAAAGTTAAAATCCGATTCTGCCACATACAGACTGCGTGAACTTGTGAAAGCCATGCACCATCTATGAACCTCCTTTCCCTCAGCTTGTAAAGTAGTGGTAATGACCCTTGCCTGCTTTCTAGGAAGGTTTTGAAGCTCAAATGAGATGAAAAAGAAGTTTGAAAATTGTAAAGAGCAGCAGGTGTGTGAGGGCTTTGTATTTGTACTACGTATTTAAAAATGGCAAGGGAGCATAATTTGCTTCATATTGGTTTATCAGTATTCTGAAAGTGATGTATATGACCAGTTTTTTGAGGAAAAGGGAGTAGCAAATGGGATAAGACTTGCTCATCCCAGCAAGGTAGTTGCGTATATGGACACCTGTGACAAATGTTGCTCTAACCAGAATAAACCTGGGGACTCTAGCTGGCTGAAGTTCTCTGTGCATTCATCTCCAAAGAAACCAAGTGTAGCGTCCAAAGGTCGTTAAAGGGATTTGGTCTTGACTTGAATCTCTCGGCAGACATCAGCAGGGATTTAATTCATTCTCAGTCCATCTACAGTCCTGCTTCCCCCGGTCCCTCCCAACCTTCACATTGCTCACACTCTGCAGCCACCTCAAGCCTTTAAATCTTCACTACTAATCCTGCATGAAGCTCTTCTTGATAAAAAGACAAAACAAACCAAAACTGAGCCTTAGTGACTCTTCATTTTTCTTTTCCTCTCTTATCCTTTAGCCTCTGTAATTTATGCTCTTAATTGGCTGAATAGTTGCCTTTCTCTCTCTTCACTTCTCCACGTGTCCCTCTTCTCATTTGTCAATTTTATATCCAAAATGGGTGAGAAGCAGAACAGGACCACGCTGAATCTGTCTTTTGAAGCTGGGGACGGATTGAGGTGTTGTGAAAAGCCCAGAACAATGCAGATTTTCCTTAATACGATGGGGAAAGGATAAAAGATAATAAACACAGAAATCCATATATACATAGTTTAAATTTATTGTAGTTTGTTTCCATCTCTTTGAGGTAATAACTGAGTTAACTGTGAAGATACAGGGATTTGAAATTTGTGTTATGGCACCAGACATAGGGTAGTTAGCTGTAGGAAGTTGCTAATTTTTTGGTGAACACCCATAAAAATTTTCCCTCCATATTTTCTTTAGGTATTTAAGTGCCCCTCTTGGGCTCTGAATTAGTGCTACTGACCAAACCACCTATCTAATCTTTATATTTTTTATTTTACTTTTAAGATCCACTCTCTTAGTAACTTTCAAATATGTGATACAGTATCATTATTTATAGTCACCATGTACTTATTTACACCAAGCACTTACATATGTAGCCCCATGACTTATTTACTCTTCTTAAAAACTAGCTTAAAGTTGTTCTTGGAGGAAAAATGCCATTGTTTAAAATAGTGACTCCCCACCATGGGGCCTCATTTTGAGTTGCATTGCTTAAAGAGGGCTTAGCTGAACAAGCCATGCTGTATTGCTGAGTGTCACGTTGTGGATAAATAATGAGCTAGGCTGGTGTAATTGGTATGTTACAACAGCATTTGGGCCAAAATTCTTGGATTAGAATTTTTGCTCTGCCATGTACGAGCTGGGTGATGTGGGCCCCTTACTCTGTGTCTTAGTTTCCTTTGTCAAAGGGGATATTCTACCAACCCCATGGTGCTTGGTATTATAAGCATTACAAAGAGCTTCTAAAATGATGTCTTTGTATATCGCAGTTTGAAGGCTTTACCAAATAAAACTAGATTACTAGATAAGAACAATCCAAATAGCAAGTATGAATACAATTATTAATAAGATAGTAATGGCCAGCATTTTTTGAATGCCTAGCTACGGCCAATACTGTGATGCATTCTTTACATGAACTATTTTATTTGCTCTTCACAGCAGTCCTTTGTATTGAATGCTCTTATTATGCTCAATTATCTCAATTCACAGATGTGGAAACTGAGACGGACTGATGTGTCCAGAGTTACACATCTAAGGAAGGGCAGAGTTGAAATCAAATCTGAGTCTCATGTTACAACATGTCATCTTAACTGTTCTAAGATGCTGTGAGAGGGATGGGCAAGGAAATAATACAGGGAGAAGACAGTGTGTGTGTGTTCTTGTGTTTGTGTGCACGTGTGTATTACACACAAGGGGAGTGATAGGAAGGAATGTGGTGGAGGTATGGTCATTGTCTTCAGATTGCTCAATAGTCATCACAGGGAAAGAAACACTGCTTTTTTTTTTCCTAAATGACTCCAGATGTTATAATATTTTGAGTGAATACATTTCTGCCCTTTTACATAGAGTAATTTTCTAGTAGCCAAAGTTGCCCAAATAGGGAGTGATCTGCCCCTGGAAATAATTACTTTTCATTAGTAGAGTTACTCAAGCAGAGTCTGCTGATACTTGGTAGAGGTAGTGTGGGGATTGTGTCTCACTGAGAAGCACCATTAAGGTGTTTTCAAATCTTAAGAGTCCATCTTTCTATAGTAAATTTCAAAATGCAATCATTTCTCTGGACTGCAGTAGACTTCATGGCAGAAGTGATCCTTTAACTGGGTTTATGCATTAGATAGGACACTTTTGATGACAAGTAGCATAAAAACTGAAGAAAAAAAGTTAATTATGAGAATCAGGAGGTGTCTCAGGAATCCCATAGGCAGAAGAAAGAGCTGAAACTAGGGCCTGGAATATCATCTCTCCTCCCTCTCCATTCTGAATTTATGTTCCTGCCTGTAGACTGTATTTCTTTCTTCTTTACTTCTTAGTAGAACAGCCTTCTCTTGGTTCTTCTGTCCACTTGGCAGGCGGTAGATACACATTTGGCTGTTTCTGAGCTGACATGTCACAGATACTGCAATATTGAGAAAAAGAGAAATCTTCCTTTTGGTTTCAATTCCAACTTTTTTTTTGGCGATACATTTTTAAAAAATTGAGGTAAAGTTCACATAACATGAAGGAAACAACTTTAAACTGCAATTCAATGGCGTTTAGTACTTACAGAATGTTGTGAAACCATCACCTCTATTTCAGTTCCAGAATACTTTCATCAAAGTATTCTTTACCCATTCAGCAGTCACTCCTCATTCCCCTGCCTCCAGGCTCCCTCAGTCACTAGTCTGCTGTCTGTCTCTATGGATTTACCATTCTGAGTATTTAATATGAATGGAATAATACACTATGTGACTTTTTGTATCTAGCTTCTTTCACTTAGCAAATGTTTTCAAGGTTCATTCATGTTGTAGCAAGTATCAGTATACCACTCCTTTTTATGGATGAATAATTTCCATTGTATAGATACACCGTTTCGTTTTCTCAGTTCATCTGTTGGTGGATATTTGTGTTGTTGCCACCTTTTGGCTGTTGTGAATAGTGCTGCAGTTTTTGTCAGAATACCCATTTTTTAACTCTTGGAGCACATCCTAAGAGCAGAATTACTGGACCATGTGGTAACTTTATGTTTAACTTTTTGAGATACTGCCAAACTGTTTTCCACAATGGTTGCACCATTTTATACTTTCATTAGCAATGCATGACGGTTCCAATTTTCTACATCCTTGCCAAAACTTATTTTCTTTCTTCTTTTAAAAATATTATAGCCATCCTAGTAAGTGCAAAATGGTATATCATTGAGGTTTTGATTCATATTTCCCTATAACTAATGATATGGAGCACCTTGTTCTTGTTGGCCAATATATCTTCTTCGGGGAAATGTCTTTTTAGTCCGTGGGTCGTTTTTTTTTTAATGTGTGTTTCTTTTTCTTGTTGAGTTATAACAGTTCTTTTTTTTTTTTTTACAAATTAAAAAAAATTTTATTACTATTTTTAATTGAAGTATAGTTTTTACAATGTTGTGTTTCTGATGTACAGCAAAGGGATTCAGTTGTACATATATATATATTTATATATACACACACACATACATACATAAATGTTTTCTTGTTCATATTCATTTCTGTTATAGGCCATTAGAAGGTATTGAATATAGTTCTCTGTGCTGTACCGTAGAACCTTGTTGTTGAGTTATAACAGTTCTTAATATATTTTGGATAATAGTCTCTTATTAGATACAGTCAATTCTCATTATTTACAGATTCTATATTTACAAATTTGCCTACTTGCAAAAAAATTTTTATAACCCTGAAATCAATATGCTTTCATGGTCATTTGAATCCATGTAGAATAGTGAAAATTTAGTGGCCAGAGGCACACATCTCCAGGTGAGTTTGAATAAGGTGTCACTCTGCCTTCTTGTTTCAGCAATCGTACAGAGATGGCCAGAGGATATAGATGGGGGTGGGTGGGCAATGCAGTGAAGTGCAAGAAGCCCCAGCTTGGGGTGGGGGATGGTATAGCTCAAGTGGTAGAGTGCATGCTTAGCATGCATGAGGTCCTGGGTTCAATCCTGGTGCCTCCATTGAAAAACCAAATAAGTAAATAAATCTAACTACCTCCCTGCTGCAAAATTAAAAAAAAAAAAAGTCTAAAAAAATAAAAGAAGCCCCAGCTTGGGGTCAGGTGGTCAGAGTTTGAATCCCAACTCTGCACCTGTTACAAAAGTGGCCCTAGGCAAGTCACTAAACTCTCCTGAACTATTTCCTCCTTTTTGAAATAAAGAAAATAGAATCTGCCAGGATGAGTTATTTTTAGAATTTAAGATTTTAATCCTTGTGATATATTTATGGAAGGAATACATATAAAGAAAGGATATACATATATCTATATGATACGTTACATCACCACATATTGCAAAGAATAGAACCTCCAGGGAACTTTACATCACCCAGATCAGGGTTCAAGATCTGTGAGAAATAAGAGGGCCTGTCATAAAACCTCAAGGGATCACTGTCCAGGTGAACTGATGTTCTTCCCAAGTGAAGGCAAAAAGATATTAAACTAGCTTCATTAACTGGAATACTAAAGGATGCACTGCATACATCAGTTACAGTAAAGAATTTTCTTCCAATGGGAATGAGTGTTAATAGCATATGAAGATTACGGATGACAGGGTGTCAAGGGATAACAATGTTGTTTATAGCTTGGAGGTCGTGGACAAACCTCCATCCTTGGCCTTTAGGTTTCCTCACTGTTGTGAGAGTGTTAGAGGGACTAGTACCAGGGATAATGAGGTCTTGAACTTGCAGACTTCTATTATGGGCTTTATGTCTTGAAGGGCTTCTTTACTTAACAGGAATTGATTAATTATGGGGAGAGGTTTTGACGGATCTGTTTGAATCTTGATGGGAGATGTGCTGTGAATTTTGCCAATATCACTCAGAGACTTTGCCCAAAAGAAAGACAGCAGCTGATTCAACAGACACTCACAATCAATGTTTTCAGAATCATCTCTAGTGTAGTCATAAATGGAGTAAATAAAAGATGTGAAAGCATCATTTGATTAATCTGGTTGGCTGCTTTGATTTCTACTGTCAAATTCTAGAATTATTTCCCCCTTTTCAGCATGATACTTCTGTAAAAAGTCTTGGCCTAATAAATGGATAGGGGCAGAGGAAATAAGGAGAAAATGGTGTATCTCAAAGAGCCTAAATAAAAGGAAACAGGTTCAGAGGCAGGAAGCTTTTGAGGTTCATTAGTGATCCCCTCTGTTTGAATTATTTTAGACCTCCAAGGCAGGGGCTGTTTCACTGTAGCAAGGTTGAGCACCAAGAGTGTGGGTTTGGTGTCAGTTAGGACTGGAAGAGATTCCTCCTTAATCTGGAAAAATGCTTCTCCCAGCTGATTAAGGGGAAGGTTTGGGAAGAGCCCTGTCATTGAGAATGGGAGGATGTTGGAAAGGCTGGAGGCAACTAAAGGGCTTACATATGCAATAATTTTTTTTTTCCTGTTGTTCTGACTCTTTACAATAGCAGCAGAAACTAGGAGGTTTTGGTTTTGCTTAGGGGACTTCATTTGCTGGAATTGAAGATTAAGAATTTTAGCTATCTTCCTTTGAGGTGACTCATTCACAGTGAAAGCTGCTTTGCCAGATTAACTAAGCCTGGAGTGCGCATGGTTTCCCATTCCATCCAGGTCCTTTTTACTAGAAGGGAAGGGTCCCCAGTTCAGCCCATTAATAAACAGCATTAAAAGCTACCTGGGTGGAATCAACCTATAAAGGAATACCAGAATTAAAAAAATAATAATGTGAAGTCAGTTGTAATGGACATGACAAGATTCATCAGATTTTTGTGTGCAATTCTCAATTTTGTTTCAGTCAGGAGGCCTTGGAATCCTCAAAATACCAATGGAAACACGCATTCTATTTAGTTTTATATAGTTGTTTAATTTAGTCTTGAGAAGAGTAAGTTTGGGATTCTCAAAATTTTCACATATTAGCCACTGGTATTCTAAATTGCCTTTGGTTAGTTGGTTCGTTTAGTTAGGAGCGCATATGAGGAAGGACTGTGGTTTTTAAATGTAAGTTCAGCTGCCGTCCCTGTAGGAGGAGTGCCATCAAAATATCTGGATAACTGGGGTTCATTTTCCATTTCTCAGAGGTTTTCCTCTAAAGAAATAACATAATTTTCAAACCACCTAAACAGCTTACAGCTCAAACAGCTTATAGCTCAAATAGTTCACATATCTCAAATAGCCTGTAGGCCTACTACCAGCTGTTTCAAGAGAAACAGAGTGGTCCTGGAGGGGACAAGCTGAAGGCCTCTCAGCTCAGTCCCCATAGAACAGCCCTCATTCCAAAGGAATGGTCCAAAGGCTGAACCGGTTCCAAATGGACAATCTAATTTCAAATCAGATTGAAGGGCCACATGAGCACTCGGATGTAGAACAAGACTTTAACTAGAGAAGATGAAACCTTGAAGTTGATCTCAAGTAAAACCTGGAGAGCTTCAGAATGCAGAGTGTGGAAGCTTACATCCAGGAGAAAGGCGTACCTTTAAACTCAAAGGTGGGAGAAAATAGCGATGAGTAACAATGGGCTTCTTGTGGGTACTGTACCTGTTTATCACCAGCCCTGGAGTCATCAGGGGTCTTCTCTGAATCCTTGTATATGCCACCAAAATGTTAAACTAAAATAAACAGGCTGCCAGGTATTTCTCCAGCAAAAATCGGTTTATGTGGGATTAGAATTGCAATTCGGGATCTGTAGCCATGGTTGACAAGCTGTGCGCAAGTCCCCGAACAGCAAGGACAGGAGAACTCTTTTATAGAGAAGAAAAGGAAGTCTAGGGGACTGTAGTAAACAGAGTCCATGGCTTTTCATTGACTGAGTTGTTGCCTAAGGAGTTTTCTTCGTATTGGGCTCTGCTGTTGTTGCAGGGCACGAGAGCTCCCCCTTCTGGTCTCCCAAGTCTATTTAATTGAGGTTTTTGTTAATTAAGTTTTTACACCTTTGATGAAGTCCAAGTTGTTTAATCTTTGTTTGGTGGCTCCTAACTTTTGACGTTTACTTCGTTTAGCTCAGTCATAGGCGAAGCCGCTATGCTTTGGTGTGTGGGATCCCACTCACTGACAAGTGGCTACAGCAGCGCAGAGGTTGATTGATTGACCCAGCGTTGTACAGCTAATGAGGAGCACAGTTGAGAATGCAACTCACACCTAATGTTAAAACCAGTAATCTTCACTTCTCTAATTATGCAGAGAAGGAATCATTCTGGCAAATTCAAGGTGATCCACTGTCTCTCAAAGAGTGGGTAGCATTTAGATAAAGAGAAAAGGAGAACGTTTCCTTGTAGGGGATTCTTGTTTGTAGAAGACATATTCAGTTAGAGCAGATCAGTATAAAAAGGGAACCACAAGCCCAGTTGCCACCTCAGCTTCTTTGTTCCATGTGTTTCACCCTGGCACCCTACCTCAGATGTCCCTAATACCTAGCGGGCTTGGCAGCCGTTACCACTAATTGTGGACACAAGAGGATGCTAAAAGATCTCTGTTCTTGCTCCTTAGACCCAGGTATAGAACATTTATGTTCTCTTTCCATTAATGCCATTTCCATTTTCAGAAAAGAACTTCAATCACAAAACTGAGGAAAATCTTAATAGAGATAATGAAAATATAGCCTAATGTACAAATGTTTAGATTTCAAGATGACCTGAAGTATACTCCCAGTGTTGCTAAAGATTTTATGCCATTTTAGATGAATGTAGCAGAATTTCATAACTAGAAAGAACACCTGAGATTATCTTTTCTCTTCTCCCTTTCTACTCCTGACCTTTTTCCTTCCTGGGACACTTTGTTAACTGCAGTCTTTTCAGTTTGGAAAATATAAGCAAAATACAATTAGGGTGTGCCTCAACTTCAAGTAAAAGGATGAAAAAAGATGCATTATGCAAACAGAAACCATAAAAACACTGGAGTGGCCAGACTAATGTCAGACAGAATAGTCTTGAGAACAGAGTATGTATGGACTGCAAAGCATAAAATATGTAGTTTCTGACCCTTGACAGAAAAAGTTTGCTAATTCCTGGTCTAGATTTTTTATTACATTAAAAAAATCTAATTATTTAAAAACTTTTTTTGTGGTATGTTTTATACTATATGTAATTTGTGAGAGTTGAATAAATATTCTCTATAAATAAAATATACTTAATTTCACATCCATGTGCAGAAATGCTTTTCTGATCAAAGTGTTTAATCATACATTTTTGGGAAACATTCTGTCTAACCATATTGTTTTGCAAGTGAAAAAAATAAAATCCTGAATGGTAAAATGATTGTTCAAGGTCCCAAAGCAAGTAGTTGGCAGAGTCAGCTGCAGTATCCTGCCCTTTTCACTGTATCATTTTAGAAACATGCCCGTCCCATTTTTTGCTATCTTCCATCCTTGGGTTTCTGAAGTAAGGCTCACCGGTGATGACTTCAGATTCTATCACTAGACCCACCATGTAATATATTCAAAAATCCTTTTCCTAGTCTTTTTATGGGTCTTGGTATGTTCTGGCCATGTGAGTGCTTTTTGGGCTCCAGAGAGAAGTTGAGGCACACCCTAAATTCATCCCAATGTCTTTGCTGAGCTAACAAATATCTCACAGACAGATTAAGCCGAAATCTGCACACACTGTCTGGCACAGGATATCCTTTGCTTTCGGAATGTCGTGTCAGGAACAAGATGAGAAAAGTTTCTGTAGTTGACTTTCAACTTTCCTAGTTGGAATGACATAGTTTATTTAGGAAAGTCACATGTCAAGAAGGGCACAAAAAAATTGTGCATATTCAAATGAGCTCCAGGATGATGAACAGTAAGAACCAGCATGTCTATGAAGAAGAGTAGAAGGAACTGGGTGGTACTTAGCTCAGAGATGACTCAGGTGCCCAGATGATTTCTTTCAAGTATCTTAATGACTGTCCTGGGAAAGGAGGAACTTAGCCGTTCTGTAAGCCCCGATCTAGGACTTGTGGGCAGAGTGTGCTGGGATTTAGACTTGAGCTTACTAGTTAGAGATGTCTGATGATGCACTGGGTGTGACACAGACTTTGCCATCAAAGAGATGTATACTTCCTGGTTTCATCTCTTATTGCCCACATGACCCTGGAAATTGTGGTTAGGAAGAGGAATAATAGTTTGCAATATTGTTCATATAGCTCTGTTTTTTTCCCCCTCTCCTACATACCCTTGTACCTCATGCATTCACTGCCAGCTTTTACTGTCAGGATGTTGAAACTCAAGGCCGAGAGAACAGTTTGAGAAAAAGGATTTTGAGTACCCACAGTCTGGCTTTTAGAATCAAAGGCTAGATGTCTGAAATAAAGTAGAATATAAAGTGCATGTTGAAACAGTAGTTTTGGAAATACAGAGGAGTCATCCAGCAGTGCCCCCTAAGACCAAATGAAAATTTCATGGGCTAGAAGTTAAGACGTGGAGGAAAGACAAAATTGAGGGAGGAAGCTGGTGGAGCCTAGCCTAGCTGGGCCCTAGTGGGGCCCAACATATCTAAGGGAATCAGGGGAAGAGCTGAGGAATTAGCACTAAGACCCATCAACTACCAGCAGAGAAACACTATATCTGTCACAAGATGGGAGTCAGGTCATTTATGCACATCACAGGATCACATTAGACGCTTGAACCAATGTTGTAAATCACCCGTGCCATCCAGCAGTCCTCATGACATCCAGTAAAGACCTCCTACTGAAACACGAGCAGAGTGCTGGTCATTGTCCTATGAGAGTAACAGCTGTTTGGGATCCAGATTTTGCTCAGCTCCATCCAACTTTGCCTGTATGGAAGCAACTTTTGTTCACCAGGTATATACCAAGGCCTTGCTGAGATGACAGGAGGTTCCTGCACACCTGTTGGAGGAGTGATTACGTGGAAGGGAAGTCTCACCTCAGCACCTTGGCAGGAATGAACAGAACTGGTCTGAGGTCTCATCTGCTTCACCCCAGCTGCCTTGAAAATAGCAGTTCTAGTTACATGTTAACCATACTTTTACCCTTTCCATTTGGTTATTGTTAACTTTTTTCGAACTTTTTATTGTTACTGTTATTGTAAATTATACAATTAATAATTATTTTAGAAGGTTGCTGTGAGATTAATTGAGATAATACATAAAAATATTAGAACATTGTCTTAGGTTATGTTCAGTGAATGAAAGATGTTATCATTCAAGAGATGATGAGATCATAATCCCTTTTTAATTGTTCTTGTGAAACTTGAACAGTTATGAACACCTGCTGTTTATGTGGTAAAGGACATTAACATTTCTGTATATGACAGCGGTCTTAGAGACTGATTTGTCAGTTTAAATCCACTGTTTTTCAACCTGCTGAGTGTGGGCTAGTATAGGCTGGCTGTATAGAATAGACCAGGAGAGCTTTTAAAAGTGCTTAAGTCTTGGCCCAAATCCAGATAATCTGATTTAGTAGATCTAGAGAATGGTTCAAGATTGTGTGTTAATAATAAGCTGCTTCCTTCTGGAGGCTCTAGGAGCGAATCCATTCACTTGCCCTCTTCAGTTTCTGGAGGCTGCATTCCTCGGTTCATGGCCCTGCGCCGCTGCAACTTCTGCTTCCGTCGACACATCTTCCTTTCTGACTCTGACACTTCTACCTCCTTGTTATAGGATCCTTATAATTACGTTGGACCCTCCAGGGTATTCCTGGGTTATCACTTCGTCTCAAGATTCTTAACTTAATCACACCGGCAAAGTCTCTTTCGCCAACTACAGCAACGTATTCACAGATTCCAGGGATTACAATATACATATCTTTGAGGGCAATTATTCTGAAAATCATAGAAGGTAGCCTATCTTTTTGGACTGTCAGACACACAGAGAAATCCCTAGATGACTTCATTCATTCCCTCCGAAGGCCAGGTTTTGGGTGATTTTTCTTCCACATCACCATCCCTCTAAGTGTCCATTTATTTGGTATATGCACATCCCAGGCAGCTGATGGAGACTGGACAATTCTAGGATATGCTGGATGGGAACAGAACAAGCTGAAGGGTGAGGATGTAAATGGCTATCACTCCTGCTTGATGATCAGTATGCTATATGCTGACTTCTGTCAAAGGGAGGAATTCATCACAGCTCCTCAGACCGGCAATATCTAATACTTCACGTCTGAAGGCAGTGTCTTCTGTCCCTGGGCCCTGACTGCATAAGATCAGGCTCAGATGGACATTGGTCATTCCCTGGATGTTGACTCAGTACCGTCCTCGTGGTCCCTCTGGCTACATCTCCTGATTCTTTGTCCAACCATCCTTTAAGTCTCTTAACTTTTTCTTCCCAGCTTTGAGAATCCATTCTTCATCTTAAAGGTAATTTTCTCTTATCATTTACATCATCATCATATCATAAATTCTCTCAAAATCTCGTATGTCTGTAGCTGAGTCATAATATGTGTGTTGCTAAACTCAGAACCAACAACAGACTCTCTTTGCTTTCTCCGCTTTATTCTGTCAGTCCCTCTCTAAGGCAATGGTGAAGAATGCTTAGCTGATTGAATGTGGGGAGGAACAAGGGTTGAAGCAAATTCTGGAAACAAAAGCATGTTAATTAACATTTCAAAATATTATTTATCTTCATGATTTTTAAGATTTGTTCCAGCACTGAAATTCAAAGATACAGTTTCCTAAGTCCAAGGCTAGTGTTTTTTCTATTAAACCACACCCATTTGTGCTGTCTTTAGCGTATTCATTTCAATAGCTCTTCAATAACATCAAGACTTTGGATTCCCAGGTTGGCAGCAGCGTATTTCCCCTTCCCCAACACCTCCCACTCTTCTTAAATTTCCTCTCTCACTGAGAGCATCCTGCCCTCCAGCTCCTGGGAATGGCTGAATAATCGGAGCTCCACACCACCCTCTCTTAAGCTGCTGGCCTGCCTCTCTATGATTTCAGCCAACTTTTTGTGACTCAGCGCTCTCTCTGCAAAACCAGGCTAAGACTTGGAGGAAACCTCTCGTACGGCTGCTTTTCTAGCAAGGAGAATAGCATTAGCATGCCGGACACCTGAGCACAGGGCAGCTCTTTTTCAGTCTGTTTGTCTAGTATTAAAAGGGGCTGGGAATTAGCTTAAGGTCTGAAATGAGTTTCTTCCCACAGATACCTGCCCACCCTCTAATACCCAGGCACACAGCAAGAATGTGGACTCTGCTGGCAGTTCAACTGGTCCAGCTTCCTTAATGCAAGTGGATGCTTGTCTAACTCTGTCTCATCATTCCAGCTCTACTCTTCCAATTTTATAGTAAGATAGTCAGTGCAGAGAGGCAGCCTAGATTAGTATGCAAGTTACTCTGCGTTTGCATCAGAAAAAATATGGATTGAGTCCCAGTCCTGCTGCTTACTAATCATGTGACCTTGGGCAAGTTCTGTAACTTCCCGGGGCTTCTATCTGCTCCTCTGTAAAACAGGACTGAAGACGCCTACATCACTGGATTGCTTTAAGGATTAAATAATATAAAATAGGTGAAGCACGTAGTGTCATGCCTGGCACGTGTGGCTCCATAAATGGTAGTCATTGTTACATGGTGTTTTATTTAATAAAGATGTGCTGAGTCCTTATGAAAAATACCATATTTGGTACTATGGAAGTAGGTAAAGAAGAAGGAGACATGGTCCCTGTCCTCAAAGAACACTGTAGACTAATGGGAGCGAGAGAAAATCTTGAAGTAAGTAGAGGGAATGGATGAAGGGGGCAGGGGATGGGGTAAAGTTAGAGGGAAAGAACTGAGTAGAGATGAAGTTGGAACTACAAAGCCTGGAGGAGGAACCAGAGAGAAACCTCATTGCAAACGTGTGAGAAAGGCCTCCTTGCTGTTGCGTCCCATCCTGTGGGCGAAAGCTTTCCCTCATGTTCCAGTGTGAGATGCCTCAGTAGTGCGGCATCATGACCATGAAAATGGTTACCTCAATCATTCTGTATGTTGGAGATACCCATCGATTAAGAGCTACAGTTAGATAGGGGTCTCTAGGAAAAGAAAGAAAGAAACATTTCTTTCTTCATAGTCCACTTGTCTTTCTCTTACATCACATCATTCTCTTACATCTGGTTCATAAATAGAAAGCTTAGATTTTGGGGGGCTAGATGATGTTCAGTCACAGATAATTTTCTGGGCAAGTTTTAGCCATCTCTAAAATATGGAGTGAAAATTAAATGAAGCGTGTGTATGCCAAGCTGAATGCATGTATTCCCACTCCACACTAGATAAAGCGTGCAGATTGTCTGAATGCCTGACCAGATAGTCATCACATGTGTGAGCGGAGTCGTACGTAGAGTACTGGCTGGGTCATCCCTCAGCTGATGAGCACAAAAGTTACGAAATTCTCCTGTTGCCCAAATGTCACAAGGAGGTAGTGGAGTATCATAATGAATCAGGGCATCTCTATTGTTGTGGTGACAATTGTATGTAAAATCAGGCAAGTTGTTTAAATTGCTTTCTCAGTAAGCGAGATGGGTGAAATGACCCTTGCCAATGGCTCTGTAGAGCACAAAGGTAATTTTCTCTGCAGAATCTGCTACTTCTTACTTATAAAATATAAGAAATGATAGCTTCAGCTTGGACCACTTGACCTGATTGTTGTGAAGATCAGACCATGTAAGGGAAAGCGTTTTGACAACTTTGTCTCCAAGGCTGGTTTTTAAGTGTCTGAGAAGATTGACTATATTCCCATTAGGGTTCCTCCAGGTTGGTCATTTCCTGTGATTCCAGCCTCACAAAACAGGGATTCCAGGGCTCCGAATTCCCTCCTAGATGGGTCACTGGAGGCTGGTGAAGGGGTTGGTATCATCCACCACATGGACATCTAGCAGAACGTTTATTAGCCTCAGGTTTTCCAGTTGTAGTAGAGAGACAGTAGGACAGGGAGTGTGACTTGAATTTCTCAGAAGGCATTTGGTAAATATGATAACCGAATTTCAGTGTACTTCATTCTGATGACTCCTCCTCGCAGCCAGGATGAAACCCAGTCTCGCTGGGGAAGGCTGCCAGCACTCCCATGCTCCGGCCCTGGCCTGCCTTGGGCAGCCTGCATCACGACCTGGTCTCCTGGACCGCCTCTGTGCTCTTCCTACACACCAAACCATTCCTGCCCTGGGGCTTTCGCTCCTACTCTTCCCACTGCCTGCAGTGCTCTTCCCCCTGCCTGCAGTGCTCTTCCCCTGGATCTCATCCCTTTCCCCCTATTCCTGTCACAACTCAAATCTCACTTCCTCAAGGAGGCCTTGCCTGCTATCTAAGAGCCAACCCCTGCTCCACCCTCATTACCATCCCCATCCTTTATAGCTCTAATCTGCAACTGCATTCTGCATTGTTTCCTTCACTTGTTTACTTTGTATCTTCTCCATAGAATGGAACCTGTTCTCCCAAATATTCCAAATATTTAGTGACATTCCAGTATCACATGGCACTAATCGATCAAAATGACACTGGCCAATGTCCTGGAAAGAGTCCAGGAGACCCCGCCACATACCCTCAAACCTTTAAGTTGCTCCCGTGTGGGGAGCTCTAGGAGTCCAGTGGGAGGGCTGGAGTAGACAGGCAGTGCATGTGAACTAGGGGACCTCAGGAAAATGCTATGTACCCATTACTATGAAAATATTTCAATATTTTAGCCATCAGTATGACCATTAATTTGTACTGGTTGAATAGCAACCCTACTTGTCCCTTATATTCAGTACTATATCCCAGGCCTAGAACAATGATGGGAACACAGCAGCCCCTCGTGTGGTGAATTACTTGAGTATCCAGTCTTGTCCACACACCGCTTTCTCTAACTTGATGTTTTCTAGAAGAGCCATAAGGTGCCCTGGTGTAAGTTATGGTGTATTTAGGCCATGAGGTCGGCTTTAACGATAACTGGTGTCTGTAGCTCCTCATAGTTTACAAAATCTACAGATCAGTTGTCTCATTTTATCTTCACAGCCATCCTGAGAGGCTGGCAAGACAAGAATTAGTGTATTATTCATCTTTCAGTTGAGTAAACTCAGGCTCCTGTAGGTCAAGTGATAGCTAAGGGGTGGGCAGAGCTGTGAAACAGTTCATGTCTTCTGGGCTGGGACTGTGTTCTCTCCGTCAAGCTATGTATTCCGTCCCTGGCAGTAGATGGATCTGATCCTGAGCATAGAAACAGCTTCTGAATAAACGTATAAGGACTCTGGGCTCTACAACTAGGGTTGTATGTGCCCTTATATAAACAGCTGTGTCCGAAACTGGGAGTTCCAAGCCAGAGTGACCAGCTTATGAGGGTCTCGAGGAACCCCGTCCAAGAGTTGGAGGGACAGGAAGGGACCAACCTGGAGAAGCCTTCAGGAAGACATAATCATCCGAGACACTTAAAATCCAGTCTTAAAGACAAGATTGCTATGACTTTTTCTCTGCAAGCTCATAGGGCATAGTCAAACCAACAGTAAAAAAAATACTTGGCAAAAATCAAGTTTTTTATTCAGAAATACACATTTAAAAAATGAGAAGTAGCATATCCTAGAGCAATGCTTACCAAAATATGGTGCATACAAAATGATGCTAAGAAAGATTTTTAAATTTAGGACATGGTTGAGCATTTTGAAAAATTTTATTAGTTACAAATTTATTTTAATATATACTATGGAAAAATATATAACTAGTAGACGAATGTTTGATTTCAGATATATGAGAAGCAATTAAAGTAGATATTTAAGGTTTTTTTTAATGAAACAAAATCATTTAAAGAGAAATTTTCAGTGCATAACACTAAAGGTGATTCTCAGATACGTTACAAATGCAGCAATAGATGAGTGAAGTTTGTGAAAATCATACCCTTTGAAGCTAGCTCTGTCACTTTGTATGACCTTGGACATATTCTTAACATGATGATGATTAATTTCCTCATCTGCTTAATAAGGTCGTGGCAAGGATTGATGGTTCAGTACATGGAAAGTATTCAGCATAGTTTGGCCCATAGTGAGAACTCAGTAAGTGTTAGCTATTGTTTTTATCTTTATCAATAACAATGGGAACTCTTGAACCACAGAAAGGTGCCTTGTGACGCACCAAGCTCCTCAGCATGGAAGGTGTGTCAGCAAGGCGAGGCGGGCGTCTGTTAGGGATGTTGCAAAAGAGATTCCTCTGTGGATGGGAGCTCAGCTAGAACTCTGAGGTCATTCCAGCGGGAAGCTTTGTGATTCTGCTCTTTTGGGGAATTCCAGGATGCAAGGGAGACTTGGAGCTAGAGTTTTCCTCCTACATCTTACGAGGACACTTAAGTTATTGCTCATCAGGACTCAAAGAGCCATTGCTCTGTGAGCACCTCTGTTGGCCTTTTCAGCACCCACGTCACTGTCAGGAAGGAGAGCTATCTGAGAATCACACAGCTATTGACCCAGCGTTCTTGCCCAACCAGAAAAATGTCTGTTCTGTCCTCACATCCTTCCTCAGCCGTGGGAAAGGCTGTGAGGGTTTCTCATGGGTACATAGAGGAACCATCCTGTCTAACTCTCAACTGGAACCTGGCCTTTTCCCAGCGGTGCCTGATGACAGGCAATCAGTTCCACCTTGAGAGCTCTGCCTATGAGAAACCATTCTTTAAACAAGCTGAATCTGTTTCTCTGTAGCTTTCAGCACATGTCCTAGTTTCATCTCTTTCAACCACAATGAACAAGTCTCCTCATTGCCTCCCATGGGAACCCGTCAGAAGGTTGCAGACGGATGGAGTGTTTGCCCTGTGGGGGTTGATTTCCATGCCATTCTTCATTGTTCCCACAGATAACTCTCCCTGTCAAGCACAGTTTCCAGTACCCTCCCCTTCCTAGTCATTGGCATCATGTTCTAATATAGTTTGTGTCTGCCCTTTTTGAAGGCAAGAGATTGTGGAATCTGGGCCCCTTTTTCTTCTTATAGGAAGATGCTCTCAGTAACAGTTCAGTGACAGAGGATCCAGTAACTGTGCTTACATGAAGCTGTTAGTGACAGATCACGGTGTGTTTGGTGTTATTTAGAACTCTGCACCCCTCCTTTTTTTTTTTTAACTCTGCAAATGATCCTAAGACATCTCTACTTCTGCTTCCCCAGCTTGCATCCACAGACTGAGGATTCTAATATCTAATTCAAATATCATTTCTCTCCTGAGTTCCAGGATCATGTACAGCAGCTTCCTGGATATCCGTGCATGAGTATCTCTCAAGTGTTTCAATCTCACCAAGTTCAAAATTCAACACAACCACTTTTTCTCTAGTGCCCCATCTCTGCAATGAGGCTAGTAATAGTTTTACTTCACAGGGATATTACAAGGATTAAATGATGAATGTGCATAAATCACTTAGGATAGTAACTGATGAATTTACTTATGCATATTGCTATTATTGGAGGATATAGGAAAACAAATACAATATAATATGTTGAATACTGAATGGATAGGTGGGGAAAAAAATGAAGCAAAACAGGTTGAGAAAGGTTGGTAGGAATGGGAGGATGCTACAGGGCAGTTTTGGAAAAATGGCTCTATGTTCTTCTGTGTTCTTCTTGTGGGAAATAAATATCTGAAGACATTCTCGGCATATCCTTTAACATTGGTCATTCTGACTGTTTTTCAAGTTGATCAGAATTCTCAACCTGAGGGACCTATGGATATGCACACTTCGGGGTCCAGGATCCATTTCTCTGGACTCCTCAGAGGAAGTGAGCTCATGATGAGGTTAATTTCTAAGGAATAAGAGATTGCATTTGAGGGTGGTGACAGCCTGCTTTGTAAGGGTTTCTGCAAGTCAAGTGCCAACTTGCAACAGAGAGGTCTTGTGAACCTGGAAGCGTGATTGGATAGGCACGACATGTAGAGCACTGCTATTCAAAGTGCAGTCTGCAGACGGGTGCTGGTCCTCAAATTGGTACTGGTCTGCATGTGATAATTGCAGGATGCAGAACAAGCATTTAAACAGCTGTGTATCAGTCTTACAGAGTACCTCTGTGTGTGTTAAATATGACAGTAGAGAAATGTAGACTCAGTTTGGCATATGTGTGGTAAGGGACTTGACTATCTGTGGATTTTGGAACTCACGGGGTGTCCTGGAACCAATTCCCCACAGGAATGGAGGGCCGGCTGTATATGTTTTACTTAATTTAAACCATTGGTTTGTGATGAATAGAAAACAAACAAGAAAAAAGAAAAGAAAGAAAAAGAAATTGATTTTCTATAACCCATCATTTGAAAGCACTGAGGCAGAGCATGGAGTCATGAGTTGTGGTCCTGGCTCCAGTAACAACTTACTTGAGACCCTAGGCAACTCATTCCTCTTTGGAAATTACTTTCCTCATCCATGGATCAAAGAGCTTAGAACTGCTTATTTTTAGTTGCTACTTCAGTTGCACATGCCATAATCCCAAGAATCTTTAAAAGTTTTTTTTTTTTAGATAAAAACTGAGTAAAGCTCCATTGCTTGATTTCAAGCCAAATACTCCTGCTTTTTGGGAAAAACCTAACTACAGCATAGACTCTGAATGCTTTTCTTCATATCCCATAAGAAGCATATTTTTTTCTTTAGCTGGTTATCTCCCAGTGTATCATTTTTTAAATTGTAAATATCTTTCTTGCTGCTCTCAGGTTTTCCTTGTGAATTAAACATTTTTATAGGGAAAATATTCCTTTGCTGGGTTGTCATAGACTGAAGATTTTCTTGAATTTGCTGAGTCCCTCTGAGAATGTTCTCTGAATAAAATCTAAGAAACCAGCATTATAAGGACGTTGGATTTTATTCTGAGATTTAGGAGAAGCCGTAGGATGGTGCTAAGAAGGGGAGTGACACGCTATAATTTATGTTCTCAAATATCACCGTGGCTGATCTTTGGCAGTTAGACTGTAAGCGTACGAGATGGTCCACAGAGCCTAGCATGGAGGCTGTTGCAGCAGCGCTGGCTGGCCAGAACGGTGGCTTCCCACCTGTGGGGCGTACAGACTAGGTCATGCTATCCAGCTTACTTACCAGGCTTGGCAGTGCCATGCTGTGGAATTGTTTATATATCCTACAAGTGAATTTTCTTAGCTGATTTGGGATCCTAGGTTTTTCTGTGGGTTATAGATAGTAGTTTGTAGGAGTTAACATTAATTCACAAGCAGTCCTATCTTGGAATTTTACAGAGTGTCACAGAAAACATACAAGCATCGAATAACTAGGGTTTCAGTTGGGAAAGGCCTTTTATCTTTCCATCTCATCCACTTGGAAGATGGAGGTCACAAATAGAAGTGCTGCACTATAGAAGCCGAAAGCCATCCCAGACAAAGTGCTGGCTTGTTGGGTTCTCAGCCCTGGGGCTACCGAGGAGAGAAGGAGGCCTGGCTCTGGGGACTGACTGTCTTCAGTCACACAGACCCCACATTAGCTGACTCAGCATTAGAGGGCATGGAGGCATTTGGCCCATTTCACTTTGGACTGTATCCAGGCATTTCACTGGGAAGTAGAAGATTTAGAGGAAGAAATAAGGACACCACCTAGGTGAAAGAACTCTTGTGTAATACATTTGGTTGGAGATTTCCGTTTGGGGAAATCTTTGACTCCAGAAGCTGATCAATATCAGTCACTACAGAGTGAAGAGAATAGTTTAGGATGAGGAAATAATCCATGAAGCACATGAAGAAAGGCAGTGGGAAGTGATGCAAAGAGCTTAGGCTTTGGAATTTCAGCTGAGGTTCAAGTCCCCACTCTTCCCTCTGCTAGTTTCTGATTTTAGGTTGTTGTCTAATTATCGGAGGCTGTACCCCCTTCTGCAAAATGAGATGATTGCACATCATGTGATTGATCTGAACATCAAGTGAGAACTAGATACAGTGTTTGTAAACTATAAACAGCTACACACAGTTTGGTTATAATAGACTTCCACTGAATTGCATCAGACTATCAGTAGTATTTGTGGAATTCATATGACTTACTTGGTCACAACACAGCTAAGTGAAACTTGAAAGACACTGTGAGAAAATACCTGTAGGTGTGGAATTGCATAATGTATAAATATGATGATTTTATGTGTGTGCATGTTTGTACTTGTTTGAACTATATCAGTGCTATATTTATGCTCAGTCAAAAACTATATTTTGATGGGATGGGATCAGATGTAATATGGGTCAAGGGTTCAGAGCAAGGGCTTTGGAGTCAGAAGGACCAGTGTTCAAACCCCAGCTTACAGGCTTGGTAACAAAATTACTCAGTTTTTCTGAGCCTTAGTTTTATCATTTGCAAAATGGTGGTAGTAATATCTACTTCACAGTGTGGATGTGAGATTCTTTTTAACATTTTTTATTGATTTATAATAATTTTACAATGTTGTGTCAAATTCCAGTGTAGAGCACAGTTTTTCATTTAGACATGAACATATATATATTTATTGTCACATTTTTTCTCTGTGAGCTACCTTAAGATCTTGTATATATTTCCCTGTGCTATACAGTATAATCTTGTTTATCTGTTTCACATTTTGAAATCCCAGTCTGTCTCTTCCCACTCCCCGCCCCCTTGGCAACCACAAGTTTGTATTCTATGCCTATGAGTCTGTTTCTGTTTTGTATTTATGCATGCTTTGTTTGTTTGTTTGTTTTTTTTAGATTCCACATATGAGCGATCTCATATGGTATTTTTCTTTCTCTTTCTGGCTTACTTCACTTAGAATGACATTCTCCAGGAGCATCCATGTTGCTGCAAATGGCATTATGTTGTCAGTTTTTATGGCTGAATAGTATTCCATTGTGTAAATATACTACTTCTTCTTTATCCAGTCATCTGTTGATGGACATTTAGGCTGTTTCCATGTCTTGGCTATCGTAAATAGTGCTGCTATGAACATTGGGGGGAAGGTATCATTTTGGAGTGCCCTTTCCTTCTGGATATATGCCCAGGAGTGGGATTCCTGGGTCATATGGTAAGTCTATTCCTAGTCTTTTGAGGAATCTCCATACTGTTTTCCACAGTGGCTGCACCAAACTACATTCCCACCAGCAGTGTAGGAGGGTTGTTAGAATTTAACAGGGTAAAGAATATGAAACAATTAGCACGTGCTGAGAAAAATAGAAGACTCTAATAAATGCTAATTGTCATTCTGTTGTTATTAATAATGAAGCCCACCCCATGCATATGGATGGAAGGATCGAGACTCTTGCCTGAGTGACAGTCCCTGGAATGGGACAGGTGAGCAGAGATGATCACTTGTATGAGGAAGGAACATCATTCCTGGTTTACGGAGGAAGTTTCCAGAATCAGGGTCAATATTTAACTCTCTATTCCTTTTCTCTGTAGCTTCTTACAGAAATGGGAAAGGTTAAGGGTTCTGGGAATTACAAATGAGAAAAACAAAGGAATAAAATTCTGTCTCTAGGCTCTTCCAAAATCTTTCAGGAAATTAAGCAAGATGAATAGGGAGAAAAGAACGGAAGGCAGTGGTTCTGGCCCCACTGAAGAGGGAAGAGAAGACATGACACACGCACATAGCTGGGATAGCTGGCGGGACTGTCCTTAGAATTAAGGAGTTGGGATACTTAGTAACACACAGTGGTTAACAGATGTGACTTTAACACCAGGCAAAGTTGGGTTCAAATTATAGTTCTATCACTAACCATGTGTGGTTGGGCAGATTACTTAAGCTCTTTGTAAAGTATAAACTGGAAATAAAAATAACACACTTCTCACTGAGATAAAGTAATTTACATAAAGTGTTTAGCAAAGTGATAAATTTTTTGGCTACTTTTAAGCAGAATCTTCTCCTTTTGAAATCTGTTATTCCCTAAAATTATTCTTTTTTTTTAAACATCTTTTATTGAGTAATAGTCATTTTACAATGTTGTGTCAAATTCCAGTGTAGAGCACAATTTTTCAGCTATACATAAACATACATATATTCATTGTCACATTTTTTTTCGCTGTGAGGTACCACAAGATCTTGTACATATTTCCCTGTGCCCTAAAATTATTCTTATTATTCTGTTTGGCATGGCTGATAAAGATGTTCATGTCAAATATGCTACTCTGTGTTTTTCATACCAAGGTGATCAAAGAAAATTTTTTGGTCCAAGTGGAAACACAATCATTAATGGGGGAATGATCAGGGTCTACCTGATTATGGGCATAGAAATAGTGGCAGATATCAAAGAGAGAGACCCATGGAGAAGGGAAATTTCTGGATCATTGAGTCAAAATGGCTAGAACAGTTGTACGGCTTTTGGTGTTTATGGTCCTAGCACACCTCACTTTTAAAATCTTGTTAATATTTATAGTCTGATTTAACTAAATAAATTGGTGTCTGGTGAATGCCCTTTCTCTTTCTGTTCTTCATTTTACCTGTCCCACAAATAATTATTAAATGACTGCTTGTTCTTGACACTGGAAGACTTTGGAATAATGACAGTCCTTGACATTGGAAGAAACAGAGGAGAGAACTATGCTTTCTGTCATAACTACAAGTAACTACAACACAAGGCAGCCAGTGATAAGAAACTAACAGAGAAGAGTTTCATGAGGAAGGGTGTCCTCAAGCTAGAATCTGAATTAAAGAACTATTTAATAGTTCATAAAAATCAAATTTCAGATGGAGACAATGATCAGGAAAGAGATTCAAAGGCTAAAGTGTAGTGGATTTTCAATGACTAGTAAAAGCAGCCTGGTCCGGAGTTCTCGGGAATGGGTCCATCTTGATAACCCCTTGTCAAGATGCTGGCACATTCAAGAGCGTTGGCACTGGAGTCTAAGACTGCCTTGTTTGAATTTGAGCTTTATTTCTTAACCAGCTTGAGTGACCTGTGGAAAGCAACATAATCTTTTTGTACCTTAATTTCCACACTTGTAGAATGAAATGATAATAATATTAATAACAGAGTGGTTGAAAGGATTAGATTAGATCATCAATGTCATGTTACTAGCACAGAGCCTGGCACATTGTAAACCCTCACTAAGTATAAGGAGTTATTATTATTAAAATCATTCTGAATTATTCTTAAGGAAAAAGCAAAGGAGAAGATTTTAAGTTCGTATTAGGATTTGTTTCAAGATACACACCCATTTCTTGAAACTTGGACTAAAAACTTTGCTCAGAAGACACGACACTGAAGGGATCCTTTTAGAATCCAAATCTATATAAGGTATGACTTGAGTCTCTGTTTCTCTTTGCATAAAGCACATGTAATATTGCTGCTCCTACATCTGTTGTGTTCTGAACCCAGAAAACATAATTATACTTCATTATGTGATGTTAACAAGAGAGGGAGTGGTACCATTATACTAATTTAAGCTCAGCCAGGGGTCTACTCTCTTCTGCTCTCTTTGGGTCAACCTGGTGATTCTTTCAAGCCTGATTAAATGTACTTTCTCTTGAATTAGTGTCTGGTAAATGTTACAAACTTTTTTTCTCTTTGAAATACATTTAATCAATACACTGTCTCCTAAGCAAGACATTCAAAATGAAATTATTTCAATAAGTGTAATTGTTTACAGAGATCCTAGCTGATATTTTTGCATCAGTGTTTTGCTTTATTTCTAACCAATTGGTAGAGCATTATGTTTAAGAGCTTTGTTGTTTGTTGAAATATAGTTGACATACGACATCATGTCAGTTTCAGGAGTACAACATAGTAATTCGACATTTAGATACATTACAAAATGATCACCATGATCTGTCAATACTTAATCCTGGCTCTGGCACCCAGAACTACTTTTCTGGGTAACTCCAGGGATTACCATATGGAACACAACATGCGCAACATCAAAGATGGCAACTAGAGTTTTACACTATGACAGTTCTTACCGGCAAGCTATTTAATCCCTGTGTCTTGGCTCCTTATTTATTTATTTTTGGAAATCTATCAATATTACAGGGTTTTTGTACAGTTTACTTAGGTTATATAGATAAAATATTTAATACAATATTTGGCACACAGTAAACCATAAATGGGAGCTATAATTATTGGGGTTATGGGTTTTGATCACTGTCTCCCTTAAACCTTAGGGTGCTTCTCTGAACTTGATGAACTATACCTACTTCACAAATGAGGAAACTGTGGAACTGTAAAAAAAACATATATATACATTTTTTCAAAGCAGAAACAGAGTGTGCTTCTAGGCTGAGAGATTTTGCCATAAAATTAAATAACGTACTATTGGTTTTATATAATTAAATGACACATTTAATTTTTATTTAAATTGCAGTGTTCCTTCATTTAGTCAACTGGTGTTCTTTGCTGTTTTGCGAACGTATGTGAAAACTAGGGTTTAAAGCTTAAGCCTGAGAATAGCTGCGCGGCTCTTGTGCCGCTTTGGCCATGGAAATTTAGGTAGGAATGTGTTGTCATCCTCACATTCCTGACGACTGAGAATCCTTGGGCAGGTTGACTCCAAGATACGTCACCTTGAATGTGGCTTTCTTCTGATGACACCACATGTAACGATATAAGCACTGTCTGTTATCATTTTTCCCCTTGCAGAATAATGTGAAAGTACACACGGGGAAATGACTTCCTTGGTCATTAGATTTGTTAATGGAAGGCTTTAGTACCTTACAGGTTAAATGATGCGTTCATTGCTGAGTAGTGTTCTGAAATGTTCTTTATAATGACAATGAAAGAATTTGTAATATTTAGTAATGGTGGGAAAGTAATGACCCGTGAATAAGAGATGTAAAGAGTCAAGGAAAAAAAACAGCAATTTGTAAAATGTGGGGCAGGCCAACTTTATATTAGAATGATTTCTTCGTATGGTTTCAAGTTTGTGTTTTCCATTAAATAAGAAGGCTACTTCTTAATTGTATATTATCTCATCAGTTTAAACAATCTTTTCATAATTATTTTATCAGAAAAGATTTGTTAAACACCAGTTGCATGGGATGCACCTGTCTGGACGTTGGGGACCCATTAAGAGATGAAACAGACATAATTCTTGCCCTGACAGAATTCAGGGAAGAACTTCTTCAAAACATTATATTAATTTGAGATGATTATTGCTCCAACTCTTACATTTGCAGTTAATGCTTTATTTTATTTCTCTCATTAATGTTGGTTGATTTCTTTGATCATTATAAGACATTTTTACCATTAATATTTAATGTATTGGTTTTCTACCACTGAGTAACAAATTATCACCAACTTATTGCCTTAAAATAACACAGATTTATTATCTCACAGCTTGTCTTGGTCAGGAATCCAGGCATGGATGAGGTAGGGCCTGTGTTCAGGGCCTCACCAGGAAGAAATCAAGATGTCACTTGATGTTTGAATTTCATCTGAGGCTCTGGGTTTTATTCCCAAGTCACTGGTTGTTGACAGAATTTAGTTACTCACAGCTGTTGAGCTAAGGCCCTCAGCTCTTAGAGGTCACCTTTTATTACCTGAGCCATGGCCCTCTTCAAAATATGGCAGTATTATTCTTCAAGATCTGCAGGGATGTTTATGTTACTATTTTGAAACTTTCTGACTTCATGTCTCTGACCACTAGCTAAATTCTCTCAAAAGCTCACATGATTAAGTCAGGCCTACTGAGGGTTATCTTCCTTTTAACGAAGAGTTAATAGATCAGGGACCTTAAGACACCAACAAAATTCCTTTACTTCTTTTAATAACATAGCCTAATCTTGGTGGTGGTTTACCCTCATATTTATAGGACCTGCCGCACTCAAGGGTACTCTTAGGATATGTGCAACAGAGGGCAGAAATCTTTGGAGCCTTCTTAGAATTCTGCCCACTACAAAGTCTAATTTAAATCATACAAATTTTGCATGGTCTCTGAAGAAATATATCTAAGACTTATTTGAGGATTTCTTTCCATATGAGTATGTTCTATGATGTTTGAAAAAATATTCCTTGTGATATATTACTTCTAAAAGTTTTATAAAAGTGCTTTTTGTATATAGATGAATGTAGAAGAAAAATATACAATACTGCTAAATTTGTAATGAAATGCATTTTCTAAAACCCTAATTCTAATACCTACTGGCATCATTATAAATTGGTGTAACATAATAAAAGGTTAACTTACCTTAAATTATTTATGCTTTTTTGGAGTTGATAATCCTACTCATAAAAATCCACACTAAGAAAAAGAAGAAAGACAAGGCCTTATGTCCAAAATGTTTAACACTCTATCATAGTAAATATTTGAAGTAACATGAAATGACAAAGTTGGGCAAATGAAGGAACTTGTTGTGGACTCCCTTTATGTATATTGGATGAGTATGAGTACCATAAGAATATGAAAGATGTGGACAACATGTATGAAACACAGAGTACAAAATTATATGTGCACTGTGATTACAAGGATGTAAAAATATGTCTGTGGTTGCTGTAGGACTAAAATAATCTATGAGAAAACAGAAGCAGTTGATGAAACAGGCTGACATAACACGCACATTTTAAAGCAATTTCTTTAATGCTACCAAAAGGCTTATACAAGGTATAAAACAAAATCAGGTCAGTTTCCCAAGTGTCTGGGAAAGGGAAGGTGTGAACCTCCTGGACTTCTGACTCTCTTTCATCTGAAATCTGCTGAGCCTTTACTAATTGAAGGGTGAAATATGTTGCCATTGATGAGAACGAAGTGAATTATATTGGGAGTAGACAGACCTGGCCCTTCCCTCAAGATGATGACTAATTGACAAACCCTCCTGACAGGGTGTGACCTAGGGCTGACCCTTGGTGACTGGGGGTGAATTAAACACAGAATGCTCACTTTTCCCTGCTTTTCTATAAAGTTTCAAATGGGAGTGAGACACTCTGAGCAAGAAGGAATCCCTAGATCCTTTTAATAAAAATATCGGTACTGAAGGGACCAGAGATAGTTAAAGTCAGTTCTTTCACCCATTGTGGAAATCCCTTCCAGCGCATGTGTGAGAGAGCTCACTGTCTTCCTTCTGCCTGTATAATATGTACGTGCTACCCCTGAACGTAGCCTATGTTTTTGATAAAAAGGAAATGTCTTTGACAATAGACTAGCCTTTTCATGGAACACATCCTAACAGACCTGTTCTCTGGAACATAATTTGGGAAAGACTGAATTACAAATAACCCTGTAGTTTTTGTACAAGGAGCCATGTGAAATAAAGAAACTTGGGACGTGAGAGAGGGATTATATTTATTCTTCAAGATCTCAAGTGGTTTAAAACTAGACCGAAAGTATAAAATTATAGTGAGTGACATAACTAGGTAAAAAGATGGTTTTACTCTAGAAGTCAAGTTTCCCATCACTAGTAGTTCTCAAATGTGTATTTGGTCATCATTTGTTGTGACTATTATGGAGAAGATTCAAGAGTTAGACCAGAAATTAGAATAATTTGGAGGATTTAGGTTTGGGGCCAAGGAATTTGAATTTTTAATAAGCTTCCTAGGTGATTCTTACCTATACAGCTCAAGAGACTAAACAATGAAAACCAGTGGGCCATATTGCTTTTGAAGGATACCCATTAAAATCTCTTTCCATGATACAAACAAATAATATGGCAGATCAGATAACTAGGAATGCTGAAGAGGTGGCATTGCTTGTCTCCTGGAAATCAGAAAACAGAAACCTAGTTTCTGAAATTTCCATTCCAGGCACAATGGGCCCTGCCTGTGCTACTGAACTTTTCATTCTAAGAGACAGATGGGCAGGTGGGAACTAGGGAAGGAGGAGGTGGCCTGGGAAGGCAGTTTTGGAAGCAGCCTTCTCCGCCCATGTACAATCCCTTCCTTGCACTCTGCTGGGCAAACTAAGATCTTGATTGCTTGAATCTGTAGCTATTGCTTCATGGAATTTAATGAGATTCATCCCACACAGAGGACTTCTTGGGTGGTTGTTACAGGGAGTGGTTTCTTGGATCAGAGCAATTCATATAATCTCTCCTCCACTGACAAGGGTCTGGCAGGATATGTCTGTACCACCAGACTTCCACTTCTAACAGTGCCAGCTGGTTTTACCCAGACCAAGGGAGTGACCGCAGACAGTGCTTCCCACAAACTGCAGTTTTAACCAGTACTCTTCTGCCTGGTGTTATATAGAGATCTAGGAAAAAGGCAGCCATTTGTGGAAAAGTACACCTACATATTGGCTCTGGAAGTGGCTAGGAAGCCTGGATGCCCCTCCCAGATGTCCCACGCTTTTTAACCCAGATATGGAGACTCATTGCTTCTCAGGGATGCCTAAAATCTGGGCGGCTGAAAGGGGTTTGCCAAATGCATTTATCCATTTACTTGTCTATATTTTTCAAGTGTCGCTATGTGCCATTCACTACACTATAGGTACTGAAGATAAAATAATAAGTAAAAACAGTCAGCCAAGAGTTTACGGTCTTGCCAAGTGCCTGTCCTTGTTCTAACTGATTGGGAATTGGCTAGTTCCTCTTGGTGTTCGTCACCGCCTTGTCATGAGCATAAGAGTAGCTAACATTGATGGGCTTGGCACTCGTGCTAAAAACCTTCTAATGGTGTATTTCTAATAAGATAAGTATCATTGTACCCATTTTTCAGCTGAGAAAACAGAGCCACATACATAAGTTAACTGGACCAAGTTTACAGCCTCCATTCGTCATGAGGATGGGCATGAGAAAGCAAAGATTTAGGATTCCTTCACCAAATCCTATGAGCTTTGGTCTTGCTTGCTCTTGATCTCTGTGGTTAGGGTCTGAACCAGGCCACGCTCTGTTAACCATTGCATTAGTACCATCCAATCTCCAACACCAGTGAAGATCATGCTGAGGAATGAGGCTTATATTTAGGCCTTGAGTAAAGGAAGAGAAGTGGGGATGACAGTAGCTAGCTTTGAAATCTTAGGGGACCAAATAGGCTCAGGAGAAGAAGGAAAATTATCAGAAATTGAAGATGAAGGCAGGTTTTCCTTTGAGTGGACCAGAGGGTGAGGCTCTTTCTACTCAACTCTTACACTTTGAGTCAACAGGACGCCTCTCTCTCATTTTCTGGGTTCAGAGGGTTAGCTGGACCTGACCCCAGAGGGTCAAGGAGACTGGCCAAACTGGAAGAGCAGAGCCCTGGCCAAGTAGCTCAGATTTAATTGAGTTTTGTTCATGTGATACTGAAAAAGCTTCATGGATGTGATTCATTTTTAAAAGATTTGGGTGTAATGTGACAGAGTTGAGGTTCCTCCAATTTGTTAACTCTGAACTATTTTATGAGGACAATAATATCTTACAATGTAAATCACAATCCTCATTTAAAACAAGATTTTCCTTAATATTCTTAAATAATGAATCTTTCAGCTGCTCCCTGAAAGGAGATTTATCATATTCTCATGTATAGATTATATATTTCTCTTCTCCAAGCCAGGGATGGCATTCCTAGCTTTGCAGCTGCATTCAAATATTCACTGAGTACTTTAAAAAAACAAAGTTAGAATCATTACACTGTATATAGTTTTGTATTATTTTTCTCCCTTAACATTTTCAATAATATTTCAGAACATTTTCTTATGTCAGTCGACAATTTATTACTCATGTTACTTTGGAGGGCTGAATGATACTGTCATTCAGGTAGACTGATTATTTAAGCGTTTCTCTCATTATTCCAATTTTCCCCTCTTTCATTTTATTCTTCATGATTATAACAGTGAGAAATCAGGAACAATCTGAATGCTAACCCTGTTTTGAACACATTTGTCCATAAATCTTTTCAGTAGGTTATTATATACCAGGTCAAATGTTGATGCATTACATTTTCTTGTTATATAGGAATCTTGGTAATCTTCAGAATGGCTGTATTGCTTTAATTAGTGGTTGAGAAGATGGCAAACTTTCTACAGCTCCCTCATCTGTAACATAGGAATAAAAATGATGCCTACTTCACAGAGCTGAGCTGACATATGGAAAGTACTGCATATTCTGTATAACTGCTATTTTCATTGTGCTCCCAACAACAGTTTATGTTAGTGCCATTTTTTTTGTGGCAAGTTTGACAGGTCTTTTTATAATGTGTTAGATAATACTAGCTTAATGGATGACAGTTACCCTCCTTTTATCTGCACGTTGATTACTAGTGAAGTTTGGCATTTTATTTTGTACTTGTTCAGCTCTTTGCAGTTCTTTTTCATGGATTTAATTCATTCAACTAGATTCTCATTGTTCTTCTTACCAGTTTTATGAGCTCTTTTGATGGTGACCCTTTCCTGTCATGTACGTTACAGATGTTTTTCTGGTTTGTAACATAGCACTTGCTTTGGCCTTGTTGTTCTTGATTCGGGGTCAGAGAGGACTGAGAAGTCTTCAGGGGAAAAAGTCACACTTGGGCTGCCTTTTGAGCAAAGGTGAATGGACTTGGCAAACTGCAAGAGCAGTGACAGTAGATGAGCTGAAAAAGTCCTGCACTAGGGACCAGAGACCATGGACAAGCTGATTTGGTCCCATGGACAAGCCACTTAGTAAGTCTGAACTCTGATATACCCATCTATAAAATGGCTCTTATTAATGACTGCAGATTACCCATCAAGCTCAAATGAGTTAGCATATATTAAGTTTCTGCATAAAGTGAACAACCCAAAGTAACTGAGCTTACTGCTATTTAAAAAAAATTTTGGTATCTACATATATAGGAAATCACCTTTGCATCTAAAGCCTCTCTGCTTGGTTGCAATTGGCTTCCCATTCGTCCTGGCCTGATTGGCTCATTATGCAGTTAGCTCAGTTAATCTTCTGCTGGGACTACCCAGGACTCCCTTCCAGACACACACATGCACGTGCGCGCACACTTCCGTGATTAGGTCAAATCTCACATTGTCTTACAGTGTTACTGGGCTCTCCAGATTCTTGGACAGCAATACCGTAGAAATGAATATTGCTTACAGAAGACTCTTAGGCAAGCAAAACTTTATTAGAAGACACAAATGTGCATAGGGGAGAAGGTGGAAAAAAATGTTGCAGCTCCCTGAGTAGAAGAGGCAAGGTGCTCCAACAACAAAAGGGACGGTTTGTCTCATGATTACTGATAATTTCCAGAAATCATCAAATTTCTTTGATTAGTAGCAGGTGGCTCCGTGGTGGCCATCAGGAATAGGGGGGTGTCTGTGACAGGAAAGAAATGCTTGAGAATTTTCTGTGAGAATGCTCAGGAGCAGGTAGGATTAAAATTTATAGTTGAGCTTCTTGTCTTATGGCAACTGGGTGTACTCCTTAGTGTAACAGAGATAAAGTTAATCTTTTATTCCTTGTTTTTTTTAGTCTCTGGGGCTCAGGCCCCCAGGGCCTTGGTTTTTTAGCATCCAAGGACTGATTTGCCCAAGGCCATTCCTTGGTCCTTTTCTGAAATGGCTGTACTCCTGTCTTCCTGTCTCAGTAGCACAACGTACCTCTTAGCTGTAGCACTCAGCACAGTTACAATTTCACATTTACTTATGAGACCACTTGAGAAATGTCCATTTTCCCCTCTAGACTGGCCAGCTCCGTAAGGGCAGAAGCCATGCTTTTTTTTGCTCACTCTAGCGTTCTACACGTTTTCTATGTCTGATTGATGGCCCTTGATTGATGTTTCTCTAATGACTTGTGGGATGATTGAATATGCATGAAAGCATTTCAGAAGGCACAGTGATGTAAAGAACATGAAAGGAATGAACATGCCATGCTAGTGTGTTGATGAGGAGACAAGCACATCTGGGTGAGAGAGCAGTAAACGGAGAACTGATGCAGGAAAACAGATGTGGGGCATGAGAAGGGCTATCTCCCAGGTCTTGGTTGAGTCCCTGGGGCATGCCCCGCCAAGTGTGGGTCCTTGGCTTTGCGCAGGAAAGAATTCAAGTGCGAGCCACAGTTGAGTAAAGGTAGATTTATTTATAGATACACACTGCATAGAGTGTAAGGCAAGAGAAAGGCAAGGAAAAGGGGTGTGGGGATTGGTTGCTCAAGTTAAAGTAAAAGTAGGTACACACTCCATAGACAGAGTGTGGGCCATCTCCAAAGAGGAGGGAATGAAAAAGGGTGGCTAGTCATGGTGCTGCGAGTTTTTGTGGGCTCAGTAGCTTCACACGCCTATAGGTGGGACCATTCCAACTGCCCTGGGGAAGGGGCTGGGATTCCCAGGAATTGGGCCGCCACCCATTCTTTGGCCTTTTGCAGGTTAGCCTTGGGACTGTCATGGCGCCTGTAGGCATGTTATTTATCACAGTGTTACAATGAGCATATAATGAAGCTCAAGGTCTAGTAGAAGTCAAACTTCCCAACTTAATACTCAAGGCTAACTGGGAGCTGAATCTTCCACCATTTTGGTGTTAAATTGCTGTCATTCCTTGAGTGGCTGTGCCCTGCCCCCTTCCCTCCTGTCTCAGAATCATAGGAGAGGGGACTGGAAAGGGGGATTGGGTTTGATCACAGAGAGCCTGGGGTACCAGGTGGAAGAGTTTTCATGACTGAGACATGCAGTGGGGAGCTACTGAAGAATTCTGAACAGGTGTGGCATGTACAAGATGTGTGTAAAGAGCATGCATGTAGCATATAGAGTGGATGGAAAAAGAAAGGCTGAAAGTGGAAAACCCAATTAGGAATTTGTCACAATATTTCCTTTTAGAAGTCATTAAGTACCTGTTTCAGTCTGGTTCCACTAGAACTGGGGAAAAGTGGGCACATGTGAGGGATGTTTCCAAGAAAGAACTGACATTATTATTATATGACACACAGATAGAGTGGGAGAGAGAGAGAGAAGGTAAGTATCACTACAGGTGATAAAATGTTAGTTCTGGAAGGAAGGAGCCTATAGACCATTTCAGGTACATTTGGGAAGTTGAGGCCAAGAACAAGAACAGAACTGCTAGTGCTACACAGCACACATCATATGAGATGGGAATTACAAAGACAAGTTGTCCTGAATCACACCTACTGTCTTTTTACTCTAATTACTGGGGCATGTCTTTGCTACAAACAATGGAAGTGAATTACCAAGGGGATTCTGAATTCTGTTTTACATAGTTTGGGTTTGGGAAAATGATGAGACAGTCAAATAAAAATGGCAGGCATGTGGTGGGAAGGGAATCTGGTGGGTTTACATATTTTAGACTCAGTGGCACAGAAATGGTGACTTTGGATGAGCTGAAATTGTTCATTATAAGTTTAGTTACTATCCCTTCAGTTTCCCATTTTTGGAAAAAAAAATCAATGACATTCATAGAGCTTTACTGAGCACATACCATATAATAAATACTTAACCAGCCTCTTATTTAATCTTGTCATGAACCCTATGAAGGAGATACTATTACACTCATTGCTCCATTTTACAAACAGGGAACAGGATCAGAGATGTTGAATAACTTTCCCAATGTCTAATAAATTACTGGCAATCTAATGCAGAGTCTCACAATCTCAGCACTATAGAGATTTTTGGCTGGGTAATTATTTTGTTGCGGAAGGGTTGGAGGAAGATGTCCTGCACGTTGCAAGATGTTTAGCAGTATCCCTGGCCTCCACCTTCGGTGTCACTAGAACTCACCCTCCAGCTGTGTCAACCAAATAGGTCTCCAGGCATTGCCAAAGTTTCCCTGGTTGAGTTCATATAATCTCTTCTGTTAGAAATCTTCCCCAAAAGTTTCAGCCATAGTTGATATATTCTTCCTCTGTATTCTTGTGCCACTTATTGCCAAATTTTAAATAATGTTTCTGATTTTGTTTTCTATACATCTTGTCTTCCCTAGAAGCATTTAAAGCTTTTGAAGACAAAGTTGTTTACATTTAATACAATGTTGGAAACAAGCAGCTTTCACCTTTGTTTCATCTTCATTCCTAATGTCATCCCCTGTCCCCTTGACCCCCTAGTTTAGAACCTCATAATTCTTGCTTACCTAGACTGTTGAAATAATGTAGCTGGTCTCCCAGCCTATATTCTCCCCTCTTCAAACTATGTCATTCATTCCCTAACTGAAGAGTCTTCGTAAAACACCGATATGATAATGAATAAAACCTTACTCAGAAACACATCCTTAGCCTAAATGTTAAAGGTATCGCATATTCTGGTCTCAGTATTTCAAAAAGTATTTCAAAAGTGTTTTTTTTAAAATCAGTTATTTATGTGTAAGCTTGGCCTTAGTCAAAAGAAAAAAAAAAGATACTCACTCTATATGTTCTGTGGCTTTCTGTCTCCATGGTGTTCTTGTTTTTTGTTTGTTTCATAGTCCTTTGATTTCTCTCCATCCTTCAAAGCTAAGCTCAAATACGGAAGGTGTACATTCTCACATTGCCCCTCAAGCAGGGAGGGGTTCTGTCCTTCTTTAGATACCTATGGGCTTCTATCAACACTACTCTTATGCCCTTTAGCCATACCTGTCTGTTTCAGAATTAGGTATGTGCATGTATGTTTTTTTCCCTTTTGCTTCATAGGGTTTAAAGTGAAACAGACCAGTGTTTGAATCTTGGTACTCACATACTAGCCATGTTACCTTGGGTGAGTTAATTTAACTTATTAGCCCTCAGTTTTATTTCTTCACCCTTAAAAATGAAGATAAAGTAGTAGCTATCTCCTAGTACTGTTCAAAGTTCAATAAAAATGAAGGCAAAGTACTTAATATAGAGTTTCACAGATAGGAAAAATAATAAGTGCTCCATATGTATTACTTTCTAATTTTAAGCATAATCGCTATCATTGCTGTCAGTTTTCTCTAAAACAGGCAGGCGAGATCAATTTGTTCTATACTTTGCTTGGTGATGAGTGAGAAATTCACTTGTGAAGACTGACAAGGGAAGGGTCAGGAATTTAAAGCTACTGAGTGTAGAACCAATATAGAAATGATATGTGCCAATGCTAACTCTGCAGAGGAAAGCAGATTTGGGAAAGATTTTGCAATAGAAATTTGGGGATTTAGTGGATAATGAGGTAAGCTCGACTGAGAGTGCTCATAGGAGCTGATTGGAAGGTTCCCACGGTGTGGAGAGAATGCTGTGAGCTAAAGCAGATGGCACAACATCAGATTGCAGTGGGTGGAAAGTGAGCATGGAGTTTAAATGCAAAAGGCTGAATGGGAATGCATGGTTCAGGGAACATGAAATGAAACCCCAGTCTTTCAGTTTGAAGTCAACAGTTCCAGTTGGCTGCCAGAATCTGTTTCTGTACAAAGCCCAGTTTGTCCGACAGACGATGTCAGTTTGTAGTCAGAGTCATTACTCAGCTGATGGATCCATCCCAGACTTAAGTCAGAACCAAGGCTAATGCTCTCAGCGAAACAGTAGAGCAGGAAGAGATGAGATTTTGAGATCTGATACACCTGTGAGAAAGAGGGCAGACAAGCTAGGAGGCTTCAAAGGTAGGTTATACGAGGGCTATATGTATACGTGCTCTGGCAACATACAGTGTGTGGAACTATAGGCGGGTTTGTGGGGGGCCCCAGAAAATAGGGTTAATCCATATGAATTGACATTTGAGGGAGAACAGGTAATCATGATATTAATAATGGCTAACATTTATTGAGCAATTACTATATACCAGCCACTAAGCCGGGTATACATTATGTCATTTAACCTGCATAGTAACTCTGTGAAATAGGTGCTATTGTTATCCTCTTTTTAAAGATGCCTGAAGCAAGTTGCAGATTTTTAAAATTTGCCCTTCATCACGTAGGCAGCAAGTAGCAGAGATAAGATTTGAATCCAGGTTGTTCCTATTTTTATTTTTACTTTTTTTAGTTGTAGCACCTCTGCTCTTAACTACTAGAGTTGTTGGAGTTCAGAAGAAGAGACTGAAAGACATGTGGTGCAACTTTCTAATGCTATAGAAAAGCTAAAGCTCGAAGGCAGGGATTTCTGCGCTAAGTTCCTTGAGGAACCAGGCAATGGCAGAACTGGAGCGGAAGGCTCAGACCTCCTTTATATGATGCTCTCCTAGAGAGGAGGCCTGAATCAGAGGAGCAGGAGGACTCACCT
Source organism: Vicugna pacos (assembly GCF_048564905.1). Lineage (NCBI taxonomy): Eukaryota > Metazoa > Chordata > Mammalia > Artiodactyla > Camelidae > Vicugna > Vicugna pacos. Next base: position 16,560,450 of record NC_132989.1, on the reverse strand, counting down.
GACCACTTAGCTTCATATTTCTCTTGACTGGACCATGGTTGGCCCAGAGCCTGGGCAGGATAAGCCTGAAGGAGCACCTGTGTGACCAGGACATACAGATTGATAGACTGCAAATGCAGTAAGCTCGGCAGCTTGCTCCTCTGTGATGGCCAGCACAAAAGAAAAAGTGAGACAAGGGGCAGACATGCCCCTGTGGTCCTTTCATTCTTTTTCCTTACTTGAGCAGATTGCCTGACGAATGATCAATCAATCCTTATTTTACGAGAAATGGGTGCACTACAAACTTTAAATGTGCCATCATTTGCCAGTTGGAAAGAAATTTGAATACCCTTTGCAGGTGGATCCCCATCAGATATGGGGGAAAGATACTGATTTAAAATATGAAATAAACTTATATGAGAAATCATCTATCAGAAAAAAATTAAAAGCATCATAAGGCATGATAAATAAGGTGAAAACTTTTTTGCCTCAACTTCATGTTTAAGAAATGCTCAACTAGAATCTTCTTGAGAATATAGATGTCCATTAAAATCATTTTCACAGAATAATTGTTAGTTACAGTGAAAGAATTATGGTATATCATGTGGTCAAGAGCAGTAACTCACCAGCTGCCTGTGTTATTTTGTTGGGTTGAACCAGAAAGAAGGAAGCTCAGCAAAAGTCTAATGATTAATTTCTGTTGCTAACATTGTGGGTTTCCTGTTGGACCCCCAAGTGTCTCCATAGATGGGGTAACATTTCTTAATATTTAGTTTCAATAGTGGATATCAGGTACAGGGTTTCAACTTCTACTTTCTGAATGTCTATACTAATGGTCATAGAGAAGTATGCCTTATAATATTTTTGCTCTTGTTGATCTTTTTCTTTAAAATATCTCCTGTCCCAACCAGCACTGATGTTGTCATTACACTGTATTATAATTCTGACGATGATTCTGTTTAGTTACCATCTCCAGCTCTAAGCAACTACAGGTCTGGTGGGGGCAGAACCAGGTCCCTTCTGTCTCCTACAAAAATGAATTTACTCTTCAAAATCCAGCCCCACCTTAACCTACACCGTGAAGTTCCCATCAGATTTTATTTGATTTAATTGTTACCTCCCTTTGTTTCTGCTGCACTTTGTTCTGTGCGAGTAGTGCCTATTACATGGTATTATAGATGTGTCTATAATTGGATGTGTCATGCTTTTTGCCATATATTGAATTCATTTTGAACAAAACCTACCTTATTCATAGTCCCAGTACAGCACTGGTAGTCTTTTGGTGTTCTGAACTTAGTAACTAGACCTACTTCAAAAATCTCTCATTCAACTTTTCCAAAACTGATAATGATTTTACCCCTAAAATATGCCCTTCCTTTTATATCCCTCGTGTTGTCGGTGGAGCTTCCTCTATTCATTCTCACAGCCAGAACTCTGGAATTTAATCCTTTCCAGCTTTCACCATCCACTCTCTGCACCCAGCCAGTCACTAAATTCTCTTAAATTTACCTTCTGAATAACCACTGTCTCTGTTCTTGCCATTTCCGTGGCTACTTGACATAATCGAAAGTGGTCTGGTCAGTTGCTTTTCAACTGCATCTCCAGCCTAACCTTCCTTTTTAACCCATATTTAGCAAAGTAGTCAGTTAAATTCTAAAGAAAATAAATAAAATCAGATTTTTTTCCCTAAATTTCTTAAAAATTCCAAAACCCATTACCTATATAATATACCCAATACTTCCTAGCACGGCAAATAAAGATCTTTATGGTTCAGGTACTTTTTTGGGCTGATTAATGCCACAAATCCCATTTTTTTTTTCATTTCACAAACATTCATTGGTTCCTTATCTTGTATCTAGTCTCTGCTAGCCACTGGCCAAGGCACAATGTGCAATATATATTGGATGTAAAATAAGATCATATATATTGAATATCATATATCTGGGTATCATATATATTGGGCAAGGTGATTAAAATGACATAGTGAAGGCTTTGAAAGCTAATACTAGTAGAGAAGACCCCTATACAAAATCACCCATATGACTAGGTATCATATGACTAATACCACATTGGAGAAAACACACAATTTTATGGGCATGAGGGGAGAGATGTCTCTACTTTAGAAGGCCAAAGAAGACATCAGAGAAGACATGTGAGTAGTCAAGCAGGAATCTGTCAAATGGGCGGAGAGGAGAGAATCATTCCAGTGCCAGGTGACAGCACAAAGGTAAGAAGGCCCGTAAGAGCATACCATAATTAGGGAAAGACAAAGTCTAGTGTGTGAGGGGGTAGGTGGTGGTTGTGTGGGGCAGTTACCAGGGAGGAGACTGGCAAGGTCTGCTAGGCTGGATCTGAAGGAACATTTATGCAACAGTAATGATTATGAACTTTCCCTTAAAGACCTCTACAGTTCTTTATTATTCACTCAGAGACGAGTGAAACAGTAATATTTGCATGTCAAATAGATGACTCTGGTGCTCTGTGTGTGATGAGAAGGAAGACAGAGACTCTAAGCACAGAAATCAGTATACAGATAATCAAAATGACCTTGGTTTGAGAGGAATGAGAATGTGCAGTAAGGTGGTACTGATGGCCATGGAGAGCTGATGCTGGGTTCTAAAGAGATCCTCAGTTTAAGTAAACAGGACTTTGTTAAATTTAGGTATGCTCAAAGTGAAAGAAAGGAAAGAATGTGGTAAGGTAGGTGCATGCAACTGGTGAACATCATAAAAGGGAGGCATGATTCTTCATCAGGATACGCTAACCCTGAAGGTCCTTGATATTCAGTTCAACAAATGAGAGGTTTAGGTTTTGAACAATGAAACAAAACATAATGAAAAACAAAACACAGCAAAACAAAAACAGAAGTCCCTCTTCTCATTGTCATACTCATTTTTATAATGACAGATAAATGAGGATTACTGTGAACTATTTCAAGCACAGTCCAAAAATATTAAATGGAAAGTTCCCTAAATAAACCATTCATATGTTTTAAACTGTATGCTCCTCTGAGTTGCATGATGAAATCTCACACAGTCCTGCTCCATCCTGCCCTGGATGTGAATCAGCCCCTGTGACTGAGTAGGACCATATGCATTAAATTAGCTCCTTTGTCTACAGAGTTGTGAGTGGAGATAAGCTTTGTTATTTCTGGGCTGAGCACTTCACTGCAAGACCCTGCAGAGCACCCTGCCCAGGTGTTACCTGGCAGCATTTAGTCTGATGAGTGCTCTTTAGCCTGGGGCCTTGAGTCATAAAAATAAGCAGAGCCCCTGATCTACAGTGGGCATGTGATGTTTTAAGAAATAACTTTTGTAGTTCAAAGGTACTGAGATTTTAGTGTTGTTTGCAATGTAGCATAACCTACCATGTTCTCATTGATACATTTGGGTCTTATATGATCTATAAGGTGAGAAAGGTAATAACAAATATATGAAACAATATCTAATTTTGATACAAGTCAAAAAATCTTTCTAAGTTTTATCTGTATTTACAGATATTCTATGACAGTCAAAAAATAAGGATCTTCTTGATTCTCTGCAATAAAAATTAAAAGCTTTTTAACTGGTACTGGGTCAATTGTTTTGATTTTTAAAAACTTGATTAAGATATAATTGACATACAATAAACTGCACATAGTTGGATTACATAACTCGATACATTTTGACACACGCATACATCCTTGAAATCTTCACCCTAGTCAAACAGTGAACGTTTCCATAACCCTCAGACTTTTCTTTAAGGCCCTTTTAACTCATGTCTCCCACTCCTGTCTCCTTCCCGAGACTACTAATATTTTCTAGCACTATATAGTGGTTTGCATTTTCTTGCATTTTACATAAGATTGTGCAGTATGTAGTTTTTGTCTAGTTTCTCTCCCTCTGCATGATTATTTTGAGATTCACCATATTGTTGCAGGTGTGAATAGTTCTTTCCTTTTTCTTACTGAGCAGTGTTCTGTTGTATGGATGTAACACTATGTGTTTATCCACTACCTGTTGTTGGACATTTGTGTTGATTCCAATATTTGGCTATTACAATAAAATTGCTCTGAGCATTCCAGTACACATCTTTACAGAAAAGTATGCTTTCATTTCTCCAGCAGAAGGGCTGGATTAAATAGTAGGTATATGCTTAACTATATACAGAAACTGACTAATTATTTGTTTAAAGTGGTGTTCCATTCTACTGCGTATCAGTGCAGCTGTGTTTGAGAGTTCCAGTTCCTTCACATCTTCTCCAATACTCAGCATGGCTAGTCTTTAGTCATAGTCATCCTATTAGGTGTATAAGAGTATCTAACTGTGGTTATACTTCTCATTTTCTTAGTTACTAATGATGTCAAGCATCTTTTCATGTGTTTACGTGCTGATTTTCTTTTTGGTCAAATATCTGTTCACATCTTTTGCCCATTTTAAAATTTGACTTGGAATCCAGTTCCTATTGTTGAGTTTTGAGAATTTTTTGCAAAGAGGCATGAGAAAATTTGGGAGGGGGGCTGATGGACGTGTTTATTACATTGTGGTAATGGTTTCACATGTGTATACGTATATCCAAAATTATGAAATTGTACATTTTAAATATTTAGGGTATGTCATTTGTATCTCAAAAGAAAGAATATGTGCATATTTGTAATACCATATATTTATAATGAACAAGTAAACTTAGTTAATTGAAATTACAACCTTGTAAATGAAAATGAAGTGGTTAATTGAGTAGTTGATTCACATTTATCCCTTCAGGTTGAGATTTTGCTGTATTATTCCTAGCATTGAAATATCTAAGATTGTTGAGTTTCTCAATTATACTATATTTATAAAAACTCAGTAGTACTGAAGAAGCGCTTATTTGTTAAATCAAATAGTTAAAATACTTCAAAGGGAAATTAAGTTGGTAGATGGACTTTTTAAAATTTTAGGATATTTACACAACATTGTGTGTATATATATATGTATATATATACATATATATATACAAATATATATATACACATACAAATATATATATATACACACAAACACACACACACATATATATATATATATATACACACACACACACACACACAAAATCAAAAACAACCAAAACTAACCTATAATAACAAAAAAAATTTAGGATATTTAATTGACTAAGTTTTAAAAAGATAGCAAATATTTTTTAAAAAGCTATTTCAATGTTATAAAACAAAGAATGTTACTCACCATCCAGTTTTACAAGGATTAAGTCATTAGCAACTGCAGTCGCTGACCAACAGTGTACCCTGAAAGAAATTTGGACAAAAAACAGAATGAGGCACTCTGTGCTTTGGAAAAAACAGGCCCCTTAGATAGTTAGATATATGTCTCAGGAAGAATTCTAATAAACCCAGATTCATACATCTTTCCATACATAGAAAAGCACTAAAATCATTAACTGAGATATCTGTTCCTTATGACTAACAGTAATCTTTTACTGAGATGTGTGCTGGACTGCACATATTCCCTAGCCAAAATTTTGTATATATATGTATGTGTATATATATAGGCTTCTCCCTCTACTCCTTTGAAGCAGTTCCCTCAGAGCTACTGAGAGGCTGTTGGCCTCTGTAAGGTCCCTGAATAAAACTGAAACTCACAACTCTTTTATTAAATTTTTTTTAAGTTGAAGTATAGTTGATTTAAAATGTTGTGTTAGTTTCAGGTGTACAGCAAAGTGATTTAGTTATACATGTACATGCATTGGTATATTCTTTTTCAGATTCTTTTCCATTCTAAGTTATTACAAGATACTGAATACAGTTCCCTGTGCTATATAGTAGATCCTTGTTGTTTATCTATTTTATATATGGTAGCTCGTATCTGTTAATCCCAAATCCCTAATGTATCCCTCCCCCACTTTTCTCCTTTGATAACAATAAGTTTGTTTTCTATTTTTATTTCTATCTGTGAGTCTATTTCTGTTTTGTAGATAAGTTCCTCTGTATCATTTTTTTAGACTCCACATATAAGTGATATCATATGATACTTGTTTTTCTCTTCTTGACTTACTTCAATTAGTGTGATAATCTGTAGGTCCATCCATGTTGCTGCAAATGGCATTATTTTATTCTTTTTTATGGCTGAGTAGTATTTTTTGTTTGTGTGTATGTATATATATATACACACACATACACACACATGCACCATATCAGCTTTACATAATCATCTGCTGATGGGCATTTATGTTGCTCCTGTATCTTGACTATTGTAAATAATGTTACTTTGAACATTGGGGTACATGTATCTTTTCAAATTAAGATGTTTTGTCTTTTCTGGATATATACCTTGCTGGATTGTATGGTAAGTCTACTTTTAGTTTTTTAAAGAACCTCCATACTGTTCTCCCTAGTGGCTGCACCAATTTACATTCCCACCAACACTGTAGGAGGGTTCCCTTTTCTCCACACCCTTTCCAGCACTTATTATTTGTAGACTTTTTGATGATGGCCATTCTGACTGGTGTGAGGTGATGCCTCATTGTAGTTTTGATTTGCATTTCTCTAATAATTAGTGATGTTGAGCATCTTTTCATATGCCTCTTGGCCATCTATATGCCTTCTTTGGAGAAGTGTCTGTTTAGGTCTTCTGCCCATTTTTTGATTGGGTTGGTTTTTGTTTTTGTTTTTGTTTTGTTTGTTTATTTGTTTTTTTGATACTGAGCTATATAAACTGTTTATGTTTTGGAAATTAACCCCTTGTTGATTGCATCATTTGCGAATATTTTCTCCCATTCTATAGGTTGTCTGTTTGCTTTCTTTATGGTTTCTTTCCTGTGCGAAAACTTTTAAGTTTAATTAGGTCCCATTTTTTTATTTTTGCTTTTGTGAAACCCACAACCCTTATATTGTGCTTTTTGTGTGTGTGCGTGCATTTTTTCAGTCAACAAAGTGACTGAATTAACCAAATTTTAAATTTGGTTAATATAAAATGTTTTATAAATGGAACAATTAAATTGATTAATTTAACTTAATTGCTTAAAAGGTAACCTCCAAGATTTTACTGCCTGAGGTAATTTTAATCTAGAGAGAAAAGTTGTTATTCTGTGGCCTCTACAGCAGACCTCAAGGTGCAGAAAATAAAGGTTTGATGATAGAACAAATAACCTCACGGCTTTTAGTACTGACCCGGAAAACCACAAATTTAATAGCACAAAGGCAGATGTGTTTTTTTTCTCCTCACTTCACACTATGTCCATCTCCTCCAATTGTCCTTGTAGGTAAGCAAATTTTGTCACCCCAAATTTTGTCTCTTTGGCATGAGGATTAATTTAGGATGATTATTTTTAAGAAACAGAAGTCTTTCTTTTTACCTCTCCCTTAGCTGCCTAAAGAATTTAGATAAAGAGCCTGTTCAGGAACAGTTATCACAAGAGATATCTGCAAAGAGTATGAGCTAGGTGTGGTGGGGGAAACTCAGGCAGGGCCTAGAGATCAGAGTCTATTCTGTGTCCTAATGTCTTTGCATGGCCCAGCAAAGATTTGTTTACCAAACATTTGCTTTTCCATTACCAAGTAAATTGCCTTTCTCCCCTTTAAAGTTCCAAACCACTACCCCCAACATCCTCTATTGTCTTTAGCTGAAGGTGGTATTTAAGCTGAGGACTAGGGCCATTTGGGCAAGTTACTCATTTTTACTGGGTCTCTTCCTTGTATTCGTGATATTCAGCTTTTGTTTGATTTTTCTCATGTTAATCTGTCTCATGTCAATTTAATTCTTAGAACAGTCTGAAGAACCTAGAAGGGAGAGGAAAATGTCTTCCTCCATGACACATGCATATACATGAAACACATACATTAATTCCTGTTTTCAAGGAGGAAAGCAAAGCCCTAGAAACCAGATTGGAAAGGATATTGCTTGAATGTCTTGTAAGAAGTTTGGACTTTCATTAAAGAGGGTATTTTGAAGGTATTTAAGCAGAAGGATACTTGATCAACGTTGTTCTAAGGAATATTGTTTTGATAGTTGCTTGACAGGATTAGAATTAGGAAGGACTGTTAACAAATAGTGAGACCCCTAAACTAGGAGCCTACCAAAGTGTGGATCCTTGCCCCCAGCTGTGAAAGCATTCACAGCAGAGGCAGAGGGACAAAGTGAAAAGCTGCTTTATTGCTCAGAAGAGGAAAAGGAAAAAAAGGTGCTCAAATGAGGAAAAGGCATTAGTGAGGAGCCATCAGCCAAGGTGGCTGGTAGAGATGGCCTCAGCTCTGAGTCTGGCCATGTGGACTTTTATGGGAGGCTTGTGCCGTCACGTCCTCCTTCAGGGTGTGATGGAGCCAATCCAATCCCTGAACCAGCTTTTCTGGTTGTTGTCATGGCAATCATCAATTGGTGTTGTGTTACTTAGCATGCTAATACATTATAATGAGTGTCTAACAAGGCTGAAGGTCCACTGGAAATCAAATCCTCTGCCATCTTGGGCTTAGTTGGTTCTAACAAATTCTTTTCTCTTTGCACCTGCTCTTGAGACTTAGATAAAAGTATTGGTTTCTATTTAAGGGAGGGGCAGGAGTATGGACCTGGGGGCAACAGCCTAAGTAATGAAAAGAAAAGTTGCTTTTAATCAGAATGCCTATAATCTGGTGGACCCAGTGCTGCCCCCAACACACACACACACACACACACGCACACACACACACACACAAATTCTCTGAAGATTCTTTTCAGCCATGAAAGTTTTAAAGGGAAATAGGAAAGTCATCTCAGTTAATCACTGAGATAGGCAGTCAGAGTTGTCACCATCCCCCAGTGCCTACAGGCTTGTCCTAATCAACTGCTTGAGCCTGCAGGTGATTTAGGGCGCATTGGGAGACTTCAGCTTTTCTATACACGAGAGGCAGGGGGAGGGTGTGGGACTATAGGGTTCCCTCTTGATGTCAAGACCATACACAGATGAGAAGTAATTTGGTGAGAACTATTGGTTGTCTGAACTGGATTGATGTCATAGAAATACAAAGCAAAGGATAGGTTTAAGAAATAACTCAAAAGGAAACCTTAAAAAGACTTGGTCACTGATTGAACCTGGATACCAGAGATAGGACAAACTCACAAGAGTTCATGCTTTGGTGATTGACTCCCTTAGAGAACTCAGAAGTCAGAGCATGAACTGACTGGGATGGTGAACAATTATACTATTACTATAAAATGTATAGCCTAGTGGACATATAGTTGTGAATATATTGATTGTATATCCACAAACTGGTAATCAAAGAAAAAGAAATCAACCCATCAGCCCTGTAGATTGTGACAGTGCCTTCTGTCTTATGTAGTACTATAGTTCATATGTGGTGAAAAAAATCCGTATATAAGTGGATCCATGCAGTTCAAACCCTGTTGTTCTAGGGTCAACTGTAATGTAATCCTTTTATAGATCACACATTTTTACCAGGTAAATTTACAATTTCTTCTAAATGTGTATTGTTAACAACATTTCCAAGTACCTCTTTGGATTTTGCTGCTCTTGGCTGCATGATCCACTTTCCTCTCCCTTTCCCCATGGTCATGAGGTCTTCTTTTCCTTTGAGTGCAGTAAGTCCTCTTCTCATCTCTTGGCAAAAATGCAATCTTAGAGGAGTATTTATAACTGTGTCTGAAAGCAAGTCTATAACTTTAATTTTAAGCAACTGAGATGAGGTGGTTGGTTCTCATCCCTGTCTCATGAGCATTGATTTTCTTCCTCCCAGCAAAGCAGTTAAAAAATAATTTAATAGAGGATATGATTATTATTTTAAAGCTCTGAATCTGTGATAGTACTTGCTACCACAGAAGCTCTAAACAGTTGAACAACACAAAATAAATCATGGGGAAGCTTTAATTTAATGAAAAAAAAATCACCATGCTTGGGACTGATGACAAGATACTTTCCCTGTCCTTCACCTGTGCAAAGAGGGGGCTAAGGACAGATTAGCACTGGTATTCCTTGACCCCGATAAAGAAAACATAGCTATGTGGGGAAGCAGGGTGCCTAGCAATTTTAAATGTGTTTAGAAATTCTCAAATGGGTGGAAAGCAAAGTAGGGTAGAGATTAGAGGTTTGAGTGGAACTAGAAGGCTGGAAAAAATAAAGATTTTGACTCTGAACACTATTTTGAATCTGAAGTCTGTTCTTTACAGAAACCAGATTACTTTCCTACTATGGTGGTGGTTTTGTTTTTGTTTTAAACTACCAAAACTAAGACTTGGGGAGGTCAGGTTTCACCAACAAATCTTTATCCTTTTTGAGTAAGACCCCTAAGGGTATAGGAAGGATTATACTAAAGCTTACTCAGTCTCCCTGAGTGATCAAGACTTGAAGTCCAGTTCTAGTCACAGGGTTCAGCAAACTTTTTTTTATTTAAAGTTTTTAGTCAATAGTTTTGGCTCTGTGGGTTGCAACTGCTCAACTCTACTGTTTTAGCACTAAAGCAACTATAGGCAATACTTCACTGAATAAGTGTGACAGTCTTACAATGAAACTTTATTTACAAGACAGACAGCAGGCCAGATTTGGCCTATGGGCCATAGTTTAATGATCTCAAGGAACTGAAAGAGCATTGGCATAAAAATCAATATGATGGTGGTCTGGTCTTAATCCTGCTCTTGGCCAAGTATGTGACTTCAAGAAATCTCCTTTCCTTCTCTGGAACTTAGAGTTAGTATTGATTGAACATTCCCTTTGTTGCCATGCCATTATGAGCCTCCTCTATTTAATGCTTACAGCAGCCTGACACACAGGTGCCATTATTAGTGTAGAGCACAGCTAGTGAGTTTCAGAGTGACACTTCACACCCAAGTGTGTTTATCTCTAAAGCTCATATTCTTAATCATAACCAGAGTGTCTCCTAGTAAAGTGGTGGATTTGAACTTAATGTTCCCTAACTGCTCTTCTGTAGTTTTTGTTGGAAATGAGAGAGTTCTGGGTAGGATATTTCCTTTTTTTTTTTTTCTGGTCTGGTAATTGGGGCTCTTCTTAAGAGACTTGCTGAATTTCTTTTGTTTTGTTTGTAAGCCCTAAGCTTGTTTTTGCACTTGGTCAACTACTGGAATGACAGACTTTAAGGAAACACTGATGCCTCTCTGCTAAAAACAAGGTTAACCAAGCTTCTCCACCCTCTGCAGAACGCCTCGCCTATGACAGGCTGCCTCTTGCTAGTAATGACACTTGAACTTTAACTCAGAATTTGTGTGTTCCACTTTTTAAGAAACAGTATTGCTTTTTTCCCCAGCATTACATCTTTATATTTCTAAACTAATAAGAGATAAAGCACAGACATTCATTAAGAAAACCACTCAAAGGCCTCTAGGGGGCCACACGTAATTTTTCTATTCAAGACCTACAGGTTGTCAATATTCATTAACAGGGCAGTAAAAATGTAAATACAGTAATTAGCGTCTGCTCATTTAAAAACAATATTCCCCATGAAATAGCTTTAAAAATCAGATTATGTGTGTGGATAGGCAGGGAAATCCAAAGCTTTAGAACCTAAGTAATATATGGAGCGATGTGTATGTAGTAGATGTTCAAGAAATGACAACATTTGTTATCTTTTTGTGCCATTGCTGTTAGTTTAAAGAGAATTACATTTGATGAAATTATCCATTTAGAAGAGATGCAAAATTTATAAAGCCAGCTAGAAAATAATTTGCAAGATTGTGTTACTATGTTTGTGATAGAATGGGTTTTGATCTATTGCCTTTAAATATTTTGATATTTAGTTGAAATCTCTACTAGGGAAAAAAATTCTCTAAAGAAATTTCTTCCCTTAAAAAGTGAATATTAGAAGGGGATGGATGTCAGGAAATAAGTGATATGGAAGGTGAAACTTGAAGGATAAGGAGAAGTAGGGCCAGGGAAAGAGGAGGTAAGTAGTATTCAAGATAAAGACTATTCTAGAATCTAGTTGAGAAGGAGAGAGAGATGGAGAATAAGATAAGAGAAAAAAAATTCAGACAGAGCGCATGGAATCTGTTAAAAGTCAGGGGGAAATGTTAGAAAAAGAGAAGAGAAGCTGAGAAAGGAAGAGGAAGGCAGAGGAGAAAGGGGATGAGAGGGCAGAAAAGGGAACAGAGAAGAAATGGATGGAAAGCTATGGCAGAGGGAAAAGAGTGGGATGAACAAAGACTCGAGGCCGGAAGGAGACGGGTGGACGGGAGAGCAAGCACAGGGCCAGTTAGTGAGAAGGAGAAAGAAGAAACTCAAGGAAGGAAAGAAACGGGGAGGAGGAGGAATGTGAAAACAGATTACAGGTGGCCCTCCCTAACCTCCTTTTTTTGAAGTTTCCCCTCCCACACAGCTTCTTCACTTCCTCTTCCTTCTCCTCTTCGCTTCTGTCAATTTTCACACTTGACACCAAAAGGGAGCCGGCAGGTGAGATACTTGAAAGTAGGGCAGAAAGGCTTCTGGGAGGAAGGCAGTAGTCACTGTGTCTCATGACCTCCTCCGGGACGGCAGATGAGTTGCAATGTACATCCTGGCTTTGATTGATGACTTTGCCGCTGGCATGAAGGAGTCTCCCAGGTTCAGCAGAAAAGGGGACAGAGATCAAACTGGGAGACTTCTCATGCCCTTGGTGACAGGTAGTGGTGCCATCTGGGTAAGTATTTGTCATTCTTGGGCCAGAACCAGAAATAAGCTGGCATCCTGGTCTCTTAAGACCTCAGTTTTGTCTTTCCTCTGCCCCTTCAGTTCTTTTATGATTTAAGAATGGTTTTCCCAATTCCTGGTGTCTCACCTCTGACTATACATATGTTCAAAGTCTCATTTTCAGGAGTTTTGCCCCTGGGGCCTTTTTAACTCTCTCATTCACCATACTCGTTGGCCAAATATTGATGCTGCTCTAGATGCCAGACATGTGGTACATAATGAGAGTAAAATTAAAAAAAAAAAAAGATGGAATTTCTGCACCTAAGTCGTTTGTAGTCAGGTGAGAGCCTGCAGTAATTGCCAGGGCAGTCACAGCACTGCCTGGGGAGTGGGAAGCAGTGTGCTCCTCGGGGGCTTGGTGGGTTATCTCATCCAGCCTGCGGGGATGAAAATGATAAGGCAGTGAAGGTCAGGAAGAAAGTAAGACAAAAATTAAAAGTTGAAAGGTTCATAGGAGTAGAGTCAGGGAAAGAGGAGAAGGAAAGTAGTGTTCCAGGCAAAGAAACAGCACGGCTAATTGGGGAACAGAAAGGAGAGACAGGTATGGTTCGAGGATGTGTGCCATGGAGCAGAGGCCTGTTGGTAAATCTCTTCTCAAAAAATAAATAAATAAATAAACTCTTTGTTTATAACTTTTGCCGATTTCTGTGGTGTCAATATTCCCACCAAGGCCAAATTCCAGCTGTCGACAGTTTCCCAGCTTGCTCAGACATTCCTAAGTATTAACAACTGTTTCTCAAAGGCCAGTGGAGCCAGCTGTAGCACAGCAGAAGGAAGCTGTAGCCAGATCAGGATGGATCCCCAAGCTCTGGACTTTTCCCCAGAGATTCTGAAAGATAACAAATCTGAAAGTGGCATGGTCAATCTTTCCTTGAGAAAGATCATGCCACCAGCTCTGTAGGGGAATGGATTGAGGCAGGGCAAGGATAAGGCCAGAGGCAGCCCCTTAACTAGCCTTCCTGAGCTCAAACCTTGACTCTGCTCCTTCTGGCTATACGAACTTGAACAAAACACTTAACCTCTCTGGTCTTTTGTGTTTCTTTAACCAAAAAGTATTGCTAATATTACACAGGTTTTTGGGGTGAGCATGGAAAATGATTCTAGGGAAACACTTTGTTAAATGTGGAATTATTAGTTTATTCTTCCTTTTCTATCTCTTCCTCTGTCTATCCCCCCACTCCCCTGAATGCTAGAGAGAGCATTACATTGGAAGCAAGAACACCTTGGATCTGCACACGCTTGACCACGAACCTAAGTCTCTGGTCCTTTGTTATGTCATGAATTAGATAACTACCTCCTAATTTTGAAGGCACAAAAACATTTGCTGAAAAGTAAAACAAATGAAAATGATTGACTGATCTCCTCTATGTCTTTTGCAGAGAGGATTGTTTGGTTGAGATGATTGAAAACTGGTGCTCCCCTGCCCCACTATTCTTTTTTAGCAAGGCAGGTGATGAGTGAGCAACAGTGAAGCAATATTAATTCTGACTTAGTAGATAAGAAAGTAGCCTGTAGACAGAGTACACTATGAAACAGAATGAAATCCTGCTCCATTTATTTACTAGGTGATTTAAATCTTGGAAATCCTGCTGCCTACGTTAATGTTTTCCTTGGCTGGTAAATCAAATACTTTTGCAAGGTATCTATCAGAATTGGTTTATGGTTTTTAGACATTTGATTTAACACAGTGGTTTCTGCTTCCGCCATCGTGAAGTGGAATTGTTGTCTCAGGTTTTAAAGACTCACCAGGACAGACATGGACTGATTGTCTTTGGAGATGGGAAATCTCTCAAGGTGTGCAAGTGGACTGCAGGGACATTTCTTGCCAAGACAAGAGAGCAGGAGTCTTGAAACTTCTTGTGTGTGCTGTAGACAGCTGGGCCGATGTGGAAATGCCTGTGGTCTTCTTGGAATGCTTTTAAATGCATAACATAAAATACATAGGATTATAAGGAAACCAATTGTATTGAAATGTGGTTTTCAATATATGGCAAATTTGTGATCTACTAATTTGCTTCTTTTTAATATGCTAGCAAATAATCAGATGCTCTAATAACTACCATAATCTCTAAGTGGCAAAGAATGTAAATATTTCGAGCAATATAGTGTGAAAATTGCCGTGATTTCTATTAGTGACAGTCAGAGTACTGTTTATACTCCTGTCTATAGAATAATTAAAATGTATGCTAAATTTTAGTTTGAGATTAATCAGAGCATTAAAAAATGTTTAAAGCAAATTATTGAAAGTCATAAACCATAAAGGTTAAGACCTCCTTTAGATTTGGGTGGTGGGGTCTGGGGAAGATTAGATTAGATAAACCTTAGAGTTTTGTTTGTTTAAATATTCTCTAGATTTTATAATCTGTGGTCCTAGAAGATAAAATACATCACCTTCCTCAGCCAAGGTAACGTTTGCCGATAAAATAACGATTGGAAGTAGTAGGAAAATGTTCTCAAAGACGTGCAAACAGAAGTGAAAAGTCTCGTTACCTGGCTTTGAGGAACGTATCTTTGCCCTGAGCTGGAAATCCTGGAGCACTTGGGTGAGCTGTACACTCCGGGAAAGTTCCTTCCCTAAGTGGAGCTTGGGATCATCCTTGTGAAGGGGAGGCCAGCTCACCGGAATTAATAGTAAGGAAACCCACACCCAGGCATAAACACTGACCTCTTCAACGTATAGAGCAAAGTGGAGTCGGAAAGGAGGGAGGAGCTCCAGAATTCTCAGGTATCAGCAGGTGCTCCTGCTTGTGGCATAATTTTGGAATTGTTACATCAAGCTTAAACCCTATACTTTCTAGATGTTGGGTGTTCCTATCTATTCAATGAAAGCTTCCAAAGGGCATAACCTTCAGAAGATCTTCAGTCATGTGCACTTACCAGTAACATTTTCATCCTTTCGCCATAATGATGCCATAAATGTCAGAAGGCAGAGTAGCTCAGTCATGTGTTAACAGGCAGTAGGCAAAAAAACACAAGGAAATGCACAATTGTTGGCTCCATCTCAGCCTACTGGTACTGACTCAGTACTGGGTGGAGCTAAAGAGTTTGATTTTTACCAGCATCCCAGGTGATTTTGATGTAGGTAGACCATGGACCACATTTTGAAAAACACTGGTTGAGTCATTAAAAGTGCAGGCTTTGGAGACAAAGGAGTCTGGGATCAGCCCTTTCATCTGTCATTACTTATATACCTGGAACAAATTGCTTAACCTCCTTTGAGTTTCAGTTTCCACATCAGTAAAATGGTAGTGGTGATGATGATGATGACAATGATAATAATAATAATACCTACGTTAGGGGCTTTCTGATGATTAAATAAGATTGTATTTGTATTGTGTCTGAGTACTTAAAACATGGGCTCATATTTGCTGTTACTAATTTTTAACTAAGCTTTGAGTCCCACTTTTAAATGATTAGATTTTCCTTTACAGAGAATTGTCTGTCATATCTTCAGCAAATACATTTTGTAATTAGTTAGCTGTTAGCCTTCTGGCCTTGTCAGAGCTGCACTTGGGAAACTTAGCCATGCGTCTCATCTATATCTTTGCACAATTTTATTTTTCAAGTGGAATATAATGCCTATAATACTTAGGGTCTGTGTTACAGGGTTAACAATAAAGATTCTCCATGCTACTGCCATTAAGATGAAAGTATGCATAAGCTTATTTATTATATTTATTATTTCTCATCATGTATGTATATATTTGACCCAGGGTACTGGACGATCCTCCCATTCTACATTATAGAGGATGGGAAGAAGAATTTGCGTTGTGATAACTTCCATGTCTGTCTCCAGCCCTCCACCCCCAGCACACTCACACTCATGAATCTGTCGGTACACTCACTGTCTAGAACTCTACTCAGCATGGAGCACTTGCTCAGTCACTGCTTATTAAACTGATAAATGAACTTTGTGAATGAATGACAAAAAATAGGCTGTTATTATAATGCTTACATCCTTTACTCATGGTTGTTTTCTGTCATTGGAGTTAACAAACCGTGGAAATGTACTTACTGTATCGTCACTCTAAAATGTCAGGTATGGGCTTCAATTTTAAAGGAATTTGTAAGCAAATGCTATTATCTAATCTTAGGACTTCCACTGAAACATTCCTTTGTGTGGGTCCGGTCCCCACGCTGGGGACAAGTGTTGGCCTCTTGTGACCAGTGTTGTTTCCTCCTCAGCCTGTATTCCACGTTCCTCCTAACAGAAGGCTGAGTCTGTTTTCTGTTCATCTCTGCAAGGAGCCCTGTGTCTCTAGAGAAGCTGACCTTGCCCACGGTTCTAGGCTGGGCCTCACTGACATGAGGGAAATACCATTCCCCCAGCTAGTGATTGGCTCAGGGGTGGCCTGAACTCAGCTCAGGCCAATGCAGCGCCTATGATGCACTTCTGGGAAAAGCTCCTCTCTCTGATAAGGTTGCTTGAGAAAGAGAAGGTCTTTTCCTCCTCTGGCTCCATGCCTGGAGCTGCTGTAGCTGGTTGGCCCCCTGCCTGAGGATCATGCAAACTGTGCTGTTGAGTCACCCGTCTTGAAGCCTGCTCCACCTCGGAACTTCCTGTTACGTGGAATAATGACTCCCCTCTGATTAAGATCTTGTCATTGAGGCAGGCTCCTTTCAAACCGGCCACTTTGCAGACTGTGTTAACATAGTGGTTCCCAGGGAAGGGGATGGAGTTTCTGGGGGGACGAGGGGTTTCTGAGGTTTAGCAAATTGCTAAGGAGTCCGTCTGCACGTTCGGCATTTTGGGTGCTGTGGAAGAGACAATTTCTGACTTGTGGAATCCTAAAAATTATTTGATAATTTTAAAAACAGGGTGCTCTGAGAATATCAGAGAGTAATGAAACTGACAGATGTGAGAAGTAAAATTTATGTTTCAGAAAATGTCCTTAACTAGTAGTCAGGCCTTTAGTCCCCATACAAAGGACTTCAGGTAATATACTTAACCTCTCCAAACATTAGATACCTGTTTGTAAATTGAGTAAAATACATCACTGACTTGTCTCCTGAGCAGTGCTGTTGTGAGGATGAAATGAGATACAGCAAATAAAAGGGCATTGTAAATAAAAAAGCACATCCCATGTGGACTAGGTGGTTTTGTTGTGATATGATTGCTAAAGCTAATAATTTATTCATAAAGATGTCCCCCACCAACCCATCTCCAGATTGGTTCTTTGCCACAGCTATCCACGTGGTAATTTGAGAAATTTTCCCCTTTTCAAAGTTTGCCAGTGTTTTCATTTACATGAAGTGACAACACTTCAGCATGAAAATGTCACTTCATCAAATCTTGAACTCCTAGCTTCTACCAGACGTTGTCTACACTCAGAAGATTATAGATGATTATTCCTGCCCATCTATAACCTGACCACATCCTCTGTTCAAAGACTTTTAATTCACAGGCTTTCTATCTGGGATTGGTCCCTGAATCCCAGAAGGGAAAGATGTACACATATTTTTTTCCAGAAAATTCTCAGAGGTCTAGGAAAAATAAACAAAAACAAAAGGAAAATTCTTTCATTCTTGTTAAAAGGTAACTTGAAACTTCAATCACAACACAGAATGCTGAAATAGACTACTAAGCGTTTACACTCGTTGGCCTGGGAGGTGCAGTGGTATGAATGTCAGATGTGTGCACCTTGGCAGATGCACGCAAGAGGGAAGGGAAGAAGACGACTTTTCACAGGAAGTAAAATTAGGGCGGGTATAGTACACCCTAGAGGAGGACAGGGACAGCTGAATCAAACTGGGCACAAAGAGCTAAAGTAGAAATGTATGTGAATGCACACATATGTACCTGCACACACCCACCTACCCATCCATCCGTGCATGTAATACATGCATGCATCCCTACACATATACACATGTACACATACAAGCATATCCACACATATATAGCACCTGGAATTCTGTAATTACGGAGTAATATTAATACAGAATATAAACTATGGCAAAATACATGATCTCTTATTTTCCTTATAAATCTGAGGCTTAGAGATTACTAGTATTTTCATATGAATGAAGGAACTGAAGCTCAGAAAGATTAACTGACTGATCTAAGGCTGCAGAACTGGTCAGGCTGAGTTGGAATTTTCCCTGATATTTTGGACTCAGAGTTCAAGACTTGTTCCATTCTGTCTGGGATCATAGAGTCCTGTCGGTTTCTAGGAATCTTAAAGTGATTTAGTCTAACCTACCTTTAATTTAAGGACTAACCCTAATCCTACGTTTCATTAATTAGTTGACCAAGCTCATTATTTTATACTCTAAATAAAATGAAAGGAAGACAGGAATACAGTTACTATAGCCAGTGGGGTATGTAAAATTTTCACCATCCCCTCCCACCAACAAATTCTTCACAATGCTAAGAACACAATTATCATCCTAGTATCTTACTTTCATTTTTGTCTAGTTCATAAATGACTGGGTTTTATACCACGCTAATTACAACAAACAAACAAACAAACAAAAAAACAAGAAAAACTTCAGTTACCTAACTCCTAAGGGAAGGAAGAGCACATTGGGTGCTTAGGCCCCAACTTTGACAGTGACTCACTGTGTGACCTTGGGCAAGTCATTCTTCTTTCTGTGTATCAATTGCATCATCTGTAACCTGAGGGAGTTACATGAAATGACCTTTAAGGCCCTTCCTACTCAAAGGTTCCCTACCACTCTGAGGAACTGAATATGTCTCCAAGTAAGGGCACAGAATGAGTGGCTTCTGGAGGTTTCTTGTCCCCTTACGACTTTTCAGTAAAAAATGGCAAGGGTTGGACAGAAGCGTCCATATGTATTGTCCTCTTCAATGGAGTTGATTGTTTCTGCTTCTCTGGGGAAACGTCAAATGTTGGCATGACTGAGCCAAAACCAGTTGGGGAACCCTAGACTGCCCTTGGCGGAACATTTATTTTACCGCAGTCTTCCAATCCCATTAACAAAGTCTTTCCTTTCCTGATTCCTGTCCAGGTCCACCCAGGGATCTTACTCACTCTACTGTTATTTCATTCTTTGTTTCTCTTTCCATCAATTATATAATTCCATTTAAACCTACTGGGTTGTAGGTTCTGGATCACTGAATGTGGCTGCTTCATACACTGAATGGATTGTTACTCTAGTTTATGGGCTAATGTAGTAAAAAGAGGTGGTTAGTAAGAGTGAGGAGGCTGATAACATTTTAGCCTCAGGCAATTATACAGAACTGGACTTCTGTGTATTTCAACATGGTGATGGTTTCGACTCCGCATTTTGTTTTCCATATTTCTTACCTAACTTAAGCGCATTCAAGGAGAATTTAATGTACAGTGTTTTGGTGTTGGAGTCAGGAAACCTGGGTCTGGCTGTGGTTTTGCCATCTGCTTGCTATATTAACACAGACAAGTCAAAGTAATTGTCTGTGCCTCTGCCACCCTCAAGTAGAGAAAGGACTTACGACCTATGTGGTGTCAATTTCACAGAGGTTTTGAAAGGATTAAATAGATGATGTGTCAATATAATTCCAAGCATAGCCTGGTTAACTTTAGTGGGATTTAATAACTGGGAGAGGCTGGAACCTGGAACTGCATTCACCCACTTGGATGGGACAGTGACAGGCAGGGACTCAGCTGCAGTTGGTACAGTTAGGAATTTTAGAGCAGCCAATACAGTTAAATATTTGTAAGAAGAGTATAGTCAAAGGCAGGTGGTGCTTAAGATAGACTGCCTGGGTGAAGAGTTAAGACCATGGCTCTTAAAGTTTAACAGACCTGATTTCAGATCTACTTATTAACTGTGTAACCTGAGTAAATATTTTACCTCCCCAAACCTCAGTTCACTTATCTGTAAAATGAAAGTATTAATATTTTCCCTACAGTATTGTTGTGAGACAACACATATAAAGCACTTAGCAATCTCCTGGACAGAGTAAATTGTATTGCTATTGCCACTAAATTGTTAGTGATAGGGGAGATTAGTATTAAATTTAGGGGGAATGGTTTCTCATAGAGGAGGCAAAGCATTATGGCAGGAAGTTGAGAGGACATTACTTGGGCATCCAGTCAAGTGACGGAATCAAAGAACTCTATCAGTAAGTAGCTGGGCTCCACCAGATATTCTGAGGCTGAAGGGAGGTAGAGGGGAAGCAATGCAAATCCCCAAGCTTAGAAGAGGCTGGGAATTTATTTGGGTAAATAAAACCAAGGGTCAAACAGAAGTCATGTTAGCTCTGTTGGTCCCAAGGGGTAAAGGAGAATACTAAGAAGAGTACCTTATGGGAGTCCTAAGGCACAAAGCTGGAATGACTCTAAATCAGGAGTTCTGAAGCCTTGACAGCTAGTCGAAGAACACAGCAACCAAGAAGTAGCTGATGTCTGATGAAAAGTCTCTGAAGAATCTGGAATTGATAAAGCAATACTGAAGAAAAAGAATGAAGCTAGAAGCATAACCCTCCCAGTCTTCAGACAATACTACAGAGTTATAGTAATCAAAACAGCATGATATTGGCAAAAAAATCCAGACATATGGATCAATGCATTAGAATAGAGAGCCCAGAAACATACCCACACACCTACAGTTAATTAATCTTCAACAAAGGAGGCAAGAATATACAATGGAGAAAAGACAGCCTATTTAGCAAGTGGTGTTGGGAAAGCTGGACAGCCACACGTAAATCAGTTGCACTCCCTCATAACCTACACAAAAATACATTCAAAATAGCTTAAAGACTTAAACATGAGACAAGACACTATAAACCTCCTAGAAGAAAACATAGGCAAAACATTTTCTGACATAAATCTCAACAATGTTCTCTTAGGGCAGTTTACCCAGGCAATAGAAATAAAAGCAAAAACAAATAAATAGGACCTAATTAAACTTATAAGCTTTTGCACAGCAAAGGAAACTATAAGCAAAACAAAAAGACATCCTACTGGATGGGAGAAAATATTTGCAAATGATGCGACAAAGGCTTAATTTCCAGAATATATAAACAGCACATAAAATTCAATAATGAAAAAACCGAACAACTCAATCCAAAAATGGGCAGAGGACCTAAACAGACACATCTCCAAAGAAGGCATATAGATGGCCAACAGGCATATGAAAAAGCATATGAAAGGATGCTCAACATCACTAATTACCAGAGAAATGCAAATCAAAGCTACAATGAGGTATCACCTCACACCAGTCAGAATGGCCATCATTCAAAAGTGCACAAATGATAAATGCTGGAGAGGGTGTGGAGAAAAGGAAACCTTCCTACACTGCTGGTGGGAATGTAGTCTCGTGCAACCATTATGGAGAATAGTATGGAGATTCCTCAAAAAAACTAAAAACAGACTTACCGTATGATCCAGCAATCCCACTCCTGGGCATATATCTGGAGGGAACTCTAATTCAAAAAGATACACACCTCCCAATGTTCACAGCAGCACTATATACATACAGTAGGACATGCAAGCAACCTAAATGTCTATCAGCAGATGACTGGATAAAGAAGCTGTGGTATATTTATACAATGGAATATTACTCAGCCATAAAAAAGAATAAAATAATGCCATTTGCAGCAACATGGATGGATCTAGAGATTGTCATACTAAGTGAAGTAAGTCAGAAAGAGAAAGAAAAATACCACATGATATCACTTATATGTGGAATCTAAAAAAATGATACAAATGAACTTATTTATAAAACAGAAACAGACTCACAGATATAGAAAACAAACTTGTGGTTACCAGCAGGGAAAGGAGTGGGTGGAAGGATAAATTGGGAGTTTGAGATTTGCATGTACTCACTACTATATATGAAATAGGTCAACAATAAGGTCCCACTTATAGCACAGGGAACCATATTCAATACCTTGTGATGGTATGTAATTAAAAAGAATATGAAAAGGGATATATATAGTTACAGATATGTAACTGAACCATTATGCTGTACACCAGAAACTAACACAACATTGTGAACCTACTATACCTCAATTAAAAAAAAAATTCTTTGGAGATCTTTTAAAAGTCTCTGAAGACCTAAACTTATGTAAGATGGTGTTAGTGTTACCAGAAGGAATGTGGATTTAGCTTCTTGCCAGGAGAAAGAGGACAGCTGACAATGTTTAAAGTAGACTTGTGACATCATGCAGACACCTGCAAGGAAACATCTAATGGGAAAAGGATTTACATAGGCAGATAGAAGTCATGGGAGTATGTGCCTGACGCACCAAATATCAGATTATCAAATGGTATTCTGCTCTAAGGCAGTTTCTATGTCTCAATCTGATGAGAGATGTTTGGCCTTCATTTTTCCTCTGCCTTCTTAAAGGAAACATCGATTTTGAGTCTGCAGTGAACTAATAGGCATAAATAGATAGGCAATGACAAGTTCATGTTCCATTTTTTATAAATCATAAAGAGAATTTTAAATGGCATCAAGTACAATTCTTTTATGTGACAGAGGAGGAAATTATGGTGCAGTGGGAAAACATTTTGCCCTTGCTTCTTAGCTCTGTGATCTCTTACAAGCCACTAAAAACTTCCTGCACTAAATTCTCCTGGTAGGAAAAAGGAGAGAGAATTGTGCCAATATATTTTACTGTTTTTGTTTTGATCAAATGAGATATTCTATGTGAAACTGTATATAGTAAGTGAAGTATACTTTGCAGGTAAATGGTTCATCTTGGTAAGACTAACATATCATAAATGTAGACTAGAGGATCAGTCTCTTTCCTACTTTCAGGTCTATGTTGACTTGTGTTAGCTGTTTACCTTCCCAAATTCAACTGAACGCCTAAATCCTTGCTTTTTCCTGTCCATTCCCTTAGGACTGTGCTTCTCAAATTTCATATTAGTGAGAACTACCTGGGAAAGTTGATGAATACAGTTTTTATAACCCTTCCCCAAGATATTCTGACTTAGTAGCTCTAGGTTAGGGCCCAGGAATTGCACTGCTTGTTGACGTGGTATATGTATGACTTCAACTTTGCTGGATAGTGTCAAGTTGTTTTCCACAGTGTTTTTGGAAATGAGTGATTTGATTGATTGATTGATTTTGTTTGTTTTATATTCTTTTTCATTATAGGTTACTTTAAAATATTGAATATAGTTCCCTATGGGAAATTAGCAATTTATAATTAGTAACTGATAATTAGTTGTAATTAAACTTTCATGTTTAGGAATATTATTGGGAAATAAAGCTGGAAAGGAAGGTTAGAATCAGACTGTGCTGTAAGTTGACATGCCAAGGTGTCTGGATTTTTTTCCTCCAAGCAAAAGGAAGCCATCCCAAAGGCATGGTCCCTGACCTCATAGAACTTATAATGCATCAGAAGAGAAACAATGGACCCATAAACAGTAAATTAATACAATTGTTACAGAGACAAATGCCATGAAGGAGGTTCAAATAGTGCTTTGATAGAAAATAATGAAGGCCTTCATTTTAGGTATGTTTCTCAGGGAAAACAGTGACATTTAATTTGAGACATGAAGGTTGAGATAAGAAGTAAGTTATGGGAAGGGTCAGGTAGAAGAACAGCTTTCCAGATAAAGGATATAAAAGAAGTAAAATCTCTGAGTTAGGAGAGAGTTTGTGATATCGTAGAAACAGAAAGAAGGGTAGTGCAGTGAAAGCCAGGTGAACAGAGGGAAGGGACACACGTGATGGAGATAAAGTGCGAGGCAAAAGTGAGGTTATGCAGGGCATTGTTGGCCACAGTAAAATATTTCGTTAATTATAAATATAATGGACATCTGTTGGATGGTTGCTAAAAGGGAGACCTAAGACCTGATTTCATTTGGGTCTTTGGTCTTAAGCAACCTACTTTACCACTCTGAGCCTTGGACCTCATAGTTATGCTGTGAAGATAAAATTAATTAATATGTGTAAAGCACTTAAACAGTGCCTAACATGTATTTGATGTGTCTGATGATGATGATGATTATTACTATCTTTCAAAAAAGGCAATCTGAATATACTGAAAGAGGGTTATGGGTTAAGAATGAAAGATAGCTACTTAAAATTTCAAAAGTTAGGTGAGAGCCCTTGATGGCCTGACCTAAGGATGATAGTAGAGGTGGAAAGAATATCATATTGATTCATGATCATTACAAGGTGGATCTTCAAGAATAGATGATGGATTGCATCTGATGGTCGAGCGAAGTGGAAAAATCAAGAACAATTCCTAGGTTTTTGGTATTATCAGTTGGCATTATGGTGTCATTTACTAATAGGACAGATTGCAGGTGGGGGTCAAGTTTGGGTAGGGGAAGTCAAGAGTTCTATCTTACATGAATAAAATCAAATAAACATGCAAGCGTTGATAATGAAGATAAGAATATGAGGGTAGATTTGGAATTTTATGGATAGAACAGATAAGATATTGTGACTAATTAGATGTGCCTGAATTAAAAAGGTGTTAAAGGTGACTTTTAGGTTTCTAGGTAGGGCTGGGGAAACTCTAACTAAAATTCCCTCTTTAGGGAAATGAACAGGAGGAGACTTTGGTGTGGAGAAGAAATGGTAAGGTTGGTTTTGGATATGTAAGTAATAATGACTGATAGAGAGTTAGAAGTTTGGATCAAGGGGGAGATTGAGATGGGAGATAATGATTTAGGGTTAACCTCATATAGCTGAACCGTAATGGGCCAAGAATTAATTTGTGAAACATGGCCGATTTAAGAAGTAGTCAGTGAAGGAAAGGAAAACAAGTAAATATGGGAAAGAGTGTTCTGTGTGGTAAAAGCACAGTTGAAGAGAGTAGTGCTCCTGAAATGAAAGGCAGAGAGAGTTCATAGGAAAGTGTAGTAATTGTGTCACGTTTTGATGAGAAACGAAAAACAAATTTATCTTTCAATAGCTCATGCTCAATGATTTTCAGTAAAGTTGTGGGAGAGAAGATAAATTAGATTTGGTGAATGGTTAAGTGAATAAGTGAATGACTGAGAGGCAGGGAAGTAGAAGCCATCAGTAGACACTGCCCTTCAGAGGACCTTGGCAAAGTGAGAAGAAGGGAGAATGGAGGGAGTAAGGAAGAGAGAGATAAAGCATGTTTGTGGGTTAAAGGAAAAACATCCTGTTGTGGTGAGAACACAATCAGGAAATTTGATAGGGTGATGCGTTGAAGACGTGGGAGTACTGGGATACAGAAGAGAGGCAGGGGATTAGCCTTGCAGAACTGCAGTCATCCTCCTTCTCAGATAAACTGGACAAAGAAAAAGTTAGATAAAATTGTAGATATATTTTGAAGTGAAAAGAAGGAACATGAAGTGAAATTTAAGGTCTTCTCCATACGTTAAGGAAGGTAATGGTTATTGCCACTCAACAAGCGCTATATTTTGTATCTGATTTTTGTCAAGGGGCTGTCGTGGGGACACAGCGGTGACTCTACTACACGCATTGAGCTGAGACACAGAGAACTTAAATAAAGGGGCTCAGGTCATAGAAACAGTAACTAGTAGAACTGGAATTCAAAGTTAGATGTCCCTGAATCCACAGCCTAGTTGTTGTTTTCTTCGATTGAAGTATAGTCAGTTTACAATGTTGCAGAGCCTGGTTTCTTCAATAGGAGCTCTGCCCGCACAAGAAAATAGCTGGTCTTTACTGCTTGGGTGTGGAATTTGCAGAGAGAAGCCATGGAAGTAAGTTCAAGAGCCTGTGGTGCTGAAGGTGAGAGAGACCTTGATATATTCAGCATTGAATTTAGGTTGGGATAAAAATTAGAAGCTAAAAGGGGATATTCATCCAGAGATACTAGGAAGGGGAGATGAGACTCTGGGTGTGATTAACGTGAGAAGCAAGTTGAGTGGACTTAGAGACTGGGCAAGATAGAAAGAAGGTGATCTGATCAGAAAGGGGACTTGTTTTGCATCTTGGGGAGGGAGGATTTCCATGTCATGATGAGGCCTAGGGTGCTGCTATGTTGTACAGGTGGCTAAGGTAGAAAATTCCACAAAGAAGGCTTATAGGAGAACTCAGAGAACACACCAATCAGGGAAGAAAACTGGGGGGCAAACAATTCACATGCCTTAATAAAATCTAAAGGTTTAACTACCTATATACAGTTGTGAATGATAGTTTAAATTATGTGAGTTATTTTTCATTCAAGGAGGCAAAAATATGTGTGTATAGATTTTCAGAATTATTTTCCCCCTGGACGTGGGTAAGCCATATGGTATGTAAAGGGTAAATTCTCAATTATTCAGAAATTTTGACCATATTGAATAACTCATTGTCTACCATATTGACTTACCAATTTGACTTTATTTAAAAGTATTTCCCCTACTTTTATGCTCACTTAATTGCTGGCCCCAGCTGTTTGATCCTTCTGTTACACATGGCCAAGTTGGCTGCGTGTCTGTCAAGTCTAGTGCCAGCAGGTGCACAGGCCCTCTGATTCCCAAGAACCTTATTCTTTGGTGATATATCTCAACTGAGCTTCCCTGCACTGTTGGGTAAGCTCTTCCCTCCTTCAGATAACATCTCAGGGAGTTCCCACCCACATTGCACCTGAGAGTCCCAGCTGCTTCCTGCAGATTCATACTTTCGATAGCTCCAAAAATATCTCCAGTCATCTAGTTTTTCGGTCGTCTTTCTGATACAAGTAAAAATCTTCAAGTAATAAGAGCAGTAGCAAATATATGTATGGCATAGTTTTCAAAATGCTTCTGTTTGCACATTTTTGTCCTCACTTCAGTAATGTGAGAAGGCTGAAATTATTTTCAATTTACTGACCATTGAGAGAAGTCAAATTACTTGTCCAAAGTTGTTTCTCCTAGTCAGGAAAGTGACCAGTCTTCTGAAATTAAATCTCACTCCCAAGAGCTTTATCCTCTTTAAAAAAAAATGTAGTATTAGAACTGGAAGAAAGATTTTAGGAATCATTAATTGTGACTTTCCATTTATGGCTAATATCCCATCCTCAATATTCTTAAAGAGATAGACGGTACATTACCTCTTGAAGCAAGGTAGTCTATCTTAGATTATTTGCTTTTCCTTATAAGAAGCTGAATTGGTCTCCTCATAATCTCTACCCATGGATCCCAGTTCACCTTTTGTAGCTACAGAGACTAAAGGAATCAGTACCCACTTTCCCTAGATAACCTTTCATTCTTTTCAGGTCCTTTTCTCTGGGTACAATTTTTTTTCTATTATTTTACAGGACAAATTTTCCAGACTCTTTTCTGGAAATAAGTATCTTGTTACTGAGTCGAATTTATACATTAAATTTGGGGAGATTTGAAATTTTTTACAATTTCAAGTCTGTTTATTCATGGTCATGTATTTCTCCATTTATTTCAATATTTAAAAATTGCTCTCAAATACTGTTTCATGATTTTCAGTGTAGAGGTTTTGTGCATTTTTCACTATATTTGTTCCTAAAATTTTGATGTTTCATTTTGAATTTCATTGTTTATTGCTGGTTTATAGAGCTACAATTGATTTTTTAAAAGGACCTTGTTTATAGCAGTCTTGCTAATGCCATATATTTATTTTAATAATTTATTTATAGATTCTTTTGGATTTTCTGTGCCCACAATTAGGTTTTCTAGAAATAATGACAGTTTTATTTCTTCCTTTCTAATTCTTATGCCTTAGTTTCTTTTCTTGCCTTATTGCATTGACTAGGACCACCACCAGTACTATGATGGATACAGATAGTATTAGCAGAAATCTTTATTTCCTATTCCAAGTGAAAATTTCAGTATTTCACCATTGAGAATAATGATTGCTTTAATTTTCTCCCTGTATTCCTTGTGAGATTCTAGTTTGCTAAGTGTTTTTAACATGTATTGAATTGTTATTCAGGCTATTTCTGCTGTTATATGATCATGTGGCTTTATTTCTTTTCTTCACTAATATGACAATAACATTGACATAACTTTGAATAAATCTTTGCATAATTGGGGAAAATTCACCTTTTTTAAAAAATTGAAGTCAGTTACAACGTGTCAACTTCTGGTGTACAGCACAATGTTCCAGCCATGCATATACATACATACATTCATTTTCATTAAAAATTATTACAAGATACTGAATATAGTTCCCTGTGCTATAAAGAAGAAACTTTTTAAAATCTATTTTTACATATAGTGGTTAAAATTTGTATATCTCAAACTCCCAAATTTATATCTTCTCACTACTTTTCCCTGGGTAACCATAAGATTGTTTACTATGTCTGCAAGTCTGTTTTTGTTTTGTAGATGAGTTCATAGTGTCCTTTGTTTTCTTCTTCTTTTTTTTAGATTCTGCATATAAGTGATGCCATATGGTATTTTTCTCTTTCTGACTTACTTCACTTAGAATGATGATCTCTAGATCCATCCATGTTGCTGCAAATGGCATTATTTTATTCTTTTTTATGGCTGAGTAATATTCCATTGTATAAATATACCACAGCTTCTTTATCCAGTCATCTGCTGATAGACATTTAGGTTGCTTGCATGTCTTGGCTATTGTATGTATATAGTGCTGCTGTGAACATTGGGGTGTGTGTATCTTTTTGAATTAGAGTTCCCTCCAGATGTATGCCCAGGAGTGGGATTGCTGGATCATACGGTAAGTCTGTTTTTAGTTTTTTTGAGGAATCTCCATACTATTCTCCATAATGGTTACACCAGACTACATTCCCACCAGCAGTGTAGGAAGTTTCCCTTTTCTCCACACCCTCTCTAGCATTTATCATTTGTGCACTTTTGAATGATGGCCATTCTGACTGGTGTGCGGTGATACCTCATTGTAGTTTTGATTTGCATTTCTCTGATAACTAGTGATATTGAGCATTTTTTCATGTGCCTATTGGCCATTTGTATGTCTTCATTGGAGAATTGCTTGTTTAGGACTTCTGCCCGTTTTTGGATTAGGTTGTTTGTTTTTTTGTTATAAAGTTTTATTTATCATCTCCCGCTGTCTCTTCCCCTCTCCCCAACACACACACATGTAACATGTTAAGGATTTTTGTGTCTATATTCATGTAAGAGATTGGTTTCTAATTTTTCCTTCTTGTATGTCTTTGTCAGTTTTGGAATTAATGCTATGCCAGCTTCGTAAGCAGAATTAGGGGTTGTTTTCCTCTTTCTCAGTGAAACTTTTCTAAGTAACAGTTTTGATTTTCTTAATGTGTTTCACACAAGTTAGATTTTTTTACTTCTTCTGTCAGATTTCACAAATTGTGTTTTCATAGGATGTTTCCATTTCATCAAACTGTAAATTAGGTAGTATGTACTTGTTTATTATATATTTTTGCTGTCCATAGAATATTTTATGATATCCTCTTTTTAATTTCTGATACTGATCATTTGTGGGCTTTTATCCTTTTTTTCTTTATCAGTTTTGCTAGGGTTTATCTATTTATTAAACTTTTTAAAGAACTAGTGTTTCCTGTTGTTGGTTTTCCATCCTATACATTTATTTTCTGTTTCACTGATTTCAGCTCTTTGGTTTATTATTCCTTTCTTTTTAGTATTCTAAGGAATACTTTCTATTTATTTTAAGCCTTCTTGGGATTGAAGCTGAGATTATTAATTTTTTGACTCCTCTTTTGAAAGTAATGATACATATAAAGCTATAAATTTCCTCCCTCACCCTTCTTACCCGAATTCCTAAGCAGGCATCTTTTTCTTATCTTTCATTTAAAATATTTATACTTTTTGTGTGAATTTTCTTATTTGACCAATGTACTATTTAGAAATTTTTTTTTATTTCTAGCTAAGTTGAGTTTTGTCTAATTATACTTATTTTTCTTGGTTGTACATAAGTAGTTTTGAAGTATAACTTACATGTAGTAGGTATACATATCATAAATTAAAATCTTGCTGAATGTATTAGTTTTACTCATTCTTGAACATAATATAAATGCAATCACATAGTATATTCATGCTTTGGTGTCTAGCTCCTTTCACTCAATGTAATGTTTTGAAATTTATTTCATGTATGTATGTTACTGTTTACTTTGAGCAGTATTACATTGTGTGAATATGCTTCAGTTTATTTATCTACCCTACTGTTGATGGACATTTGAATTTTTCTGATATGAGGATGCTGATTAAGATTCTTGTACATGTCTTTTAGCGAAAATACACACTCACTTCTCTTGAGTTTATAGCTAGGAGTTTGATGGGTGTGTCATAGGGTAGGCAAATATTTGGCTTCAGGAGATGTTGCTCAATAGTTTTTCAAAGTGGCTGAACCAATTTATACTCCCACCAGGAATGCATGAGAGTTCAAGTTGCTCAATATACTCCCCAATACTTGACATTGTCAGTCCTCTTAATTTTAGCCCTCTTGTTTGGTGTATAGTGCTATATCATTGTGATTTTAATTTGTGTTTCTCTGATTACTTATATTGCTTTATGCATTTTGATATGCACATTGGCTTCTTGGATATTCTATATTTTGAAGTGTCATTCAAGTCCTTTGCCCATTTATTTGTTAGGTTGTTTTCCTTTTTCTTATTAGGTCATAAGAATATTTCTGGTTTCAGTGTTCTTTTCCTTTGGTCTATTTTTCTGTCTTGACACCGAATTCATAATTGTCTTAAGTTGTTGCTTTCCAGAACATCTTGGAATCTTGTAATCTCAAATTTATTCTCCTTCTTTAATATTGTCCTGACTATTCTGTGTCTGAATTTATGTATAAACTTTGGAATCAGCATGTCAATTTTCAAAAAATTGCAAAAGAAGAAAGCCCAGTTAAAAAAAATGGCCTTATTGATTGGGATTGCATTGTATCTATAGACGAATTTTGGGAGAATTAACATCTTGAATATTGATTTTTTTTGACCCATGAGCACAGAATATCTTTTCATTTATTTGAGTCTTTAATTTCTCTCAGCAATGGTTTATAGTTTTTAGCACAGAGATCTTGCATAACTTTCTGAAGTGTTTTATTTATTCCTAAGTGTTTGGTTTTCTAAAAAATTATATTGTAAATGGTTTCATGTTATCTTATTTTTAAATTATTTGTTGCTAGTATGTAGAAATACAACTGGCTTTTGTGAATTGATCTTGGATCTAGTGACCTTGCTAAATTGATTTTTATACTTTATTATATCTTGTATTTGATGTTTTAGGTTGACAGTCATGCCATCTGTGAAAGAAAGACAGTTTTACATACTTCTTTATAAACATCATAACCTTTTAATTTTGGCTAGAACTAACTTCATAATGATGAATTGAAGTAGTGGTAGTTGACATCCTTTTCTTATTTCTGACTTTAGGGGACAAGTGCAACATATTAATGTAATAAATGTATTAATCATAGTTAACAAAATTTCTTTGTCTGCTAATGACACGTTTCTTCTCCTTCTGCATGATTTTTCTGTTGATCATTAGGTATATATTCTTGCCACATTGCTTATCTAGTATTTTGGACATAGTGTATAATGTAATCATAAAGTCTTCATCAAGATGATGGTATTTTCTACCAGAGCTGTCCAACCCCTACATTTTATTTTTTCTTTTAGACAGATGGGGCAAGAGCCTGATCACATAAATCCAATCAGGGGTTAAATTGTTTGGGATTAAGGAGTTTTAGTAAAATTAGTATATATCTGGATTCTATTATAGCCCTTCCGGACTTTTGATTGAGACTTTGGGGTGTGTGCCTTGAAAGACTAGGAAATTAAGTTCTGCCCTTCAAAGATTACTAATTAATTTTTTTTGCGGTCAGAGAAAAATCTCTTGCATAGTTCAAATCCTTTTGAATTTGTTAAGATTAGTTTTATAGCCCATTATATGATCTGTCTTGGTGAATGTTCTGTGTGCATTGGAAAGAAAATGTGAACTCTTTTCTTGTTGGGCAGAGTGTTCTCTCACTATGAAGTAGGCTGGTAAGTGATAATGTTAATATCTTTATATCCTGATTTTCCTTTGCTTGTTCTATCTGTCACTGAAGACTGTTAAGAAAAGACTGTTGACATCTCCACATTTAATTAGGATTTGTCTATTTTTCTATTAGGTTCTATCAGTTTTTACTTCATGTATTTGACACTCTGTTGTTAGATGCATGCAAATTTAACACTATGTATACTTGATAACTCAGTCCCTTTTTCTTGATGTAATATATCTCTTTTTTCTTGGAAATATTTCTGGTTCTGAAATCTACTTTGTCTAATACTGGTATGGCCACTGCAGCTTTCTTTTGATGATTTTTTTTTTAACCTTTTAACACTTGATTTATATTTTTTATATTTAAAATGGTTTTGCTAGAGATACTACATAGTTGGGTCTTGGCTTTTTATCTAGTCTAAGTATTTCTGCCTTTTAATTGGGATATTTATATTTAATGTAAATACTGATAATATAGAATTGGGATCTACCATTTTATTACATATAAGTTCTTTTCTCTTCTGTATTTTTGTTCTCTATTTCTCCTTCCCCTCTACCTTTGGATTAATTGAGTATTTTTCTGGGATTTCACTGTATCTCCACTACTGCTTATTGGTTATGTCTCATTAAATTTTTTTTTCAGTTTTACTGTAGTGTTTTCAATATACATTTTAACTTTTTTTTACAGCCTATAATTAAATATTATGCCAACCATTTATTATTTAACAACCTTACAATAGTATATTTATTGTTCCTCCCTTCAGTCATTTATACCCCTGTGGTCCTATGTTTCATTTCCTCATATGTAATAAATCCCCAAATGTATTTAGCTATTTCTGCTTTAGGAGATCACATCTTTTAAAGTAATTAATAAAAAATAATGTTTAAATTTGGATTTGAAAGTTAGTAAAAGTGAAATCTCACTTCATTTCATTCATTTCTATATGGATATTATTGACTAAGTTTGACATTTTCCCTCATTCTTTAAAAAAGATATGACTCTTGGCCATTTGTATGTCTTCATTGGAGAATTGCTTGTTGAGGTCTTCTACCCATTTTTGGATTGGGTTTTTTTTTTTTTTATTTTTAAGTTGTACGAGCAATTTAAATATTCTGGAAATTAAGCCCTTGTCAGCTCATCTTTTGCAAATATTTTCTCCTGTTCTGTAGCTTGTCTTTTTGTTTTGCTATGGTTTCCTTTGCTGTGCAAAAGCTTATAAGTTTAATTAGGTCTGATCTGTTTATTTTTGCTTTTATTTCTTTTGTCTGGGTAGACTGCCCTAGGAGAACATTGCCAAGACATATGTGGAATCATAAAAAAAAAAAAAAAGACAAATGAACTTATTTACAAAACAGAAACAGACTCACAGACATAGAAAACAAACTTACAGTTATCGGAGGGGAAGAGAATGGGAAGGGATAAACTGGGAGTTCAAGATTTGCAGATACTAACTTATATATAAAATTGATTAAAAAAACAAGTTCATACTGTATAGCACAGGGAACTATATTCGGTATCTTTAAGTAACTTATGGTGAAAAAGAGTATGAATGAAAATGAATATATGTATGTCCATGTGTGACTGAAGCTTTATGCTGTACAACAGAAATTGATACAACATTGTAAACTGACTATACTTCAATAAAAATATATATTAAAAATTTTAAAATGCAGATAGACTAATAGCACCAAAAATCCCCTAATAAATACATAAAATAATATTTAGAAATGCTATTAACAAAGCCCAGAAGAGAATAAATTTAAGCTTAAGCTATCAGTTGTTTATTGTCAAATTAGCAAATATTTTCAAGGATTATAATAATAAATTTTGTCATGAAATAATGAAAAGGGCAACATATCTGGACAATGTGTATCAATATAATTAAAAAACCTGTATATATATATATGTGTGTGTGTGTATTTATACATACATACACACATACATACATATACACATATACTTTGGACCCTGCCCCCACCAAAAAAAGATATGACTCTTTCCTTCTATGATACATCTTTGTTTTGTGAGATTTTAATAAATATTTCAATCTAGTGAAAATTCACTGGTTAAATGATTTTAGAAAATGCTGTATATTTTATTTTTCTTTAGGAATTTCACATGCATATTAACAGTTTAAAGAAGTCCTGGAGCCAAGCAAAGTTACTTAATTTGTTTAAACCAAGATTAGCAAACCATATTTGACTTTAAAATGCTTTTTTTCAAATGATACAATTATAAATACTTAGTCTTCTACAGAACATATTATGGTTACTGTTTTAGAATATATAATTTTTTTCATTTTTATTGTTCCTAAATGCATATAAGTTAAATGATTTATTGTATTTCGTTCAATCATCCTTTCACACTACCCTCACCCTCAAGTAAGTTGGATGCCTACCATGTGACAGACTTTGTAATTTATACAAATAATTTTAAACTTGATCTTTGAACACAAATAATCTAGTTTCAAACTCAATACTCTTTGTATTATACTTTCCCACAGTATTGGAGGGGACTTCATTAAAACTTATTTATAATTCCAGGTATTTCTAAGCCATTATGTCATGAAATGTAAAATTCAAACCTAATCTTTTCCTTATTGCATGATCTTGAGAAAATTTCTTCCCTGTTCGACAGAGCAATTTTTTACGTATGCATTCCTAAATGTAATTTATATAGTTGTAATTGGATAGAAAATGAGATGCAGACAAGCATCTTAGTATGCCAGCATTTATTTCCTTCTTTCATTTTCTTTTTGGATATAATTTGCATGCAATAAAATTTGCAAATCTTAAGTGTATAGTTTGATGCACTTTATTTATATATCTATCTGTGTAATTGCCATTCAGATCAAAGTAGAGATATTTTTTGATTGCCTTAAAGATTTCTTTGTGCCTCTTTATAGTAAACATCTTTTACCCCCAGCCACAGAGGTTACCATTATTTGAATTTCAGTCACCACAGATTTGTTTTTATCTATTTGGAACTTTATATAAAAGGAATTATATACCATATAGTTTTTTTTTTTAAAAAAACAGACATAATTCATTTTCTTTTTCTTGTATTGAAACTTTACTTGGTGGCCCTTGTAGTCTTTTGTGTCTTTAAGATTCATCCAAGTTAATGTCAGTAGGAATTGCATTTCTTAATCTGTGTAATGAAAAGGGCTGGGCTCGATGAGCTCTAAGGACTTAGTAACTGAGTTCTGACGATAATTGAGACACTTTTTCCACTGCTTGGCAAGAATTAAAATGCAGGAATTCTGACATGAACCAGTTGCCATGATACCATAATAATACTGGGAATGACAGCTCTGAATGTGTAATCCGGAGAGCACTGACGTCCGTGTCCGGGCCGGAAACATTTTATGCACCTGTGTTATGTAAAGACAGAAACTTTGTTCTATCTCAGGATGCCCTCACTGACATCTGAGCCCTCCCTTATCCAGCATTCTTCTGGTGTGAATTACTAAATTGAATTGCCAATATTACAATTGAAACAGTCATTGGTAAACTGGCTTAAAATAAGACTCCGGTGAAAAGCTCCCTCCTAATTTTGTTTAGGAGTCCATATGGGTAGGGTTTAAGGGGAGTCCATGGAGTTAGGGAAACTCATTTTTAAATCCTGATGTTTCACTTCTACCCTCGTGTGTGACGTCAGGCAAGTCTTAAACTCTCCAAGTCGGTTTTCTCACCTGGAAATGGAGATAGTGATAGCTACCTCACAGGGCTCTTGTGAAGATCCAAAGGAGATAATGCCTGCAAAGTGCTCAGAGTGCCTGGAATATGGGCAGTGCTCCATCCAGGGCTGTTGCGTCTCAGCAAAGTCTGCCAACCTGTGCTCCTGTGACTACAGTTTCCCCCTGCGGTTCCCTGTCTATGCCAGTTCCATTTGTTGCCATCTGGTGGGGGCACAAGTTGATGTAAGCAGTGAGTAGGGAACAACCGCAGGATTTTTAATCAATCTCCTGAACAGGAAAACTTTGAATAGAGAATGAAGTGGCGTAGTTATATGAGAAGGACAAGCAGTGACTTGAGGGACAGAAAACGGATTCTAACAGCCTCTTTAGTCACCAGACATTTCAGTGTCTTGACTGAGGCACCAAATATATTTGGAATGAATAAAATAATTTAATGGTTGAGAGTACAAGTTTTTCAGCCAAATCCTGTTCTGTCACTTACTCTCAAATTTCTCAAATTCTCTCCGAGGAAATTTCTTCATATGCGAAAGCAATATCATATAGAAGTTAAGAAAAGTTAAGAAAAGAAAACATGGAGTCAGATGAATTGGGTTTGAGTCCTGATGTTGCCGTTAACAATATCTGTAAAATATCAGTAAGTTAATTTCTCTGCTCCTTGGCTTCCTGATCTGTAAACTGGATTGTTAGTTGTTATGAAGGTAGATTAACATAAGAACACATTTAACAGTGCCTGGCACAGAATAGTCAGTCAACAAATATTAGCTCTTTTTCACGAAGTGGATATAATAATATCTATCTCTTCAGATGGTTGCGGATAATTAAATAAGGTAGGTTAGATGACTGACACAGATTTTAATGATACTTCAAGTCCTACTGCTATACATAAACACTCTAATTTATAAAAAGAGGGTGGGTAAAGTGATAAGATTTGAAGAAAAATAAAAATCATCAGCACCAAATTAATCGATTTCCTATTTTTAAAGGGAATGTAAGAAAAAAATGAGTGGAAGAAGTTATATTTATGGTTTGAGATCTATGCAAGGGAATGCTCTTACTTGTGCTCTGAAATAGGGAAAACCTTGTGAAAGTTCTCATCAGACAATAAATAATAATAATGGTAGTGATCATAATAACAGTAACGATAATCATGAAATACATTTTCATGGAGTCAAGTCTGAGAAACAACGCAGAGTTCCTTCTCAGGCAAGGTCCTTGCTCTATGGAACATACATGCTAGTGTGGAAGACAAACAGTAAAGAAGTAAACAGATTAATAACAAACAGGAGGATTCCAGATAGTGATTGTTCCACAAATAAAATAAACGGTGTCATGAGAATGACTGGGATGGGGCATGCAGTAGATGGAGGAACTGCTTCAGACTTGGTTGTAAAGAAAGGTCTGTCTGAAAAAAACACCTGTTTTCTTATCATTATTTTAAGAGTTCTTTGTATGGTTTGGTTAGCAGTCCTTTAACATGTATTTTGCAAATATTTCACCCCGTTTGTGGCTTGTCTTCCCTCTGTCTTGACATTGGTTTGCAGAGCAGAAGTTTCTAATTTTGGTTATCTACAGCTTATCAGTTATTTCTTTCATGGATCATGTCTTTGGTGTTGTATCTAAAAGTTATCACTGTATCCAGAGTCATCTAGGTTTTCTTGTATTTTTATCTTCTAGAAGTTTTTCAGTTTTGCATTTTACATTTGGAGATCATCTTTATATTGAGTTAATCTTTGTGAAGGGTGTAAAGCCTATGTCTGCAATTTTTTTTTTTTGCTTGTGGATCTTCATTTGTTCCAGTATAATTTATTGAAAATTGTTTCATTTGCTCCTTTGTCAAAAATCAGCTGACTATATTTATATGAGTCTCTTTCTGTCTCTGTTCTGTTCCGTTGATCTGTTTGTCTTCTTTTGCCAATACCACATTGTTGTGATTACTGCAGCTTTTTTTTTTAATTGAAGTATAATTGGTTTACTGTTGCTTTATAGTAAATCTTGAAGTCAGGTAGCGTCACTCCTCCAACTTTGTTTTATTTCTTCACCATCATATTGACTATTCTGGGTCTTTGTCTCTTTATATAAACTTTAGAATCGGTTTGTCAATATCCACAAGATAACTTGCTGCGATTTTGATGGGGATTGCATTGAATCTGTAGATCAAGTTTGAGTCCTATCCATCCATAACTCTGGAATATCTCTTATTTAGTCTTTTTAAAAAATTTAATTCATCATAATTTTATAGTTTTCCTCATATAGATCTTGTACATATTTTGTTATATTTATACCTAAGTATTTAATTTTTGTGGGTGCTGATGTAAATGGTATTATGTTTTTAATTTTAAATTCTATGTGATCATTGCTGGAATATAGAAAAGTGTTTCACTTTTGTATATTAACCTTGTATTTGGCAACCTTGCCATAGCTATTTATTAGTTCCAGAAGTCTTTTTATGGTTCTTTTGGATTTTCTACCTAGACAGTCATGTCATCTGTGAACAAAGACAGTTTTGTTTTCCTTCCCAACACCTTAACTTTTTATGAAACTAATAGTTACAGTTTATTAAGTACCTACTAAATCCTAGAAATTTTCAGATATTCTCTAATTAATCCTTATGATAATTCTATGAAATAGTTCAATCTCAGCCAAGGCTCAGAAGTTTTAAGTAATTTTCTGATGCTTTCATGACTGGTAGTGGTGGATTTGGACCCCATAACCTAATCTGTCTAATGTTCTCCACTCACCATGTTTCCCTGCTTGTAAAACATTATAGAAATATACATCAGACAAAACTGCAAGATTTGAGATTATCGGAGGCATCAAATGTAATAATTAAGGTGAAAGTGTTTTATAATGTCTGAGACCAATATTAATGACAGAAAATGTCTTGTGTGGACCAGGGAAACTTCATAATTGTAAATAGATTCAAGGAATTGAAATTTTTAAATCTTAGGAGAACAAAAACAGAAAAGTATCCCTTATCAGCAGGTACCCACTGTCTTTTGATACTTTAAGTATTGTGGTTATAAAAATGTGTAACTCTGTTCTGTTAGATACACAGTTATGAAAACAAAAGGCAACCAATAATTTAATCATTAAAATAATGTGTTAGATGGGTGATCAGGTCAATATGTACATGCTAGAGTAGGTCAGAGGGAGGAGTGGTCCCTGAAGCCAGGTGGACAGAGAAGGCTCTTAGTAGCAGCTGGAACTCTCCTCCTCTTCAATTTTAAGCTAGTGGGCAGATTCCCTGATTGATGCTCTTCTCCCATAATAACATGGCATCATGAAGTTGAGAAGAAAATGAAGGATCAACTAATCCCACTTTCCCACTTCACCAATGTGGAAACTGGGGCTCAGAGAGGGCAATTTTCTTAGAATGTAGTGTTTCTGATCATGAAATCGGTACTCAATTCTAAATGTATCTGAATTTCAGATCTTTGTACTTTATCACTTCTTTCCTTTGTGTAGGCAGTTGTTTCCTTGGGAGACCTCAGAAAGAATCGGCTTTCTCATGTTTATGTCAATATTTATATCCAGGAAATTGGATTTAGGAGTTGAGTTGTCTGTTTCAAATAATTTTTAGAAGAAGGTGGGGTGGAAATAAATTAGCAAGTGAGCATAAAGACATGAGTAGTTCTGGATAAAATGACATTCTTTAAATCTAAGGAAATCCTATACGATGAATCATACTTCATGCATTTCACATTATAATTTGACCTTAGAGAGTTTGGTGGCTGTTAAAGACAGTGTGATTTAATTCTTAAAAAGAATTGGTGGGTGGGATCTGGAATGGAAGAGGAAGAGAACAGACATTTATTGAACACCTTTTATTTGCCAATTATTGGGCTAGATTCATTTAACTTTAATCCTCACAGTATCCTGCGAGATCAATGTGCAGAAGTTCATATACCTGGTACATGGAGGAGGTAGGCTCTAAAGCATGTGTCTTTTCCCTTTGCAGCAGTTGGCTTTATACGGTCCCCAGATTGGGTAGAATCTTAGGCTTTCTCATCTGCAAAATGAGAACATTTGGTCCTTTCTCATTTACCTTCCTCACAGGAACAAGTAAAACAGTCTTATTAACCAATAGGCCAAAGTACAAAAGTATTTTTTTTTAAATATTACACTATTATTTTCTGTTAGAAGGATGGGATCACAGCCTGTTGGCATTTTAAATCTAGAAGGCAGCACAACAGCATGGCCTCTGTGGTCACACATTTCTAGGTTTGAAGCCAGTCTCTGCTACTGTCTAGTTTTGTGATTTGGGTTAAGATTCTGAGCCTTGGTTTCTAATTTTAAAATGGAGAGAAAATACTTCCTCTGAAAAGGAAATACTGGGAACATTAAATCAGATGAGAGGTGAAAAACATTATATTAGTTAGTTCTCTAGGCTCAGAGGAGGAGAGGTTTTACCTAAGCTACCCCTAGAAACGGGAATGTATTGTGAGGATAACATGTGGCAATAAGAAAGAAGGATCCTGGATGGAAAATGTGGTGTATACAGTCAATGGAATGTCATTCAGCCGTAGAACAGAAGGAAGTCCTGTCATATGCTACTTACAACAGAGACGGACCCTGAGGGCATTACACTAAGTGAAACAAGACAGACACAGAAGGACAAATACCATGACTCCACTTATATGAGGTATCTGAAGTAGTGGGACTCATAGAAACAAAGTCGACTGATGGGTGCTAGCGGGAGGGGAAATGAGTTGTTCAATCAGTTTATAGTTTTAGTCATGCAAGATCTGCTATACAACATTGGGCTTATAGCTAACAGTACTGTACTGTACACTTGAGAGTTTTTTTAAGAGGGTAAATCTCAAGTTTTGTAGTTTCTACCACAATTTAAATAAAAAGTAAGAAGAAAGCAGGAACCCTAGGGGAACCCTCCAAAGGCTTTGGTTTGACGACCAAAAGCAGTTCAAATAAATGATCCAGTAGGAAGACTGAGGATGTACCTAAGGGATCTGCAAAGCTAAGGTACCAGGGTTTGATTTTTTTAAGGTTTTGATATTACATTACCATCAATGCATAGTCATAAAGGGAAAACTCAAGCGTGCTGGACCGCTGTAGGCGTGTTTTGATGTTTAAGTAATTTTACAGTTTTGAATTCCATATTTTGTAGAGAGCTGTGTCAATAAAATCACAATACTTACAACCCCTACCTTCATCTCGGAGAATAGATTTTCTTACCATCCCTTTCACTAGTCCTGTGACTCCACTATTCTCTTAGCCTCAGCTACTTTTTTGTGTCTTGTTTCTTTTTTTATTTGTCAATATTTTGATTCTCCCCATATTATACCACTCAAATTCCATCAGGTGAATTTAGCTAAAATAGGGGATTATTTAATATCCATCACCCCTATTATGAAGAAGTCTTTGTGCAAAGTTTTCTCAGCCTATGTATTGACTCCCCTTGGACTATATGTCCACTTTTGGCCAGTTAGTGGCCATGCCTTCCCATGCTCAAAGAATAGCCTAGAGCTTCTTTTTCCTCAAAAAAATCAGATGGGGCAATTTCTCATAAAAATATCAGACATCATGGAAGACAAAATTACTATTATTGTTATTATTTGAAATTAGAAGACATTTGGTCCATTCTCTATATGATATAAATAAATAATCCTGTAAACTGACTATAACTCAATAAAAAAAATGTTAAAAAAAATAATCTTTGTTCTAAGAGGCCAGGGTAGCTTGTTCAAGGTCAGATGGCTTGTAATTAGGAGCCAAGCTTGTCATCTGTGTCTCTGGATTTCCATTTCCAATGTTTCTCCTATACCAGATACTTCCAGCATGGTAATCAGCATTGTTTAGGAACATTAACATGTGGCAACACCTTTTCTCAGCAGCACTGATCTGTTACTGCATTTGTCATAGCAACTGTTACCACAATTGAATGTCTGGTAGATGGAGAGAGGGGTAGATAAAGATAGATACAGATATACAGACATACAGGTGTATTGAAAAACCACAAGCTTGCAGTATTCTTTTTAAACAACTTTGATAAATTTCATTTTCCTTTTTTCAAAATATTTATAAAGCTTGGCTCATTTCCAGTAAAACTGCTTATTCAATTCCATTTTAAAATGTTATTTGTATTAACTCTGGTCATGTTTTTAATAATACCTCCTTATTGAGTATATGTAGGTGAGAGCTGTTTCCACTTCTAATATACTCTAATTTATGAAGGTATATCAGATTACTCTTCAATTTGGCATGTGAAAGATTTGTCCATACTCAGCAAATACTTAAAGCAGAATAGGTAACCAGGGTGTTTATTTTAATAGAACGTTAACCCAGTATACAGACTTCCTATTAAATATTTGATAGTTAAAAATATCAGGTAGGAAAAGCCATGAGAGATACAGCATAATGAGACCCAAGATCCAGGTATTGTGCCCTTTCCACTTCGCTCCCAATATCCTTTTCTAATTTTATCTATTATTATTTTCATTTGCCTTTTGTTACAGTCGAATTAACCTCTGCAATATCACTTTTCCTCCAAATATACTTCTCCTTAGCCTCACCCATATATCTGTGCATTCAGACCATCCATCTCTCAAGGCTTTTGTCAAATTTCATGCCTCCGATAAACCTTTCTTAGTATTTCAGCCGATAGTAACTTTTTTCACTCTAAACTCTCATGCCACTTTATCTTTTGTCAGTTACCACTTTTTATTTCAATGTAGAGCTATACTGGGCCCAAGCTGTAACTACTCTATTATATTACATGATCCTCGAGGCAAGACTTGTATCTGATTCATCTTCAGTAACTTCCACAGACTTAGAAATTGATGCTCAGTAATGACTCAGTGCATCAAGTAATGAATAGTTTTTGTATGTGTGCTGCCGAAACAAGCACAATGAATTTACAGTTTTGATAGAGATAATGGAAAATGAGAAGTGGCCTTTAACAATGAAGAGAAGGGGCAGCAAGTCTGAATAATGTGTTCAGTCAGGAAAGATACAGTTCTACGTAACGTGAGGAATATTCAGCTGATACAAGATTCAGCATACCTCAGAGCAACTGAGATACAGGGGAAATAGGGAGAAAAGTCCACACTTGGCATCGTTGTGATTTTCAAACTCTTCATACCCTTTTCTCCTTTCACTTTGATCAGTAAGTAAGTGTATACTTCTTTGCACATTCCTCTGTCCTAGATGCTAGATATTCCTGGACGGTGTAAGCAGTTATGGTGTCTGCACATGTAATGAAGAAGGCTGGGTGAGGCATACTGGTCCTCCCATCTCTGCTTGAAAACAAAACACTTTTATTTATCATGTAAGTTATCGTTATATTCCAGATCTTATTTGAAGACATTTTATTTTT
The DNA here is from genome assembly GCF_048564905.1 of Vicugna pacos. Classification (NCBI taxonomy): domain Eukaryota; kingdom Metazoa; phylum Chordata; class Mammalia; order Artiodactyla; family Camelidae; genus Vicugna; species Vicugna pacos. The sequence continues at coordinate 16,517,011 of NC_132989.1, read as the reverse complement.
TAAACATTGACTTAGATATAGCAGAGGAGAAACACTGCAATCTCCGAACACTGCAATCTCCAGAGAAAGAACAGAAGACACTTAGGAATGTTTAAAGAAGCAAGAAGAATGCAAGTTAGGAAAGCAGTCTTTAGAATGCAAATTTAAGGTGGACCATGGGTATAACAGTGAAGAGTCAGAAATACAAATAAACCTTTAGAATGTGACCAGCTGTGGATCCCTAGGGAGCTTGGTGAAGTTTCACCAAAGGTGAGAAGCCACTCAAAGAAGAGCCTTGGAAAGAAAGGGTCTCAAAGTTAGACCTCAGACGAGTTCAGCTTTGGAGATGGTAATAACAAAATAATGATTGGAAAACACGGAGGAAACAGAAGGCCAAAGTAAAATGTCTCGTATTCTACATCTTTTTTTGAAAGTGGTCCTATTGCTGGCCAAAACGGGTTTTTGATGGATTCAAGATCTTTTCCTGTATTCTGCACTCAGGAGAGGATTTGATTTTTAAAATCAGAAATAAGAAGCTGGTCAACCTAGTAAATCATTCAAAAATAAGAATCAGTTGGCTTTTCTATCAGTACATTATACCCTCTGTGGGGCACAGCAGAGTCCCTTGCTCCAGAATCAACTTACAATCGTCAAGATAATTAATGAAGCTTTAAAGCGAGTTTTGGCTAAAATGCCTAGAGTAGAATCTCTGCACATCTCTACTGGCATTTTAGACGGGATAATTCTTTGCTGGGGTGGGGAGTGTTGTCCTGTGTAGTGGAGGATGTTTAACAGCATCCTTGGCCACCATCCACCAGATGCTGTAGAAGATCCCTAATTGTAACAACAAAAAGTGTCTCCAAGCATTGCCAACTGTCCCCCTGGAGGGCAAAATTGCCTCTACTTAAAATAAATTAAAGCTAAGAAAAATGTAAACTAGAGGTCAAACCCTGCTACGTAAAACGCTGTATATGAGTCTGAGTGTGCTCCCCAGAATACAGGGTGCTTGAAAAAAGAGTCAATCCTGAAACGAGGCGTGAATGAGTGAGTGAAAAAGTTGTAGTTTGGAAAAAGCCCATGAGGCTGGGAGTGAGAAGAAGTGAAGTGAGTTCCAGCTCTGCCAGTCTCCAGCTATTTGTCCTTGAATCCATGACCTCCCCCTTGTCAGGCCTTATTGATAAATTGAAGATATTTGAATATACTAGAATATACCAAGGCCCATTCCTGTTCAAATATTATGATCATTTTGTGACTATTCATAAGTGTACACCTGGTTCTTTGGGGACTGAACCCTCTCAAAGACTGGACACTCAGGAGGGCTGAGTGTGTTGTCTTGTGAGGGCCTAACCCGACAGGTTTTCACTATTTCTCTTTTCCCTTTTGTAACAGGACTCACCCCATAAATACTTTCACTGCTTACTCTCATAAAAAATGGAAGGAAAAACTGTGTTCTGACAAAGGCATTTATTTTGCCCTAAGAGGACACTCATTTTTCCCACCTCTCGAGAGGAGGCCTGGGGCTAGGCAGTTGGGGTTATGCAAGCACCTTTGGCTGAGCTCAGAAAACGTAAGCAAAGTGGGCAAAGAATCGAGTGAACTTGCATGGGCACTGCAGAGCCCACTTCTCTCCACTTGCCTCTCTCCCCAGAAAACGAACGTCAGAGGATGTTCTGCATTTCCGCCCGAAGTAGGCTGCCATTTTGCCATTGCATCACAACTCTTAAGATGAGAGATTATTCTGACTCCCAGCAGTTGTTTTCAGAGCACCCCAGTTAATTAGGTGACAAGACAACAGGGTGGAGTGATACTTTATTATTCTGCATGTCTCCACACCCACAGTGGATTTGTCTGGGTGCTGTTGCCAGCCATCCTCAGAGCAGTGGCATCTTAAAATGCAACCACGCCCAGATGACAACGAATTGTATTTTTTTTAAGGACTAGCTTTAATGTTTAAATTGCATATAGTCATTAATCTAGGGGCCAAAAAAAAAGGTGTCAGCGCTTCCCTCCCTTCTTCCCCACAGTCCTTTTGAGGTGAGATGTGAAGATGGGAGCTGAGGCAGCGCGAGGCACGCAACACCAGTCTACACCAGGAACAGCGGCTAGCTTTTGCTTAGCACCTTGTAGCTTGTGGGGTTCTTCCACTTACATTGTTTAATTCTATCTTCATGGCAAAACTTCTGTGCCTCATTATGTAGTTGGCACTATTCCTTGTATTTTATAAATGAGAAAATGGGCTCAGAGATGTAAATAAAATGTCTAACATCACAGAGCTAAATTGCAGAACCTACTTTTTGGACTCCAAATCTCACGCTTTCTTCACTCTTTGACACAGCTGTTCTCTAAGTGACCTAACTGTAGAATTTCTGGTCACAAGGGTCATCAGTTAACTCACTATATATTGAATGCTGTTATTTTCCAGGGACTGCTGCCTTTGAAGGCAATATATTTTTATTTAAAATATATATTTAATAGACCTTATTTTTTAGAACAGTTTCAGATTCAGAGAAAAACTGAGCAGGAAGTACAGAGATTTTCCATAATCCTCGCCTGCACACATGCATGGCTGCCCCCATTAGCAGCACCCCCCACCAGAGGGGTACATTTGTACAGCTGATGAACCTACACTGACCCATCATTATCCCCCAGAGTCCACAGTTTACTTGAGGGCTCCCTCTTGATGTTGCACATGCTGTATGTGCAATACCAAGAGTATATGTATGATGTATGATGTATAATGACATGTGTCTACCATTTTAGTGCTGTACGGAGTAGTTTCCCTGTCTTAAAAATCCTCTGTGAAGACAATATTTTTATTACATTGGTTGATATATTCATTAGTACAGTTTAATTAGTCTACTGTCTTTTCATTCCCTTTACTCATTTCCCAGTGTGCCTCACCTCATTAGCTAATTTAGGAATTTAATCTGTTCTCACAGTCTCACTTCAGCTAAAAGTGAGGACTGGAATTAAAACACAGACTTTCTAATTCCACATCAAATACTATTTTAACTTCACTCATGACCTTTTTTTTTTTTTTTTTGCTTGATCATAAAGAATTTCAAGACTTTCCTAAAGTATTCAAAATACCAATGAGTAATAATTCTGGCTTAAAATGAGTTGTAAACAGATACTATGATTTATAAATATCTGAATGCTTTGTTTTTGTCTAATGAAACAATGAAACATATCTCTCATGTAATTTTTATAACTCTTGGCTACCTCTCAGTTATTAGGTACAAAACGTTTAGAATGGTAAAAATGTCCTCTTGGTGAATTGATCTCTTTGTCACCATGAAATGGTTCTCTTTATCCTTGGTAATATTCTTTGCTCTGAAATCTACATTGTCTGATATTAATATAGCCAATCACACTGTCTTTTGACTAATGTTAGCATTGTGTATCTTTTCCCATCCTTTTTCTTTTAGCCCATTTATATACTTACATTTAAAGGGTGTTTCTTGAAAGCAGCATAATAATTGGGTTTTCCTTTTTTATCTAATTTGACAATCTCTCTCTTTTAATTTAATTTACATATAACACACATATATTTATATAGAATATGTTTACACTTAATATATGTATTTTTACATGAAATATGTAGGTTTAAATATACTATAGATTATTGACATGGGCAGATTTGAGTCTACCATATTTTTGTTTTCTATTTGTCCTGTCTGTTTTTTTTTTGTTCCCTTTTTTTTTCTGCTCTTGTATGAATCAACTATTTTATGACTTCATTGCATCTCCTTTGTTAGTTTACTATATATAAACCTTTGGTTATCATTTTTGTTATTATTTAAATGGTTATTTTTAAAAGAGAATTGACTAGTAAGAAAAATTCTGATTTATTTACTCATGTAGTTACCCTTTCTAGTGATTTACTTTATGTAGATCCATATTTTCATGTGGTATGTTTCATTCTCTTGCCTGAAAAATCTTCCTTTAACATTTCTTCTACCAAAGATATGGAGTAAAGGATGAATTCTTTTAACTTTTATATGTGAAAAAGTCTTTATTTCACCTTCATGTTTAAAAGATGTTTTTATTGGGTGTAGAACTCTAAATTGACAGCTTTCTTTCAAAACTTTAAAGATGTTACTTCACTGTGCTTTTACTTGTGTTATTTCCAGAGAGAAATCTGCCGTTCTCCTAATTTTTATTTTCTGTATAAAGGAGCTTTTCTACCCCCAACTGCTCTGAGGATTTTCTCTTTCTCACTGTTTTTGAGCAATTTGATAATGATGTGCCTTGGTATAAGTTCTTCACATTTCTTGTTCTTACAGTTCATTGAGGTTCTTAAACTGTTGGTTTATAGTGTCAAAAATTTGGGGCTATTACTACTTCAAATATTTTTTCTGCTTCCCCAGGCCTACCTTTGGGGACTCCAATTGTACTTCTACTAGTCTTCTTATATTAGTTGTCCGACAGCTCACTGGTACTCTCATCTTTAAAGTTTTCTGTCTGTGTTTTATTTTGGATAACGTATATTACATGTCTTCAATTCATTAATCTTTTTCTCTGTGACATCTGACTTACCATTAATCATATTTAGTGTATTTTTCATCTCATACTCAAAAGTTCAGTTTATTTTTTGCTTTCATATTTTCCATTCTATTTTACATTTTCAAACGTATGGAAAACAGTTAAAACTGCTTTAATGTCCTTGTCTGATAATTCTAACATCTGTAACCAGTTTTGAATTAGTTTTAATTGATTGATTTTTCTCCTCACCATTTTCTTACCCTTCATATTTTCTTGCTTCTTTAGCATACTTAGCAGTTTTTTTATTGACTACCAGACATTGTTAGTTTTGTATTACTGAGTAGTGAATAATTTAGTATTTCTATAAATAATTTTTAATTTTGACCTGGTACACAGTTATGTTACGAAAACTGTGTGAATTGTTTTGGCTCTTGCTATTAACATTTGTTAGGTAGGACCAGAGAAGTATTTAGTCTAGAGCTAATTGTCCCCTACCACTGAGACACAGCCTTTTTGAGTACTCAACCTAATCAGTGACTTATGATTTTGAGATTTTTCCACTGGGGGTGATAGAAACAGGCACCAGTCCTGACCCTGTATGGACACAGGTGCCATGCTCTCTAATCATTTCATGTGGATCGTTCTTTGAGCTTGAATAGTCACCTTATATGCCTTTGGTGATCAGTACTCTGCTGAGTCCTTAAGGCACATTCATATTTCTGCGGTTCCCAGTCTGTTTGGCCCTCTCATCTCCAGTACTCTGTCCTGTAAATTCCAGCTGCCTTGGTCTCCCTGGAATCTCAGCTGTCTCCTCAACACAGAGTCTGCATGCCTGTGCCTGAGTTTCTCCTTCATGCTCTGTGGCTGGAAATTTTCTCAAGACAGTGAGCTGGAGCAATTAAAGGCCCAGCTTGTTTTCTGCCTCATATGGATCACTTGTCTTCATTTCAACAGACTGATGTCTAGTATCTTGAAAACCATTGCTTCATATATTTTGTCTGTTGTTACTTATTTGTTACAGGCAGGAGTGTAACTCCAGTTCCTGTTACTTCATTTTGGCTGGAATCATGAGTCCAGTGAATTTGTTTTAATTGATTTTTCTTCTTAATATGGACTCCATTTCCTGTTTCTTGATTTGTCTGGTAATTTTGGATGGAATGCTAGTCACTAAATGTTAACTTCATTGGTGAATATTTTTTATACCTGTAAATGTCCTTGAGGTTTGTTCTGGGACACAGTAAAGTTACTTGAAAATACCTTGATCCTTTCAAGACTTGCTTCTGAACTCTGTTAGGTGAAACCAAAACAGCCTTTTGCAGTTAATTTTGTCCCATTGCTAGGGAAATACCCTTCTCAGATCTCTAATTGAATGACAGGTTTTTCCCTTTGATTGGTGGGAACACAAGCCATCTCACCTCCTGTTTGATCTCTTGATATTGTTCCCTCTGTTCCTTAGGGTGATTTTTTTCCCCAGCCTTGAGTAGTTTCCTTACATGCATTTACTTATCATCATGCAGTCGAAGACCTCTACGTGGACAACTTGCTGCAGATCTCTGGGGGCCTCTCTTTGAAGTGCTCTCCTCTTGGTACCATGCCATGTGAAATTTAGCTCCCTTGGTCTCCCCAGCTCCCACTTTTGTATCCTCATCTCAGGGAGGCTGCTGTGCTGAACCTTGTTTTCTCTCTATATACAATAGCCTGGAACCTCTCTATAGACAGGAAGCTATGGCAATGTAGAGCTAACATGGGTTTTGTTCTCACTCCCAGAGATCACAACCTGCATTATCTAATGTCCAGCGTCAGAAAACTATTGTTACGTGCAGTTTTTTTTTAATTGAAAAAATTATTATTTCATGTGGGAGGAAATATCCTTTCCTTTTGCATCTTGACCAGAAGTAGAAATCTTATCATTAAAAAACAAGCAAAAACCTAGTGTATCCCTTAGCATACATGTTAATTTCTTGTTTCTCTTTTCAGAAAATAAAGCTAGTATTTTAGTTTGCCTTCTGACAGTCTTCTCATCATTTGGTTCCTAATAAAATTATGAAAGCTATACCTTCAAGCATCTTTCACAGTGTTAGGAAAGCCTAAGGGCACAGGGAAAAGACAGTAGACTCTTGATTGAGTGTACTTTGTCTGATTCCAGTTTTCACCACTTATTGTTTGTATCTTTGGGAAAGTTCTTAACTCTCTCTAAATGTCAGTAAAATGGGGATTCTAACAATAATGTATGTCCAACCTGCTCAACAGGTTGATCGTGAGGCCCAAATGAGAAAATATATTTTAAAAATTGTAATTTGCAAAGCATTTTACACATGTCAGTATTTCCCTTCATCACCAAGATTGGTTCAAACTTGATTTTTTTTCTCTTTCAGTGTATTTGGTGCCTTTCTGTTCTCTTTACTTTATTTCTGAATGCTTCCCTCTCTTTTGTACCCTTCCCATGTTTTCTTCTTTTCTATCCTAATCTCACTGAATTAGTATTTAGGTCTCTGTTAAATATGAGAGAGCAGAAAAAAATATCAAAACAAGAGTCAGGAGATTTGAATTCCTGTCACAGCTCTTTCACTTATGGCTAATAGACAAGAAGAAAATCATTGAACCATGCTGATTTTCAGTTTTGCTGACCATGAAATGGAAATAAGATATTATCTGCTTACCTTACTGTCATTCTAAGTGAAGTAAGCCAGAAAGAGAAATAAAATACCATAGGATATCACTCATATGTGGAATTTAAAAAAAAAAAAAAGGGCACTATGAACTCATCTACAAAACAGAAACAGACTCGCAGACATAGTCAACAATCTTATGGTTACCAGGGAAAGGGGGTAGGAAGGAGTAAATTTGGGAGTTTGAGATTTACAAATGTTAGCCAATATATATAAAAATAGATTTTTAAAGAAGTTTCCTCTGTATAGCACAGGGAACTATGTTCAATATCTTGTAATAACTTTTAATGAAAAAGAATATGAAAATGAATATATGGATTTACATGCATGACTGGGACATTGCGCTGTATACCAGAAATTGACACATTATAATTGACTGTAATTCAATTAAAAAAGGGAATAAATGTAAGGATCAAATATATAAAATATAAACAGTATATAAATATTTCTATACATATACTGTGTACAAATTGATCTTGTACTATAAGTTATTCTATAAATTTTGTTCTAAAATAAATTTTATGTACAGTTGCTCTCTAAGTACAATAAGGTAAATCCATTTATTAATGCTAGCAGCTACATAGAGTTCTTAGATAATTTTTACACGCTTTACAATACTTCTCTGAAGCATAAGTAGTAGTTTTCTATCTAGAAGTGAGAGAAAGAAATAGTCCCTATCTTAACACTGCAGACTAAAGCTAGTTATTGCATTTTCCAAGGCCATTTATGTAGGTAACAAATAAATGTACATTACTTACAGCTTCTTGCCCAGAAATATTAAAATTACTTTCTGGAAAAATACTTTCTTAAATAAAGGTAGTTTGCAATGGGGAATTTGTGATGAAATGCATTAATATCACATGGAATATCACTCAAAATAAACAAAACCACACTAAATGCAAAATAATGTTCATATTCAATTTTAAATTCAACTCCTGCCCCCCAAATAGTGTTAAATAACTAATGAGATAGAGGAAATAAGAAATTCAGAGAAAAGAAATTACCAAAGCAAAACATCTTTTCTCCTAATTATTTAAGGAATGGATCACTCTGATTAACTGAATGTTTTGGATGGATGAAGGCTATAGATCCCAGCTCATTTTTTTAAGAATTGAGTATAATATCATCAGAGAATCTCCTTCCAGAGGCCAATATCTGTATAATGTACTAGCCTTACTCTATGAACATCTTTCTGAAAAGATTTTCACAGATTCAAGTGAAAAATGATCACGTCTTCCATGAGACTATAATTTCTTAGAGATTAGAGCCTGTGTCTGTTCAATTCACAAGTTTAACAGTGGGCTCTCACATGGTGCCAGACAAATGTAGGCATTTTGTAACTATCTGTTGTATTCATGTAGGCAGTATTATGGAATCTGTTGCAGTACCATAATGCCTAACTTTGGACTTACATTTTTAACTTTTTAAACCAAATTTTAGTAATTTTGTCCCATACCTGAGAATTCTCTGCTTTAACATTTATTATTCACTCTCATTCCTTTTTTCTGTCTATTGAATCAAGATTGTGGTACGACACCATGGTTAGTGCTATTTAACTTGTTACTTGATTGAATGAAACTTCTAAGACGTCAGACCTAGATATGAGTCACAGCTTGACCACTTACAAACCATGTGGCCTGGTGTCAATGGTTGTGCACAGCCTTCCCCAGTGTCTCTCTGTGCCCAAATTTCCTCTCCTTAGAAGAGCACCAGTCACTTTGGGTTAGGGTTCAACCCTAATGGCCTCATTTTAACACAAGCACCTTTTTAAAGTCCCTTTCCTCAAATACAGTCACATTCTGAGATACTGGGGTTAAGACATAAAAATATGAATTTTGGAGTGACACAGTTCAGCCCAGAATAGTCCGAGATAAATTAGTTACACGTGTAGGTTGTGTGGTCAGTACAGTATGTGGTATTTAAGAGCTTGGGCTCTGGATTTGACTGCCTTTATTTGCATTGACTCTTATCATTTGCAAAGACCATTGCTTACAGGCTGTATGACCTTGGAAAAGTTATAGAATTTCACCAAACCTCAATATTTTTAACCTAGAAACAATGACCAAAATGATACCCTTTATTGTTGGACCTCTTACTTAGTAAATGCACTGTAAATGACAGCAACTTTTATATTTCTTTGCAAATAATTTAATAAAGATATATATATATATATATATATACATACATATCTTTTCCTAAATTTGCTTATGAACCTAACAATTTTGTCCTTTCTTATAGTATACACACACATAAAATATTTCACTATAAAATATGCACTACTCTTTTGCCAAAACTCAGTGCTACTTCAGAAGTCATTTATTGTGATTTTTTTCTCCAAAGGACTGTAGCTCCACAAACATCTGTTTTCTACAGTCAGAATGACTCCTAGGAGACTTGAGAATGTATTGAATTTTCAGGTGATGCATAGTGTGGGGTTGTGGAACCGGGGTTCCACTAGCATTGACTGTAGGGAGCAACTGGATTGTATTTAAGAACCAAATATAACCCGATACGTTAATTTTAACACAGTTAACAATTAGGTATTGTAATGAAACATTCCTGTCTTCTTAATCCTAATCTAATAAATGCAACAATTGTATCTATAAATAGCAGGGTCTGTGTACTTAGTGATCAAACAGTGCCCATCCCATCCTGTTCTTAGATAAAATGAGATGCTTATCTCTATAGTTTCTCAGCCTTTCTAGACAGTTTTTCTTTAAAACACAATGTTATGTTAATCTCTGGTATGCAGCACAGTGATACACACACACATATACACACACACATATATATTATTTTTCATATTCTTTTCATTATATGTTACAAGATATTGAATACAGTACCCTATGCTGTACAGTAGGACCTTGTTTATCTGTTTTGTATATAGTAGTTTGTATCTGCTAATCTCAAACTCCTAATTGCCACCTCCTCCTTTCCCCCTTTGGAAACCATAAGTTTGTCTTCTATGTCAGTGAGTCTGTTTCTGTTTTGTAAATAAGTTCATCAGTATCATTTTTTAGCTTCCACATACAAGTTGTGTCATATGGTATTTGACTTTCTCTTTCTGGCTTACTACATGCACCCCAGTGTTCATAGCAGCACTATTTACTATAGTTAAGACATGTAAGCAACCGTTCTAGACAAACAGAAAGGAATTCTCAGAGAGTGAGTGAAGGTACCTATTAATGGAACATTTCAAGATAAGAAGAGGGGTAAAGGCTGTTTTCCAGTTAGCGTTGTTCAAAAAGGAGAATACAGATGTGTTAAATTAATGGGTAAAAACATGAGAATTATAGAAAAGGACATTAAAAATTAAGAAAAGAGATAAGAAATTAATTCATCTTCTGAGAACCGTTAGGACATATACTTTTTTGGTCGTGGTCACAGCATACTTCTTTTTGCCCAGGTCATTGTGGGTTTTTGGGGGGGTGTGTGTGTGTATGTGTGAGAGGGTTTTGGGGGGGGTGTGAGTGTACGTGTGAGAGCAGGGGACAAGTAGAAAGAACCATGAGAGCAGTAGAATGCTGTACCTTAGTAGTTGAAAGCATGATAATGTCTGGGTTCTCTCTCAATCATCTGAAAGGCTGAGCAATGGCCACCTAGGGTGTAGACGGTGAGAAAGTGGCAGTACTGGGATTACCATCCAGACTAGTTCCTACTCTCGGGTTTATTAATGGCTCCATTTTCTGCAGGTAAGGAAAGAATAATAACACCTACTTTGCTACCTCACAGCATTGCATTGAACAAATCAAGAGAGCTACTGGATGATGGATTGTTTGGAAAGATGTGGAGGGTGATTTAATTGTAAGAGACTGTAGTTATTTATTAAACTATTGTGATCATCAAGGATATTTCACCCAGAGAAAGAAAAGACCTGAATAATAATTTGCTAATTTTGGATTTTGGAAATAACCTTTGTCTTCAGTAATGTTACTGGTCTACAAAACCTTGTTTTCTCATTCCTTCCCACTGTGTCAGTATCCTGGGTGTGAATTCAGGTACTGGGCCACTCGATACATGTGTTGAGTTGTAAAGTTTATACTTTTTACAACCTAATTTCATTCTTTTTTAATAAGAAAAAGGGTCTTACGTGTTTGATGGGTAATTGAAAGAGCTGGCAAAAAAGGAATTTAGAATTTAAGAAAAGTACTCTGACAAACTAAGATAAAAGTACTCTATTAACTCAAACCCTAATTCTCTAAAACCTCAGTCCCATTCATTAGCATTGAAATTCCATGGTTTTCAAAAATAAGGAGTGATTAGCAGAGTACATGATCAGTCACCTCTGGATTTACAACATGTCTGAAATGAAAGGGAGAAGTGGCTCTGATGCCAAGAGCCAGCTGACGTGTGCTTCCAGTACTGGGGGTGCTCACTGAGCCTTCCCCTGGCTGCCTCCTCCTTTTAGAAGAGGTTATCAGTTTCAGCCCTTCTTATTCATCATTTCAGAAGGTTCTGGGTGTCACTGAGGAACTCTTTTCCAATAGGAAGGAAACCAACTCCTTCGACCTTTCCTCATAGCAGGGATACTTCAGAGATGCAGTCATCTTCTGGTTCTTTTGTTCCACCCTATCCTTCCACTCCTGGGAATACTACCCATTTGGGCTAGATTTGGTGTTCGGCAGAGCATATTACACAGTCACCAATTCTGTTGTAAGGCATTAAGCTTTCCCACCATCAATAATAGAGCGTATGGTTGGGGCACATTTGATATGGTCTAACAGAGTAGATGGAAGATAAAAAAATTTAGTATCGGTATGTCATTATGTAGAAGAGGATTTTACAGCTAGAGATAAGGAATCGATGATGATAGATACCTAGCAGTGACTTTGGCAAATTTTGATGGCTAATGCTTTGATTTGTTTTAGGTATCATGGTTTAGAACACAATGGTAGGATGAAGAAAAGATCTTGTACCTTGACTCTTTCATTTTACTTCAGAATGTATTGGGGTTATTTCTATGTTGAGTAAACTTAAATCTGTCATTGTGGTCCACGTTTAAGCAATGTTGACTATATTTTGAGTCTTAGAAATTACCTAGTACAACCACATCATTATAATGAGATAAGAATACAAGATCAGCTATCAGTAACTATAAAGCTTATCACATACAATTGGAGTTGTTCTAAACAGCACAAACACACATATGTACGTACACAAGATTTATCTCTAACTCTTACAACAATTCTCCAGTATAGTTTTGTTATCCCTGTTTTACATATTAGAAAACTGAGGCTGAGAGAAAATAGGTGACTTGCTCAAGGCAACATAGCTAGTAATGAGTGAGTCAAGATTTGGACCCAGATCCATTATGTACCAAAGCCAGGTTCATTTCCATTGCTCTAGGTAATTGCAAAAACAGGAATAGAAACAAATTTTCTGTCTGTCTGTCCCATTCTCTTTCTATTAAGCTGTGATGGATGTCACTTTTCTAACCAGTAACAGTAATGCAGTTTGAACCTGCTTTCCATGGTCACTGATTTCACTAAACCATTGGAAAGAAATAAAGCTAATAACACAGACCTTGAAACCAATGATTGTATTTTTAGAGAAAAAATACTATCTCATGAAAAAAGAAAAGGGAAATACTCTGGCTTTGATGGTATTCAGAGTGTTGACATGATCTCAGAATTGGCCAGCCTTAAATCAGTTTTCTGGAACAGTCTTTAAGAGGGCTTTGATCTCATTAGGACCCATACTTTCCTTCTGTAGATATAGAGACCCTGTGGAATACTGAAATCAAACCATTTGGCTTTGGTCTCCATCATCTCTGCAGACTTCTTCAGGTGCTTTATGGAGCTAGTGGAGTAAAGTAAGCTGCTAGGCAAAAGGCATTTCTTGTAGAATGGAAGAAGGAACCAAGGAGGAGATAACTTTCTCTAGAAAAGTTACATTTCTATATACTTTTAAATATTTTATTTCTTCTTTACTTCTTGGGAGACTAAATCATGAGGAGTAAACTTAGTTTAAGGGGAAACTCATTGAGCCAAATTTTCCAAACAGCGATTTGAGAGTGATGGGCTGTGGACATTTAACCTTACGTCTCTAATGTTTATGATCATGATGTTTGGTTAGACTACAAGATGATGCTTTAGAATATATAATAGCCTCCCAATTGAATTTTTTTAAAGTAGTTGCATGCAAGCTTTGATTTCACATAGTTTCTGCCTTTACTAATGTGCAAGAGTGAAGCAGATTATGGAGATGAAAAAATGTTGAAACTGTGGTCTTCTTTAAGAGCTGCCTCTCTGCCTCTTCCATCTAAATGGGGTGCTCCTGGGAAAGTCACTGCTCCTTCTCTGAGTTTCTGTTCCCACATACATTCAGTGTTAGAATTTTGGTAGGTTATCCCTTAGGGTCATTTGACTCTAACTTACATGTGAGTCTGTGACACTGAATTGAGACACTTCAAATAGATGCAGATGAAAGTAATGGAAATCCTGGTTTCTCTTGCTATAAGAAGCTTTCTCTGGATGTGGAACTCTTTCAGTCTTTACCTCCCTGGTAGGAAATCCCATCTGTCTTCTTTTTCCCTTCCCTCCCACTTATGAAGGGAGCCTCGTTAGAAACATGCTCGTCTGTGAGAATGTGTGTCTGGTATTGCTGAGGAATTCAGTTCTTCTCTAGGACTGTGGAGTATTAAATTTTGAGCAGGGTCCTTGGACATAATCTATCCCCTTCTAGGGGAGGTATCATGAAAACACATTACAACTACTTTAGAAATAAGATGTGTTCAAATCTGCCTCCTTGACAAATCTGCCTTCTTGACTTCTTCTAAAAGATGGAAACTAAATTGACGCAGTATATTAAGTTTATCTTGACCTTGAACAACTGGTTTTACAGTGTTGGCTGCTGTGGGTGTTGCCCACAGTATATATAAAAGTGAGCTGCATCTCCACGGGTTCAGTCTTAGAGCACCAGCTGGTGAGCAATGCAAGAAGCAGACTTGTAACCAACTTACATCATCTTCAACATGAAGATAGCCACAGTGCCAATGCTTCTGACCCTGGCTCTTTGCCTCGTACAAGGTGAGCAATTTGCATGTAGGCTAAGCCTCTTGCTACACATCACAAAACTCTGGGCAGGGATTTGTCTCCTTTCTTCCCTCCCCAAAGATACATGTTTATATGTAGGTAAAATCCTGAAATATCTAGCTAGACACAGAGTTTTGAATAATTATGTTTGTGGATTTGTGACAATATTATCTTTAGAAATGACCCATGGTTTGAGATAATCTGAGTTTTTAACCATCAGAAATTCTTCCATTAATTCAATATTAGTTCTGAAAAGCTAACAGGTTTTTCTCCGTCTTCCCTTCACCAAATACATCAGCTCATAATGATATGAATTATATATATTATAGATTAAGCATATGAATTCATACTGATATGAATTATGTAGATCATCAATATCTGAAACTTAGACTACTTAATTTGTATATTTTAATATTGCATTTATAAATAAAACATTCAAAATCAAATTCAATCATCTGTTTTTATTTCAGCGTAGTAATGCTTTCTAGCATATTTAATTTTTGTGTTTTCAAATCCTAAATGGATTGAAAGTATTTCTTCTAAATGGGAGCTAGGAGGTAGGTTTCTGCTTTTGCTCTTTGAATTTGAAGGGAACACAAGATTGCCTAGACTTACTTTGCTCTGAAGCATTTACATTTTTGAAAAGGAAACCTGAAGAGACGGAGAGTCAGGATATCATTATACATAAATGATACCCACTTTGCTAAAATACATGCATAGGTACAGAAGATGTCTGTTAATGAGAGAGTGTATTAGTCTATGATGTTAATTAATCTTAATATTTACCAGATCTCTAATTTTTATAGCTGTAATGAGGAGGCAAAATTACTAGAATTCAGAATCTTGATTTTATGTGTGTGTATATATATATATATATATATATATATGATACAAACTTTATGATATATTATACCTTAAAATTATCTTTGATGTGAGATACTTGATATGTGTGTTAATGTTATAATTTTAAAAGAGGTCTGCCATCCTTTGCTCTGAAAGGACGTTTTAGAAATTAGCTATCTTTATGGGGTCAGAAAGCATATTTCAAAGTAATTGGACCTATATGAGGGATAGACCTCTGGCCTGGTGCAGCACCCTCACTTTATTTGCCGTGGTAAACTTTAGTGTGTTCACGTCAATTTGTGGTTTTACAATATGTTGCCATTAAAATAAGCAAGACACTGTCCTGAGTGAATTGTTTGTTCTGCTTATTAAGTGTTGGTGATTCCCTTAACTCTGGTTTCTGTATTTTTGTCCCAGATGCTGCCAGTGAAGATGAAGATCAGGTTAGTCCTGCTTTTTCTGGTCACTGAATTCATTCCAAGATCCCTAAAGGAAAACGTTCTGTGGCCAACACCTCCGTGTTAATAATACAGACATAGTATATTGATAGGCACTAGTAAGCTTTTGTTAAAAACACAGGGCCAGGCCTTTATGAATCAAGACATGAATCACGCCACACATAAATCAATGACTAATGATAATGGATGTCTGCAAGAGGCAATCTGCCGTGCTAAAGGAGTGCTTTAAAATTCCATAAACAAACTAGTGGATTACTATTTTTCAGTTTAAAAGCTAAAAGCATCATGACACACATAGAAAGCTGAAGTAAGCTGTCTTGTGATCATTGTGCAGAAAGGGTTGCTGTATCTTGTATATGATCAGTGTACGTGTTTCATTCAATACATATTTACTGAGCATCTATCACGTGTCAGATCCTTTTTGAGATGCTGGGGCTATTCCAAAGGAAAGAAAAGAAAAAAGAACCCTGCCCTCATGGAGCTTACATCTCAGGGGAGGAAAACAAACAAGCTAATAAGTAAATTAGTAAAATATATAGTACATTAAGTAACAATTAGTGTTAGAAGAAAGATAAGCAGGGATTTCTGGGGTTGGAGGTGGTATCAGTTCTTCTTGAGACAGTCAGGGAACTTCTCTCTGAAAAGACAGCGTTAGGATACGGATCTGAAGTTGAGGACGGAGTGAATCGTGAAGGTACTTGCAAGTCACAGCAGGCCAGTCAGAAGCACCTGTGATGGCGGTAGGGCTGACTCAGGAAGGGTCTTCACGAACTCTTAGAGGTCTTTTGATTGAGAAATGAAGCAATCTTTTTTTAAATAGTAATTTGAAAAATTTTAATCTGTCTGAAAGGCAGATTGAAAGGGTGAAATACAAACACACATATACAAGCACACAACTGTGCCATTGTTTCAACATTTAAATATTGCTAAGTATGTAGCAAGTGTTTGCTATGTCTCTCAAAGACTAGAAACGTTAAAATAATAGAACAGTAAAAATATTCTTTTCTACATTGAAACTCTTAGCATGATGGTTAAAATGCTCTTGCTGTATTTTATTGTAACTTTTCTTTTTTTAAAAAAACTTCTTTTTAGGAATATTTAGAGAATTTCATTATAGTCTCTATTATTTTATCTAAGTTTGTTGATTAAAGAGATGTTCAGAAACCTCTGTGGCATAAGTGGAGTGCTATAGTAGAGAAGGAAAAAAGACTGGATTTGGGGGAATCTAAGAGCATGCTCATTTGGATGTTTTATACTGGAAAAAGAAAATAGTGTAAATCTCACTGTGCATGAAGTCGTAATTTTCTTTGACAGAGTCTCTAATAATGGGTGGTAGTTTCCAGCGGATATTTCAAATTTTGCATTGATACTTTTCATCCTATTAAACCCTGAAACTTTTTTCACTGAAAAACATTTTCAGAACATAAATTTAGCCAACTCTTACAATGGCATAAGCAGGAAGAATACAAAAAGTGATTAAGTATCTGAAATATGTTGATGATAGTCCTTGGATATTTTGTCAGAAATGAAAACTATTGATTTAGTCTTTCTTATGGGGCTAGGATTTTTATTTTCCAAGTGCAGGAGCTTGAGTTCTTCCTGCTACCTTATAAACATGAGCCAGGACAGTGCAGAAGAGCACTGCAGTAATCTGCAAGGATCTTTACCATAGGCTTAAATTAGTCATTAGAGAAGAGTTGTTATGAAGCTAAAACAACCTTGTTAGTGCTCTAACACAGAGCAGGGGTGATGCCAGCTCCTGGGGGGTTTTATTATGATGCCCGGGGAGGACCAATGGAAGACAACGAGCTGTGTCACAGCCAGTGAAGGAAAACAGAAAGAGCTTAGCTCTAGAGGGCGCCTGTTTTCCTGAGACTTGTGGAGAAAACACAAAGAGCAACTATCTCAAAACCAAAATGTGCCAAAGTCTGGGCGTTAGATTGAAAATAAACAGTTGCTGAAAATTCACCTCCCCACCTCAGGATTCTGTTATGGTCTAGACCCACTCCTGTCTCAGCCCCCTCTGTTATGGTCACTGGGGGGATCTTTCTTTTTTCCCAGAGAAAAACCCAAGTGCTGCTTTCAGTTTCTATGGCCTCTTCCTGTGTCCCCAGAGGATACACTGGATAACTTCCCAACTCGGGAAAGTAGCACTAAGTTCCATCTTCACTAATTGCAAAACTGTCAACAAGTTTTTTAACCTACTCTCTGGGACTCGGTTTTCTGCTAGAAAAAAAAAAGTGGGTCTTTCTAGGATTTAGGTGCTTATCTGATTGTGACATTGGAGAAATCCAGTTCAGGAATTATCTTGACTGATAATGTTCTTTTTAAGTTGACTACTAAAAACTATTTACAACTTCCTTCTATGAATCTTTGTTTTCAGTACTTTAAGACCTACCTTACAAGGGATGTATTTCTATTACAAAGACGCTAGGCTTTTCTCTGTTTCTATAACGAAGTTTTACCTAGACTTTATAGAATTAGTTATATCTGGCAAGCTAAGCAGTAACTTGCAGTATTGATACTACAGAATCAGAGATCAGACACAGGTCTCAAGAAGCCAAGTTGTCAGTCTGGTGCCAGAAATTGTTGCTGTGTTACTCAGATAAGATCACTGGGTGGTGGTAATAATTTTAGAGGTATTTTAATAGGTCACCCTTAGCGAAGTTTCTCAGGGCTGATCTCTGAAATTATTTATTTTGCTTTACCATTCATTCCGCAGCTGCTACCAACTGCCTCCCCTGTATGCAGTGCTAGGTTCGGTTCATTGTTATCCATTAGATGGTAAGCACCACTGAGGACGGGGTTCTTCTGCCTTGTTTACTGCTATATCCATGGCACGTAGCAAAGTGTAGTAGCCTTAAAATAATAAGCATTTGTTGACCAATTGAGTGACTATCATATAGGAGGCTGAATACAATTCTATAATCAGTCCTTTGAAAGGGGTTGCATTTGTCAGAGTTGGAGCAAAGACTTCATTATTTTTTTTGGTATAAGGATCATGAAGCTTCCCCCCTGCCCAAAGTCAAAATATACCAAAAAATCAAAAAACACAGATTCCAAAGGCTTTAAAGGACCAACGGATTTCCTAAATAATAGGTACTGTAAGATTTTAAATTAGTACTTTACTAGGTAGTGCAAATGCATCACTGATATTAAGCTCCTAGAAAAAAGTGAGTGAGTGACATATAGCAGGCCTTCATTAAATATATTGCATTAACCTTTTCAGCAATCTTTTCATATACCGTTTTATGGCAATTATTATTGAACTGCTGTGTGCTAGGTATTTTATATAAGTCATCCTAGCATATTCCAATAATAATAATGGCAACCACAATAAAACAGGAGGAAGAGGAGAGGTGGAGAATCTAATTACTGAATATCTACCATGTATCAGACAGCCTTTGAGGGTTTCACATGCTTATGACATTTAATCCTCACAAAACTTAGGAAACATGTATACTTAAATCCTCTATTTTTACAGATAAGGTAAGTGAGCCTTTGAGAAGTCACTTTGCTATGGCTTTTGGGCTTATAAATGAGAACTCTGGGAAACATGCTCGGGTCTTTTGCCTCCAAGCCCCTTGTTCTTTCCATTTCACTAATGGTTTTAGATAAATGCTTTTAGGTAAATTTTCAATCTCCAACAGACAATCCAGAGTCATTATTTCTGCTTGTATTATTTGTATAATTGAGTGAATGCCTTCCATACAAAGGGGATAGTGGTCATGAAATACTATTGTTCTCAGAAGGTGAAGTCTTGCTTTGATGAGGTTTCAGTAAACACTTTTTTCATCTTTTCCTTAGGAAATTTGCAATGAATATCGAGCACTGATGAAAAATGGAAAATTGTTCTGTTTCCAAGATAAAAAACTTTTTCAAAGCCCTGATGGAAAAATGTTTATCAACAAATGTGCCATGTGCAAAATGAGATTGTGAGTAAAATTTATCTTTCTATCAAGTGTTTTGAGTTACCAGCTATTCTCCAAACTAATAAATGTATTATTTTCATTTTCTGTCAAATATATATTTCTGAATTTAAATGAGTAAATAAAAATCAAGTGTGACCCCACTGGAAAGATCTTAATAATCACTCATGGTATTCCAAAACATCCCAGAGGGCCCAGTATCAGTGCCCTATGTAGCACTTAACAGTCTTTCGAGGATGCATTTCCAACCTGAGTTTTTCTCAGATTGGAAAAAAGAATTCTTGGGCCTGTTAAGACCTGACTCTGTTGTACCCTAGGCCCTGAAAAAAATGCCCCTCAAGGATGATGCCAAACTCTGCTGTGGCAGCTAACCAGGACACACCCCACCCTGACTCCGTAAACTGCCAGTGTCCTCAGACATCTAGGATTATGCTAGCATGAGATGGACCAAAGAATGAATTGTGGCTGAATACTCCCTGCAGCTCAGAAAGAATTAGTATCCTGGAAGTTTACTGACGTCTTTGCAATGCTTCTTAATTTGATTTTCTTCTCTTCAGTGACACTGCAAAGATAGAAGAAGCCTGAATTATCAATTACAAATCCTCAAATCAAAGTGACCTCATTTGTTTTTGAGCAGGGAGTTCATTCTTGGTTTCTGACCACTATCAAATCTTCCACACTGGTACCAAGCCAAGAGGAAGCTTACCCATTTAAGATAATTATTTTATAATTAGCTTTTAAAATGCCAAGTTGGTAATGTGTCAAGGGATTTAATATGACCTAGTCAATAATGTTGGGATAATGAAGCCCTGATCACATGTGCTGCTTCTGGTGAAGAGACTGAAAGAAGATGAAGGAAAACAGGGCAGCTTTACGGAGGGGGGACTCCCAGGGTGGGTGAACAGTCCTTTCTTAGTGTCTTGAGGGCTGAACGTAAACCAGCAGGTGTATTCTTTACTGAAAAGTTTCCTCCTTGTAACACAGGATGTTTTGATAGGAGACCAAAACTATGAATATAATAAATTTACTGAAAAATAATTGGAAACAAAAATAAAGTACCTTAAGACATACAAGGCAGGTTATTTATCACATTGAAGTCACTCACTCAATTATTATTTTGATTACTTAGTTAAGATATATTGGGATAAACTTGGCTTCTTAACCTTGAAAGAAGGAGGCTGTGTGAGGCATTAAAGTTGTCCTTAAATTGCTGATTTTGCTCTGTGGGTCCTTAGAGGTTGGAGCCAAGATCAAGGCAGGCAGGTAGATTTCGTCTCAATATAAATATGGTCTTGCAAAGTCAGCATTCCACAAATGGCACAAATGGCACAAATGGCTTTTAGAATTGGTGACTCCCTGGATGTTGGAAGTATTTAAGGTGGGCAGCCTGTTGTGTGGTTAACTGTAGAGACTCGTGCCTTCAGTAGAACCACACTTGAGACGTTTTGGTGCCGAGGAGAGATTTGTGGTACCTGCGGTCATTTCTGGACATACTTCCACCCCTGACAAGCTAGACTGGGCTGAGGAGAAGAGTCAAAATTAAGTTTACCACATATACTGTTATCCCTAAAAGCTGGGCAAGCATGTCTAAGCTATTTTATTCCTTGCTGTCTTCCAGGGAAAAAGAAGCAAAATTGCAGAGGAGGGCCAGGCGTTTAGCAAGAGCCACCACTGCTCCTGCCCCAGCAAAGGTGAGGCTGTTTGGAGTCAGCCTGTCATATTTGCTTTGGAGGTTATGTTCGACTCTACTTAGATCTGTTTATTTCCTAATTACTAGGTCACACTTGTTGTGCAGCCGGCTACTTAGCAGGGAGGGAACATGGCTTAGTCCAGGGGTGGGCTAAATATCTCGTACAGCTCGTCCAAGGCCCAACCCATGACCCAACTCTCTGAAAACATCCTGGGCACTGACAGGTGCTGAGAGGTGGAGCAAGCCAGGGATGTCTGCCCTCCTCGGCCTTTTCTCATTCCTTCTGTCCTGCCTTAGCTCCAACAAGAGCCTTCATGGGACTGAAACTAAGTTCCAATCTCAGAATTTTTATTTAGTGTCTACTTCACCTGGACAATTTATGTATCTCTGGGTCTCAGTTTTTTCACCTGTGAAATGGATGTGGCTCAAATGAGACACTAAGTTTAGCTCCAGTATTTAACAAGTGTTAGCAGGCATTTGACTCATTTTACTCCCTGTTTTCCTCTGTTTCTTCCTTCTGAACATATTTTCTAAGACTCGGAGGTTTCCCCTAGTTCAAGGAGCCTTGCTTGTTTATATCGATTTTGCAAACTGGGATTAAGGCTAATATTTGAGAAATACTGTTCTATGGTTAAAATATTTTTTACTTAAAAATTAAATAAAATGAAAGAAAACTGCCCAGATGTAACCATCACACAACCATTTCCCTTTATAAATTATTTTGTATTTATACAAAAATAAAAAATTCTAGGCTAAGATTGGGAGAAATCTCTAGCCTACAACATCTCACAGTAAGTTCTGACAGAGCTGGGGCTGTCACCAGGTACCCTGACAACTGCTCATATTACTCCTGATGGCCTGTGTGGCTGCTTCTCCAGTATCTTCTTTCTCTTCCTCCTCTCCTGCCTCTGACACATAATTAAAATGATCAGTCAGGGCAGGCACACCCAAGTTACTTTAATATTTCTGATCTAACCAAGCTTCCATCTTCCTTGGTGTTACTCAGGAATGTCTGAGAACCTCAGCCTCAGCAGTTGACCTGGTCAGCCCAAGGTTTTGCCTGGGCTCAACCAGTCTCACTGTTAAAACAGTGACACAATCCCCACTCAACTGGTCAATAACCACAAATTCTTTGAGCAAGATGAAGCTGCTTCTATGCTCCCCAGATCTGTGGGGGTCAGAAAGGTTACTAGGAATCTTTAAAATCTACCTTTCTTTGTCACATTTAGAGAGAGGCTTATTCTGTAAAATCCATTCTCCTTCCTCTCCTCCTCCTCTTCCTTCTTGTCCTCTTCTTCCTCTTCCTCTTTTTTTCTTCATGAAAAACTGATATATCAATGGTGTTTAAAATACAAAATATAAGAGAAGACAAACAAAACCCCCCTAAAACACCCTCCCCAGTCTTAACAAACCTGCTATTTTGAAATATTACTAGTGGTAAGTTTTCATATGTAGACACACATTTATTGAATTTTAATCAAATAGGATTTTTTAAGAAATAGTTACAGAATTTGAACAGTATACTCCTCTGTTACTATTTTATGCCTGAATTATCACTTTGGCCTCTAGATCAAGTTCTTACGGTTACATGTCTTGCTACCTAGGAAACTACTTCCTTACAAATTAAGGCAGTTAACATTTGGCTGTGTGCCTTCAAGAAATCTCTGTTTAGGTTTTTCATTGTCTGTGTTTGAATGGATTAATGCAATTACACTTTGTTTTTGTTGTTATTTTTCTTTTTACTGTAAAAGAGAACAATCTACCTGCTTTCTCTGCTTAGATTTCTCCCATCAAAATGTAACCTTGCCTCTTACTCTCAGAGTAAGATGCTCTGTGTGTTCAAGAATTTTCCTCCTACAGACATCTCTCTCTCTTGCATCATTAATTTATTCTTCATTAGTATGTATGTCATTCTTTAACCTTACAACTCTGATATCCAATCCACCTACGAGTCTTTAAAAATTTTTTTTAAATTTTTTATTGGAAGAGTAGTCAGTTTACAATGTGTTAATTTCTCGTGTAGAGCATAATATTTCAGTCATGCGTATACATACACATATTCATTTTCATATTCTTTTTCATTCTACACTACAAGATATTGAATATAGTTCCCTATGCTATATAGTATGAACTTGTTGTTTATCTATTTTATATATCGGACTTAGTATCTGCAAATCTTGAACTCTCAATTTATTCTTTCCTACTCCCTTTCCCCCCGATAATCATGTTTGTTTTCTATGTCAGTGTGTCTGTTTCTGCTTTGTAAATAAGTTCTTTTTTTTTTTTTAAGATTCCACATATAAGTGTATATTCCAATGCAACTCCTTTTCACGGTTTCCATTTCTACCCCAGTCTCCTGAAATCCTCCATAATTTCTAATCTCTAACACCTCTGGTCTATGGAGAACTTTTGTTTTTTAATTGATCAATACATTCTCATTGATTTAGGTTGCCAACTTTGCAGAATATTAAGTTCATAGAGTGTATGTATGTGTTTCTAAGTTCCCTAGTCTGTTCATATTAGTTTATTTCTTTAATAACCAATAAGATAAATCCCCTTTCTTAGTTCAGTTTTTCAAAGTTGACTTACCTATGCATAAATATTTTTCCACATATGTATTTGAAATAGAAAGTTAACTGAGTTTATGAAAAATCCAACTTGATTTTGGGAACCTATTGTGGTTAGGGCTACAAAGAAGTTATAAATTAGGGTAAAACTGACTTTTCATAATAGTAACTTGTACAAGTCAAAGAATATCTTATCATTAATTCATATAATTTTTGTGTATTTTATGAAATCTGTGAATATTCTTCACAGGGATTTTTATGTTTTGCTAGTATCTAGAAAATTTATAATTTTACTGCTATTTCGAGTATGGCATTTGTTGTTTATGATATTTCTATCTGGTTATTGTTGGCATAGACAAATTCTATTGATTTCTATACGTTGATCTTATATTAAACACTTTTTTGATATCGTGTTACTTCTGATAGTTTATCCATTAATTCTTTTGTCTTTTTGTTGAAAGTTGATCACATCATTTGCATATAATGAGTTTTAGAACTTCCCTTTCAATCTTATCACTTCTTTTTTTTCTTTTTCTTTCCTTATATTTTTGGCAAGCTTGAAGAGTTCAGTAGTTTAACAGTAGCGATGATGATGAAATTCAAACTGCCCTTTCTCCCTCTGTATTAAAGGGAATATATTTAAAGTATCTCCATTAAATATAATGTTTACATAGGTTTTTTTTCTATAAATTTTAGCAAGTTTAGGAGATTCCTTTCGTTCATATTCTTCTGAATATGTGTTCATAATTATCAAGGACCTTCTCTTCAACTCTTGAAATAATGTTCTGATTCCTCTCTTTCAGTCTATTAATGTAATACATTTCTTGATAAACTTGCCAATGTTAAACCATAATTATTCTTAGGTTAAATCACACTTAATCATAATGTATTTTTTAATAGACTGTCGAATTTGAATAGTTAATATCTTATTTAGAAAATATGAAACTATTTTCATAAGTAAAATAAGCCAATACTTTTCCCTCTCTAATTATTCTTATCTGGTTAGGGAATCAAAATAAAATAACCCTGAGGGGTGGCACTTAAGGCTGGTTGCTGAGTAAGCAAGTCAGCAAATCCCCTTCCCTAAAGGTTACTTAGTCCTAGGAATCTGCCCCAGTGGAGTGAAAACCTATGCCCACACAAAGTCAGGCATGCAAATATTCATAGCAGCATTATTTTTAATAATACAAAACTGGAAGTAGTCCAGATGTTCAAATGTCTGCTGGTGAATGGATAGACAAAATGAGCTACATTTATACAATTAAGTGTTATTCAGCAGTAAAAAGGAACGCAGTACAGACACTGTATAGATGAACCTCAAAAATATGTAAAATGAAAGAAGCCAGAATCAAACAATTACATATTTATGATCCTATTTATATGAATAGGTAAATTTATACAGTGAGAAAGTTCAGCAGTTGCCTAAGGCTGGAGCTGGGAGCTGGGATTAACTGTGAATGGGCACGATGAAAATTCTTAGGGCAATGGAAATATTCTAAAATTGAGTTTTAGTGATGGTTGTACAACTCCATAAATTTACTAAAAAACATTGATCTATACACTTAAAATTAGTAAATTTTATGCTATGTAAATAAAACTTCAATAAAGCTGTTGATAATTTTTTTACATTCTTCAACTTTTAGAATAACTTGTAAATTATTATTTTCAATACAACTTTTTCTTTTTTCTTAAAAGTTTAGAAAAATGGATTTTAAAGCAATTAGAACCGGGGCATTTTTGAGGAGAGAATATCTCAGGCCAATACATCAATTGATTAATACTCACTGATCTCTCTAACTTTCCTCTTGCACATTACACCAAAGCAGATATTTTATACTTTTTTTGTAACCACATCTCCATTGTGGTTTTCAGATGTATTAGCATATGGATACTCATAATATGCTTTCATTGTATTTACTTCTCAGTGTTCATCCAGTTACTTTCAATATCACTGCATATATTTTAAAAGTTTCATCTTCTCTTTCCCTTTTATCAGTTATACTAAGCACTGTAACATTAGCTTTCTTAAATTAATCTCCTTTATTGTTTTTGTTCTTTATGTCATTTACTTGTTTGCTCTGCCATTCATAAATGGATTGGCAATACTTTAGTTCTTTAAATTTTAACATTTTAAATTTCATGAAAGGGTATTTGAAGTTATCAATGACCATATATCTCAAGATTGATACTTGAGTATTTTTATTTGTCATTCTTTGCCAAACATTTCTCAATTTTCCCCCCTCAAAAGTTATTTAATTGTAATATATTATTTGGTTTTCAAATATGTGGTACTTTTTTCTTTTTTAATTTTTAATTTTATTAAATTGTGGCCAGAGAACATAGGCCACATGACACTGATCCTTTGGAATTTCCTAAGATTTTTCTTTGTGGCCTGATAAATATTAGAACTACTTAAAAAAAAATCTTATTTTCTGTTTCTTGGATATAGTTCTCTATAAAAATCTGATGGCTTATTAAGCATCTTAATTTGTTCCCTGTGATGTATCAGTTTCTGAGAAGCATGTGCCTCTGATATCAGTTCCTGATTTATGTAATTCTACTACATTCTGTTGCTTACTGTTTGACATGTTTAGAGCCTGTGTTATTGAGTGTACGCTCATGATTATTATGCTTTGTTCTTCCCTTTACTTTACATATCCTTCTTTGTTACTTACGATGCCTTGTGGACTGAATTCTGTGTATTGAGCATTATTTTGTCGCCTCTCCTTTCTTCTTACTCATTTTTGTGAGTGTCAGGAGAGGACAGGGGACAAAGCCCAGAGCTGAAGGTTCCAGAACCAGTGTTGCCAACTCCAGTTTGCTGCCACTTCACCGGGTCAGGAATTAATCTGTAAGCTCTCAGAAACGTCAGCATCAGGAAGAGGTGTTCTCAGTAGGCTGTGACCCACCAGCCCTTGGGGTTTGGAGGAGGAGGTGGAGGAGGTGGAGGAGTAAATGCTTGCACCTGTTCCCATCACCTCCCAGCTGGGCTCCCGATCCGCCCTGTCATCACCCTGCCAACACCTGTGACCTGGTATGCTGCTGTTGACTTCACTGGTGAAGGGGCAAAGGAATGCTTGTCCCAGCTGCTTTCATCCCTAACCCCATGTTTCTGCAGTTTCTCCAGAAATCACTTTTGAGAGAAAATCAGCAGCTTTTCCTTATTTCTGCCCCTTGAACAGGACGATCTCGTTCCCACAACAAATCCTTTGCAATTGCAGTTCTCCAAGCCTGGAGCGTTCTCCCCTCAGATCTATTTAATGCCTGGCTCTTCCTCACTGATGTCATCTCACCTCAAATGTTACATTTGCAGAAAGATCTTTCTTGACATGATATTCAAAATAGCCACCCTTCTAGGTGCTGTCGTGTTGTTCAGTTTATTTTTCATAGCACTTATTATTTAATAAGTTTTTGTAATTATTGTCTATCTCTTCCCATCAGAATGTGAATCCCTTAGCGTATGTATCCCATTTCTCTTCTTTGCTGTGTCAGGGTCTCTGTCTGGTAGAATGCCTGGAGTCTAGTCAGTGTGCGATGGATTCGAGGAGTAAATGAACACCCAACTGGATGAGGTGGCACACGTGGCCTTTACTTTCCTGTTTTCACTCGGTTTTTAACTTCTTCCTAAATATATGACATGAATAGTGGGGTATGTTCTATAGATTTTCTTCTTGAGTTTAATTCATTTTTCCTAAAATGTTTAATTGTCTTCCAGGAGAGTTCCTCAGTGTAATCATCTGGTTCACAAACTCATTATACATTTATTTCTGCCCTACTTTTATTCTCTGTTGTGTGCCATTTTAGGTCTCAGGTCCATATTTTCCAAGTCTTTCATATCTAT
Source organism: Vicugna pacos (assembly GCF_048564905.1). Taxonomy (NCBI): domain Eukaryota; kingdom Metazoa; phylum Chordata; class Mammalia; order Artiodactyla; family Camelidae; genus Vicugna; species Vicugna pacos. The sequence continues at coordinate 16,489,516 of NC_132989.1, read as the reverse complement.
AATTAAAATATTTTTGTCATGACAATCATGACATCAAAACATTTGTTTTGCAATGTGATATAATATTCTTTGCTTTTAGATAGAAATGAAATTCAAGTTAACTCTATATCTTCCATAGCTAGCTTATGTCAGTAATGAGTTGCCCAGTAATGTTTCATAACTAGTCATTTCATCCTCACCACAAATCTGGAATGTGGACTGGGTGTGAATTCCCATTTTTCACATGAGGAAAGTGAGGTTCAAAGAGGTGAAGTGAGTGGGTGGCAGATCTGAGATCCGAACACTAGTCTTCAGTTATTACCGAGTGCACTTGTTTTTCTCGCCAAACACGTTTGTCCCTATGTGTACATCATGTTATTAGAGCAGAGATTTGGGGATTTCTCCCATCCTGCCTAAAAAGGGTTTCCTTTTATTGGCTGATGGTCAGTAGAGGAAACCTTTAAAACATCAATGGCAATAGCAACAAGAAGAAATGGGAAGGATGTGCTGGGCACTGTTCTAAGAGCTAGACGTGTATTAATACATTTAAATCCCTTTATAATCCTGAGAATACATTAAATCCCTGTATAAACCTGTGTATACACTGTACAGATGAGGACACGATAGCACAGAGTGGTTAAGTAGCTTCCCAAATCACACAGCTAGCAAGTGGCAGATTTAGAACTATGAACCTAGCAATCTGGCTCTTGATTACTGCTCTGATCTATAGTGATAGAAACTTTGTTATAGTTTATAGTTTTAGAGAGCCTTCATATCCATTGTCTGCTGGAGCTCATGACTACTCTGTAGAGAAGGCAGGCAGGATTTGATCGACAGAAAGTATCCTAAGTTTCAGGGAGGTGACTTGGCCTACCTCACCCAGAGAGCAAGTGGCTGAAATTACACTGAAATCCTTTCTTCCGAAATCTACTTCTGTCTCTGTTGTTGGACCACACTATATTATCCATGCCTTTATTATTACTATGGTCTTCTTATATTTTCCTCCTCTAGTGACATATTGTTGTGGGCTTAAAATACTAACTCATTTATGTATCTAGGGAATATTTTCTCTCTTACATATGGATATTCCTTGATCATATCTCTTGCAGTTGAATTGCGATGATTTCAAGAAAGAAGAAAGAAATGGGTATTTTGTCTGTACCCTTGATAATGCACCTGTTTGTGGCACAGATGGGAAAACATACAGTAACAGATGTGTGCTATGCGCTGAGAACACGTGAGTATTCTCTGAAGCAGCCTTTCTCCCTAACGCATGTTCTCTGTGAAATTACGTGACGCATTTACATCTTTAGGATAACAATCTGTTTTGTGGGAGTTAGCCATCCATAAATCATTAGGATGACTTTTTTTTTTACTAAAGGAAAATATATGTATGTGGTGTAACACTGTATATCTTACAAAGCACATTTACATGCATTCTATCAGATGGTTATCACTGCATGAAGTAGACAGACATCTGATAAATCTGTATCTGTACACAAGCACATAACACACACACATATTCATACATATATACATGTACGTATCTATCTTCTCTCTACCTGTTTGGGAATATATCCTTTTCCACAGAGAATTATTTAATCGTCAAATGATGCTTATTTATTAAATGCTCAGTAATTTATAATATTAGAGTAGGTAATTGGGAATTACTACCGAAATTCTTCCCGTCTATTCCAACTTTGCTAAAGCATCTCACTGCCCTACATTGTATCATCATTTGGTTCTTTCTTCACCCTCAATGCCAGGCTTAGTTATCAATTGTCTTCAACCAACAAGATGGCATGCCTGCTTTGCAGGTTTGGCTTATGACCTCAGTCTTGAATTGGCTGATCTTCAGTTTATGCAAATATAACCAGCACTGTTAGAGGAGGCTAATAAGACATAATGATAAATATTTGGTCTTAAGGTTCTACAGCCTTGATCCCTCCTTATCATAAGCACAACTGAATTAAGTCACTCGGATCCTCACATGATTGCGTTTTCAGAAATACACTCTAAAATTATGTCTTCAGCTTTCACCAAGGGTCAACATAAACAGAAAACAAAAATAGACACAGAAAGAACACACAGGGTTTTATGAGACATGTGTTTGCAACACCACAGTGAGTCCACCGGATGTTTAGTTCTCAGCACGTTTTATGTGGGGGATGCTGGGATGGGTTATTCAAACCTCTGATTCGGGTGAAAGTTTGTCCCCCCTAATTTCTGGCGCATGCCTTTTGTTAGACAGTGACGGCCACCCTGCTCGCTGTGCTTCTTCCCTAGCTCGGTCTGCTAGGAGACTGTGTGATAGCAGCCGCTATCTTTTGATACCTCTTTTTTCTCACATTGAACTAGTGTTTTTTATTACATTTTTTATTGTGTTTTTATTGTTATACAGATGCTATAGTTGTAAGTGGCCTCAGCTTTTTAGAGAGTAGGAAGTGTATCTTATATTTATGCTTCAATGTTTTCACATGTGCTTTAAAGCTCTATTAGACTGGACAATTATTAAACAGGGCTTTAGGGACTTTCCATGAAAAACAAAATATTAGTTAGCATAACCCAAATGAAGAATGGTGTAACATTATGCTAGATACTGTGATTTGAGTTGGATTATTTAAAACAAAATCATCACCGACAGCAACAAAGTTCCTTGGAGGTAACTAATATCTAGTTACAAGATTAACCTTTTTCTGCTCTTCTGATTATGGGTCCCCTCTGGAATCAGGGGGAAAAAACCTGGAAATAACATTTACAGGTCTGAATCTTATTAGCTCTCCAACACGATTCCATTTCTTTGTAATTTATAAATACAGTCTTTGATTAGAAAGAGTAAGTAAAGAAGAGAATGCAGTGTGCGACCCGTTCTCAGAAGCAAAGGAGAATCACAATACAATGGGGGAAAGTTGCATTTGGTGAGAAGTTTGAGAAGTTCTGTGATATTAAACTGCTGTGTCTACTAACTTTCAATTCCAGTAAAACCAGATCCCAAGTTGGCATAGAAAGAGAAGGAGAATGTGAGAGCGGTAACCCAGAGCAGGTGAGGACGAGTGTCAAAGCGGGGGGACACATCGGAGGGGCCGACTTCAAAGAGAAAGAAGAGGCTGTCCTCTTTGTTCTCTGATGGGGGCATTTGGAAAGAAGTAATTCTTGCTGTACCTGGAATGAGATACTGCTTATTGAGATGAAGAGCATGATAGTTCCTGAAACTGGAGCAGGTTACTTTGGTAGTTAGACTTTTCAGTTCTATTTCTGCTTTCTATGAAAAAAAAAAAAAAAAAAAAGCAAGGGCAGGAGGTGGGGAGGGGAAACGTCACGTGTAGAGCAAAGGGAACTACTTCAGTTACTTCACCTGAGTTGAAACCCCAGCACTGTCGACTGCTGTCAGGATCTTGGGCAAGTTACTTAACTACACTGTACCGGTGTTTCCGTATCTAAAAATGAGATTTGGATTAAAGAGCTTCTTTCTGTGCTAAAATTCTGTGAGCCTGTGACAGCTGCGGGGGGGTGGAGGGAAGAAGTGTCTCATGCATGTCACACTTGATTTTTTTCCAGCTGAATGATTTTCGTAAGTCACGGTTTGCTGCCCTTCCTACACACAGCTACAGCACCCGAGGTTCCCTCCACCAAGACATTTAGCACATTGCATTTAAAATGTCTCTTTGTCTGTATCGCCTAGTAGATTGCGAGCAAGTTGAGGGCAAGGACTGATTTCCCTTTGTTCTAGCGCATCACAGGTCATCCAGGTCTACTAATAAATGAGTAAACAAGTAAATGAGTTCTGTACTTACCCATGTGAATTATACAGTACTTTCCGGTCTACTTCTGCATGGCTGGCACCGCTCTGGGTAGCTAGTGTGCACTGGGCAGACAGGCACTGGGTTCTATAAAATTTCTGCAAATAGTGTTGTGAGCATTACCATCAGGATGGTAAACGTCAAGTTCTTGTCCCTGTCCTTCAGGATGTATGTAGTGCTTTTCGGCCTTATGTGAAGGATGGAAGACTTGGATGCACAAGGGAAAATGACCCAGTTCTCGGTCCTGATGGGAGGACGCATGGCAATAAGTGTGCGATGTGTGCTGAGCTGTTGTAAGTATCATCATCCCCAAGCAGGCCAGCTCGTGGACCTGGTGAGGATGCACTTGGTTTCTGTGCTGAGAACCGGTCCACAGAGAGACGAAGTCCTATTCCTGAAGCATGTAATCCTTTGTCTTTATAAGATGAAAAAGTCCCTGCTCCCAGAGTGGTTTCTTCTAATTCGTATTATCTGATAAAATTTCTTAAAAGGAGTGGATAAGGTGGTTAGGCTAGTTATTTAATTCAAGATTCTTAGTTTGTTTAATTATAATGACTTGGATACAGCGTTTTTTAAGGCACAATATGTTAAAATTAAAAAGGACTTTCTTGTGAAGTAATCGAGGTCAGTGACTTAACATGCGTTGTTTCATTCAGGCGTGTATAGGTACTCTTTCTGAAAATGAGTGTAATTTAAAATAAGAACAACAATGATAATAATGTCATGTGACTGAATTCATTATTAGTTTAAAAAGTGAGACTTTATAAAACTGTTGGGTAATCCTTCTCTGAGTGCCTGACACTGCTCTGAGCACTGAGACTCAAATATGAATAAGATTCAATCTTTAATATTCTGGCTGCTAAACAAAGCATAGATTCTCTAATCAATCTGCTAACAAGCCTTAAAGTGCTCTGTTTACATCACTAGATCTTTAAAATCAGGACAAAGAAAGATTTAACAGATTAAAAAAACTTCACACTTGTCTTTAAACAGTTCGCTGTTGTAGAATTCAAGGGCATGTCCTATCAGGTTTACAAATCTGTGACTTTAACTGGTTTCCAGACAGGGAATCATCCTAATTTCTACCTTTTTATCCAGGAGGCATGTACTTCTAGTGCTTAAGCTGCCCTGATTCTGTGATTTTCTCTTTGTTTTCATGCAGTAGCTAAAAAGGAGAATCTGACCTCCCTAACCCCTGGCTGGTTTCTTCCCATCCTTAGAACTAAGATAGTAACACCTATGTCCAAGTTGAGACTGCAAACAGATAACAGATCCAAAAGGACTTAGAGACTCAGTTTATCATAGCCTTTATTAACAAGAATGCTTTTACATGAAGGCAGACATTTTACAAGGTATAAGAATTTATACGTACAGGTGTGGATGACATTATGTATTTCAAATGCTTAGTTTGGTTTCACCCTTGTCACAGCATTGTTTTAAAGCTGTTGGTTGTGCCTCTTAAAGTGAATTTTCCTGACAGTCTTCTGTTTGTCAATCAGGGAGTCACACCCATCCAGTTTTACAGAACAAAGCCTCTAATTGACTGGCTGTGAGTCACTTTCACACCCATCCTTATCTTTGGCAATTTTCTGGCTCAAACATGCAAGACAGGGGAAAGCTTGTCTCTCCTAAGTGGATGGGTTCAGCAAATCAGAGCAAAGGATGTGAAAGTGCTTAGTACAGAACTGGACACTGAAAATATGATAAAGCCATAAACTGACCAACTATTTTCTTTTCTGAACAGCTTAAAAGAAGCTAAAGAAAAGGCCAAGCAAACAGGTGAAACCAAAATGCCACGAACCAAAATGCCACGAAGCGCTGAACAGGTAAATTCCTCATCAACACAGTTTGGTTCTTGTGGACATAAATATTAACAAACCTATACTTGAATCTCTAAGGTAATTCATTGTCCTTCATTACTACATTGAACTTTTCCCCTTAATGCACTAGGAATTCAGTTTGGGGACCTTTAAAATTATTTTTGGCGTATAAATCATTAGATTCAAAGTTAAAACAGAATTTCCCACCTAAAGCTCAAAATATACAATTTCTCTCTCTGCTTAAAAAAAAACCAAGAATACAAGACAAAATTTATGCAAATTAAATTCTGCTTAATTTCCACCAGACTTCTCTTTGACTTAGTGTAAATTAATTTTGCTTTGAATAAATTAAAAAGCAACATAATATAAATTAGATAGGAATAACTTTAAAATTCCAGTCTTTTAAATAGTATATCCATTGCTGTATTTTATGTATAATCCCTTTGACACAAATTGGAGTTACTCATTTTTCCATTATGGTTCTTATGCATTTATAAAGGTTATGCTTCTGATTAAACCAAAATCTCAAATATTGATACTGTGGTTTTTAAAAATACCCTTAAAATTAAGAGTTTTCAAATTATTCAATGATTTACTTTTTCAATCTAGTATAAAAAAATTATTCCTTTTATTAATTGACTAAGCATTGCAGGTAACAGCCTGTATTTCTTAAATCACCAAGGTTATTAAACACTACTTTCAGTGAGAATGACAGCAGTTACCTTGGTAAATGAGCACCTTTGTTAAGACACCTGAGTTTTAGCCTTAGTTCCGTCAAGCTCTGGGTGTGTGAAACTGAGCAAGTCGTCTCTCCTCTCTGGGCCTCAATTTTCTTGTCAGTAAAATAAAGCAGCGGGATAAATGATCTCAGTTTTGACCTCCTGCGGGATTCTGATTCTGTGTCCTGCACCCTTTTGTGCTGCTGTAAGAATTCTGTGTTTGTGGATTGTAGGGCACATCTTCCTCATGGGAGATACAGGTCCAGTTTTTGGTAGCTGAGAGCTGACTTCCACGTCGTCATGCAGTCCAGTGAAGCAAATGTCCCGCCCTAAACAGGGCGATCAGAGTTTAAATTAAGAAACACAGAACATTCAAATTACCAGTAATCTGTTCAACATTCACTGAGATTTGAAAAGCAGTTCTTTTTGTGGTGGTTGCTAAATTTAAGTCTAAAAGTTTGGGTCACCTTGTGATATTCACCATTTCATTTCTTCACCGTGAGGGGAGTGTTCTTTTCCCTTGTCTTCCAGCCCATCTCAGCGACCTTCCCGTCTTTCTCTGTGGCTGGGGTCATTGTTTTGGTGGGGTCACTGGATATGATTATGTTGAATAGGCCTGCTTTATAATGATGGCTCAATATTTGCCCTGTAATTAACCTGTCAGTGAGGTGATCACTGAATATTTCTTTAGAATCTCCTTGGATGAATCACAACTTATAAACTGAAATTGCCATTGTTTCTTTCATGGGAATCGCTGAGGATTAATTTTATTACCATGCTAGGATTATCAGGTGATATCTTCAGTGTCTGTATTCCTAGATCGTTACAGCCAGGAGGTTCGCAGCACACCCATTGCTCCTCCAAAATTAAGTATCTTCTCATTAGGAGGCAACTAGGATTCTCTTTTAAAGTGTCCTAATGAAATATGAGTTATTATCATTTTTTAATCAGAGGATGCAGGATCTAGGAAAGGTCCTAAAGAGGATCTATTCACAAAAACCTCCTTGGTGGTGAGACTGAAGTCTCAGAGGTGATGGGGTGTTGGCTGTGGTCTTCCAGTGAGGTAGAGCCACCAGCCTAGTTGCAGTTCTGACTCTAGAACCACACTCTTAAAAAAAAAAAAAAAGTTTTTTTCTTTTTTTTTATTGAAGTATATAGTCAGTTTACAATGTTGTGTCAATTTCTGGTGCACAGCATAATAGTTCAGCCATACATATACATATATTCTTATTCATTATAGGTTCCTATAAGATATTCAATATAATTTCCTATGCTATACAGTACAAACTTGTTTATTTTACATATAGTACTTAGTTTTAATTGAAGTTTTATTCACACACAATATCATATTAGTTTCAGGTATACATCAGAGTGACTTGATATATATGTATACATTCAAAGTGGTCACCACAAAAAGTCTGGTTATGATCTGTCACCAAAGTTCTTACAATACTATTGACTCTGTTCCCTATGCTGTACGTAACATCTCCATGACATTTACTTTAGACCTAGAAATGTGCACCTCTTAATCCCCTTCACCTATTTTACCTGCCCTCCCACCCGCGACTCCCCTCTGGCAACCACTAGTTTGTTCTCGGTATCTACGAGTCTGTTTCTCTTTTGTTTGTTCCTTTGCTTTGCTGTAGATTCCACATGTAAGTGAAGTTACATAGTAATCGCCTTCACTGTGTGTCTTATTTCACTTAGCATGATACCCTCTAATACCCCTCCATGTCACCACAAATGGCAAGATTTCATTTTTTCATGGCTAATATTCAAAAGCATATACGTGTGTACAGCGCATATACTTATTATTTCTTTATCCTTTCATTTATTGATGGACATGTAGGTTGCTTCCATATGTTGACTATTGTAAATAATGCTCCAGTGAATAAACCATACTCTTTATGCTCATAGTTCTGTTTTTTTTTTTTTTTTGGCTGAAATAGGAGGATGAGTCATACAGCTGAAGAAGTCTATAGAGAAGGATTTTTTTTATCGGTTATATGCTATCACAAAATGTTTATTGAAATAGATTCCCAAATCTAGAATAATTAGATATATACACACATATATATATGTATTTATAAATATATTTTAAAGTATAATTAAGTAGTATTTTGATAAGAAAAATATGTTTCTATATATTATGTAAAATTAAATATAAGTGTTTTGGTATACATACATTTGTTTATATATATTTTAGCCCTCATCAAACAGAATTTTCAAAATACAGAGAAACCTGAAAATAATGAATCAAAGCATCAATCAGGAAAACTGTGTATAAACATATCCTGCATTTGGGAGGAAGCACAACCTTTTTAAGATTTTCTAAGTAAAGATTAGCCTTAATGGTCTACATTTCTACACGGGGAGTGAAGGAAAATTAGATCACTCTGAAGTTTCTGCCTGCAGTGTTAGAAACGAACACTGATAGAGGAGGCAGAGTACATAAAATGACCCACAGATCCATGGAGAAAACAAACCAGACTAAGCATGATGCTGCAGGATGCCTTCTGACTCCTTTTTCCTTGCAAACCAAGTAGACTGTTCTTGACTTGTTCCATATTAAGTAGGTTTTGAATGTTTTGAACATCTTATCTCACAGATTCTATATTCTTTTCATTGGCACCATTTTTTTTTTGTTTGTCTTGGCTGCAACATTTTGTTGTGTCTTTGTTGGAACCCCATGACAGATCTATTATTTATTATCTTTTCATGGATTTGAAAGTTAACAAGAACTATCTTGTTTTAGGAACTGTTTGCTGAGCCTTATTCTTTTCTAGGCTCTTTTATCTTTTAATAAATATACTTCATAGTAGATACAGGTACCGAATAATTTGACAATGCAATTACTATTTCTCAGTAATTCTCAATATGTCGTGTTCACCAATCCCTTCTAGCTATGACATTCTTTGACTTTAAATCTATGATGGACATTTTCTAGATAAAGGAGTAGAAAAGTGCTAAAGGTAATTATTTGTCTTTTTAAAGAATCTCTGTAAGGAATATGAAAGCCAAGTGAGGGATGGAAGACTTTTCTGTACGCGGGAAAGCGACCCCATCCGCGGCCCTGATGGCAAGATGCATGGCAACAAGTGTGCCCTGTGTGCTGAAATCTTGTGAGTATAGATGTGATCTCTGGAGTGATTCAAAAGGTGAAGCAGAGAGATTGACTAAAAGGATGAGTAAGAGCAAAGCTGATGGCAAGATTTGTTTTGAGAATTTTTGAGCAAGTTTTATGTCCTCTACCAATCATAATTAACACGTAAGATGTAGGCCCGAATGCTGTATATTTATTTTTGAATACAGGCGGATTCTAATTTCCAGTACAATGACTGGATTACGAAATACTTCTTAACATTCCTTTTGTGACCTTTGTAAGTCTTTTTATGAGCTAGTCATCCTACTGAATGAGGGTAAAAGCAATTACCAAGGCTTTGATTTTTTTTCCTTCAATAATCACCCCATTGTGACAGAATAGATGTGATGCCCACAAAAAAATTCATGTTCATATGCAAATTGGATTAACTTTATCTTTCCATCTTGGACATCTGACCTTGGGGGCAGAGCAACATATAAATTACGGCATTCGTGAAGACGTCTCAGACAAGGGCTCATCCACCTTCTTTCAGACCTTTGAACTCTATAAGCTCTTTCCTGTACACTTTCCTGCTGCCTACAGTTCTTCTGTCTTGGCCAGCTAATATCTCCTCTGTGGACTGCATTTCAAGATTACCTTTCCTTGGATAAGATCTCCTAAAATCCCTGATTGAAATTCAATCCTTGTAACACTTAGTAATTTTATTTTGTAACAATCATCACGTTTGGTATTTGTAAAATCATTTGTAGGATTATTTGTCGACTCTCAGTCTTCTCCACTGGTCTATAAGGGCTGAGAAGACAGGGTATGTGCTTATATTGTGAACTACTGTACTATATGTCCAGGGCGCTGGCCACTGCTTGCCAAAAAATAATTACTAACTAAATGTTGAATAAATGAGTGAATGAATGAATGAATGTATGAATGAAGATCCCTGCTCTCAAAAAGCTTAAGGCTAATAGCAAAAATAATCCTTAGACGCACACACACACCCCCCTTGCAAAACATGAAAATTATCCTATGAGAGAAGAAAATTCAGGTATGAAAACACACTGAAAGATGTGGAACTCATTTCCACTTTGACATGTGGGATGTCTTCTTAAAGAAGGTAGAATTTAAGCTGGTGAGATTTAAAAGGGAAGATAAAAAAAAAAGATTGTTACAGTGGAAGGAAATGGCAAACATGACAGCAAAATGAAAGGAGTTCTTTGGGAAAATAGTGAAGATCTCAGTTTAATAAGGGGCTTCAAGGTGATTTGAAAATGTTTGTTCTAAAACTCAGGAACACTTAGCTGTTTTGCTGCTTGCACCTAAATGGCCATTTTGTAGCATGAAGATTCAAAACATCTATATTCATTGACTTATTCTTGTTTCTTTCTCCAGCAAACAGCGCTTTTTAGAAGAAAAAAATAAAACAGATGAAAACCTGAGAAAGGCTGAAGAAAAAGTTAAAGTTAAAAGAGAAACTGAGGTGAGGGTAAGTTTGATCAATTCAGTTATGACTTTTGTGGTGGGTATGTGTGTATTTTACTCTAAAAAGCATTTTCAGTATTTATTTTTCTTTTACGACTAATGGGTTTTCTAGAAATTAATCTAGTTATTTTGTAAGATTTAGAATAATTATGGCATTTATAATTTTTAGCTCTATTTGGAGGAAATTAAATCATATTAGTAAAATAATTTCACACTCCTAATGAAGGTGATATATCAAAGCTTTATCTAAATTCAAAGTTTGATAAATATTCTTCTCCAGATGTGTGACAGTTGTTTTGGAGGTTTTCATTTCAAAAGCAATACCAGTGTAAAATTTTAATATGCTCCCTTTAAAATCGTACTACATTCTATTTTTCAAACATCTCTCAGATAGTCCTCTGCCTTTTTTCTAGTGCTACCATTTTAGCTCAGATACCTACTGTCTCCTTTGTATGGATGCATTAGCATCCTTCCTGTTCTCTGTACTTCTAGCCAACATTTTCAATCAAGATTCATCTCCCATGCTGTTCTCAAAGAGTAGGAAATATTTCCATGAACCAATGGCATTATAAAAATCTAACACTTAAAGGTGTTCTAGAGTGTATGTGGATCATTCCACTCCATGAAGAAACCCTATTTAACTTGTTTCTTACAGAGAGTTATCCCACCCACTATGATGTACAGTTCACAGTTTCATAAAATAGTCTGTTCCATTAGTTCACCTTTTGCCCTCACGTAACTCTACCTTATTGCGGAGGCCTCTTCCCACTGCTTTCATCTCTTCAATCCTAGGTTACAAAGTCCTTTTAATTTTAGTTGTCACATATCCCTTGACTATCCTTTTATCTTTCATTTCCAATTTTTCCCTTTCTCTCTCTCTCCCTTCTGTTCTTTTTCTCTTCCTTCTTTTTCTTTCTTTCTTTGATCTTTTCCTTCCCCCACCCTTCCTCTCATCCTTCCCCCCTCCCTCCCTTCCTTTCTTTTCTTCTATGGTTTCCCTAACTTCAGACTTCAGTGACTTAAATCCTTCACACATCTGACTGGATAGTCTTTATAAAACAAAGATTTGATTATGTCCTTCTCTGCTATAAATATCATTTTCCCATGTCCTAAGAATAAAGTCCAAATTCCTTTCAAAGTTTAGTGGTGTGATATTGGTTTATCTTCAAGGTCCCCTCTTTGACCAGCTAATTATTTAGTCACTATACCCATGGCTGTAATAAATTACATCAAAATAATGTGTTCTCTTCTGCCTCTATGTCTCTGCATATCAGAATTCCTCTTGGAAGCCCTTTTTGACATGTTGTTTTCCTACCCATATCCTAAAGAGACAACTCAGACATAAGCTCTTCTGTGAACTTCCTTGAACATTCTTTCCTTTGAGCTGCTACACACTTAATTTAGACCTTGGTCAATTCTGATAGGTTTTTATATTGCAATTCCTTATTCTTTTTACTTGATATAAAGAGCTAGATCACATTCATACTTAACCCCTTTAATGTAATAGATTTGTTGAATAGTTAAATGAATGAATATTACAAGAGAAATATCACAAAATTTCTGGGTAATCCTAAATCCTAAAAGTTTTATTTTTTATCCTTAATTCCTCTTTTCCAGTTATCTTTGATAAAGAGCATCTATAACTTATAAGCAGAGAACCATACCTAAACTGTCTCATTTTCATTATTCAGAAACTCTGCAGTCAATTTCAGGATCATGCAAAGGACGGAATACTTTTCTGTACCAGAGAAAATGACCCTGTTCGTGGTCCAGACGGGAAAATGCATGGCAACTTGTGTTCCATGTGTCAAGCCTTCTAGTGAGTACAGAGTTTTAGAATGCCCAGGAGGGAAGGGACCCTACAGTAATCTAATAGAACTAGCTTGTTTCACAGATGGGGAAACTGGCTTGGAATTGGAAAGGGAGTTGAAGAAGCTACACTGAGAATGTTAGTAACAGAGCTGGGGTTAAGTGCCTACAGCTATTTATTCCAGGATGTCTGTTTTCCCCGAGCACTCATTCTCTTAGCGCTGGGATATCCTGACTGGTGCAAATATCACATTCTCCCCTACTGCTGAAGCTCACGTGTGAACCTGTTGTACAAGTTTGTAGGCATCTCAGCTTCCAGAGGGGTTAGGACCCAAAGTTAACCCTTACTGCAGAAAATGATTATTAAAGCTGCCTATGAAACCACCATGAAAAAAAAATTACAGTGAATGTTACTTTATATAGTGTGACATTTCTCAATAAGTTATAACTGAGTTTGGTTTCAGAATTTGAGATTCCTCTCAGTTTATCTGGTTGAGCTGGGATTAAATAGTTGACTTACATTTAAAATCTATGGCCTTTTGTTTTGTCTGACAACCATGTTTGGTTGAAATGCCATCAGTTAACTGTACGTATCCTCCAATTCCATTGTACAAAGCAAACCTAGGCTCACTTAGTTTATCAATGTATGGAAATTATTGGCCTTTTTCAGCCTGCCTTACATTGCCTTTTATATAACACAGCCGTGAGTAAGCAATACACGTAAATTGAATTAATCAAGTTAATGTGCGCATGATGCGGTGGAAAGAGCGTAGGCTTGAGGGGAGAAAGCTTAGTTGTCGTTTCCTGACAGTGTAGCCAAAGGCCTCACTGCCTCCCCTTCTCCCTGTGGAACAAGGGGACTAGGACTAGTCCGTGTGCTGTGCGAAGGCCACTTTCAGTCTCCAGGTGCAACGTCATGACGGTACTTGTTTTGACACCTCTTTGGTGAGCACTGATGGTGTTTCTTTTCTGACCACAGCCAAGAAAGGTAATTTCCAGAAAGCAAGTTTTCCAGACCCATAGTTATTCCTATCTTTCAGGGTTAAGCAGAAGCTCTAAAGAAGTTACGGTATCTTAGCAGACTTGGGCTGCTCTGTCGCCTGTCACTGATACGCAGTGATAAAGGGGCAATGTTGCTGCTTCCTCAGGAGGGGGCACAGACTAGCGAAGCAGGAATGTGGAGAAACCACTGCCTGGGTTTGGCCCTATGGCTCCCTTTGGCTTTCTCTCTCATTCAGCCAAGCAGAAGCTGAAGAAAAGAAAAAGGCTGAAGCAAAAGCAAGAAATAAAAGACAACCTGGAAAAGCACCCTCATACGCAGTGAGTAGACTATAATTTGAACACACTTCAAAGAGCCTCAAGGCTGGAATATTGCCCTGCGAAAATTCTCAGAAAATCCTAACCCTTCAATCTGGGGATGACACTGAGATGAATGCTATAGGAGACTGATCAACTCTTGCTGCTTCAGAGACCAACTCTGTACGATAAAAAGAACTTATTTGAAGTTTGAAAAACTCAGGGCTAGTTCTAGTTTCATCACTTACGGACTGTGCTCACTTCTGCTAACCACTTTCCAGAGACACTTTGTGTGCATTTTCTACGTGTGAATTTTTAAAATTTCACATCTGAGCTGAGTTAAAAATAGCTTGCACACACACACACACAAAACATGGTTTTGGCCTTTGAAATGTTACAATATTCATTTCCATGGCCTTATATAAGTTAGCCTAACCTTTTATTTAGATGATAGAGTCTCCTAATCTTCCCTCTAGGTTCTATTCCTTTTCTTATCCAAACACCCTCCCTAACGAAGCTAGAGTAAAGTTTGAAAATATTAACCAGATCACAACACTGCTCTTCGCTCTCCTTAAAATGCACAAATAGCTCATTATTCACTAAAAGATGCATTTCCGTCTCCTTATCTCTTTCCTTATTTAGCGCCTTACCCTCATTCAGAAATTTATGTTCTGCTATACACCGTATAGTTTCCAACCTGCGCTTCTCAGCTTATTTTAGCCATCTAAAACGCGTATTTCTCAACCAGGAAAATCCAATTTACTCGTCATAGTCTCACACAAATTATTCCAGTTCCTCGACACCGTCCCTGATTTCCACAATCCCATTTCATGATCCCAACCTCTGAGTTCGCAGGTTCTCTTGTACCTGTAAGTTTGCACTTACTTTACCGTTTAGATTATGGTGGAGTTCACTTGTCTACCTCTTACTTTATTCTGTGCCGTCCTATTACGTCTTATTTATTTCCATCCCTTAGCCAATCACGAGTTCTGTTTGCTGAACTGAATTTTGCGAAACTGAAATACGCGAAAGAAACACAGCTAAAATCTTGGGCTCAAAGATGAGTTTCTACCAGTGTAGATGTTGCAAACTTCTGCTTTGAATGGGAATGAAATGCATGTCCAAATTACTTCATCTTGGCAGGAGCTGTGCAGTGAATATCGAAAGTTGCTGAGAAATGGAAAATTGCCCTGCACCAGAGAGAACGACCCCATCCAGGGCCCAGACGGGAAGATGCACGGCAACACCTGCTCCATGTGTGAGGCCTTCTTGTGAGTAGTTGTGCAGCTGGAAAGATGAGGGGAGGGGTTTGTCCTTCTGCTTCACGTTTTTTTTGAGCTTTATTATATTTTGTTTCTTAAGTTGTGTCTGTTTCTTGTCGATGGCATTTTGTGACACATTTTTGCACAGTGTAATAATTAGCAAAGAATGATTCCTACGTATAATCACTGAGTTCCTGTGGAAGTGGAAACAATATAAAACAAGGATCCGACTCTTGCAGAGCAGGATATGAAATCACAAGACAAAGCACAAGCATTTCAATATGCCAAATCAGTTCATACCCAGCATATAATATGGAATATATATGTGTTTATATAAACTGTAATAATTAAATGACATTTGCGTATTTCAGATCACATTCAGTCTGGAGACTCTATGATTCTTACTCATCTCTTTTTAAAATCACTTTCTTTTAGCCAAGCAGAGAAAAAAGAAAAGAAACAGAAGGAAGCAGAATCAAGAAACAAAAGGCAATCTGAGAATACAGCTTCCTTTGAGGTGAGGGGACCTTCTCTAACAAGTCGGAGGCATATGGACCTGGGGACCATAGATGGCATTCAGAGAACCCCAACACTCCCTGAAACTGTATGAAGCATTTACACAGTTTGTGTCGGTGTTTGTTTATAGGTGTGCGTGTACACATGTGCATATGTGACTATTTCTAGGTTGAGGGTCTGTAACTTCTATCATTTAAAAATATTCATGTCTTCAAACTTAAGAACTATTCTAAATTAGCCAATTGCTGACCCCATTTAAGAAAAAAAAGTCTACACTACAGCTCTTTCTGCGGTCTAATCCGACCTGTGTTCAGTACTTCAAACTTGCCTCCTTGATGTCACAGGAGCTGTGCAGTGAATACCGCAAATCTAGGAAGAATGGACAGCTGCTCTGCACCAGAGAGAATGACCCCATCAAGGGCCCAGACGGGAAGATGCACGGCAACACCTGCTCCATGTGTGAGGCCTTCTTGTGAGTAGAGCTCAGGGCTTCTGAGGGGGTGGGGACACCTGCTAAGGGAAGTGTTCACATAACAGTGCATAATACATTTTCCTCTTCAATGTAGCATTCAGTTTGGGGTGTCACATTTAAATGTACTGAAAAACAAACAAACAAATCACAAAATCTAAAAGCAGGTGGAGAGCTTTCAGATGATAACTACCGAGCTATAAAGAGACGCAAAATAGCTTCAGGACATTTCAGAAGGAACTCAGAATCCGTTTTTCAGAGAAGAGAATACTCTATGATAATACTAATTGCTTTTAGTTTTCTGAAGGATTGTCAGCTGAAATAGGAAATACATGCGATTACTTGTAATGTATCACTATGGTGCAGGGCAAATTTTGGGAGTTTGTTTTGGTTCGGTTCACTATTTTCCTTTCTACTCATTGTGTGTGACCTCAAGAATAGAATTAAAAGTGATGAGATGTATAGGGAGACAGATTTGAGCACAATATGAAGATGGATGTTGCAACACAGTAGAGGAAGGCTGCTTCAGGAATGATGATATTAATGTGAAGGAGTTGGATACCCATACAGGGGACTAAAGTCTGCCTTTAGAATAGGTAAAATGATGTATTCTCTCCAACAAGAGTCTATGATATTCCTTAAGTCTTTTAACCTTTGTCCCAAGGGATACTCTAATTTTCTATAAGCCCAGAATCTCTGAAAGGATTCAGTCACTCAGTCTTCCCTGGTGGAGAGCAATATAACCCAACAGACGTGTCCCGCAGTGTAGGTGAGCCAGAGCAGCGTGAAAAATCTGTTGGGCTGAAGTCAAAACGATGACCATAGTGCTACCATAACCAACATTTACTGAAGGCATGTAACTGGCATATACTAGCTAAGGGCTTTGCTCCCTAATCTCATTTAATCTTCACAACAGAATGAAATGGGTTCTGCATTATCACAAGTTACAGATGGAAAAATTAAGGCCCAGAGAAGATGAGAATGAGGAAAATTTCGGCAAAGGGAAAATAAAACATTTCTCATTGTAGGGTTTAGACAGGGCATACTTATTTAGCAAAGCTATTATCAACTTCAGGTAGTTGCACTTGCCTGTATTTAGGTTTCTTTTTTCCATCTGTTTTCTTTACCATTACTCTTTCAGCGAAAGGAAGTAATTCTGCCACCTAGTGGTCAGCTCTGCTGTTTCCTCTGATAAGTTTCCATTATGAAAAGAAAATGCTTCTTAAATTTTAGTCAACTTAGACTCATGGTAAAATTTACATCAGTTTAGATCAGTCTCCATATAAAGAAGTATAAGAAACCCCACAATTTTGCAGCTATTTTAGTTATTTTCTTCCGTCAATATAAAAATTCTTTATCAAACTAAGGTTTTATTACCTCATATTTAATGGATATGTTAGTAAAGGCTATTGACTTTCTTAAGAATCGTACTCCCCTCCATAATCATTTCATGCACACTTTCAGAGCATACACAAATAGTTTTTTAAAAGTTTCAGTTTGCTCAATGAGCAATTTTTATGTTGATTGGAACATAATAAAACATTTTAACAAGTTATTTAATATTTTTTGTCTCTACAACATGACTGAATTATTTGCATTATACATCCAGTTATGCTATAGACTGAGTATATTAACTAACAGTGTTGCAAGTTGAGTTTCTCATTTTATTTCCATCAAATGCCTATTTTTGGAGGACTCACTTTAAAAAATGATTACAGTGCTGATGATACCGATCATTTACATCGATCACTTTATTATGTCCCAGATACTTATTCTAATTGCTTTACATGTATATCAACTCAGTTAATGCTCACAACAGTCCCATGAAAAAAGTATTCTTAATACCTCTCCTATCCCCCCGCTCCCTTTCCCCATTTATAGATGAGGAAGGCAGAGAGAGGTTAAGACACATTTTGTGTTCCTTATTCAGTCTGGCTGCAGAGTTTCTTCTTAATCACCATGTTGTACTGCCTCCCAGAAACCAAATACCACCACTTTATAAACAGTTTGCATCTTTTGCACATGCGAAAGAATCAGCAAATAAAGTCTTAAATTGCAGTCTATTTGCTGGGAAGCTAAATAGGTTTACTCATTAATTAAGGGATATTTTCTTGCATATCATTCTCTTGAGATGTGATAAATCAATCTGTTACCCAAAAATATACAAATTACTATGAGTGGATCTTTGGAGTTGCTTGACGATAGTCAAAGCAATGAATGATCAACTTGTGAATGTTAAGTTATCTACCTCCCTACCATATTAAGATTCATTTCTGCTTTCTCTCTCTCTTTTTTTTTTTTTTCCTGTTTCGTATAGTCAACAAGAAGAAAAAGCAAGAAAAAAGGCTAAAAGAGAAACTGCGGGGGTAATTATCTCAGGAATGTTCATGTTATACCAACATTTTTTTCTCTCCTCTATACCTTTATTTTAGATATATCCTTCTTAGCTTTCATGTGTTTTTTCCTCTTTTTCCTCAGCCTTTTAAAGGTAAATGAAGACTCACAGTGTTCTTTTTTTGCCTGCATATTATTTTTAAAATGTCTAGCTTTATTGAGATACGATTGGCATTTAACACTGTGTAAGTTTGTGTAGCTTGTTGATTTGGTACATTTCTGTACTGCAAAATCATTGCCCCCGTAGCGCTGGATAACAATTCCATCATGTCACATAACTACATTTGTATTTTGTGATGAGAACATTTAAGACCTACCCTCGTAGCACCTTTCAGGTATATAACACAGCGTGGTTAACTGCAGTCACCATGTTGTACGTTAGGTCCCCAGAACTTACGCATCTTACAGCTGCAAGTTTGTACCCCTGACCGCTTTCACCCAGCCCCCACTCCCCCGCCCCTGGCAACACCAATTTCTGTTTCTGTGAATGTGGCTTTTATATTCCACAGATAAGTGATGCCACACAGTATTTGTCTTTCTCTATCTGACTTATTTAGCACAACACCCTCAGGTTTTACCCAAATTGTTGTTAACGGCAGGATTTCCTTCTTTCTCATGAAGGCTCATTCGTACGTAGTCTCGGTTTATCCAGAAAGCCCCTCCCTGAGGCCTGTTGAATCTCCTCACCTTTGATCTTTCATAGGTTTTATAGACCGTGATGTGCAACACAACATACACACATACATTTCATATCCGTCTCCATCAATTTCGTCAGCTCTCTTCTGTACCTAGATTACAAGCACCCTCAGGAGAACGTCGATGATAAATATTCACACACCCACCAGTGTCAGCACAATGCTGAGGCCATGCCAGAAGCCTGTTAAATGCTAACTGATTCACTGCTACATGCAATCATTTTTCTTCTTTCCTCTTACTCTGCATTACTTACTCGTCATAAACAGACAAAAGCATAGGAAGGGTAGAAAACCAAGCTGAGAAAATGTTTTCTTCATTTTGCAGGAACTCTGCAGTGAATTTCGGAGCCAACTGAGGAACGGAATGCTCATATGCACCAGGGAGAATGACCCTGTCCGTGGCCCAGATGGCAAGATGCACGGAAACAAGTGTGCAATGTGTGCCAGCATGTTGTGAGTGTCCCTGCACCTCCTCACCACTGACCATCCCTGAGTCTCAATCTCTTTGTAAATGTATAGAATATGTACCGTGGTTTGTATGCGAGATCATTTTAAAAGCCCATGGACAAGGAATTATGTAATATTTAATCACTTAGTGACAACATTATTCTCCATTCGGTAATCTTTCTTCTAGCTAAGTCAGGGAAGAGTCTTAATATATGGAAGTAGGTTTTTAACACTTGATAATCATCACTCATAACAAAGAGAGCAGAAGACGGATGATCTGGGTGGGACTGTCTCTCTGGTCTCTCACTCCTGACATTTTGATTCTGTGAGTATATTCAGATACTGGTTAAGGGAAACCCGGTTGGGCAGAGGTCTGTGGGGCCAGCATGTAAACACGTCTAAAATAGCCTGAACAAGAAATGGAACAGAGTGGGTTGTACTTATCTTTTTGGGAGCATTACTACAGGCAAGTGAAATAAATACTTTGCTAAGTGGCTTAAAGAGTGAAATCCCCAAGAGTTCGGCCACGTAACAGACATTTACTAAAATGTCCTCTTGAGTAGAGCTCCACTGTGTGGGACGACAGAGATGCTGGCTGTCACCACCTCTGCTGCTTTTCCTTGTAAGACTCCCAGTTCCCTCCCAAGCCTCACACTAAAATACATGCTCAGAAAAATATTCAAATAATATTTAAAGAGCTTCAAAGAGTTTCAAAGTTGTTTCCCCTTAACTTTCACATGTCTTGGTCTCATCTTAAGTATATGCACACAGTTCCTTAAAGGAGAGCTTGACAGAGGCAGCCAGTAGATTAAACGGGCCCTGAGATTCAAGAAGTCAGGGCTCTCCCCTCACCTGCCGCGTCTGCTGGGGCTGCGGTAATGACCGTATCACAGGTAATAAACGCTGAGGATCTTTCTAGTGCTGACAGGCTTCGTGCCACTAAACACACAACAAGAATCCAACATCTTAGGCTCATGATCGACCTCCAAAGATTACTGGTTGAACCTTCTTGGACTTGAATCATCATTGCACTCTAAAACTTGAATTTCAATGCAATTAAAATAATATTTAAAATTTAATTTTACAGTGAAACATGGTTTATTTTGATTAGGGGCCCGTGGTCTGACCTCGTATCACCCCTTGCTCTCATCATGAATACGGTGGCTATTTAGATAGAAAAAGCTGCACAATTAAAAAAAGTCAAGGCAACTGTGGCTTTTTTCAGATCATTGATTGAAATCACCGACTGATACGTAAAAGACACCTCAAAGTTCACACACTGATGAAAAAGCATGCTAGTTTTATATTTCTAAGAGGGATTGGAAACTACTGAATTAATCTGCATTATTGGGCAAAGCATGAGCACCTCTTGACCGGATAAATTTGTACTGAAGACTTAATATGACCTTTGGTCTGGAAGATCCTCCTTCGTTCTTAAAATATATTACAAAAGAAAACAGATGAATGGTGGTTAGTAAGGAAATTATTTCATATATATTACAAATATTAGCAGCCAGATTTTGATTGTTTTAGAGAGGAGGAATTGTTTCTCAGACTCTCCTTTATGTAACATAAGCAAATCGACAAATATCTTGATTAACTACTAGTGATAGTTATTGGGATATTATATAATTCATGATCTATAAACGTTTAAGTCCATAAGATTAAAAAAAAATGTTACCAAAGAGAATGGGAAATTGCAGTCAGCTTGTATCTTTTTTTATTGCAGCAAACTTGAAGAAGAAGAGAAGAAAAAAAATGGCAAGGAAAAAAAGGAGAAAGCTGAGGCCGAGAAGGTTAAGAGAGAAGCAATACAGGTAGTTGTTTCAGACCATCAGAACCACAAAAATAGCCCGTTCCCTCCAGGCAAGGCTCCCGCCATCTCCTCCAAAATGTATTTAGATTCTCATATATAGGAAGATCCCTTCTTCCTTATTCAGTTTATTCACCTCAGATCTGATCTAGTTGCTTGTGCATTTGAGAAGAAGCCGACCCCCCTTTTCTCCACTGACCATGTGAATTATACTACCCCATGAAAGAAGTGTATACACACTGCTGTCTTGTCTGAATGCAAACCAATACAGGTAGATTTTAGAATTTTCTCCATACCTTTTTGTATAAGCGTGTTTAGTTAAAAAAACAAAACAAAACACAAACCTAGGTTTTTCATCCCAGTTGACTGTAAGATTTTGGGAAAATAACTTAAAAGCATCTTTGAGCCTTGGGTTTGTTTTCTGTAACATCTCACAGGATGATGGTGATGAGAATGATGATGGTCATGGTATTAATTATTTGCTACTTAATTAATTATTTGAGTATGACAATTTATAACTGATCTTGGTAGTAACTATTCAAGGAGCATATCTGTATTTTATGGAAGAGGAACTGGAGACTCACAGAAGAAGTTAGGATGCACA
Organism: Vicugna pacos; assembly: GCF_048564905.1. Classification (NCBI taxonomy): domain Eukaryota; kingdom Metazoa; phylum Chordata; class Mammalia; order Artiodactyla; family Camelidae; genus Vicugna; species Vicugna pacos. The sequence continues at coordinate 16,467,317 of NC_132989.1, read as the reverse complement.
TAGGATGTATATATTTACACACACAGTTAGTAATTTGAGAGCTAACAACGGAACCACAAGTTCTGGCTTTGAAGCCCATGATGCCCTTTAGATGTTGCACCCTACTTCCATTTGAGAAGGTCCTGCGGGCTGTGCGTCAGGGCTTCATTACTCCTTTCCTTTATCCTTATCTAATTTGGAAGCTCTCATTTCTTTCTGCTCTCACCTTTGATCCCTACAGTCTACTCTCAACTCGGAAGCCAAAGGAATTATTTACTGCCCAGTGGTTTCTCATCTCGCTCAGAACAAGAATCAAGGTCCTTCTAGGGACTTACAATGCTGTATGTGATCTGACCTCGGCCACCTCTCAGGTGGCATTTCCTACCCAATGCTCCCCTTGTGCCAGCCACACTGGTCACCTGATTGCTCCCTGAATATACTAATCATTGATTCATGGCTTCCCATCTCGTGAACTCAGTAAGACTGTCGTTAAAAACCTAGACTCTGGACTCACATTGTCAGGGTTCAGTGCTCACTCTGTCTTCCAACCAGTAAAGTCAAACATTTAGCATCTTCATGTCTTAGTTTCCTTGTTTATAAAATAATAATAGAATTATTATTATGGTTATTATTTTTATGGAGGTTCCAAGGAACTTACCATGTATAACAGCACAGTCCCCCACATGTTTAAGTCCTCAATAGCATACATACAATGAACTCTGTTTTCTATATGGATTTTCTCCTACTAAGTCATGAATGTTCATTCTCTATCAATCAAAGTTCTGGCCACCTTTCATGGCTCAGCATAAATATTTCCTGTTCCCTAAAGATTTTCCCCATTTATATTGAATAGCTCTATCATCTGTCGGCAATTTTTCTTTATTTCTCAATTACACCATTTTTTAGTGTAACTTATAGACACTTCTATGTATTTTCTCCAAAGAAACTAAAAACTCCTTGTTAGCTTTTTATTGTTGCTGTAACAAATTACTGCAAACTTGGTAGCTTAAAAGACAAGACAAATATGGTTTTATGGTTCTTTAGGTTAAAACTCTGACATAGATCTCAATGGACTAAATCAAAGGGTTGGTAAGACTGCATTCCTTTGTGGTCTCTTTGCTTTTTGGCTCTTGGACCCCTTCCACCAAAGCAAACCACACTGCATCTCTAATTGTTCCGTAGTCGCCTCTCCCTCTCCCACTCTTCCGTCTTATTCTTCTAGTTTCTAAGACTGACCCTTGTGATTACATTGGGCACCACAGAATCATCCAGGATAATATCCTCATCTCAAGGTCCTCTACTCAATCACATCTGCAATGTCCCTTTTACCCTACAGGATAACATATTCACAGGTCTTGGGTATTACAGTTGGACAAATTCACGTGGAGGGAGCTATTATTCGGCCAACCACAAATTCCTCTACAAAAAGGACAGTAAATTCTTCTTTGTATCTCTCACAGTGCCTAGCCCAGAATATTTGAATTCAGCTGAAGGTTTTCTAATAAACTAATTGACAGCAATTGTATATTCCAACTAATGTATGACCTAGGTCTCTGAAAAGCATCTCGGCTAATGTCGACCTTCTGCATCACCTTTCTGATGCATCCATTATGTGTGGGGCACTAGATCATAGTTTTCAAAGGGAGTAACGTGGAGGAAGCTTTCCAGTACTTAGCTATGTGAGTCTTAAGGCGTCCCTCTCTTGGCAGGAGCTGTGCCGTGACTACCGTAACTATGTGAGGAATGGACGCCTTCCCTGCACCAGAGAGAACGACCCTATCGAGGGCCTAGACGGGAAGATGCACGGCAACACCTGCTCCATGTGTGAGGCCTTCTTGTGAGTAGAGCTGCAGTCACTGCCCCTGCTGATGCAGGAGAAGATGGGCCTGCGGTGGGCACAAGAGATGATGCTGAAGGTTTCCTCCAGGAGGGATGTAGTGAAGGCTAGCTTTGCACTGGGTTCGGGGACTTACTATTATAAAGCCATATACTTAGTGCTTTTCTTTGTAGTGTTCTCAGTTTCTGAAAGGCATGTGAATTGCCATCGGGGAGGACCATGTGCTAAGGGCACGTCCGCCCAGAGTGAGTGGCATACAAGGACTGGGGTTTCTGCTCTCTGCATCCATGCTGCCGTGAAGAGTCCACAGATACTGTCGCTAGGTGCCAACAAATCAATAATCTGCTAACATCTAGTCATTTTTAAGTACCCTAGCTGTTTTCTGGGGAGAAGGACAGTATCTTTGTTTTCTGAAAGAATATAGTAGTGGGAATTTATTTACTGATTTGCCCTGGCGTGTGTGTTTCATCCTCTAAGCAACATTAAAAACAAGAACAATATATAGAGAGGCGTGCACTTGCCTTTCTGCTCCCAAGCTGGCTTGGCAGAGGTGTGGAAGTAACGGAACATTTCCATCGTACGTATTGGGTGCTGGGAATGATCCCCCCGCCCTTTCTTACAGCCAGCAAGAAGCAAGAGAAAAAGAAGCTGAATCTAGAACAAGAGCGAAGAGAGAAGCTGAAAAGGTAGCTGTCCTGAAAGGTTCATACCACAGCGGAAGGATGAAGTTTGCGATTGTTCCTTTAAAACTAACTCGAGGAACCACTGAAATACGAGCAGCTCGTATGATTCCCTTTCAACATCAACAAAAGAATGTTCTTTAGTATGAGACAACTTCTGATTTCACCTTAGCTACTACAAGTAAACTGTCCTCTCATACCATATTTCTTTTGCTAAATATGATCAGTTAGGGAATTGGCCGTGAACCAGGAAGCAGAGCTAGGAGAAAAACTCTCTCTTGTCCTCACTGAGTTTCAAACTGAACTAAAAGATACAGGGTGGGGAAAAAAAACCCTCACAGATTCAGTCTTAATTGCCATCAGTAATTAATTCCATGATCTTAGGTGATTTGCATGTTTTATCTCAATTTAGCTCTAGAGCTAAAATTTACTGCGTACTCCCTAGGCATCAGTCATAGGTACACAGAGATCTATATTCTCTCACATTATTCTCACAATAATCCAGCATACATACTGAACACTTAATACATACTGGCCATTATTGCTTTAACCATGTGAAACAGCTACTGTCACTTCCATTTTATGGAAGAGGTAGTTGAGGCACGGAGAGGCAACACTTCTCAACCAATGTCTCTTGGTGGCAAACTGGAATTCTAAGTAACAGTAATGATGGAGCCATCAACTTATCCGTGCTTGTCCGGACATACTGGGGATATTATGTCACATTCTTTAGGAAAAGGGAAGAATTCAGAACAAGAAATGGTGCCAATGATTGAAACAGAATGACTGAAGTATTTGGGGATGCTTAGCTCTTGGAAAAGAACATAGGGAAGCCTGGGAGAAGGCAAAGAAAGCTTTCTCTAAATATCTGAAGGACTGTCTGTATGAAAAAAAAAAATAATCCTCTGTTTCTCTAAGGGAAGTAAAATACCTTGACTTTGGTTACTGGTTTGAAGGAACACACTCATTCTACTTGCAATGACATCTTAGAACAACAAAACCCTAAGGGCAGGAATCTACAGGATCGATTAGAGGTATTTTCCAAGATCCCTCCGAAGCAGCACTGTGGCTAATTTGTGGGAATGATCTAATGAAAATTTGGGGATGAACTATCCGGAGGGTAATGGACTCCTTATCATTGCAGATGTTCCAATGCACATTAGATGACTTCTTGGCAGGTACGGACAACATAAAGGGGGTTGAGATGTTGTATGCATGGTAGCACCAGATGAACTTACAAGTTTTGCCCAAATCTTAACTTTTTTGATTCTATGTCATGTACAGTGTTTTTATTGCGTTATAATAGAGCTAGACGACAAAATCTTGACTAAGGGCTGTGACCAGTCCTCAGAGAACCCAGTTTATTAAGAGATCCTGCTTTTGTGTGTGACTGCGTGTTCAGTCTGGATCTGGGGCACAAATCTCAAGGAAAAAGAAAAAGAAACCTGTTTTTAAGTGCTGTGTGCTCAGGAGGAATTGAGCAAAACAACTACCAGGAAAAAAAATCCTTAGGTCATTTTCCTTCTTTTTTCCCTCAGGAAGCACTTAGTAGGAAACTACCCAAGCTCTTGCCTTTTCTCCTCCTCTTAGGATATGTGCAATGAATTTCGGAGCCTTCTGAAGGATGGAAATCTTTTCTGCACTCGAGAAAATGATCCTGTGCGTGGCCCGGATGGCAAGACCCATGGCAACAAGTGCGCCATGTGCAAAGCAGTCTTGTGAGTGCACAGATGACGCCCGTGCTGTGGGCGGCTGGGCTGGGGAGGCAAAGAGCTGGGAAGAAAGGCTATGTTGTGTTTGTCCTTTTCTTACATATAGAAGCAACAGATGATGACCGGTAAAGCACTTTTAGGTGAATCTTTCTTTATGAAGTCTATCACAATTCTAGAAATGGATAACCGATGGCTAAGTTATCACACTGTGTTCTGCGTTAGTTTTGGGGTGGTGCCTACCAAGAGATCACAGTATTTTTCTTGATAAAATTCCAAGCCCTTGACTGTAAGGTGGATTCCTTCTCTGGGTTACCCTGTGATTCCCACTGGGAAGAACACACATGGATTTTACTATCACTCTAACTCTTCTACCTCAATTTTGAAAATATCACATTTTTAGGAAATGAAAAATAGCTCTTTACACACGGTTTGCAAGTGTGCCCAAAATATTTACCATTCAACAGTTATCTGCTGAACATCTACAGTGTATGATTATACAAAGATGAATCAAACAGCCTTCCTAGAAATCAGAATTCACTAGGGATTAAACATGGGCATAAAGGAATACAATACAAAGGAGGAACTGCTAAATGGAAAGTGAGGGACATAGGGTGTCATGGTGCTTCAGGAAGGGGAGAGGTAACAAAGTTTCATGAAGGGATAAAACTGGACCTTGCACTTTGGATAATATGTGAACAGCACAGGAAGGACTGAGAAGAGGGACAAAGGAGAGGTAAAATGTAAAATTAAGAAAACTGGAGAATGTGCACAAAAGAGCAAGTCACTTTGGTTTACTTAGAATGCACTCATTTTGCCAACTCTGAATGCCAGATCAAGGATTTTGAGGATAATTTTATATATAACGGGGAGCTGCTAAAATTTTTCAGCTTAGAGAGTAGCATAAAGATGGTTCCTTTTGGAAGATGCATATGTCAGCAGTAGAAAGGAGAAAAAGAGAAGGCAGGGACTAAAACTGAGAATGCTGCTGGTGGTTCCGGGGGCACGGTAATCAGGGCGAGGGAGCCAGCACAGAGGGTCAGTGCATCGACATGGGAGACACGGCAAAGGTGAAAGCAGGGTTGTGCCAACAGCGACGTGAGCTGAAGGAGAGGGAGCGGGTCGGGATGGCTCCAACGCTTTGTTCTTTGTGAAAGACAGAGGATCCAGGAGGGAGAACACATTTGGCAGAGAAGATAATTATATGGGGACCTCCTGAATATGAGGTATTTGAGAGAAATCCAGCTGGAGATTTCCCATGAGCATTTATGAAATGCTAGCTAATTGCTCACCTAGTCTTGCTTGCGGTTGTGTAAACACTGGTTTTCTTTTACTGCCCTAAGAGATCTTCCAGGCAAAGGGACTCTGCAGAATTCACCTTTCTGTTTTCAAAGAGGGCCTGCAATGTAATAGATGTTCACTGTATGCTGGTGAATTAATTTTGTCATAGGATCAGAAACTCAGGAGAAATGCGCTCCCCTCTCTGTAATCTGTCATTCCCTACCTCCCACTTTCTAATTTCCAGCCAGAAAGAAGATGAAGAAAGAAAGAGAAAAGAAGAGGAGGAGCAGAGAAACGCCGCAGGGCACGGCTCCAGTGGCAGGGGCGGTGGAGGGAAAGCTCAGGTGAGCAGCCTCGGATTGCCATAACGAGAGGGCGCCGCTCACTGACAGCAGGGCCGCAGCGGAGCCCACAGTAAAAGCCTCCGCGTGTATTTAGTGCTTTGTTGGAAAACGTCCTTGGAAGAACAGGGGGTTTCCCTTTAAGACTGTCGGGTCACATCTGGGCAAGTTTTGGTCTCTCCAGGGCTCATTCTGACTTATTAACTTATGACTTATGAAATAATTAACATGACGACCTTATCCCAGTCTCCTGACGCCTCTGTTTTTTTTTTTTTTCCATCTACCTTTCAGGCCAATAATTGATCCTAGGAGAGCAAGTGGTACAGCTGTGTGGACAAGTTCCACATCAGCCTCACATGCTGCTCATTTCCTTTTATTATTCTCTCTCCCTGATTGTTCCAAGGCAGGATAATATGGCGAAAGAGCACAGCTTTGGGGGTTAGACAGTTTTGGGTGTGATTCTGCCCTTGCCACGTGGACAAGTGAAGCAGTGCACCAGTCACTTCATCTCACTAAATTCTAGTTTCTCTTATTTAGCGGTCCTCCTACAGGGATACAATAAAATAACTTAGGCACGTGTTCAGCACATTTCCTGAGGCATTTTCAAGTGTCAGCATGACAGTGTTGCATGTAGGCCCCGTTCCTCAGGCACGTGAACACAGCTGCCTAAGATCACAGCCACCTTATTTCTATTGTTAGAACCTGGGGAGACCAAGACCATGGCTTTGCCTCCAGATCTGACACAGGCCCAATATTTGCCTTTGCTACATTGTGGCCTTTCTGTTTTCCCCTCTTTTCTCCTTCAGGAGGCTGAGTTCTCACTCTCAAGTGACAGAGTATAAGACCCTTCTATCTATCTTCTCCATAATTTGCTCAAGCCTAGTCTTCCTTGGCATTTTGCGTGATTTATGCTCTCTCCCAGCATTTCTTCCTTCCCTTCTACCTATACCAGAAGTCAGCAGGTTTTCTTTTTTTCCTGTAAAAGGCCGGATAGCAAATATTTTAGACACTGTGGGTCACATGGTCTCTGTTACAACTATTCAGCTCTGCAACTGCTGTGGGAAAGCAGCCATAAATAATAGGTACATGAGTGAGTGAGGGTGTGTTTCCAGTTTTATGTATAAAACTTCGTATGTCAGACTAAAGCAGGACAGATTAGGCCTGTAGGCTACAGTTTGCTGACCCTTGATCTACGCGATTAAATCCCAGCCAGCTCTGTAATTTCCCTGTTGTAGACCCTTCAAAGCAGCATTACAACCCATGACAACTGACCTCTTAGAACATGGATGATTCCAGGCCCTCTTTCTCCGTACACAGCAATCCCTTGTAAGAGGAAAGAGACACGAACTTCTTCCTCATACTGTTTAACAAACTAATACCAGCACAAAAGATCGAATCATCCAGGAGGTCTGCTCTCTTCTCCCCTTTCAGGACCAATGTGCTGAGTTTCGGGCAAAAATGAAAGATGGAAAACTCAGCTGTACTCGGGAGAGGGACCCTGTACGGGACGCAGATGGCAAATCGTACAACAACAAGTGTACCATGTGTAAGGAGATCCTGTAAGTACTTTCCTCAACCTGCCCATGTCTGAAAGATAGCTACATATCCCTCCTGCGTTAGGGGCTGTTTCTCATTGGTTTATAGCTCCTTTCATGAAAACTATCCTTTTTGTTAATTCTCGAATACCTCTTTCTCTTGCATCCCCTAAGAAATGTAGGCTTATTCTGTGTTGTCCTGAGAATGTGCAGTAAGACTAATGGATGAAAGTTACAGGGAGATAAATTTGGGTACAAATTAAAGAGACTCTGAGATGACTTGAGTTGGTCTGCCTAGAATATCTCCCTTGTAATGAGGGAGCTTGCTAATAACCGAGGTGGCCGTCTGTCCCTGGGGGGTGCAGAGAGCTTGTCTGTGAAGGAGGTGGTCTAGGATACATAAACTCTAAGGCCCCTTCCAAACCTGCATGTGTGTTAGCAGGATGACCACTGACTCTTTTCTCTTCCAGGCAAAGAGAAGCAGAGGAAAAAAATAAGCATTCTGGCTACAGATCAAATGAGACTGAATCAGCATCAGGAAAGGTGAATCTTTAGGTTTTCGCAAGAATGGTCTTTCTGTAAGTCAACACTTGACTATCAAGAATGTCAAACAGGGTGTCAGTGTTGCCAGTCAAGATCTTGCCCTGAGAAGGTCTGAAGTCATCACTAATGTGAATATCACTGGTAACTCGTTCAGCTTAGAGATTTAACACCAAATGGAAATCTTTCAGTCTAACACTTTACAAATTACTTTTATGAATAGTAGTCTATTTAATTATCTCAAAAGCCTGGTCAAGTAAGTTTTTTTTAACCTTATTTATAAATAGGGAAAATGAGGTTCAGCCTCAGTAACTAACTGCCAATAGTGGCTTAAAACCACCCAAATTCATTATCATACATTCCTGGAGTTCAGAAGTCCTGATTGGGTCTCACTGTGTTAAAACCAAGGTATCAGTAGGGCTACTTCCCTTTGTGGAGGCTCTGGGGAGGACCCATTTCTTTGCTTTTTTAACTTTTAGAAATGCCTGCATTCCTTGCCTTGTGGCCACCTTTAAAATCAGCAGAGGCCAGTTGAATTTTTTTATGCTGCATCATTCTGACACTGATTTTCCTGCCTTCCTGTTTCACTCATAAGAACCTTTGTGATTACACTGAACCCACCCAGATAATCCAGGATAACCTCTCCATTCTAAGGTCAGCTGATTAGCAAACTTAATTTCTCTTTGCCACGTAAGACTACATATGCAGGTTCTAGGAATTAGAACATGAACACCTTTGTGGTCCATTAAACAACCTCCCACAGCAAAGTTAAGTCAAATCTTCAATTCTCAAGCTCACTCAAATACTATGTGAAAACAACCATTTCCAATGTAATCTTTCTTTTCAGGATGTATGTGATATGTTTAGAAGTCAAATGAAAGATGGAAAACTTATTTGCACCCGAGAAAGTGACCCTGTCCGGGGCCCAGATGGCAAGACACATGGCAATAAGTGTGCTATGTGTAAGGAAAAACTGTGAGTATTTTTTCAAAAATGGGCCTCAAATTGTGAACCTTAAAGTAAATAATCATTTCTCATCAATTTGAGAAAATGAGTTTTTGTTTTTTAAAGCATATCTAGTAATTAATGAGGTGTTTGTTCACTTTGTTTGAAATGTTTCTTCCCATTTTTTTCCCCCTAAGGGAAAGGGAAGCAGCTGAAAAAAAAAAGAAAGAGGAGGACAGCTTGAGAAATACAGCCGCAAATGACGATGAAAAACAGGTAATGTCGGTTAGACATCCTTATACTTAAATTTGGGTGGTTGGTTGTAAGATTGATTCATTCAACAAGTATTTATGGAATGCCTACTCTGTCCCCGTCATTGTGGACTTAGTGAGAAACCAGCAAGACATGCCAGATCTTCAAAGAAACAGCACGGAATTCAGTGCCCTAAGAGCAACTCTGATGCAAGTACCACACGTTTGTAGGAACAGTGGCAGCTGTCAAATTATTGCTGGTGTCAGATACATTTTTTTCCTGAAGTTTTAAAACAATTAGGCAAACAGATTCCAAAATTACAAACAAGAAAGCAAGTATCAAAAACTTGGAGGTCCAGATGATAAAGTCTTGACTTGGCATTCTAGTGCCATCTTGTGCTCAACGTGGGGTGTTAAACATAATGTTCAGGGCTTTACAACACCGACACACAGACTGCGACACAGCACGGTCTCTTCTAATCCATTTATGGACTTCAGATAAAAAAGTAAAATAGTGAGAATTTCCCCAGGGAAGTTTTCCCACGAATGAGGCAACTTTTCATCAGTTCTGTACTGACTAAACAAACTGAAACACTAAGAGTAATTATCGTTTTTAAAAAAATATGTTGGGAATATCTGATGTGCATTTGGGTAGATGAAGGGCTTTGAGAAAAGACTGTTGTACGACTTCCAGTGATCTCTACTGGCCATCTATTCGATTTATAATCTTGGTTGATTTTTTTTTCAAATTTTTAAATAAATATTTAAAAATTAAAGATTTTAGGAATTTCAAACAAGATAAAACTATGTATGTATGTATAGAAAATACCTAGATTTTTTTTATGCACATGGCAAAAAGAAAGCTAGTCTGATCTGATATGCAAAGTAAAGTGAGCTTTACAAAGCACGTGCACCGTCATATTGAAACCCGCCCAACATCTATGCAGTAGGTGGTACTGTTCCAATTCTACAGCTGAGAAACTCAGAGAAGTTAACTACACGTAGATAACAAATAGAAGAGCCAGAGATTTGTACCCATAGCGAAGGCTGCAACGCAGGCAGATGAGTGCTGTCATAAACATATGTGTATGGGGTATCTGGGGTACCTGGAAAAAGAATTCTAGTAACTTCTAAAAACGACAGCTTTGAGATACTTAGTATGGTGATCAGGTATTCAGTTCCAGAGAACTGTAGAAATGCTGCAGACAAAAGTAGGTCTGGAGTCATTCATGGGTATCACAATTTAAAGAAAGGGAAACTACAGTCTCGGTTACAGTGCTTTTTAAGGTGCTCCTCCGTAACTCTGCTTTGGCTCTTTGAGGTTAGGAAGGGAGTTTAAGACAAACTTCTTTGGATGTCCGAAAATTCCAACAGAGGTCAACGCCTGTGGACCCTGTTCCATTGCTTTCCTTTTTAAGGTTCTTACTTTTCAATAAATGAAAAGGGCAGCTCCGTGTCCTCCCTGATGTATAAGAGTCTTCTCTGCCATGTTAAGGCAAAGAAGGCGAGACGTAGAGCCTGGTTGTTAGCAGGTTTCTGATCACAACCCCAACATTGACTCTACTTACTTATTCTCTCTGAGCTTAATTTTTCTCATCTGTAAAATGGGGATAACGAGTGTTTACCTTACAGGTTTTTTAATGACAACCAAATGAAATGCATTAGAGCACACAACAAAGTGCCTGGACTATTATACAGATTTGGTTTACATTTTTAAAAAAAATTTGTTCTCGAGGAATAAAGCTAAAACTTTACATGTCTACATGTCTCGCCAAAAGAGTGTCTTTCAGTTCTTTCCACAGCTTTTTTATGTGTGGAGGAATGAGTAGAGGTGCAGGGAGACTGGTTTGGGGTTCAGCCTAATGAATATTGTATGAAAATGGTACAAGCTGCCTGAGGTGGCAGTGAAATTCCATTGTGGCAAGACAGTTATTTGAGAAGGATGCTACAGAGAGGAGTCAAGCTTCTTAAACAGACATTGAATACAGGGCCTTTCAAACACATTCTATCTCTAAAATTTTATTTTCTCTAGGTTTTATTTTCCTCCTCAAGTGTTGTGAGCTTATATCTAATCAACCAATCATGTTTTCAGTTTTAAAGATCAGACTATCTAGTAACACCTTGCTTTGTTCCTGTTGGCAGGATCAGTGTCATGAATTCCGGGACAAGGTGATAGAGGGAAGAGGTCTTGCCTGCACCAGAGAAAACAACCCTGTTCGTGGTCCAGACGGCAAGATGCACGTCAACAAGTGTGCTATGTGTCAGAGCATCTTGTAAGTGAAGAAGAGGTCCATCAATCAGTTTAATATGTTGTGCCTGTTTGCCAGAAAATAGTTCCTCTTAATCTAAAACTTAAGGCACTTGGCTTCACACATTAAAAAATACAATAATGGCGCCCTACTTGAGAAGAGAACAGTAAGTTTCCAAAGTACTTTCCTAAGGAATTTGTATTTTGATGATGAGAAGCATAATAATACCTGGAGCATCTGGGATAGGAAGACAGCTGCTGGGTCATGCCAAGATCATCAACTTTCCAAAAGGAAGCTTATCAGAAAATTAACATGGGGCAGGCCGGGTCACTGTGCAGAGCCTCAGTCCCTCTTGTATATAAGAGACTAATAACTATGCAATACTGTTTTTGTAGGGATGCGAAGAGAGAATTTTTTTAATGTTTATAAACTTTAAAGCATAACTATGTAAAGAACAATCCATCCTGGAGAGCTCCATTTTAATTTAATTAAAAAACTGAAAAAGGAGAAATGAAGCAACTTCTCTATATGAAAGCCATAAATAGGAAAAAAATAATGGCCTTTTAAATTTATATAATTCTGGATGACAGGATAGTAACTGGATTTATGAAAGGTGATAGCATTACCACAAATGTATAATGAAAACGCCAACAGTCAAAATTCATTTGGTAAAGTATCTTAGATTTCTTTTCAGATACAAGAAAACTTTGTTAGATACTGTAATGTTTAAAACTGGAGAAATACTTGGTAAAAAAAATTGGGCAGAAACTATGGAAGAACTACCCTATGTTTTTTTAAATTCTGCAGTGAGCGAGAAGCTAATGAAAGAAAAAAGAATGAAGGCGGAAGATCAAATGCAAGGCCGTCAAATGATGCAAAGGTTATTTCCTAAAAGATACGAAGATAACTATTTTACTGTTCATCCTCAGATTCCTGCATTCTCCTCCACTTTTTGGATAATAAAATTGCTAATCTTCTGCTTCAAAGAAAAGTGGTTTTGCCAGTCTTGTTCACTTTGGGTTATAATGAGATTTATTTTCTGGTTTCGAAGTTTATCGTTTTTCTCAATTTTATAGAGACTTCTCCTGCAGTGTGTGTCGAATATTGCTTTAGTCTCTCCTCTTTGGGAGAAATGTGGATTGAAAAATAGTAAAATTTTTTACCACCTCAACTGCACGCTTGCGTCTGACACTTTAAATGTGAAACGAGGCTTCAGGTAGCTTGTTGACACTGACTTTAATAATTCAGGCAAAATAAACAAGTCTCAAAGCCTCCCCTTTGGTGTCTCTCCTTGATGTCCTTTCCATTTTCTCCAGATGGCTCTCTGAGCAACAACGGATCAGTAGCAGCATGCATGAAGCTGCCTTTTCTATTTGCTTATCAAGACCTCAAAGAAGACATCTTCAACCAGTCCTCTAAGAGTGATGATCACATTTGCAGAGTTAGATTCCTGTGAGATTGTCCTTTGGTCAAGAGTACATACACCTCATGTAGAAAATGGGGGAAATGAAGGATTGATAGAAAGGACGAGAGAGACGAGGAGGTCTATCAAGTATTGTTTTGTGTTTCCCTACATTTCCAGCACCAGAGCAGAGAGGTTCGGAATGAAGCGGAGGATGGGAGTTTAGACTGTCTGGGTGTTCCTTGGCCTCCACTGCCAGGATGAGTGCAGTGAGTCTGAGTCCAGAGCCAAGAGAGGGCTTCCTGAAACCAACTTTGAGAAAACCACCAAGCCAAGAAGGGAAAAGCCATGCCCACTGCCCCTTTCTCATTTTCTAGGATGAGTGCAGTAACTTCCGCAAGTACGCAAGGAATGACGAGCTTGTGTGCACTCGAGAGAACGACCCCGTGCGCGGTGCCGATGGACAGTTGTATAAAAACAAGTGCTACATGTGCAGAACTATCTTGTGAGTAAGAGGGTCCTGAGCCCCCAGCTAGAGGGGGAACTGCATTTTTAGAGACTGTTGATTAAATAGACATGTGCTCATGCATCCGTGGGGGCCTTGAACCAAGTCTTTAGATGCAAGGTTCTTAAGTTAAAAATACCTGCTATAAGAGAAAGCAAGCTTGGACTGGAAGACGGAAAATCCAGACGTAAGTTCCAACCATGATATTTACTAGCTGTGTCACTTAAAAAATGTTTTGTATTTTTTTAACTCTCAGGTTCATAGTTACAGGAAGTTGTTCCAGATCTTCACTCCACAACTAGATCAGACTCAACAGAAAAGTCAAACACACACGCACACACACACACACACAGATTTTCTATCTCAAATTTTTATACGTCTGGAGTCAGGGTCTCCAGGACTAAGGAATTTGTTATTTTAGAAAGAGTTTCTAGTTTATTCTGATGAACAACCATATTTGGGTATGGGAGATGGTGATGATGATGGTTGTGGAAAAACACTATGAAACACAATAATAATAATCAGTATTTTTTTTTTTAGCTCCTCATAGTATGTTCCTTGAGGTAGGAATTACCAATACTACCCTCTTTTTATGTTCCAGGAAATCTAAGTTCAAGGAATTTAAACCACTTGTTCAAGGTCGCACATCTATTAAGCGACAGGAGTGCTAAGCCAGCTCGAAGCTATGTACTTTTCTTAACATGTCATCCTAATCATGCTCTCACTGAATGTTCTGTGGTTCCATCGTATTTCATTAGAACTGCTTAGCTTTCCCCGGAAGTTATAGGAGCTAGCCTTTTTAGCTGTAAATTTAAAATACTTTTGTCTTCTTCTCTAGTCGAAAAGAAGCTTTGGAAATGACAAGCATTCAAGAAAGGCCATCCCACGTTAGATCTTCTGAAGGGGAAGACAATCCAGATTCCTCCGTTAGGTCTCTGGTAAGAAAGGTGACTTCTAAAAAGTTACTTAATTCACTTATTTTAGGGGGCCTGTTGCCACTTGCTCTCCATAAACCTCATTCCATGTGAAGGTCGGGGAAAGACTGATTCAGAGCAGCCTCAAGTCCTTTGAGGCTTAAGTGGAGTTCATGCTTAGTAACTAAGAGTTCTGGGATTATTCATTGGTGCATAACTCTGTGCTCCTTGAGATTACTGGCCTGCTCCAAGCGAATTTAATACACTTTTGAAATTTTAAAAAGTGGGTATATAATGAATGTGACTTATGGCACATGTGGTCACATTAGCAGTTAGGAGCCTCAATTCTGTAATTTCAGCAGACCAGAAAGGCTCCTCACCCAGCTGCCTCTCACTCCCCCTCTAAGCCTGGGACACTCTGCTAAACATATTTATACTTGGAAAATTCCACCAATGAGCAATTCACAGTAGTTCAAACTTTTTATTTAAAATGTAGGCTGATGGCCATCAGTAACGTGTACCTTGGTGTCACTGAACCTAAATGGGATTGCTTCTTTAGAGCTTTACCAAAGTCAGTAGAGAGAAGGAAAGAGGATACGAGAGCATAAGGATATTCACTCACGAAGCACAATCTCCTATTGGGCCCCAGAAGGGAGACTCTAGCACCTAGTCTGATAACCCAACAAGGGAGAAAGACAGGTATAAAAAAATGATTATTTTTCCAAATCAAATAGGATAATAGATGAGTTACACTAGCGAAATGTATACTAGTTACATATTTCTAGTCAATGAGGCACTACACTAGGGATCCCCCAACATGGAGGAGAGCTGTTCACACAATCTGTTACCCTGCCCCTGGCTTTACTGAGCTATAGTTGACATATAACACTGTGTAAATTTGTGTACACACACTGATTTTGCTCCCCTTAAAGACTGCAAAATGATTACCACTATAGTGTTAGCTAACACCTCCATCACCTCACATAATTACCATTTCTTTTTTGTGGTGAGACTATTGGAGTATACCAACTTTCGAGTATATTACATAGTATTATTACTATAATCACCAGACCATATATTAGAGTCCCAGAACTTACTCATCTTTTAATTAAAAGCTTACACCCTTTGACCAATGTCTCCTCATTTTCTCCAGTCCCATCCCTACCACCATTCCACTCTGTTCTGTGAGTTTGGCTTTAGATTCCTCATGTAAGTGATATCATGCAGTATTTATCTTTGACTTCTTTAACTTAGCATAGTACTCTCAAGGCTCATCCAAGCTGTCACTAATGGAAGGACTTCCTTTTTCATGGCTGAATAATATTCCTTTGTGTATATATGTGTGTGTGTGTATCTTGGCTACTATTAATAGTAAAGTTTGTTATTTTTAAAAGCATTTTACTGAAGTAAAATAGCCACACAGAAAAAATGCACATAAGTGCACTGCTAAATGAAATATTACAAAGTGATCACATCTGTGGTATTAATACGTATGTGAAGAAATGAGAGAGCACCAGCACACCAGAAACCTCATGCTTCCTCCTGTATTATCTGGTTTTGAGCCGAGCTTTCTCTTGAAGAGAACTACACTCAATATTCACTTTGTCATTTATTTAGCCATCATTTATGGATTCTACAAGTATTTCTTGAGTACCTACTACTTTTCAAGCATTACTATGTATATGAGAACAATAGCCACAAACAAAGCAGAACTCTCTACACTTACAGAGTTTCTATTGGAAGAACAAAGGTAATAGATGATGTGAATAAATAAAATATAATAGCAAGGGGGAAATAAAATAGAAAAATGATACAGTAAATGGTTGTACAGGAAAGAGCTGTCTTCACTATTTATTCACACATGACTGAGGAAATCAGAAGTGTTTCCCAAGCCCGTATCTCTTGAGTGCCATTGAGTGAATCTGCTTTATGTGTTGCTTGTTCAGGATGCTGCCATGTGCAAACACTACAGAGTACTGCCCAGGATGGGTTACCTTTGCCCAAAGGACTTACACCCTGTCTGTGGTGATGATGGCCAGACATACAACAACCCCTGCATGCTGTGTCACAAAAACCTGTAAGTATACAAGTCGAATGATTCCGTCCTCCAGTGTAGAGGTTCTTGAAGACAGTACTGCCCCACAGTAGCGTACTCATATGAATTTGAGGTGTGTTGCAACCAATTTACTAATCATAGCAGTTATGATCTTGTTCACGCATAAAGCAGAGGATCTAAGGTTATCCCTTTAATAAGACTGTTCCTATACTTTACTGAATGGAAGAGAAAGGAAAAAGTGGTGGGGTGACAATCATTAGAGAAAATCTCGCTAAGCCCATGTGCACCCATGGGAGTGTGAACGTCATCTGTCCTCTGTGTAAAGAGAAAACAGTTGAGAATCACTGCTATACAGAGTCAGCCCAGCCTCTAATCTCTAACGGGCCTTATGACTACCCGATAGTCACAGACTCCCTATGCCCCCAAGTCTCCTTAGAGCAGGAAGTGCTAACAAGCAAAAAAAAAGCACAATGGAGCCGGTGGCAGGCCTGGTGTCTGTTCTCAGCTTCATTCTAATCTGTGCGTCTGCGGGCATATTACCTCATCATTCTGAGATTCAGTTCCTTCATTGGAAAACTGGAGACGGTTCTCTTAGCCAGCTGACATCACAAGATTATTAAGAAAAATTACTATTATTCTTTTAGTTAAATACAAGGGATTTGTTTGAATACTTTCATTACTGGTTGCAGATTTGTTGGTGCTTTTCTGCTCAGACGCTATTTTACCCATTCACGTTCCTCACCTTTCCCCAGCCTCCATCTCCCCAGCTTTAAATGAGAGCACGGCGGCACATCTTGACTTTCCTGCCCCACCCAACCCAGACTTGCAGCACAGTCCATGAGTGTTTGTTCTCTCTCTCTTAGGATACGATAAGCAAGGCCCAGAAATTGAGGATGGGCCTGATATCCTGATTTTCAATCCCAGAAAAATATTTGAGTTTACATTTATTTTCTTTTAAATCAAAGAACTCACAAAAGAAAAAGCCATTGATATACGTAGTTCATATACGTAGACTAAAATCTGAATATGCGTGCTTTATATCATAAGTAAGACACTTTCATATTCACAGTTTCACTGAATCCTCACTCCTCACTATGCAGTGGCAATATCTTCATTGTACAGAAAGTGAAACTGAGGCTGAGAGACTCCAGGTAATTTGTTTAAAACGGCAAAGCTAGGAAGTAGATCAGACAGGATTTTAACCTTGTTGACGTGGGTGTAAATTCAGTTTTCTTTTCTCTCTACTACACTATTGTTATATCCAAGGCAGTAGTTTCTTAAACATTTGGGCGTCAAAGATTCCTTTGATAATATGGAGAAAGTTATCTCTTCACAGACAAGAAAATGATGAAACATTAACAATTTGTATACACAAGGACTGTGGGTACATAAATCTCTGGAAATCCATATGTGGATTATAGAATTTTAAGATTTAAGGAATTGTTAATTCTTAAATATCTTAAATGTTTAAGGAATGAGTACACCCACTCATGAATTTGTTACTATATATACCTTATTTTCAGCCTAGAAATCCTCCAACTTCTCTTCATTGTAAATGTCAGGCCTAAATTTTCCACCCAACATTCTTTACACATTCTGCTAACCATATGACCCACAATGGGTCATACTCTACTCAAGGGAACTTTAGCAATTTTACTAATTTCAGAAATGCACATGAAAAAATACTGATGAAGCATGCCTCAGGATGGATTGTTTGGCCAAAGGAACTGGGAGTATACAGAGAAGATTCAGGCTGTCTCATGGAAGAGGGAACATGACTGGTTTCTGTGGTCTCAGAGGAAGCGATAGGGAAGCAGTTTCACCTTGAGCGATGATCAAGAACAAAATCAACTGCCTTGATAGACAATGAGTTTCCCACCACCAAGGCAAACAAGTAGATATTTGATATATAATTTTTTTTAGAGAATGGCATTAAAAGTCATACCTTTTAAGATTCTTTCTATCAAATTCAACTTTATGATAATGTATTGCTATATTTGTTATATACAGAGAATTTATATATACTTATATAAAATATATTGCATTTTATAATCCCCAAGTCACATTACAGATATCCAGCAAAGTCAAACTTCTCTCTGGGATCCAATTTTCCCATCTTTAAAATAATGGCTTTTGGACTAGACGAGCTCCAAGTTTATTTCCAACATTCAACAATTCCATGAGTGTACAGTTGAATGGGTCCAGGCCTGGGGCACAAATGAGGAGTTAAATCAGAAGAGGGAGAATAAACCTGAATGATGCCTACCAGAAAGTAGCTGAATACAGATCCCAGCCCCTACCCCTAATTTCAGTTCTGGTTTTCGATGCCCAAATGGCACTCATATTAATCCTTTTTTTTCCTCATTATAACAAAGTGTTCCCATCTTTGTTTTAGAATATACCAAACTAATACACACATACGCAGTGAAGGGAGGTGTGAGGAGAATGGCATCCCAGAAACAACACCGGTCAGCCTGCCCGCATCTGTAAGTATGCCGGCGTCTGTGGTTACCGCGTTAGGACCAGCTGGTTCTGCTTCTGTACTCTTGTCCTGAGTGATGGACATTTCTCTGACCAGGAAAATCATACCAGGTCAGGTAACCCTAGAATTGGTCACATCTTCATTGTGAAGATAACTAAGTAATTACTAAAATATGTAGGAACAGAAATATAGTCTTTAACATTTAAAAATATTTACTGGGATCATTAACAGGTTAAGTGCAGTGTCCATAATGTAACACTGTTGCAGAATAAGTTTTATTTTCTGTGACCTCCAATAAAAAGATGAGACAGAGACCAAGAGAGGTCAGTGACAGAACTGGACTGAAACCATTTCTGTGTAGCCCCCACACATCCTTGTGCTTTGCATTGTTACCCAGCATGAAAAGTTGACCTTTTCATTTAACTCCCTACAAGGATGTTTCCACACACATTACAGTAACCCTACCTTATCTGAGGTTTTACTTTCCATGGTTTCAGTTACCTAAGGTCTGAAAATATTACGTGGAAAATTCCAGAAATAGACAATTCCTAAGTCTTAAACTGCATGCTGTTCTGAGCAGCGTGACGAAATCCTGCAGCGCCCCACTCCGTTTCTCCTGGGAAGTAAGTCATACCTTTGTCCAGTACATCCCGCCTGTCAGTCACTTAGCTGTCATCTACGTTATCAGATTGACCGCTGTGGTAGTGGAGTCTTTTGTTCAAATAACCCTCATTTTACTGACTAGTGCCCCCAAAGTGCAGGAGTATTGGTAATGGAAATTAATGTATGCCAAAGACGCCAAAACGTTCTTCCTTTAAGTGCAAGGTGAAAGTTCTAGGTTCAATAAGGAAAAAAACCCATATGCTCCGGTTGCTCAGGTCTTCAGTAAGAATGAATCTTCTATCCATGAAATTATGAAGAACAAAAAAGAAATTCACGCTAGTTTTACTGCCACACCTCAAACTGCAAAAGTTACAGCCACAATGGGTGATAAGTGGTTAGTTAAGATGGAAAAGGCTTTAAGTTGTGTCTGGAAGACACAAACGGAAAATGTGTTTTGATTTGTGCGTGTTGCACCAAAAAGCATTGAGCCTAAACGAGGACTTTGGCAAGGGATCCCTGGAAATTAGTGACACCAAGCCATTTGCTGCAAGTAAAGAATGGTTACACAGATTCAGGGACAGATTTGGACTGAAAAGTGTAGCACTTAGAAAGACTGCATCTGCCAGCGAAGCAGCTTTGGCCACATTTCCAGCAGAATGGAACAAGTTGATTAAGGAGAAAAGATACCATCTAAATCAAGTCTTCAGTTACAGTGAGACCAAGCTCCTCTGGAAGAAGATGCCCAATAGAACCTACGTTTATAAAAGTGCAAGGTCTTAATGCTCTCATTAAGCACCAGGGCATAAAACATGAAATGACACATTCACTCTGGTACTATGACAAGGTAACGCTGTAGAGCACATGATTAAGCCAGACATGGTGTAAAGAGTGAAGGACCACTTGCTCTCAAAAACAAAAACAAAAATTATCACCCATGTACTGGTAAGACTCTGAAAGGGAGGGTGACAGCCATCTTGTTCATGAAATGGTTTCACCAATGCTGCATCCCAGAAGTGAAAAAATACTTGGAAGAGGTAGGGTTAGAATTTAAAGTCCTTTTAATAATAGACAATGCACCTGGCCATCCTGAATCTATTTGCTATGAAAATGAAAATGCTGAGGTTGTATTTTTTACCTACAAATAGAACTTTACTGCTTCAGCCCCTTGACCAGGGCATCATTGAGTCTGTCAAGACCACATACACCTGCCTGGTATCTGGTCACTTTTTATCAGCAACTGATGAAGACCCTTCTCTGGACATAATGCAGTGCTGGGAATCATTTACTACTGCTGACATGATAACATTCATCAAAGCTGCAATGGATCGATTAAAACCAGTGACTGTAAATAACTGCTGGAAACATTTATGGAGTGAAGTTGTAATGATTATAAAGGTTTCCCAAGGATCAATGGAGAAGTTAGGAAAATCATTCATGGGGCGAGACAAGTTGATGGGGAAGGATTTTCTGACATCCTTGATGAAGAAGTCGAAGAACATATTGAAGGCCACTGAGAAGTATTAATGAATGAGAAGCTGGAAGAACTCGTTGAGTCATCTACAGAGGAAGAGGAAGATAAAGAAGAAACTAAAGCAGAACCAGCAATTTACATTACCAAAACTTGCCAAACCATTTCTAACTGCAGACATTAAAGGACAAAATTATGGAAGACAATCTTTAGATGGAACACAGCATTAACATCACCCATATGATCCCCGAAGGATTACAACCTTGAAGCGTTAGAAAGAGCAACAATTTCTGATTAGAATGTTCTTCTAAACGTTTTGGGCAAAAAACCTTTCAACTATCAAGGATTCCCAACCATTGACATCATTTTTTGGTATCTAGCCACCAACGCTGTCATAGCTTGAGTATACAGGATCACCTGAAGCAAAGATCCTCCTCCTGACCTACTGTCAGGTCAGTGGTGGCCTGACACCGTGTCACAATTCCAGCATCATTCACCACATATCATCCCATCACGTAGAGAGATTGCATTCATGTAACTTTTATTACATAATATTGTAATTGTTCTATTTTATTATTATTTCTTGTTATTTATCTCTTATCATGCCTAACTTTTAAATTAAACTTTATCATAGGTATGTACGTATGTATAGGAAGAAACAGTATATATAGGGTTTGGTGTTACCCAGGCATCCAGTAGGGATCTTGGAATAAGTTTAACATTCCGCCTGATACTGCGTTTGAGGAATCTCTTTCTCAGGCAAGATGATATATAACCTGGGGAAAAATCTAGGAATTTTCAAATAAGAGAGAATTTTTCGTTACCAAGAAAATACAGGTTCAGAGTTTGATATGTTTTTCATATATGAGACCTTCGGCAAATCATATAAATATGTAACCAAAGATCTCACTGAGTTATAGAAAATATGTAATGAATACTGACTTTCAAGGATTTGGCACAGTGTTTAAAAATTAATAGCATTTATTATTATTATGCCTAAGAGTCTAAAGTATGAATATAAAGAAACAGACCCTGGCGCAGTGCTTATTTATTTTTAATAATTTTAATAAATAATGTTTTAATAAATTTATATTTGACATTGAAAATATATTTCTTTAAGATAGTTACTTATTATGATTCACAACTTTTTGGCTCCTTTTCCCTGCCACCAAAAGCTCTGGCAATATGGAATTAAAAACCATTCCACCGGATTTGGGGATCTTAAGCAACACTAGATGAGGCCATATTCAAAAGAAGTACTCAGTGAGCCCTGATACGGGAAACTGGAAAAACAAGAGTTGTCAGCTAGGTGTTTCTGGTTTCGCACTGGCAGCTGGGAGGCAGAGGAGAGTAGGTGGGGTACTGGAATGAAATCAGGAGACCTTCATTGTTTTCTCATGTGGGTTGAAAAAGTCGTTTGTCTACTCTTTATGGGTCTTTACACACCCATAAAGACAGGGTTTAAACTTTTGCCCTAGTCCCTATACTATCTTTGCCATCTTACTGCATATAGAAACTCTCGGTGGTTTGCTCCTCGTTTTATTGCCAGAATATAATCGTCCCCCCGCATCTCAAACACACCTGGTCACACACATCTCAGAACAGAGAGGTAAAAATAATCTTTACACAAGTCCTACAGATCACACCTTAGATCATGCCTTGCTGTCATTTCATATAGACAACTTGATGAAAACTACTTTATGAGGAACTTGCCATAGAATAATACTAATAAGATGTATTTATTCAAATAATGAAGAATCTCGCCAGAGCCAAGCACAAAAGGTTTCTGTAAGTTTCCTCCTTTCATTTTTGGGTGTTTTCTTCCCACTAGAGTTATATAACAGGCATTATTAAGGACAGGAATTACTTAGCATTATCTGATGGAACAAATCATTAGAACAAGAGGTATCCTGGGCATGGGGTTCAGTTCCTGCTTGCTGTATGATTCAATTCTGTGATCTCGGATACACCAAGGTGATACGGTGTCACCCTGCATTGTTCTGGTAACTATTACGGGTACATATCCCAGAAGTTAGAACCTACTGCCTAAACATTTTTTTCCTGTTCTCTATGAGAATCTGGAACCTCGAGAATAAAGAAAAGTCCAGGCACTTACAACTTTCCTGGAAAATTAGATTGAAAATCCTGGAATCCAAACTTTTACTTCTTATTCCAAGAAGTACTTTACATTATACAGTAGACATAACTACCAAGATTTATGTAACTTTTTCAAGTTTTGTGTGATCTTCCCTTCTGCATCCTCACAATAAACCTGTATTCAGGGCAGGGATCATTATCTTTCCCATTTTACAGAAAATCAACCCTGGGAGAAATCCTGCAATTTACCAAAGTAATTGAATATTATATTTGAGGTCCAGTGTAGATTTTCTGCCTTCATTTTTTATCCTCTGCCGCCATCCTTTAGTTGTCAGGAGATTCTGAAAACCAGGGGCTCTAGAGAAGGCATTATCTCAAGTAATTAAAGATTAGCTACATTGGAAGGAAATTCCT
This sequence comes from Vicugna pacos, assembly GCF_048564905.1. Lineage (NCBI taxonomy): Eukaryota > Metazoa > Chordata > Mammalia > Artiodactyla > Camelidae > Vicugna > Vicugna pacos. The sequence continues at coordinate 16,444,029 of NC_132989.1, read as the reverse complement.
ATGTCAAGAAAAATATCAATACTATTTTGAGAGATGAGTAAATGACTATTATCAATTTCATGACAAAGATCTTCAAGGACTCAACAAGATTACAGCTGCCAACAAATGACAGGAAGCCTTATGGGGTAAATGTGAGAACGAATACAGAGGTTTGAGTTTGGAATAATAAAATTGCTACTGTTACAGGTGAGACCAGCAGACAAGATGCAGTTACCCATTTAAACATTTTTTAAACACTGATATTATGTTTTAAATGTTGATTTTAAGAACATATGACTAACAGTAATCAAAACAGCATGGTATTGGCATAAAAACAGACATATGGATGGATGGAACAGAACAGAGAGCCCAGAAATAAACCCACTGACCTATGGTCAATTAATCTTTGACAAAGGGAAACAAGAATATACAATGGAGAAAAGATATAGTCTCTTCAGCAAGTGGTGCTGGGAAAACTGGACAGCCCTATGTAAATCAATGAAGTTAGAACACTCCCTCACTCCATACCCCAAAATAAATTCAAAATGGCTTAAAGACTTAAATAAATGTCCTAGAAGAAAAGATAGGCAAAACATTCTCTGACATAAATCTTAGCAATGTTCTCCTAGGGCAGTCTACCCAGGCAATAGAAATAAGAGCAAAAATAAACAAATGGGACCTAATTAAACTTACAAGCTTTTGCACAAAAAAGGAAACCATAAGCAAAACAAAACAACAACCTATGGAATGGGAGAAAAAATTTTCAAATGATGTAACTGACAAAGGCTTAATTTCCAGAATATATAAACAGCTCATACAACTTAATAACAAGAAAAACAAACAAACAAACAACCCAATCCAAAAATGTGCAGAAGACCTAAACAAGCAATTGTCCAATGAAGACATACAAATGGCCAATAGGAACATGAAAAAATGCTCCATATCACTAATTATCAGAGAAATGCAAATCAAAACTATAATGAGGTATCACCTCGCACCAGTCAGAATGGCCATCATTCAAAAGTCCACAAATGACAAATGCTGGAGAGGCTGTGGAGAAAAGGGAACCCTCCTACACTGCTGGTGGGAATGCAGTTTGGTGCAGCCATTGTGGAAAACAGTATGGAGATTCCTCAAAAGACTGAAAATAGACTTACCGTATGACCCAGTGATCCCACTCCTGGGCATATATCTGGAGGGAATTCTAATTCAAAAAGATACATCCTCCCCAATGTTCATAGCAGCAGTATATACAATAGCCAAGACATGGAAACAGCCTAAATGTCCATCGACAGATGACTGGATAAAGAAATTGTGGTATATTTATACAATGGAATACTACTCAGACATAGAAAAGAATAAACTAATGCCATTTGCAGCAACATGGGTGGACCTAGAGATCGTCATTCTAAGTGAAGCAAGCCAGGAAGAGAAAGAAAAATACCATGTGATATCACTCATATGTGGAATCTAAAAAAAAAAAAAAAAAAAAAGAAAGAAAACAAAGGACTCTATGAACTCAACTACAAAACAAAAACAGACTCGCAGACATAGTAAACAATCTTATGGCTACAGTGAAAGGGGGTGAGAAGGGATAAATTTGGGAGTTTGAGATTTATAAACACTAGCCACTATATATAAAGATAGATTTTAAAAATTTCTTCTGTATAGCACAGGGAACTATGTTCGGTATCTTATAATAACCTTTAATGAAAAAGAATATGAAAATATATGTATATATATGCATCACTAGGACATTGTGCTATACACCAGAAACTGCCACACTGTAACTGACTGTACTTCAATTAAAAAAATATATATATGACTACATGGATGAGTCAGGCAAGGAAACTAGCTGATTAAATTCTCATGGCCTCAAACAAACTGTAATAGTAAATCATTAATTGCTATAGGAATTGGATTTAAGTCCTGACCAAATATGAGACCTTTGGCAAGTCACTCAACTTCTCTGAAGCTCAATTTCCTCCTTTGTGAAATGATGTGAGTGAGAGCTTCCTCTTTTCATTACCATGAAGGTTACACATAATCAAAAGCAGAGTTCATTTTTATATCTACCTCAACAGGTAATATGTACAAGGTGTTCAATAAATACTCATTGAAACGAATGATATGTGAAAATGATTTGAAATTGTGTGTTCTTCGCAGAATGCAGGGATCTGGATTTCTTTGATTATGGTACAGTTATTATATGTACAGCCTGAGTTTCTACAGTGTCTTTGAGTTGCTAGCATCTAACCTACTCATCTTCTCTTCTAGTTCAAATGATGCAAGAGTTGGTGAATACCATGAGAGAAAATGTGTACTCCAATTATGAATCGCCTACCTTCACCATCTGTATATACGAAGAACTCTTCAGAGCTTGTCTTATTTACTATAGAAAGCAATACAGAGCTGTTGGGGGAATGGACTCACTAATTTTCAGTCTTTTCCATCTCTTTCCTCCTAGATTCTGTGATCTGAGGGCATAGAGACATCTTCACCCAGTCTGTGCTCTGGAAACCTGATCACAATGCTGTCTGTTCAACTGCCTGTTCAATAAAAGTACACCCAGCCGAACACGATTTCTGGGACTTCTTTGTGGATAATAGAAACGTGTTTTTGCAGAAGCTGATAAACTCTACCCTTGTGTCTTGTCACGCCTGTGGGTGGAGAGAGAATGCTCACTTTTTTTTCAGATTCAAGTTACTATCATAGTTGGGAAGGAATGTCTAGAAGAGAGGTGGGGAGACAGGGTTCCCCAGCAGCCAACAGCTATATAAAGCTCAGTCAGCTATGAATCAACCTCACCTTCACTATCTTGTTACCTTACCACCTCCTCTATCTAGCTTCTGTATTTCCATGAATAGCTTAACTATCCCAATTATGTGGACCTCATCCAATGACACAGAACAGTAATTTCTCACATTCAATCACATTGCCTTCTGATTTCCTGTATCAGGATCTTAGACACACAGTCTGGGGGGAGACTAAGGCAAAGAGAGTTGCCAACGTGTGCAAGTCTCAGCAGCACTGTCTAACAGAAATAGGAGCCACAAATTTCAAATTACATATGAAAATATGTAATTTCAGATTTTCTGGTAGCTATAAGAGAAATGTGTAAAATTAATTTTAGCAATATATTTGGCCCAATATATCAAAACTATTATTTCAAAATATAATTGGTAAAAAATTTTATGTTACTAAGTCTTTAATATTGATAAGTATTTTATACTTACAGCATGTCTCAGTTTGGACCAGTGAAGTTTCAAGTGTTCAGTAGCTACATGGAGCTAGAGGCTACTAAACTAGACAGCGACCTAACACACCTGAGAAATCCACCAGGAATACAAGCATTAGAGAGGGGTGGGATGGAACAGCTTGTAAGCTCCCGTCTCGATGCTGAAACCCTGTCATGCTCCTGGTACCCTGCGACAGTACCCAGTACCAAGTTACTTTGTTCAGTTGCAGATTGTGGGCTGACGCTGAACACACGGTAGATGGAGGAAGCTTGAGGGGAATCCACCGTGCTTCAAGCCATTCTCAGCTATGGAAGAACTGTGTCTGAATGGCAGGCCTACTTGGATTGGGGAAGTTCATTTTGTAATTATTCCTCTGCCCTTTTTCTTCTAGGTAAGTTGCCACTAGGCCAATTGTAGTAGAATTCTGTGATCTCTGTCCTTTGTAACAGTGAAAATAAGTCAATCCCTCTGTTTTTCCTTTGTTATCATTATTAAAAAAAATAAAGAAAGAAGGCTTGTAAATCATTGTTTAAGCATGAAAATACAGATTCATCTCAGACAAAAAAGAGGAAGCATCGTTGCTATTTCCTTTGGCAATTCCAGGATATCCAAGATGGGTTTAGAGATTCTATAACATATGAGATTGTATCTCCTTCCTGGTTATTTCTAGGAAATCCAGAAATTCTATTTTCCTGGCCAAGACATACTATTTTTTGAGAAGTACCTGCTTTGTTATGTCATTTTGAATATTTCATTAAGATATAAAGAACCAACCCCTTATACTGCTTTCAGTATTATTAGGTAATGTGCACAAAAGACTTGGTTATCTCACACTAAAGACTTAACCAACCCTTGATAATCATTCAGAGCAGCAGGGAGAGTGTGTCTTAGGGATAGGGTGAGGTGAAGGATAGGGTGGCCCAGAGTGGGATGAGACACAGGATGAACAAATGCCTAGGGACTCAGTGAAGGTCAAGGGTGAAGTAGGGGTGGCAGGGGTCAAGAATGGGATCAGGATCAAGGATAATAAAGTACAGAATGGACTAAGGCTCAGGGATCAGGGCTAAGAGTGCGAATGTGTTGAAAACATTACCTGGGAGATTAAAAAAAGCTGAAAGTTGTTTATTTTGGAGACACAACCAAGACGTGAATATAAAACGTCATCTGTGTCAAAATGGTCACAACAAAACAGCTACAGTAACTAGCAAGTAAGCTAACTTTTGAGTTGCTTCTTGAGTCGTATCTTGATGGACTGGAGGCAAATGAAAACCAGACCCATCTCACTGATGTTTCACAAAGCAGCCCTAAAATTCTAAACCAGGAAGTGACAAGCGATCCTGAAATAGAACTAAAGAAAGCCAAACTATTTCTATCCCTGCTTCCTGGTCACTACCACCAACTTATGCGTTTCTCTGTGACTGATATTTCAGATTCTATTGTCAGAAAATGGGTTTTCATAGATCCACCACTGTCAACTTCCTTATTTTCTCATGTAAGGAACTCACCTGAAGTCTCCCTCTCTCTGTCAAGGCTTCAGAAACAAGTGCAGAGAGCACTTATGTAGACTCTGTCAGCGAACTTTCTATAAAGAGCCAGACTTTGTGGGACATACAGTCTCTGTCATAACCACTCAACGCTGCTGTTGTGTAAACATACGAATTTACCTTATGTTAATAAATATGCATGGCCGTGTGCCAATAAAACAGACTTACAAACATAGGTGGTGGGCCAGGTGGGACCCCTGGGCTAGAACTCAGTAATGGTTAAAAATCTGTCTCTTCAGTTACATGTAAATCAATGAAATTAGAACATGGCCTCACACCATATACACAAATAAACTCAAAATGGTTTACATACCTAAGTAAAAGACATGATGTCATAAAACTCCTAGAAGAGAACATAGGTGAAGCATTCTCTGACACAAATCATAGCAATATTTTCTTAGATTAGTCTTCCAAGGCAAAATAAATAAATGCAAAATCAATGGGATCTAATCAGATTTAAAAGCTTTTGCACAGCAAAGGAAACCATCAACAAAATGAAAAGATATCCTACAGAATAAGAGAAAATATTTGCAAAGAATGCAACTGATAAAGGTTTAAGATCCAAAATGTACAAACAGCCCATACAACTCAATAACAACAACAAAAAAACCACAATCAAAAGATGGGCAGAAGACCTAAATAGACATTTCTCCAAAGAAGACATACAAATAGCTAACAGGCATACGCAAAGATGCTCAACATCAATAATTATTAAAGAAATACAAATCAAAACCACATTGGGAGTATCAGTTCACAAGGGTCAGAATGGCTATCATCAAAAAGTCTATAAATAAATGCTCTAGAGGGTGTGGAGAAAAGGGAACCCTCCTATTCTGTTGGTGAGAATGTAAATTGATGCAGACGCTATGGAGGACAGTAAATATATAGGTTCCTTCAAAAACTAAAAATGGAGTTACCATATATAATCCAGCAGCCCCAATCCTGGGCATATATCCAGAAAAGGCAAAAACCATAGTTAGAAGAGATACATGCACCCCAATGTTCATAGCAGCACTATTTACAATAGCCAAGACATGGAAGCAACCTAAATGTCCATTGAAAGATGTGTGGCTAAAGATGTGGTATATATAGACAATGGAATACTACTCAGCCATAAAAAGGATAAATATTGCCACTTAAAGCAACATGGATGGGCTCAAAGAACATCAAACTAAGTCAGACAAATATTTTATGATATCACTTACATGTGAAATCTAACAAATAATACAAATGAACTCATTTGTAAAACAGAAACAGACTTGCACAGAAAATAAACTTATGGTTACCAAAAGGGAAAAAGGAAGGGAGAGGATAAATAAGGAGTAGGGGATTGACAGATACAAACTACTATACATAAAATAGATAAGCAACAAGGATTTACTCTACGGCACAGGGAACTATATTCAATATTCTAGAATAACCCATAACAGAAAATAATCTGAAAAAAATATATATATAACTGAGTCATTTTGCTGTATATCTGAAACTAACACAATAGTGTAAATGAACTATATTTCAAAAACAAAGAAGACTCTGTCTCTTGTCCTCCTCCTTTGTAACTCACTTGTCTTTGTTACCTTCCATACACTTAAATACTAACCATGCTTCTTACTCTATGATAATGCTAGTGGAAAATAATAAGTGTTGACATTTCTAAACATTTAATATGTGCCTGAAACTGAGAAAAGCACATGGCAAGACTGACATTTGTATCCCAATTTGTGGCCTTGTTTGTTGACTTTGACCAAGGCCAATCTCATATATTTCACAGTTAGATTACGGTAAATGGGAGTGAATGTGTCCTCAAATAACACTCCCTGTGGCCTCTACCAATGATGGGCAGTATCTAGTTCCCTCCTTAAAAAAAAAAAAAAAGCATAACATGATATCTTGTTCTTTCCTTGAAACCGTCCTGGCACACAAATGCCTTTTTCTTCCCAGTACTGAAGTTAAAGTTCTATCTAAATCATATATGGCTATAAATCATTCTTCAAGCGTGAAGAGGGAACAGAGAGGCTTTGTCATTTGAAAATAAGTCCCAGGAAAAAAAAATGCAATAAAGTCTTTGTTATCCTTGATGGACTTTTCATTTTTGACTGTACTTCCTTCCGGATTACTTTCAGGGATGAAAATAATCCTCCTCCAAGCTATTCTGTGCTCTCTCTCCTAATCTGTTACAGACCTTGTAAATGTCTTTCATGCCGAAAGACATCTCACTTTTTACCTTGTTTTATAAGCTTAGACCCTCTTTCCTTTCAGTGGACTTTTTTCAGTGGCCTCACAGACTTGCTTGTCTCCATTCTTTACACTTTTTTTTTTAATCTCCAAATGATCTCTTCAAAACAGAGATCTGTTTAATTTCCCAGTTCGATTTTTTTTTGAAAACTCCTACTAAGCAGACACACTGCAGTAAAAAAAAAAAAAAAGCAAAATGAGATAAACCTGAAATCTAGGCACTGTTTTCCTTTCTCCCTTTTATCCTCTACAGAGCTGATCACCAAAAATAATAACTCTTTGGTTTAAGCCATCATCATCCTTTCATGATCGACTACAACGGCCTTATACATGACTTCCCTGCTTCAGTCTCCTCTTCCACTGCATTCTCCACTGCAGGCAGAGTAATGATCTAAGGCCAAATCTGATGGTATTATGCGTAAAACCTTTAAGTGGCTTCTCCAGCCCCCAAGATGAACGCCGAACTCCTCCTGCCATGCAAGCCCTCTGTCCACCTCTTCAGTCTCAACTCTTACATTGTCCTCTTTCTTTCCTACCCTTGAATAATTTTCTTGAACTTGTTCCTACTTGTCCTCTCCTCCTAACATATCCCCTTTATCCACCCCTGGTCCTTCTCCCACTTTTTTCCTTCTATCTCACAAGATCCATTCCTTTAAACTCTACACTAATTTGTTCTCAACACATTAAAAGTGCAGCTTTTTTTTCTCCGAGAAAGTCTTCCACGGCTTCCTTCCTGTCTGGATGTGAGTCAGTTATTCCTTCCTTATGCTCCCCTGACCCCCTGTCCTTACACCTGCATTACCAGCTGTCACTGCTTCACAGCTGCCTGTTTACAAGTCCACGTCTCTCATTAGACCGTGGCTTTTTTAGAGAAGAGTTACTTTAATGTTCTTATTTACATTCCTAGTGGCTAGTGCAATACCTAGCATGGAGCAATTGCTTATTAAAAGTTGTTGAGTAAAGCTAGACCCTTAAGATAAAAGTTTTAAAAGGAAATTTAGGACAGGCACTCTCAGTTACAGTCAATGACATAAAACCCACAAAGACTTTTATTTTCAAAGCATTTAGAGATTCCACATTATCTCCCTGGTACAAATTTAAAATCGCTGGCACTGATGCTTCGAAACAAGCTAGTTACATGAAAATATGAACTTATAAAACATACCTCCTCCCCACATGAAGGCTAGATTCATGAGGTGTTTCTTAGAAATACTAGCAAAAGCTGTAGCTAAAGAGAAAGGCAAAAGCAGTGTGAGCCCAGAAAAAAAAAAATGCTGTGAGGTGTATTGTTATAATTAATCTTATAATAACTTTCAACTAATTAATTGCTCTTTATCAGCTAAATATATTTACCACTACAAAAGAAAATCTCAATCAGGGAAAGGTTATTTTATTTCAGGATAAAATCCTAGATTGACAGAGCTAGAAGAAAATCAGAGATGATTTATCTCACGTGTTTAATGTATGGGAATCCTGAAGCCAAGAGAGGGGAAGTGATTTTTCTGAGCTTACCCAAATGGGTGTAAATGAGAAATATACATTCAAGTAAATGGTTTTTAATCTTATGTCTCTTACACCACTCCCTCTGGTCTCATGAACCACAGTTCCATGCTTTTCATGCAAATGACATTATCTATCTGATCATATTTTCAGGCAAAAGACTAGATTTTATTTTTAGTCCCATGATCCTAGAAAACTATTCATTATCTACAGAAATGGTCACTTCTGTTTATTTCTGGCACACTTCAATTCCAAATCTATGGATTGTGTGGCAGGAGACAGTACATATGGAAGTGTTTTAGTACAGAGTCATGGGATTAGCAATGAGAAGTGAATTCTAATGGCTTGACTTACAAGAAAGAAGTCCTGGGAGCAGGAATAAAATGAAAATTTGCCAGCTATTATAGTCTCATCTCGGAGTCCACTTTGCTCCTAGAATTCATGTGAGAAGGCTGCCAGAGCACCAATTGCCAAGGTCTCTAAAAAAGAGCTTTTGACAAATTGTGTTCACAAAGGATATTTGCTTAAGTCCCAGCCTCTGGTCACAGGACAGACATTGTTGAATTAAGCAGGAAATGTCACACTCTTTTCTAGAGGCTGCTCCTAGGCGCTGAGAAGAGCTGTAGGCAGTTAGATGACCTCCACTTGCAAGGGCCCACAGAAGAATTTCAGAAGGTGCTCAACCCCCAGATACTCACTTATCTGGAAGCGTAAGGTAAGATTCTAAAGAAGAACGGGATTTTGATACAGTCATTTTAATGCCAGTATGTCAAACAAGAAATCACAACACAGCATCAGCAACTACGGCAGTGGTTAAAAGCTATTAACTCGCTTTCTTTGTAGTTGTCCTTCCTCCTGTTATCACAAAGCTAGAAGAAAAAGGGATATATTTTTTGCCTTAGAGGAGGTTTGAAATCAACTGGACAAAAACATAGAAAATAGGCCAAAAAAAAATGACCCTTAGAGGCATGAATACTTTAGAAACTTACCAAGACAGAAGAAATAACATTTTCAAGAGAAATCAGAGAGACTGAGTTCTAACAAGACTGCTGCTGGGCAGCTTCCTGAACAGGCAGCGACTGCTGAGTGTGACAAAGTGTCTGCAGATTCAGGGGTTTCTCAATCTCAGTCAGAAATCACCCTGTCTCACATGTGGCACAGAATCAGGGAGCAGCCTCAGTGAGGTGAACCATTTAAGGCAGGCTTTGCCCACGGAGATGCAGGTAGCAGTCATGACCGTCCAGAGACGAGAGAGGACCTGCTCTCATGTTCTGTGCACTGCGTAAGCATCTCAGATCCTCATAAACTCCAAAAATGAATGAGACCAAATCTCCCCAAATCCAGGCAGAGTGGAGCGCTCAGAATCAGACATAAGTTTATGTAGAAAAAGAGAAGAAGTAGATTATGTTGTACATCTACAGTTACTGATCAAAACTCACACCTATTCTGTGTAGGACCATGCTGGGGATTTGCTAGGAATTCACGTGCAGCGCGTATTCACATCAAGGCCTAGAATCAAAACCCATCAATGAGTTTTGAAACAAAATCTTGAGCCTGATAAGGAACTGGTAATAGAAATGGGTGTGGATTCGTTGGTGACTTCTGATTTGGGCAATGAATTGCAATGATGTTGAGTTTAACATAATTCTATATACTGTTTCTAAATCCTTAGTTTACTGAGTAGATGGCAAAAAGAAGAAAGGAAAATGCAGTCCTGCTAAGAGTTTATTAACAGGATTAATTTTTCCTATGAGGATTTCCAGAAAGGGAGGACCATGGAAGGCAGATTTTATAGGGCATGATTCTTAAACTCTGAATTTACACAAATGAATGAACAAATGAAACAAAATTTTTTAAAAATCTTCCTGGAGAGGAAGGCACACACACAAATTAAAACCTAACTGGTGATAGATTAGGTTTGAGTGTGAAAACCAGACAGGAAATGAAGATGCCTACATTTTCCTGGATTGGGTTCCTACTGACAGCTATTAGCAGAATGAAACCGGAGAGAAGCCTAAAAATGGGATTTAGCAGCAAAGTTAACATGGAAGATCCTGGGGGTGCCAGAAAGGCGGTATCCAGGGAGGAGTAGAGAACTGAGTGTAGGACCCAGATGGCAGATCCGCCCTCACCTTCTCTGGGAAAGTAAGGAGGGGCAGAAATGCTGACTTGGAGCTGTGTGGTTGCCGAGAAGACATGGCACAGGGGAGAGTCTTGTACTAGAACCAGGGGATCCGCCTCTTGGAGTGGCCTTGGACCAGATACCCTTCCTCTCAGGGCCTCACTTCCTCTATTGTTTGCAGTCTAGATCAGACGTTTTCAAAGAGATTTCCATGGAACCGTGAGGTGTGTGGTGGAAATGCAGGTACTTTTAAACCCTGTACTGCTTCTATTTAAGTTACTTTTTAAAAAATCTGTTCATTTATCACTTGCCTCATAAAATTACATTCTGTGTGGAAAAGGTTCCATTTTTTAATTGAACCACCACAGCAGAGAGTTTGAAAACCACCGACCCAGATGCTTGTTCAGGGACTCCCCAGGTCTAACACCCAATGAGCCATTGTTCTCATCTCTGCCCTCTACTTAGAACGTGGTCAGTCTAATCAGACGTTTCACCATAACTTGGAGAGAAGAGCACTTATCCTATTCAGAAAAGCTTCTGGATTGCATCTCATTGTGGTGCACATGTTTCAAATGCTGATGAAGCCTTGAAGTACATGTCAGGTGCAAGCATTTGAATTTTTACAATGGCATAAACTAAAATTGTAGACATCTATCTGAGAAGAAGAGGTGGTACTGGAAAATGCAAAGTATGAATGAGCGAGACATACCTTAAAAAAAACAGAAAGAAATGCAATCAGCTACTGGGAGACCGTAAGATTTGAAACTGGAAGATGTGGTTTTGGTCAAGATCTCAATAGGTGTCTGCTGTGGGGAATTTTAAGTCTTCCAGTCTGTGAGTTTCTTCTTTGTGAATTAATTCTATTTTTATGTTAACTCTGTCTTCTGGATGGCTGATGTGAAGACCACATGAGACGAGAGAGGTGAATGTGCTAAGTAACTGGAAATCACTAGGCCTGTGTTATTGAAAAAATATCGGTTATGCGGATAAACAGAAATCAGATACAGAAGCGGGGAATGTGTTAAAACAGAATACCATGGTTACAGTCTTAAGAGGCAGGAGACAGCAGGGCAAAACCTGGATTTTTATCATAAATATCCATTTTAGTTAATGAAGTAGTATATCCCAGTTTAAAAAAAAAAGTGTAGGCCTAGGATGCTGGGAAACTGGCTCTCCCAACTGTTAAGTGTGACTAAAGACAATACACTTGAAGCTTTCTGATTTTGTTGTTCTACCTGCGAAATAGCAATATTACTCCTCTTCATACTTCATAAAGTTAATCATGTAACAGGTCTTCGGAGAATGCTGAAAAGTGTGCCCACACTCTAGAAAAGCAGGGTTCACAGGGCTGATTATTAATTTTGTCTCCCACAGTACATTGTAAAGACATGTCCTCATGGCTTCTATGTTCTATGCATTTACTATAACCCTTAACACCCTTGATACATGTCATTTGAAAGTCTGCTTGCTCTTTACTACCCTATGATTTTATTTGTTTCTCAAATATAGTCATGCCATTATATTGCTGAGCCATCAAAGGATTATTATGTAAAATATCTTTTGGTAGGTGAGTTTTAAGAGGTAATTGTTCCAACTGTCAGTAACTCAAGATAATAAGGAAGTTTTCCTTGACAAATACAATAAACTGCCCTAGCTTGGGTTAACAGCCAATCATTGAGAAAGTCAATTTTTAACGAGGACAGGACCCTGCCTTGTGTATATATGTGTGTATTTGGCAGACCGCTTTTTCTCGCTCTCTCTGAACTTCCTGCTCAGAGCAGTGTATCCCTACGGCCCTCCTTCATCATCACTATGAAGAGCATCACCGCTTGTGTCATCCTTGCTCTGGCAGCCACTACGTGGGCTGCCTCTCTACCTGGTGAGTTAGGAATTCTTCTCAGTGGTTCTTTGTTAACTGTGACATACCCAGTACTCAGTCGTTACAGAATGTTAAAGTCAAAAGAAAATGTAGAAGGCATCTGTCTGGATTGATCAGATTAACAAAGTGGGGGTGAGTGAGACCTTCAGGAAGAGGAAGAGAGACTGAGAAGAATAAAAGGATTGTGAGCTTTCTGCTCATTTCCTGATCACGATCTCTTAGGTTTCTGACTGGCCCTTTGGAAACTACCTGTGCAAGTTTGAGGCTATAACCCCAGCCTTGCTCTGGGCATGCCCACGGGATCTCCTGGGTACCTGTAAAAGCCCTTTCCCCCATTTTTAAAATCAGGACCACATACACTCTGACTTCACCCTGAGATGGCCCTGAGTAAAGAAGTGACCTCTCTTAGGTCTGGCCTGGACAAGGGAAATGGGTTTTAGTTACTGTGAACAAGGAATTCAGCTTTGTGGAATTTACTCTTTTTCCAATTCCTTCTCTCCAAATGCATCTTATTCCACACTCTTCGGGTGATCAAGCAATACGGCCAAAAGTGAGTACAACCTTTTCTGTGTGGTCTTCGTAAAAATGAAATTAGAGCTTGTGGGTAAATGAGCTGTGAAAGCACCTAAACTGGGGCGCAGGGGCTGAAATCATTCCGCAGGACGTGAAGCTGCTCCTACTCTCCCTGTCCTGGTGCTGTCTCTTTTTTTCAAAGGTTGCAAAAGGAATCTCCTTGCAAAAGCGCAGTGAGGCTAAGTTAACTTTTACCTTTGGGTAGCATTTTAAATTTTTCTCAGTATTTTTCACATTCATTATTCTACTGGACTCTCATTATAGCCCTAAAAAGTTGAATATTTGAACAAGATCTGATTTGGCTTCTAAAAAAATCACTCTGGTATCAGTGTGGAAGGTGATTTCAATCTCCGATAAGCACGGAGGCTGGGCGATAAACCGGCAGATACTGCAACCATGTAGGCAACACATAGTGAGGGTCTGAATAAAGAGGATGACAGTATGAGCAGGAGATGGCTAATTCAAAATTAGGTACAAAATAGAATCCCCAGATGTATCCTATTCATCCTATTCATCAGACGGCTGTGAACTTGGGCTGAGCACTCCCTTGCTGTGACGGTATTCTCACCATCACAGATAAAGGAAATTGCAGAGGATGTGTACCCTGGCATGTGGGATTTCGGATTAAATGATCCCTCAAGGCTTTCTAGGATTTAACGTTTTGAAATTGTTTTTTCTCTTTTCCTTTCTTTGGACAGAGCATAGTTCAGTGCCCCAAATATTCTGATTATACTGTATGCACCTTGGAGTACAATCCTCATTGTGGATCTGATGGAAGAGTATACGGCAACAAATGCTTGTTCTGCAGCGCCGTTGCGTAAGTGCTTAGTTTAACATTTTGTGTGTAGGAAGAGCCTCTCCCCCAGAACCGGAAGCCATCTTAGCTACCCAGTAAGCTAGACGCTGCCATAAAGCGTAAGAGGGAGATGGCTGACTGATAATCATGACATTTTACAAAAAGAGGTAAAAAGAAAGAGAGAAAAGGAGAGAAAAAGGAAATGCGTAACAAGGAGAAACTGAAGCTAGGGAAAGAGAGGCTTGATCAACATCATAATATGATTAAGTGGCAGCAAAAAGAGAAATTTACAGACTTGTTGGCTCCTGGCACTGGCTTTTACCAGTTGACTGAATTCCTTTTTCCCACAGTGCTGAAGCTCAGTGATTAACTGCTCACCTTTCACGGTGTATACGCATTTGGCTGGCTGGAACTAAGAATATGCAACTTTTAATTTAAGGTCTCTAAAGCTTTCCTTTTAAAAACATGATTTCTCTTGCAGGAGGAGCCGCGGCACACTTTTTTTCGTAAAATATGGACCATGCAGGGTCTCCCCGGTGCCCAAGGGCCCTACGTATATTTTGGAAGAGTCCACATAGAGAACTGGTTTCCCTAGGACGGTTGTGGGGACAAAACCAGAGACCTGATTCTTCAATAAAAGATTCTCAGCAGAAAGTTGTCAGGGTTGTCTTTGTGGATACAATTCTTCTTTTCAAGAAATCATCTATGCTCATTTTCCTAAATGTATAAATCACACAGAAATACTTCCTCTATTTCTACTCACTTTGGGAGCTGGAGAGATTATACACACCCTGGTGAGAGAAGAGTCTGCTCATAGCCCCCATTTAAAAAAGACTCATTTTAAAAAAAATAAACATGGATCAAAGGGCGGCTCTAACCATTAGTATTACGTTACCTTTAGCTACACTAATGAAAAGCGGAAAATCCAGAGTTGGAAAAAGACACAGTGAGAATCCCTAACACTACAAACGAATTGGAACAGGCCAGGAATAACATAATGCTTTAGGCTAATCACCCCTTAAAGAGAACTCAGTCACATGCAGGCATCTGCAAAGGAAGGCATCTTGGTTTTCATTTTGGGGGAGAGTTTAAAAAAAACAGACTCTAATTAAATGTTGAAATCACTAATAAGGCCTGAGGCAAAGTCAAGTTAGTTGGGAACAAATGAGGGTATATGTAGGACTGTCACGAGATAGAGATGTGACAACTTTCTGGGACTCCAGAGAGTACTGAGGTCCTAAATAAAATGTGCAAAGATATTTACCTTGGAAAATAATTTTCTAATAGTGAGTTGGCAACTAGGGGCATAGTGATGCCCTACTAGTTCACGTGTTCAAAGCGCGATGGTTTTCATTTTTCAGCAAAGACTGGTTAAATGCTTGCCAGTTGTGCTGGAGAGATTTGTGTGTTTTTCCCTAACAGCATATATAGAAAGATCACTAGAGGTCAAGCAATGTGTTGTGTGGGGAGAGGCGCTACAAATGGGCAAAAAGAGTCCCAGCCATCAAGGCATTTGTAGACCAGTCAAACAGACAGACTGAAAGAACTGATTACTAAACAATGTAAAAAGGTTACACTCCAGAATTATTAAAAGCTCAGTAAGAATTGAAAGGAAGACTTGAGGTGTTAGTTATATGATGAGCTAGTGTATTAGTCTCCTCAGGCTACCATAACAAAATACAGACCTTCCTCCACTTAGGATGGGGTTATATTTTGATACACTCATCATAAATTAAAAATATCATACACTAAAATTGCACCTAACCTACTGAACATCACAGCTCAGCCTCATCTACCTTAAATGTACTCAGAACGCTTTCATTAGCCTACGGTGGACAAAATCATCTAACACAAAGCCTGTTTTATAATAAAGTGTTGCACATATCATGCAATTTATTGAATACTGTAAAAGCAACCAACGGAATGGTTGTATGGGTACAGAATGGTGTCAGCATATCGGCTGCTTACCCTCACGACTGAGTGGCTGACCGGGAGCTGTGGCTCACTGCCCAGCAACACAAGACTGTCGGATGCATATCGCTAGCCCAGGAAAAGATCAAAATTCAAAATTCAGTTTCTACAAAATGTCTATCACTATACAGCTGAAAATCTGTTAGTTGAATCCATCATAAGTAGAGAACTGTCTGTACCACAGACCAGGTGTCTTAAACAATAGTTTATGTTCTCACAGTTCTGCAGGCTGGGATGTCCAAGATCAAGGCGCCAGAAGGTTTGGTGCCTGGTAAGAGCTCACTACCAGGTTCACAGAGTGTCTTCTTGTTGTGACCTCCTATGAATGAAGGGGCAAGAGGTTGCTCTCTGGAATCTGTTTTATAAGGGCACGAACTCCAATCCTGAGGGCTGTGCCTTCTTGACCTACTCAGCTCCTAAAAATCTCACCTCCTAATACCATCACATCGGGGATTAGGTTTCAACATATGAATTTGTGGGGGATACAAATATTCAGACAGTAACTCATAGGAGACATTTAGGATGATGACCATCCCAGCTCATGACTGGAAGGATGGCTGCTGAACCTATATTAAATGATTTGCTTAACTACAAACAAAAACAACAGTTTATATGTTGTAGAGTATATTATATATAATGTTTAAAAAATACATGTAATTATGCAATAAGTACATAATTTTGCCTTTTGAACCTACAAATTGAAAAGGTGAGTTTAGTTACATAAACTCCGTTTTTGTCTAACCAAATTTCCCCAGGAGAATATGCAAGTCTGGGTAATGCTGTCCTGTGGCTGCCACAAAACCCCTGAGAAGGGCAAGACTTCACCATACAGCCCAGGGTGGGACTGATCATTTGTGTGAAGGTGTTTCTGTGATGGAGAAACAGCTTTTGGACCCTTAAGAAGGGCAGCTCAGTGTGTGCTGGAGAAGTAACTGGGTACAGAACAGGCCGACTGTGAAAGCTGTGTGGTTTGGGCAGTGGAGTTGAGACTTCCCTTTCTGCTAGAGAACATGGAGCCTTAGGTTAAATCCTGTGAAGGATTCTGACATCTCTGAAAGGTGAAAAGAATCTGCTTTGGACTAAAGTGAGGAAATGGTTTTGAAAACATTAGTTTGAGGTGACACTGGAACATACAAATTAAATTATTTCATAGCTAGGAATAGGCACCTGACATCCAGGGACAAAGCCCCAAGTTGCAGCTTTTGGAATTAAACCATGGGCACGGTAGATGGTGGGGAAGTCACAGACTAAGGGTTCTTTGAGAAATATGTGATCTCTTAGTCTTACCCACTCTGCTCTCCCAGTATTAGTTCAACTGGAATTTGGGGGCGTTTGAGAAAGCTGAAAAAGTTTTAGCCTGTCTTCTTTCCTGTGTTTTACTTTTTTCTCTGTGTGCTTTAGGATTAAATACCTTTGCATCTATTAAACAGAGCTTCATGGTGATAATACACACTTCCTTTTATCTTAGGATATTGTGCTTCACTTTTACCTAGTTGATATATTGGATTTGTATAATTAATTATTTGATTTCTCCATATTGATATGGATGAGAAACACAGGGGCTAAGATAATTATCAAAATGTCACAAGATTCAGAAAACTCAAATATTAAAAATTGCTTCCTCAGGTCTTCCTGCCCTGAGTAATTACTTGTTGACTGGTATTCTCCTAACATCATCTCCATTAGGGTAAGGAAAATGCCAGTCTTCTTCACTGCTGTATTTCCAGTGCCTTAGACAAATCCTGACAAACCAGACTCCCAGATAGTAGAAGGCCTACGGGAACTCACTTCACCAGCGACGCCTTACTTCACCAGTGACAAGGCAAAGTTGAAAAAAATGTAAATTATTTATTATCAGGTGGGAAGCAATTTCACTCTCATCATTGTCTTTGAATATTCACACAATGCAATGACTCTGTGACTCTGAGCCTATGAAGCCCTTATCAGTGCTGAGGCAAAGAAAGGGCCAAAATAAATAGCTTTTCACTAGTGGCTAACCTGGATCAAGCAGTTTTCCAAGCTTAAACCTTAAACCTCCTAAGGAAGGTTTGATTACTCCACTGTGCAAACAGGAAAATTCTGTACACAGAGAATAAATTACCTTTCAAGTTGACAAAATATTATAATTAGGTCTTCTGCTTTTATGTCCAAAATCCTTTATAAAAAAACGAGTGCCTCTACCTCTCTGAACTGGGGGACGAATGATTTACTCAAGAAGATGACAGGGTATTTTCAAACTGTTCCATGTTGTATCCCAAGTACAGAGCCATATGGATAAAAACCATTCTTTCATATTCTATGTGACCTAAGTCCTTTCTGGAAGTTTCTAGTAGAATTGTTTTTAGGCATTTTTTGAAATGAAATAATGAGATAAATTAACTGAGGTAAATAAAAATGTGTTCAGTCCAGCATTGTTAATTATAATGAAAATCCAAATCAACCTAAGTGAGCAATTATGGAAAAAATATTAATATAATAAAAATCCATATATGTGACAAAATATGACCTAGGCATCTAAATTCATGTTCTATTACTATTTAAAGATCAAGAAAATTTCACAGTACATTTCTAAGTGAAAAATGCAGAATACAACATATACTACAAAAACTTGATTGAATATGACAATAAGAACATGTATGTGTTCATCTGTGTGCATATATATACACACATATTTTTAAAAACTGGAACAATATAATTCATATGTTCAACAGTTATCACTGGGTTGTGATTTCATGTCTTTTTTTCCATAATATTTCTGAAGTGGGAGGAAAGGGGGCAGGGCACAACCACTGAAGGAATAACAGCAAACTGGTTAGAACCAAGATGGCAGAAGATTCGACTTCTAGTAGTCCTCGAGCCTCATGGCACACCTGCAGGCAACATGGCAGTTTCTAGGCTGACCATAAAAAGTCGAAAAGTGGGCAGGGGCCCGATTCATGGAAATCCTTACCTCTTCCCCCAAAGTAGTTGGAATGATCCTCCTACCTATTAGCATATGAAATTACCGAGCCCATAAAACCTAACGATTCCATACCCTGTGGTCGCTCTCTCTCTTGCCTTCTGAGATGGTCTGCACTCTGTCTATGGAGTGTGTATCTACTTTTACTTTAAACTAAACACCCCACACTCCTCAACTTCTCTCCCTCTCACCTTTCTGAGATGGCCCACCTCCTGTCTATGGAGTGTGTATCTCCTAAGCCATTCTCCTTTCTGAGTGAGCTAGACCCCCACTCTCTGAAATGTGCATCTCTCTACTTGGTTTCACTTCCCCATGCGTTGCTCTTGAATTCTTTCCTGCACGAAGTGAGAACCTATTCTCCCACAACATTTCTGCTTTTCGAATTTTCTAGAGTAAACATGCATTTCCTTGATAGAAGAAGAATTGTCTTTTACAGAACATAAGATAGAGGCAGGAAGTTCAGCTATCAGGAGGAAACCCAGCTATGATAACATATTTTCCCTGTTACAAAGCTGCAAAGACAAGGCTGAGCCCACTGTAAATGGCATCCCCGGACCTCATCTGTCATTGCAGCCTCCTCCCTTCCTCAGCTGTTTCCACATTGTGCAATGTGGCCGAAGGCACTAATCATTGCTCTTTCCTACTGTGGTATGTTTCTTCTGCTGCTGCCTCTTTGGATTGGCGTCCGCAGCTGCCCTGGCAGAGACCCGTTCCCACCCCCCAAGTCTTGCACGCATCTCTATGCCCTCTTCCCCAGCACCTCCTGCTGAGTCTGACTCTGACTCATCCTAAACGTTCGGCACATTCGGCCTCCCAGGGCCTGCTCAGCCCAGCACACAATGCATCAGTGCCTTCTCTCTCCTACGAAGATGCTCGATCCCCTCTTGAGGCCCTTCCACCTGCTCCTTAAAGGAGAGGCACCAGCCACAAAGGAGGACATTACATCTCTCCTCCTTTCCGAGGTGGGTCAATGGGGGTACATGTTGTAGGGAGAGTGGGCATTTGGCACTACGCTCTAGTGCAGCTGGATCTTCCATGAGTGACGCTCCATCCCTGAAGGAATTCAGAGATGCCAGGAAGAGATGGGGGGGTGTTTAGCAAAAACATGGAGTCCAGGACTGTCTCAGGAGCAATCAGAGTAGACGGCTCTGGACATTGTGCCAAAAGCCCCCAGCCCCTCTAGAGAGCGGAGTACTCTGGAGACATTTCAGTGTCTCCGATTAACACCTATCACCGTGACATGTTGGCAAAGGTTATGTAAATTACCTACCAACATACGCTACAGAGCAGAGGGAAGTGCTATCGGACGTAGGGAGGACCAGGTCACTTCTGCAGGGTTAGGAAGATACGGAGGGTTCGATGTAGTCCTTGGTCAGGCCCTGGAACTGCCATGTACCATTCTTTAGGGTCAGAAAGGCTGCTACAAGGATTCACTGACTGACATTGTCCTTTCTGCATCTGGATGAAAGAGCTTTGGAACTCCTGTGAGATGGCATGGGTTTTTTTTTTCTCTCCCTTGCATTCTCTCTGAATGCTCCAAGAGAGTCTAGCTTTCCAAGTCAGAAGATTCTCAGCACAGCCAAGTATGCCTGGAGTAACAGAAACCTTTGTCTTAATCTCAAAAGGCAATCTCTGCTTCATGACCAAATGCAGCCCTGCTTCCTCTATTGAGAAGCTCTGGTCTAGAAGCCCCCAGCAGCCTCATCATTTCCCTTGTAACCCCTCAAACAAAAAATTTTTGAGAAAAAAATAAAATAACTCCATATTAAAATAATACAATTATTCCCAAAGAGCAATCTCTGATTTTCTTCTATCTTCTAAGTAGTCACAGATCTGTCATTGAGATCTACACTTTTATTTACGACTAGCCAAGGTTTAACTTTTCCTGAGCATTTGTTCTTAGGGAAGGAGGATACAAGGGGCAGGCTAGAGATGGGTATTCACTTCAAAAGGGGTCTAATCTCCTGATTACCTCCTCTTTGGTGACTGGATCAGAAGGCAACAGCCTGAAGCAATAGCTCAGAGCATCATTCTAAGGACATGCAAGGAGGAAAAATGGCCAAATCCTTCCCAGCACTCTGCTCACTTTTTTTCTTTATCCTGACACATTCGGCGTTATCATCTGGTGAGTAATGTGGCTGTTGGTAGGCATGGAAGGTTGATCAGTGGGCTCTGACATTATAATCTGAAAGAGAATGCTTTGAAATTCTTATCTATGTATTTTTTTAATTTATTTAAGTGTATCACTTTATGTATTTATCTGCATTTATATAGAGAGACAATGCAGTGTGATCAAAAAACAGGGGGAGGGTTCTGGGCCAATGGGCAGGGGCCTTAGTTTTCCATCTGTCAATGCAGATAATAAGACCTGACTCATGGGGACGAGTGGGCTTTGGTGATTTAGTGAGTAACTTGTGAAAGTGACTGGCAATATGCCTCTACTCTAGTGCACCTCAAAAATTCAGAACTTAAAAAAATGCTTTGCCATATATCTGAGTGGGTTACTATCTTTTGCATCCTTTTTTAAGAGAAGTCATGTAGGGAGTTATAAAGAGACCAAGCTTCAAGAACTGAAGAACTTGTTTTTTTTCCATATCTGCCATGAATTCTTGGGCATTTCATAAAATATGGGGATTGGGTTAAAAGATCTCTTGAAAGTTCCAGCATTTCTTAATTTCTTTCATACATTGGCTGCTGGTTCTGAATCCTCTCAAGCCCAGGCTAATTACTGTTAGTCAAAAAATTTTTGGTACACAGGACAGGCAACATTTATGAAAACAATGATGCGTCTAGATAGTTCTCTGCTGATTATCTACCAGGAATAAAAGAGTTATTCCACATTTGGAAAAAATGAATGAATGAATATATATATATAAATGAAACCATGTTTTCAATTATTACAAGCTTTCTTGTTAGCATATTGGAACTCTTTTCTTTTGCCAACAGATTAAGCTATGATTTCCCAGATAATAGATTCTGTAACTATTTTCATTTGTTATGGTTTCAGGCCCTCAACACTGGTGGCCACCAAATGGAATTATTAAGGTAATCTTTCTCTAGATTTCCCAGAAATGAGATTCCAACCTCAGCTGTCTTTGGAATTGCTATTTTAGAATCCTACTGGGAGAAGGTCATATGTGATATTCATCAAGGTGCACTCACAAGAATGTGGCAGGCACCCTGCAGGTATAGAAGCCCAGAGTAGCGTAATCCTAACTGGGACCCAGGCTGAGATTTGGTCATTGGTAAACCAGGGAACCCTCAGTAGTGCCTAGAAAATGTTTATGGACACTGACAGTTGCCAGGGGCAGGGCAGGTTTTTAAAGGCCCACAGACATGGGTATAACACGGTTCCTGCTCTCAAGGGGCTGACAGTTTGGTGCAAAGAATGCTCCTAACTGCCCTGAGACATGCAGAGAATGCCTACATGAGTTGTTAATGGCAGACACATCCTATGAGAGACAGTTTGAGGATGTCAAGGAACAGGGTATCTCTGAAGAGAGCCTCAAATTCTATTCATAACTTGTATGAGGGCAAAGTGAAAAAGACACTTTTTTCCTTTTCACCTACCCCTCTGATCACGGAATATATTGTGAGGTCAATTATATGTTTGATAAATGAGGGAAAAGGTGAATGAAAGACTGTTTTGGTTTTTTGATGTGGATCTGCATCACTGTACTTCACTTTAGGAGTATTTGCATTTTAAGATTTTGTCTCATTAGTAAATTTTATTTCTTAAAAAAATACATTCATGAGTTGACTGGTGAGAAAGATGTTTTGAGGGCCTTGAAGGCACCCACAGATCAGAGCGTAGAATCTGGTCAGAGGCTCCAGCTCCAGCAAAAGAACCTGTAGAATCTGTCTGGGGTTTATACTCTGGGGTTTTCCTCTTCAGTCTCATTCTTAGTTATTTTTCCAAGAAATACTTATCGCCCATACTGTGCCCTAGGATACAATGTTGAGGAAAACATAGTCCCTTCTCTCATGAAGCTTAATAGCCAGAATAAAGGAAGAGAGCGCCTTATTTATGGTAAACTCTATAAAGAAAAGCAGGCTGGTACAGCAGAGAGTATCGATTGAAAGTAGAGACACTACTGTCAGCAGTGTGATCAGTGAAGGCTTCTTGGGCATGGGAACATCTAAGTGAGACGTGAAGGGTGAAAAGGAGCCATCCGGGTGGCGAACAGGGAGGAACATTCACCTACTTGCGTCACTGACTGAAGGCCTGTGTGATTGGAACACCGAGATGGGGGGAGAGAGGGTGCAGCTGACGTTACAGCGACACAGCACATGAATGTGTATCCTAGCCACCTGGTGAATATACATCTCACTCTAAAGAGGGAAAAAAAAGCTGTATTTACAGACGATACTACCTAATATTATTATTACTTGATTACTCAACATTCATCTACTTTGAACTATTTTATATCTTATTCATTTTGCAGATACTCACAGGGCAATGACTAAGTGCCGATACATGTGCTGGCTGGTCTGATCAGACACAGACTTTATCCGCATGGACTTATAATCCTTCAGGGTATAGAATTAGTCAAATAATTATACAAATGCTTTATGACCTACTGATTAGAAGTATAAGAAGAATGGAAAGTTGGGGTTGTATTTTGAGAAGTACCTCTGGGAAAGTAGGTTATAATCTGAAGGCAGTATTGAGTCTAAGTTCAGGAAAAAGAGAAAACATTTGATGGGAGTAGTCATGACAAACCAGAAGACCCTGAGATGGAGGAGGCATGGAGCATCTGAAGGGGGAAAAAAACTATAAAATGCAAAGAGCAAGGTGGTAAAGGCAAGGTTGTAAAAATTGGTAGGGTACAGACCACATAGGGCCTTTTGCCCAAACTAAGAGCAATTTTTTTTATGTGCAGTAAAATGCATTTGAAGGAGCTGAATTACATGAATAAAATGATTCAGCTGATGATTATAGAAAACAGCGGCCATAAAGGAACAGAGGAAGGAGGGATTTGCTGGGTGACAGATGGACAGGAGGCAAATAAATGGTGGTGTTGTCGGATAAGGGAAGAAAGAAGAGTTTCTCAGCTCAGATATGATCTCTCTTTCTCTAAATACTCAGCCCAAACTCTTTCCCACCTTCTGTCAGAGGTACTTTATCCACCTTATGGTACTACTCATAGAGCCCCTGAGACGGCCGTCCTCAAGCTCAGTCATCCCAGAGTCACTGCTTCCGAGCCATCCCTGGTCCCAGCACAGCAAGCAGACGTGGGTTCCAGCCCCTGCTGAGACAGCCCCTCTCCTTTGTTTTCAGTTTTCTCTACAAAATCAGGGTGTCATTCTAAATGCTCTTACATTTCACAACTTCAAGGTAAGAGCCTGGAGGCTCTCTGAGTAGATAAGATGTGACAAATATTTTAAGTTAAGGCACACAGATTTCAGTGAAGCTTTTCCAATTCTGGGGTTTCAGTTTCCTTAGCTGAGTAGCCACAGAAAATCTCTAAGACTAACCCCAAGTCTAACAGTCTGGGAATGAAGGAAATTGAGAGAGAAAGAAGCCACATTCCCCGAATCCATCCTGTTTACGCACTCTTCCTTTTCCCACGACAGCACAGCAGGCCTCCTTTCTCTACTCCCGTCAGGAGGTCCTGACACCGAGGGCATCACGCTGTGAGCAGATGGGACTCACGTAGGCTCTGGTTCCCTTGCTTTGTGGAGGGGGAGCTAGAGAGCTTTTGTCAGACTGGGATATGATCCCACATTTAGATTTTCCTAATACAGTCCGGAGGCATCTGTGAGTGTGATTCTAATCGGATCACTCTTTGCAACTCAATTTCAGGTGAAATGTCCATATAAGAAAGTAGACTTGAGTTGGTTCAGAGGAACAGCGAACCCCTGCCCTGGCGTGTATCAACCCATCTGTGGCACCAATTTTGTAACCTATGAAAACCCTTGCATCCTGTGTGTTGAGAGCTTGTGAGTACTGTTGGGGGAAAAGAAGAGAAATACGAAAAAGCTTAGTCCATGGCAATTACCATCTATCTTTTCTACCAAGTATATCAGCCTTGAAGCCAGGAATTGGCTCCAGCTCACTCAGATAACAATCAGCCCGCACTCAGGAGAACACGTAATAACACAAAGGCCACTGGAGGAGAAAGCAGGCTTGCTGTACTCAGTGCTCTCTGTCGGGCCCTTTCTTCTCTCTCAGTCCTCACATTCCCGTGTGCCAACTGAGGATGTTTTACCTGAGGCTTCAAATACCCCTTGAGTCCTTGAAATTCTTTGATTTTAAGACAAACTGAAGTTTTGCCTTCTCTCAGGCATCTTTAACCTCTTATGTGTCTGAAACTCTGAGCTAGGATGAGGTGACTACAAAGTGTGGGTCCTTTAGCTAAGAGTCAGTGTTTAGTTTGGGGATTGAGGTGACATGATTATCAGTGATTAGACCCTCAGCTTTCACAAAACTGTGGCTGCAGGGTTGACCCGAGATCCCTGCAGTTCCCAAGGAGAAAAATCTCTCCCTATGGCATCAGACAGGAGCCCCTCTACCCGACGAGCATTTTGTAATTTTTTACAAAGAGCAATGACAGGAATGTGTAAACCCCAAGCTGTCCCCGCTAGTGAGGAATTCAGCCAAAGTGTCAGAGTGCTGACATAACATGATGAAGATTGATAAGCCTCACCTATCACAAGCTCAGGTCTCATTAAATAACTTATTTTCAAAGAGACTGTAGTAGGGGTCATAGGATCCTCAGTGGCATCTTAGAATCACAGAAGGAGGACAGGGTAGAAAAGCTAGTACCCTGGCTTATATCTGCAGTCAGTTCCCCTCGTGCTCTTACTTCCTCAAATATAAAGTAAGGGTGGTAAGATAATTTTAAAAGTATTTCTGGAGCTCTGACATTCTATTAATGAAGTATTTACTCCAATTCTTCCTTTAGGAAATCTCAGGGGAAAATTAGGTTTCTACGTGATGGAAAATGTTAGCTGAGTGGATTCAGATGTAAAAGAAGAGCCTTCGCTTCTTTCCATCAAGAAAATCCTTCTCTGCAACTCACCCCTCCTTGCATTGTTCTCAGTGACAGAGAGCTGCCCTGCTGAGCTTGTATCAGACAGCCCAAGAGTCCTTCTTTACCTCTCCCCTCACTGATTCACTGCCTTCCATATTCTCCCTAATAAATAAACTTTTCTGCAAGTCTCACTTAACGTGGGTCTCAAATCTGTGTCTCAAGTCTTGGAAGCAGAACAAAATGAACATTTGAACGAAAGCTCAAAGACAAACATGGGGCTTAATCAGGTCACTGGGACAGTAAACTGTGGAGCAATCTATATAAAGGCTCCAGGTTGTCTTCCAAGGAACACAACAGAAATTTCTGCCTTATTCCTCTGGAATTTTTTTTAAAACATCAATTAATAGGAATTATGGAGCTTTGTGCTCTTCCTGGCCATTCCTATTGCTCACTTTCCACAATTCCTCATTAAACAACCTCACTTTTATACTCAGTCTTGAAGCAGAGGCATTTATGCATGTCTGGCTTAGATCAGCAGGGCCCCATATTTTCACCAGCCCCACTTTTCTCTATAGAAGGAGGTCTATATCAGTGGTATCCATGAATGTCCCATTGGTCACTAGTCTTTTTCTTAAGTTCTTTTGACACATTTTAACCTCTGAAACATATAGGGACATGTTTTTCTTTGGGTTATATTCTCTCTCTTTCATATATATATATACACACACACATTATATGAAATATATATAAATATATATTCACACACTCATTTTATACGGAAAGAAGACTAATATACACTAACATGCTCTCTCTCCCTCAGCAGTTTGCTCCCAATTGGCAAAGAGTATCTCTTTTGCCTCTGAATAGACTGTAAGACTATGGTCAGATTGTTTATACGTTCTGTTGGCTCTTTGAGATTAACTACCATGATCATTAGAGAGAAGACACGTGGCTCCAATAGAAAGGAAACAGTCACCTTTGGTCTGTCATTGTTAGAATATGAAAAGCAAATAGCTCTGGGGACAATGAGATATTCTCTACTCTACAGCAGGCCTGGTTCCATCACTCTGAGTGATGGGCCACACAGGAGCAGGCAAACCTCCGAGGAAGTTTGTTTTCCAACACCACTGCTTTGACTTCATGTTCACAAATCTTTTTTTCTGCAGTAATCACTGCCATTAATACCATTCAGTAGATTTTTCATATCAAACATTTTAATTTTCATCTCTACAAGTTTGATTTATATCGTCCATATTTCTAACTTTTTAAACATCTAGAATATAGTTACGATAACTAACTTTATGACTTTATCTGCTAATTAAAATATCTGTGTCCATTTTAGGTTGGATGCTTCTCTTCTCATTATAGATTATATTTTTATGAATTTTACCTTGTTTGGTTCTAAATATTTTTGTATTTCTAGAATTACTCTTCAGCTTTCTTCTGAGTTATAGCACAATTACTTGGAAACAATCGGATCCTCTGGAACTTTGCTTGTAAGAGTCAGGTGGGATCAGTACAGTATTCACTAAGTGGGCTAATTATCCTCATTCCCTGAAGCAAGAGTCTTTTGAATACTCTACTCAGCGCACCAGGGGTGATAACGTTTTCTAGTCTGGCTAATAGGAACAAGCACCATGACCAGCTCTACATAAGAGCTGGGCTCTGTTGTCTCTAATCCTCTCTGAGGTTCTTTCTTACCTTGGGCAGTTTCCTCACACACAAGCACTAATCAGTAATCTGCTGAGCTCTCCAATGCTCTGCAATGCTGTGGTCCTGCAAACTGTAGTCACCTTGGTCCCTTTCCCCTCAGCTCTAAGTCAATTCAGGGCATCCACTTGCTCCATCTGGATTCCTCTTTCCTATTTCTAGAATCTCTTCCAAGGCAGAAACCAAAGCCAATCACAGAGCTCACCATATTTGTTTCTCATCTCTCCGGAATCAGCACCCTTCATTGCCTGATGTCATGTCATTCTTTACTTTGTCTGATTTTTCGTCTTTTCAGCTAGGAAGTATATCTAGTTTCTCTTACTCCGTATTATCTGAAAGTAGAAGTCAGCTTTATCTTTATCATGTCATCGTGCCCATGCTTATCTCTGATACCTTCTGAAGTCTAGACTAGAGTACAATGCCATTATCTTACTTTTTCTAAGAATTGCAAAGGATAAGATTGTGCTCTGTAACAATTTTTTTCTAGGGGGGAATAACACATTTACTTAAATTTGCTATACACAATAGTGAAAAGAACTTTCATAATAATGTTTTTTTCCTGTCATTTGATAGTAGACATTTTCGAAAAAGGAAGGGAGGTCATGTGCAAGACTTCCTTCTTCAGTGCAACCCCTAAAAGCTGCTCATTTGCACACATATCCTCCCACTGCCAAGAAAGGAGCTGCCCCCTTAGCATTCCTGGTTCTGCCATCCCCTGCCTCTGCTTTCTCTCTCTTGCTCTCCCTCTCTGGTAGATATTTTGAATTTTGAAATCCATGTATGTATTTCCCTCTGTTTTTTACCCTCTAATTATTGCTCAGTCCCAGGGCTTTGTCACAGCCACCTTCTCTCTACCCATCCCACTTCCTCTGCTTGATCATCATACTCATAACTGTAACTACTCTATTACCCCTCTACCTACAACTCACAAATTCACATCATGGGACTGTATCCATCTTTTTAGTATCAGATACCAAACATATTAATTTAATTGGCTCACGGAATTTTAAAAATCAGTCTGTCCAATATGAGTTCTGTTTTATGGGGGAGGGTATAGCACAAGCAGAAGAGCACATGCTTACCATGCACAAGGTCCTGGGTTCACTCCCCAGAGTCTTCTCTAAAAATAAATAAATCTAATTACCTCTCCCTACCAAAAAAAAATAATAATGAGTTCTATTTTCTTTCTTTCTGAATGGGCTCCTCCATGTGTTTTGAG
The DNA here is from genome assembly GCF_048564905.1 of Vicugna pacos. NCBI lineage: Eukaryota > Metazoa > Chordata > Mammalia > Artiodactyla > Camelidae > Vicugna > Vicugna pacos. Next base: position 16,415,326 of record NC_132989.1, on the reverse strand, counting down.
TTAATGAAAGTTAGTCACTACTCTTGAGCCCTTTCTCACTCAAACTCAATTTCAATGTATCATTTCTATATATTTCTTATTTCAAGTATAAATTAAACCCATAAGCATGTGCTTAATCCAAGTCTTCATCGCGTTTCAGCGGGTTATTTTTATAGTCTTATTAACTATTACTTCAGCCTCCATTCTCTCCTCCCAGCCATCATTCTGCCTCCATTCTGTAACGATTTAAATATGAGCTGTTTTAAAAAGAACTCTCTTGTGTGTGTTATGATAACAAACATTTTAGTGTGTCATCTGCTACAGGCACTCTCAAGCCCAACTTCACCCGTAATAGCTCTTGAAGGACTTTTAACAAACCCTATTTCCCCACAAGGTGGCAGTAAAGTGCTGCCGTTTAAACCAGTAACTGACTAGCTCTATGGCCAACTCACTGCATACCGATGATGCGATTTGGGGCAAGCTGCTAATGCTCTGTGAGCTACATATTTCTCAACACTTAGAGTGGTGATAATAATAGCATATACTTGATTTTGAGGAGAGGTAAAGCTCCAAAAAGTTTAAATAGGGATGCCCAGATGAGTAACAAAGGGGGCAAAATCCTAGGTAGAAGCAAGAGGGCTGTCCTTCTTTGCCTGCTTACAAATGCCCATGTCTGAACCCAAGTAAGGGGGAGAGCTTGAGATGAAGAGAGCTGGCAGCAATTTCTGATGTTATTTTCTATTTTCCTTCTTCCCAGGAAGGTGAGATCTCCCAACCCAGTCCATGCTGAGCTCTTATTTAGGTTTCACATTGGACGAGAGACTTGAGAAATGTTTCTTTCTAATGAACTAAACGTTACTCTTATAATTCTATGAAGTCCTTTCTTTTTCTCTTGATTAGATCCTTTATACCCAAAGAAAGTTAATCAACTCCAAGACCCAAACTGTTAACTATACATTTTCCAAACAAAAATTAGGAATTACTTGGAGTGTGGGTCTGTGTAGGCAGCCAGCATTAGCAGCAGGCTCACTGTTATCTAAACTATCTTGCAAAAAATAAAACAACCTACGCTGTAGATAATTTTCTTCAATTTAAATTTAAAATTTTTAATATTATTTTCCTCTAGAATAGTAATATATACTCTTCAAGAAGAACTTAAAAACCACAGACAAGCAAATTATAATTAAAAGAATAATATTAGGCAAACTATTACAACTAGGACTTACTGTAGTTAATCTTAGATGAACATCTTTCCTGAACTCTTCCTCTTTCTCTGTCTCCTAGTGACTAAGTGTATAGATCGAGTGCAATGGAAATAATATCATAAAAACAGGATCACACTATACGTGCTACTTTTGAAATGACACTTTGCTGAAAACAAGGTCAATATGCAGAAGAAGAAATTATATTCTAGATGTGTGGATAATAGAAAATAAAACATTAAAAAGGTATTTCCCATAATATCAAAAATAGCAAATGTATAAGGAAAAACAACTCTAAAAAAGGTGTGTATGATCTCTATCCTGAATATTATAAGACATTAATCAAAGATTTTTTTAAAAAAAAACTCTAAATAAAATGGAAGTACATACTCATTCATCAAACAATTCAATACTGTTTGATGAGGCACATTCACCTCTGTTTTATAGATTCAATATAATATTACTCAAAACAGGTAATCTTTTTTTGAGAGAATAACAATGTGATTTTCAAATCTGCATGAAATGTAATAGGAATAAAGAGTAGACAACATAATCCTGAGGAAAAATGAAGATGGAGGGCTTACACTACCAGGTAACAAGACTTACTGTCAAGGAATAACAATTTTAAAAAATATACTGATGCAAAGATAGACCAAGAGACCACTGAGATGAAATTTAGAGTCCAGAAACAGACCCACACGTATACAATCTATGTGATTAATGACAAAAGACACCGCAAAATCATGAAAGAGAATATCCTTCCATGTACACATGGGATATGCACATGGGAGAATATGAATATTGACTCATCTTTAATTTAAATTGATATTAAAAATAATTCAAAAATCTTTTGAAAGGAAATATATCTTCATTAACTTAGTGTATGAAAATATTGCTCAAATTGGCAAAAAATTCCACCAAGCCTAAGTCAAACTATGGTGAACCGTGAAATATTAAAATTAAGAACATCAGTTCATCAAAATACACCATTAGTAGAGTAAAAAGTAAGCCACCAATTAGGAGAAAATGTTTCCAACACATATCCAACAAGTGGCTCATACCAGAAATAGGTGCTGTGAAGTTTGAGATTAAATAAGGAGAGCTCAGCTAGACAGAATATATCCTTTGTCAGAAGAATCTGGCTGTCTCTGCTTTCTCTCCTTTTAAATTGTCATGAACAGTAATATATCTTAAGCACACGGAAAATATAGCTTAGTGATTCATTTATTCCCCCATTTTGGTCTGGAACTTGGGAGTCTAAGTTTCCATCAAAGAGGACTAGATCTAACTTCTGAATTCACTTCTTTCAACTTTCATTTCATGGTGTCTCTTTTCATTCTTTAAGTCTCCAAGCTATCAGAAGAGGAAAACAATAAAAATGCCCTCTTCCTAGTCTTCAAATAGTCTTACTTGTGAAAAACTTTCAGAGTTTTGTAATCTCATTATTTCCATCTGAGGGTAAATTTCAGGTTAGAAGTTAAGTTTTGACATATCAGATTTTTCCCCCCTATTTTCAAATTTTGCAATGTACTTTACAACCTGGACCCTATGTATTTTTTTGATACTGACAAAAAACTTTGACACTCTTTTCATTTTGTTTAAATTTAGAAGAAGGCAATTCTATGGTCTGATTTCACTCTGCCATCGTGCTTTGGTGATCTACTGCTAAACAGCAAATACTCCAAAACTGAGTGGCTTAAAGCAATTATAACAATTTGTTATTTTCACAATATGGGGGGTTGACTAATTCTGCTTCACATGGGGTCAGCTGGAGTGCTGCTGTGGGTGGAAGTTTCAAAACAGCCTTACTCACAGAGCTGCAGTTGGTACCTCCTGGTAACATGAAGCTCAGTGGTACTGTCACCTGGGAGTATCTGTTCTTTTCTATTCAGCCTCTCTGCCATAAATAATATTAACTCAATTTCAACATAATTTCTAGCTAGCTGGAAAGGCTGTCCTGTGCCCTGAGCTTTTCATCTACATTCTAGAAAAGTGGGTAATTCTTTTGGTTTACTTCTCCCTTCCCTAATCTTATTGACAGTTAAAAGAACCACATGGCAGACAAAGCAGACTTCAGAACAAGAAGTATTACCAGGGATAAACAGGAACATTACATAATGATAAAGGGGGCAATTACAGATGCATTTTTACCTAATAACAATCCTAGATGTATATTAATCTAATAACAGATCATCAAAATATGTTAAGCAAAAATCAATAGAACTCTAAGAATTTTTTAAATTAACAAATATAACTGGAGATGTTAACACTTCCCTGAGTAATTGATAGAACAAGTGGGCAGAAGATCTGAACACCACCACCAGATAAATCATCCTAGTTGACATTTATAGAGCACTTCACCCAACAATAGCAGATTACATATTTTTTTTTCAGTTACACATATATACCAAGATAGACCATACCATGGGACATAAAACTAATCTTAAAAAATTTAAAAGAAATCACACAATGTATGTTCTCTGACCAAGAAAAAATTAAATTAGAAGTCTACAATTGAAAAATATCTCAAAAAATCCACAATTCTTTGAAAGTTAAACAACACATGGTTTCTAAATAACTCATGGGTTACTGAGGAAGACTCAAGCAATTTTTAGTGGAATGAAATATGAAAACATCCTATCAAAATTTATGGGTTGCACCAAAGTACTGCTTAGAGGGACATGCATAGCATTTAATGGTGTAAGTAAAGAAATATATCAATCAGCAGTCTAAGTTTCCCATTTAAATAAAAAGGAAACAAAAAGTAAATACAATCTAAAGCAAGAAGAATGAAGGTAATACCAAAAATCAGTGAAACTGAAAGGATAAAAACAATAGCTAAAATCAATGAAACCAAAAGTCATTTCTTTTAAAATGGTTGCCCAAAAAGTGGGGATGTAGAGTAAAAATAACCAATATCAGAAATAGTAGAGGATATTCACAGATACTGGTTGTATAATAAGAGAATATGATTAATGGAATCCATCCACATGAATTTAAGGGTCTAGATGAAACAGATCATGTTCTGAAAGTCACAAATTATCAAACCACTCAAGAAGAAACAAATGACATGAATAGTCCTATCTATTTAAAATTTTTTTCAATAAATATTTATTTCCAGGTCCAGATGGATCAACAATAAATGATTCAATGTAGATAAGCAAAAACAATGAATTTCAATCTGTAGCTTACACCATATTCAAATGTTAATTCAAAATGGATCCTAGAACTAAGATCTAAAACTAGAAAATTTTAGAAGATATTTTGTGACCTTAGATTAGCCAAAAGTCTTAGATATGACACCAAAAGCATTATCCATAAAATAACTATTTGTAACATGGACTTCATCAAATTAAAATTTTTTTCCAAAAACACTCATGAGAAAGAGAAGACAAATTAGAGAAAGTATATACAAAGACCATATCGAATGAAAGAATGGAATTTAGCACAGATAACATTCCCAAAACTTAATAAGAAGAAAACTAACAACCAAATATAAATGTGCAAAATATTTGAATAGACACATCAAAGCATATATATATGGATGGTAAATAAGTCATACAAAAATGAATATTTGCCAATCAAAGGGATGGATCTAAAAATTACTGTATGTGAAAGAAGCCTGTGAAAAGAAAAGTGCATCCCATATGATTCCACTTATATCAATCAAAAAATTACAAACTAACTTACAGCCACAGAAACCGTATCAGTGGTAGAAGCTTTGGGGATGGTGGAGGATATGTTTATTATCTTGATGTTTGGTTTTTACGGGTGGACACAAATATCAAATTGTCAAACTGCACACTATCAATGTGTGTGGTTTATTACAGGTCAATTTTACCTCAATAAAACTTTTAAGAAAAAAATTAAAAGACCCACCCTTCTCATCAAATCAAAACCATAATGAGATACTACCTTACACCTGTTCAGCTTGTGATGATGGCTATTATCTAAAAAGTAAATGATAACAAGTGTTGGTGAAAATATGGAGGAATGGGGACACTTGTACAGTGTTGGTGGGAATGTAAACTGGTAGAGCCATTATCCAAAAATATATTGAAGTTCCTCAAAAAACTAAATATAGAACTACCATATGGCCCATCAATCCCTCTTCTGAGTGTATCAAAGGAAATGAAATCAATACCTTGAAGGAAAATCAGTACCTGCCATATTCATCGCAACATTATTCACAATGGTCAAGACATGTAAACTCGGTGTCCACTGACAGATGAATGGATAAAGAAATTGTAACCACACACACACACACACACACACAAATATACAATGGAATATTATTCAGCCTTAAAAAGAAGGAAACCCTGTCATTTGCAACTACATGAATGAACCTGGAAGACATTATGCTAAATGAAATAAGCCAGACACAGAGAGACAGATACTGTATGATCCCACTTATATGTGGAATCTAAAAAAAGCAAATACACAGAAGCACAGAGTAGAAAGGTGGTTACCAGGGGTGGAGAGGTGGGGGAGATGGAAAGATGTTGGTCAAAGGGTACAGCATTGCAGTTATGCAGGATGAGTAAGACTAGAGACATAAGCACAGCATGGTGACTATAATTAATAATACAGCACTGAATACTGGAAACTTGCTAAAAGAACAGATTTCAGGTGCTCTCGTTAAAAAATGCTAACTGTGCGCTAATTAACTATGTTAATCAGCTTGACTATAGTAATCATTTTGCTATATATGTATATCAAATCATGTTGTACGCATTAAATACAATTTTAGTTATAAAAGACCAACACCTCCATCTGTGCGTACTATCTCCTCCACTGTCTTCTCAAGAATGTTGTTTCACAGCCTAAATGTCCATCAACAGATGACTGGATAAAGATGTGGTATATTTATACAATGGAATACTATTCAGCCATAAAACCCGACAACATAATGCCATTTGCAGCAACATGGATGCTCCTGGAAAATGTCATTCTAAGTGAAGTAAGCCAGAGAGAGAAAGAAAAATACCATATGAGATCACTCATATGTGGAATCTAAAATAAAAAACAAACAAATAAACAAAACATAAATACAAAACAGAAACAGACTCATAGACATAGAATACAAACTTGTGGCTGCCAAGGGGGTGGGAGGTGGGAAGGGACAGACTGGGATTTCAAAATGTAGAATAGATAAATAAGATGATACTGTATAGCACAGGGAAATATATACGAGATCTTATGGTAGCTCACAGAGAAAAAAATGTGACAATGACTATATATATATATGTTCATGTATAACTGAAAAATTGTGCTCTACACTGGAATTTGACACATCATAAAATTATTATAAATCAATAAAAAATGTTTAAAAAAAGAATGTTGTTTCAGCAATTATATCAATATACTGAATTCTCAATTTACTCTTTCTTCTGGACCTTTCCCAACAGTCTATATACTTCCTGTTATTTCTCCAATTAAAAAATGTATACAAAAAAGAAAATAAATAACTCCTGGATTCCACATTTTCCTTGACTCTTCTTCAGTAACTTCTTCCTATTAGACCAAAATTCTCTTAAAGAGTGGGCCACATACATTGACTCCAGTTTATTCCCTTCTTTTTTCCCTAAAGTCTACTCTAATCAAGTTCCATCCATGACTATAGCAAAACTGTTATTATCAAGGCCAGAGATGCCTCTATTTTGCAAAAACCAATGGTCAATCCTTAATCCTCATTTCATGTCACATACCAACTGCATTTCATACAATTAAGCATTCCTTCCTCTATAAAATATGTTTTATCCCCCATTAGGCTTCCAAGACAACATCCTCTTGGACTCTCCATCTCAGTCTCTTTGCAAATTCCTCTTCATCAGTTGACCACAAAACACTGGAGTGCTGCAATGTTTCAGCCTCTGAACTCTGGATTTTACCTCTACTTGTTTTCTTAGTGATCTCTATCCTCTATCCAGATTTCTCTCTCCAATCTATACTTCTTTCCTGAGATCTACATTCTTGTACACAACAGCCAACTCCTCGTTTTTATCTGAACATCTGATCTGAATGTCTAACTTACTCTGTCCCAAACTAAGCTCCTGCCATTCTTTCCCTCACTCGCACTGTTTCTTTCTCATTGCTCCCCAACTCATTAAATGGCAACTCCAGTTTTTCCAGTTGCTAAGCCAAAAACCTTATAATCATCCTTGACTCCATTCTTCTTCTCACACCCAACATGTGATCCATCAGCAAATTCTTCTGGCTCTATCTTCGAATATACCCTAAAGCTAACCACTTTTCATCACCTCCATTCTTAAGCCTCAGTGTAGCCACTGTCTTGTTTCACATCAGTTATTACTGTAATCTTTTAATGACCATCCTTGTTTCCACTCTTTCCGTCTGCATTCAACATTCAACATTATACACCAACACTACACATTCAGCCAGAATAATTTCTGTCTAAATATAATTTTTATGCCATTTCCTTCACCGTAAATCTCTAATAACCAGGCACCAGTTGCCAGTTCTTTGATAAAGGCCCCATACTGCTACCTGGGAATAACTCTGTGCTGTTCTTGATTCTGTCCTCTGGTCTGTTGGTCATTCCCTCTTAGTCACTTACCCCCCCCATCCCCTAGACACTCCCAACAAGAAATGGCCCATGCTTACAGCTGGGTACTTTTCTTAGCCTGCTTCCTGTCTATAGATGTCTTATATCAAATTTCACAAAACATGGCCTCTTCATTTTTTTTAATGTGTCTCTTTCAGTCTAGGCTTGTTTGATTTCTTCAAAAATGTTTTGGGTTCTTTATGCATCATTCAGTATCACACTTTACTGGACAAAGGCACACTTCAAATCTATGTAAGAGAAGCCCTTCTCAACCTTTGGTCCCTGTGCGGTTACTGTCAGACAATGCCATGTAGGAGGCTCTGTTGTTTCAAGGAGAGTTGATGAGGTATATTCTTAAGATTCTTACAAGGCCTACTGACTAGTACAAGGGGATTTTGAGGGATCATCTGAAAACTATCTGAGGTTTAAGAGGGTTTGTCAGTGTCAGGTTTGGATATATCTTGAGACATTTTATTGGCAGCAACCAGGCTTTAATTTTTACCCTGAGTCTCTTTTCTGATCTGAGAGACTGAGGATGAGAGACAATTATGGTTTCAAATCCAGAAAGTCCTAGGTCTTTTGTATTCCCTCTAGATTCTACTTGAAAACTGAAACATTCCATCTTTAGCTCAGCTCTCTCTTTCCTATACCTTATGATGAAATTGGTTGATATTTTTAGCATTTAACCTGGAAACTTCCTGAGCAAGATCTGTCAGTCCATTAGATGATCTTTTCCCTATTTTCCATGTTATTCCAGCCCTCAGTTTTGCTAAACTTTTCAGCACTAAGTTTTTTAAAAAGCCTCCTTTCCGACAACTTCTTGTACCATTTTTATCATTTTTATTTAAGTCCTCTCTAACAGCCTCTCTGAGGCTCATCAGCCTTCTGTTAATAGTTTCTTCTAGGCCCTTCTAGCTTCTGCCTGCCACCTAGTCCCAAAGCCAGCACTGTATGTTTAGAAGTTTATTTCCAAACACAGCCTCCAGATACCAAATTTGGTTATACTTATTAGTGCTGTATTATAAACCAGCATTAAATGAATGATATAAAATAACCATTTTTGTTGGGAAAATTAGACAGCTGCATGTAAAGCAATGAAGCTAGAACACTCCTTACACCATACACAAAAATAAAGGTCAAAATTGATCAAAGACTTAAACATAAGACAAGATACAATAAATCTCCTAGAAGAAAACACAGGCAAAACATTATCTCACATACATCTCAAAAATGTTCTAGGACAGTCTACTCAAGCAATAGAAATAAAAGCAAGAATAAACAAATGGGACCTAATTAAATTTACAAGCTTTTGCACAGCAAAGGAAACCATAGCAAAACAATCACCTACAGACTGGGAGAAAATTTTTGCAAAACATGAAACTGACAAAGGCTTGATCTCCAGAATCTATAAGCAGCTCATACGACTTAATAAGAAACAACCAAACAACCCAATCCAAAAATGCACACAAGACCTAAACAAGCAATTCTCCAAGGAACACATACAAATCATCAATAGGCACATGAAAAATGCTCAATATCACTAATGATCAGAGAAATGCAAATCAAAACTATAATGCGGTATCACCTCACACCAGTCAGAATGGCCATCATTCAAAAGTTCACAAATGACAAATGCTGGAGAGGCTATGGAGAAAAGGGAACCCTCCTACACTGCTGGTGGGAATGCAGTTTGGTGCAGCCACTGTGGAAAACAGTATGGAGATTCCTCAAAAGACTAGGAATAGACTTACCATATGACCCAGGAATCCTGCTCTTGGGCATATATCCAGAAGGAACTCTAATTCGAAAAGATACATGCACCTCAATGTACACAGCAGCACTATTTACAATAGCCAAGACATGAAAACAGCCTAAATGTCCATCAACAGATGATTGGATAAAGAAGAGGTGGTATATGTATACAATGGAATACTGTTCAGCCATAAAATGACAACATAATGCCATTTGCAGCAACATGAATGTCCCTGAGAATGTCATTCTAGGTGAAGTAAACCAGAAAGAGAAAGAAAAATACCATATGAGATCGTTCATATGTGGTATCTAAAAAAAAAGAAAGGAAAAGAAAAAGACGAACATAAATACAAAACAGAAACAGATTCATAGACATAGAATACAAACTTGTGGTTGCCAGGGGGAAGGTGGGTAGGAAGGGATAGACTGGGAGTTCAAAATTTGTAGATACTGATAGGTATGTGTAGAATAGATAAACAAGTTCATACTGTATAGCACACAGAAATATATACAAGATCTTGTGGTAGCTCACAGTGAAAAGAATGAGACAATGAATATATGTATGTTCATATATAATTGAAAAATTGTGCTCTACACTGAAATTGACAGAACATTGTAAACTGACTATAACTCAATAAAGAAAAAAAGAAAAGAAAAACAACCATTTTATTGTATTCATGGATTCTACTGGGGCAAGAAACAGGCAATACAGTGTGTCTCTGGTCCATAATGTGAAACCTCCATTCCAGAAGACTCAGTTGGTTGAGATGACTTGAATGGCTGGGAAGTAAAATCATCTGAAGGTTCTGATATCTGGCCAGGAAGACTTAAAGGCTGAGTTCAGTTGGGACTCTTGATGGGAACACTTATGTAGGACAGTTTCATGTAACCTGGGCTTCTCACAGCATGGTAGCTACCTTCCAAAAAGGTACACACCAAGAAGCTCCTCCATTATACACTGAGTATGGGGAAGGTGATAAGGGCTGATAGCATGCCTTATAGTGTGTAGGTCTCCATAAAGAGCTACTTTCAGTAATCCTAAGCTTTTTGCTAGTTGAAATGACTGGATAGCACAAACGATTGTCTTCTTGGAGGAGTGGAGTATGTCCTAAGTGTGGGGAAAAGGATATGCATAGTTAGCTGGTAGTCACAGGGGCTAATTGTCTACAAAATTCATACACTTCTGTGAGAATACAGAATCACTGCTGGGAAATAGAAGTCCAACAAAGGAACTGATTTTTCTACCTCTCATTGTATGTAAGTATGATCATGTGACTAGTTCTCAGCAATGATAAGTGTGCTGTGTTTCACTTTTAAACTAAATTGGTAAAAAAAAAAAATCATGCATGACCCCTTTACAATATTTTTCTTCTTCCCATCACCTTGACACATGTAAGCATGGCAAATTGGAGCAATGTGTTGAAGCCAGAAATGAAAGGAAACTGAGTGTTTTCATCACAGCTTGGAAAAAAGCTGCCTGTAAATCAGATAGTCATCTGGACTTCACAGAATTGAAAAAGACTTCCTCTTGTGTAAGTTATTATGCATAGAGGTAAATTGTTTTATCACTTGGGATTATTCTACATAAAACAATCTGTAATAAAAAGTATGATGCAAAATTTACCTGCATCAAGGGTATGGTAATAAGGGAGTCATTGGGTCATACTATCTGACAGATACAAGATTGTTTTTCATATACTCAGGCAACAAGACCAAGTCACACATACTGACTTCTATATGCAACATAATTGCATAAAATAAATGTAGTTTCTGTAAATAGAATCATACAAGCACTGATGTATGCATTGATTCCACCCAACATTTTTAGTTCCTACTACTTTTTTCTAGTTGTTATGAAGGATACTGGCATATATCAAATAAATCTTTACCATCAAAGGCTATAGAGTATTTTAAGTCATAATAAGTAACATCTATCAGATAGATATATATACTTATAATATAACATGCTGTAAGACATAAACAGTAAAATCTATGTTTAATTATAAATCAGAAGAGGGATTGATTCCTTCTTGGACAACTGTGGAAAACACTTTAGAATAGGCTTTATTTTATCTTGTTCACGCAAACTAAATCAGATTCTGATAGGCAGCGGTATCAACAATTGTTTCAGAGAAAATATTAACGGGCAAAAGGAAGAGAAAAATGTAGATTACTCAGGATTTTAGTGGTTTGATCCTCTGATGTTTAGAAAGGAAATCAGGAGATGAAATTGAGACAGGAGGTATGCCAGATCACAGAGGAACACTGAATTTCAAGCTAAAGCTCTTTAACTTTACTGGCTAAGCTTTTTAAGCAATGGGGAGGCACTCCTACCTAGTTCCTGTTTCCCTGGGGTAACTTGTCTGGACCAGAGTTGACAGACCTGGGAGAGAATTTGTTCAGCAGAAATAACAACATTGTTGAACTTAGAATAAAAGTTCTTGCAGAGGCTTTTCTCTAGGGTTTTGGGCAAACCTAATAATAACTTGTTTGAACTAAATTACTTGACCTGGGAAATACTGCTTCCTTGTGATTTAAAAGGCTTTGGCAAACTTTCTCCCCATCTTGTAGAGTATGTTAGCAAGCATTTAAGAGGCTTCCCCTGAGGGTTATAATTAAACTTCAAAGGGAACAGGCAAAGCCAGATGTTGAGATGGGCTGAAACTATTTCCCTTTTCCCATTGTTACCAATATGCAATTCACCCTAGCTTGTTTTTCATCACATTTTCCGAGGGTGAATAAATGTTTCGATTTAGGACGGTAGGGAAAATCAGTATGCCAGCAAGAAATTTTACTGCTGTGTGATTCAGAGCTAGCTGAATCACCTTGGGCCACTGTGCATGCTGTAAACAGGAACTTTTGGGTCCTGGCCTATATTCAGTCTCCTTTTCAACATCCTTACCAGGTATCCTATGCTTTGCCTTACTGAACTACTTGGTGTTCAGAGAGTCAGTAGTTTTCACGGACTCATGTCTATTCTCATAGATTTCAGCTCAGTTTTATTTTTTCCTGTGTACCCTCCTCCTCTTCTTTAGCACCCCACCTCCACTTCCAACCAGTCTTATTTTGCTACAGAACTCTTATTTATCCTTCAAGACCCACATTTGTGCGAATTTTTTTTATAAGACTGTCTCTGATGATATGATCATTAGAAAAGATGTATGGCATGAGATGATACTATCTTAAAAAATTAATTGGGCCTTTATGCATTCACAGCACTTTGAAAAAATCTGTTTTCTAGAATGTTACTACATTATATTTGAATTTTATTGTCTATATCTGATTGTTAAACTGTGAGCTCCTTGAATATAAGGATAACACAATGTCATAAGTGCCATGTTCAACACATGTGCAAATTGCTATGAGAAGATAGAGGAGGCAAAGCCGAAAAAACCTATAGAAACCACGTAAAAGCCCCACTGTTCAAAGAGTGGTACAGAAAATTAGGAGGCAGTTTAGATAAGATAACCAAAAGATTAATAAGTTAAAAAATGTAAAGAAAAGTGAAAACAGTATTTTCACATTTTTCACTTGAAAAGTATCAGTAGAACTTAGAATAATAAGATAAACCTGTCTTGTGTTCAAGATGGTTATAATATCACATTGTAGATAAAGCTACCAAACAAAAATTAATCAGTACATAATGCAGCACAGCAATTCAGTACCAATCTCTTTAGAAGAGATTTATAAACGTTCTAAGAAGAGAAAGATAAATGACCCCAGATGCAGACTTCAGCCCTATTACCTTGAACACTTTTATTGATAAATTTGATGAAATCACTGAAGGTGGGATTCTGTGTCAGGAGTCAAAAAGATCTCTACATAATGGGAGTGATGACTGTCCAAAATGAACAAGATGAAATGCTCTCTATACAAGTCAAGAAAATGAATCCCAAAAGGAGAAGATGACAGAGACAGGACTTCATATTTAAAGCGTGCTTTCTATATGTTCCTTTAAGTCAGTTATAAAATTACCAACTGGGACAATATTCTATTCTTCTGGTTATGTTAATTCATCCATCATCACCTTTTTGCTCAGTTTTTCAACCAATTACAGAACTCTACTTATATGTCTTTAACCTTTCACATTACAGTATGAGAGATTTATCAAATGCCTTGCTGATGTTCAGTCCATTATGCCTACCATATACCTTAGCTCTACCAGTCTAGTTACCATGTCAAAGAAGAGAACAAAATTACTCTGACTCATTTTTTTTTTTTGACACCTAAGGATAATGGCATCCTTTCATAATGTTCCTAAACCTATACTGTAATAATCTCTTCTTGACTCTTACCCAAATTAATGCCAAGGTGTAACACTTTAAATTTCAAAATAAGAGATTTGAGGAGGCTTAATATAAAAACACATATACAAAATTCAACCATAAGAAATGAATTAAAGAGAGAACTGCCATTCAACCATGTGCAAATCGCAAAATCTGACTCCCAATGATACAATTAGCAATGTGCTATTCCTTCTGTCTCATCAGGAAGCAGGGACATAGGCGTTTATAAGTGAGATTACAGTCCTGTTGAAATGTATCTACAGGAAATCAAAGAAATGAAAGGAATGGTAGAAAATTAGACATGAGAAAATACCTACATTTTTAAAACAAGGAAGAAGATAAATTTTGTAAACAGTTGGCTAGAATAATAACCACTGACCTCTGGTGAATATATAATGCAAATTATTTTATCAAATCATATTTGTTTTTGAGTAAGTATGAAATAAAATCCTCCAGTTTGGAAGATAAAAGATTAATTAGATATACATTCTGTTCACAAGGAACATCCAGACAAATAGATGAGATGTCAGATGGCCATAATTTTACAAAGTAGAACATAAGAAAAGCATAAGATACATGTCATGAGAATCATGAAGAATAAGTATTTTTAGTGTCAAAGGGCAAGATTCTCAAACTCAAATGCCTTCTCAGGTCAGCAACAAATTAAGGACACATTCAAATGAGACAGTTACCATTAAACTTCAGCTGACTTTTTGACACAGCAACGAAGGGTCCAAATATTTTTTTCACACTTGTGTTTTATATTTATTTCTTGTTAAATATTCAAACTATAAAAGTCATGGACTATTTTTTTTTTAATTTAAAAACATTGTGTGAGTCAAAAAAAAAAAACATTTATCAACAAGCCACAACTGATCTTCATGCTACCAATTCAGGATAAACTCCTTAGAGTATTAAGAAATGTTCTGTCAAGAGTACAGTAATTTTGACTTCTCACTGTATGATATGTAGAATTTAGACATGTAGTGATTCAAGAAAAGAATATCCCAGGCAAAGGCAACACCATGAGTTAAGACAGGAAAACAGCAATGTAATGGAAGTAAATGAGAAACTACGGGGAGCTAATTTTGGAAGAGGTGGTACAGTCTATGAGGAGGAGAAGCAGGACATATGATAATATGAGCATTACGGGGAAAAGGTGAGGATGATCAGCAGCCTACATAGATTCTTTAAAAGCAAGTTATGCCAAATATACCTTATCGTATTTCATAAGGCTGAGAGCTTGGCAGCACGCCAGATAAAATGTGAACACTGATTTCTGTAGAGTAACTTTGGTAATAAGTTGGTGAAATCTCTTCAAACCTATTCTGTTTAATACTTTTTCAATGATACTGATGATGATCAGGAAGACAGTTACTAGATTTACAGTTGGCACAAAGTTGGGAGGGATCACTAATGTGATGACACACTCAAGCCTGAACAATTTTGAGGGACTAAATGCAAGATTTCAACAAAACACCAAAAAATGTTTCTGAGCCAAGAAAGTAAGAGAAATATGCGATGCATGAAAATAACCCAGAAAGCCATCTCACTGGGAATAGGGAGACTCAGAAAGTTTAATTAACATCACTTAAGTCATAGAGTTTGTGGAATGCACACTCCATGTCTACCTAGAGTCAAAGTCTATGGTCTTTCTTATCCATCACAGAACCACCAAGTATAAAAGTACTATGTCTATGAACTTTAGATTATATTTTATATTAAGTGAAAGACTAAAGTAAATGTTCTTGAAGGTCACAATTAATTTAAAAGTTTATGTTCTGTTATTTTCTGGCAAAACGTTAATAAAGGTTGGACCTAATCTCCTGAGTAGAGTGGGTCCAATTTTTATATAAGCTAAGGTTTATATGTGACAAAAAGGGAATTTCTTAATTGCTCTTTTCTTCATTTCATAGTAATAGCAGAAAATACTTGTCTCAACAAGGATATTTCAATCTCAGTCACTTAACAAACATCTTCTGAGTGCTTATTAATTGCTAAGAATGTCTGAAAGTCCTGTGGAGACCACACAATTTCTCCCATTAAGGACTCACATTTTACCCAGTGGGTGTGTCTCTGGTTCAACCTTCTCATTGGTTCTCCTCACTCCTTCCTTTCCCCAAAGATGGCATCTGAATCCAGAAGGAAGTTTCATAACATCTGCAGAACAGTGTCTCATCTGCACTAGCTTCTGGTGAAGAGATTCTTATCAGTTGGTTCTTGGATATCGACTTCTATCCCCCCATGAACTGCTGCAATGTTACATGGCTCCCATGGACACTGTATTCTGTGCATGTGTCTTCACTCCCTCCGACCCCCTTATTATCCATCTGATATTGAGAAACATTGTGGCAAGGAAAATTTATATTAACAAATAAAACCTTAAAAAATAAAACACAAATACGTATATCTCCCTGGACACAGACCTAAGCATTCTAAAAGCAGTAAAGCTACACCTGAATAGGTGTGGCGATATTATAAAACCAGCAGCAGAAATTATAGAATCAAAATCACCCTTAAAATTCTTTAAATAAGTGCCTATGATTTTGTGTGTATTACCCTGAATGGTAATATTTGTGGGTTAGTGTATCATCTTTATATAATAAACTTTCCACGTGAAAATATAATTTTAGTGTTTTTGGTTTTAATTACATAAAAGAAAACATGCAGTTAATTTTTGGAAGTCAACTGTATATATATTGGGACTGCATTCTACTATGTCTGTATAAAAGCCATGACTTTTACTGCCTTCTCCTGTATCTCCTTTTATTTTTTTGTGCGTGACTCAGCTCATTGAAACTTACCCTTAAATTATTCCCTATTTTCCTTTCAGAATACTACAGAGAACAAAAATCAAACTTCTCTCATGTACTTACTCTGTAGCCAAAAAACTAGAATTAGACACAGCATCTTTAGTGTTTGTGAATAATTGGCTGTAACTTCTCTGTAACCTTTTATTACCTCAGCTTCTTATTTAAGGAGCTAATGAAGTGATCCCCAGAGAATGTTTATCTTTTTCTTTAAGTTATATACAAAGAAAATAATTATTTCACATGGGCTCAAAACCTAACAAAAATTATTGTTCAGGGTGCTGGATATATCTATATATCTATATCTATATGTATGTATGTGTGTGTATATATATATATACACCTATATGCACACATTTACAATATTCACTTCCTAACACCTGCCCAGAGCCACAACTTATTTTGTACTTTCATACTCCCAAGCTCTGTTGTGATGAGCTGGATTATGTTGAAGATACAGAACTGAAAACATTCAGAAAAAGAGGGTACATTCACTCTACCTGAAAATCATTTTACGAAAAACAGCCGTTTAAGAAAAGCTCTTGAAGGATGGGGGAGGTAGGGAAGGAGAAAGTGGAAAGTGAAGAGAGAGTACTATTTAGGTAAACAGGGATGTTGAGGGTTTAGAGCAAGATATGGAAGCAACTACCGTAAATGAAATTTGGGGGAGAGACGTTTAAACAGGTATCTTAGAAAGGCCACCATGGATTTTATGGTGGACTATCACTGACTACCACTGTTACGTTGTTTTTCGTTATTTGTTAATGCTTTTGAACTGTGTTCATTTTGAAACCTGAGGGTCTACTGAGACTGCCCCTATATGTTCTGATCACAAAGGAGAAGAAGGGAAAGGAGAAGGCAGAAGTGCTGGGGCTTGAAGTACTGAGAGTGGAACCCGGGCAAGGGAGGGAAGAAGCAGCACATGGAGAACCAAGCCTTTGTAACGTTTCAAAGTCCCTAAGCGCTGCTCTTTATATTACCTCTTTTAATGAGGCCAAAATAATGAAAGATCATGACATGTAGAGAAAATTGTTGTTTGAAAATTTCATAGCTATCCTTGAGCAATTTCCCCATTATTCTGTTTTTCTAAATATTCTCAGACTCCTCCCATGATGAAGTGTTCAAGAAAAATTTAAGCACAGGTTTTTAAGGTTGTTCATTAGTATCTTTGAAGCTTTTTCAGTCTTAGGCCTGCCCTATCACTTTCTGTATAGGACTTTAAGATCATGCATTTGTGAATGTGTGTACGTTACGTGCGTGACATCACACCACCTTAGAATAAGAAGACTTTTAATACCTGTGAAACTGAAGGTAATCATCAATCTGATCCACTAAACCTGGAACCTGCCTTCAACCAAGCTCACTTTAATTGTTGCTACAAAACACTTGCATGTCCTCCAAGGGTCACAAAGCTTAATAAGATATTTGCCCCAATTGTTTTATCCAGTTTGAGTTTGAGCTGGTTAAGACCAGTTAAGACCATGAACCCTCCAACTGGGCCTGTGGGAGTGTCGGATCAGTGACCTTTTGACCATCAGAGGCATAAAACTCCACCTCAGAACATACTAATGCCACCATTTTCTGAACATGAGTCCCATGAAGAAGCCTGTAGCTTAGCTGCACCTTTTTCTTATCTCCAGTCACCTTTCTCCACGCTCCCCATGCCTCAGCTTTATCCCACAAACATGCCAGGTCCCTCACCTTTGGGGAGGTGGATCTGAGATTTGTTCTCCCATCTTCTAGCTGGATGCCTCATGAATAAACCCTTTCTCTGTTGCAAACCTCAGCATCCCAGCGTTTGGCTTGCTGGTTTGGTAACATCTGCCAAGCACATACCTTCCCTTTCCTCTTATTCCTCTCCTCTCCTGTCTGTACTGCTCTCTCTCCTCTTTCCTCTATCCTTCAAGTGCAAGTCTTTTAAAATTGTCAAGAAAGTAATTAAAAAAAAACTATTCTTGTTTTTATCACAGTCACACTTCAGTTTTGATTACACAGTAATACCTTATTTGATTGCCAAATTCAATAAAATATAGTCACCATTTTCACAGACAGAAAATTCATCCTAATTATTGAGATGAACCAAAATAAAATTCCTCAAAATATGTAATTTCCAAACAGAAAACAAATATCCTGAAATAAAGAGAATATCTGAACTTTGTATATATTTTCCAAAAGTGATTGCTTTAAAAGGAAACCAATTATTTAGTTGTAGACTTTCTGAATTACTCATCTATGCATTGCATTAATCCCTTGCGTTTAATTAAACTGGGCACGTTTTGCATAATCTTCCCATAATTGAAATTGTTACATTTTTCTTCATGATATTTTAAGTAGTTGTTTATGATTTGAGGTTGACTTCCTCACTATTTATCACTATAACCATTGTGAGTTTTTGTTGTCATTCACCTAATGAAAGCTTTGGCATCATACTCGTTGACCTTTCTAGCAATTAAATTGGCCATGATAGTATGATTCATCTTAGTTGTACAAAAAGTGTATTTTCAAGGAGTCAAAACATAAAGAGCTTCATTATGACTACTTTTTACTTTACAGAAAAGGGGAAATAGTAAATAGTCCTTATTTCAAATATTCCTCAATCCAGTAACTGTTAAAAAATATTTTTTACAAATTAAAAAAAATACACTGACTTCTTTGTTCATTTTGACTTAAAGATTGAAAATCACTGGCATTTGACTACAATGAAGATTATTTTAAAGTAACGATCTGATTTCTGTGCAGAAAATGATTTTTCTGATGCAGTTCTGATGACAATGTAGTACCTACCTCTTTGAGGTACACGCTGGTTGACATGAACTCCGAAAATCCAAGTTACACCCGAGATTCCATTCTCCCACGGTTACTCATTTGGATCCCAGACGTGTAGGACCTGTCTGAAAGAGACACAGGCGTCAAGTGGGGCTCCACCAGTGAATCATCCCTTTCATGTAACGAAACCGTAGAGGGAAGGACAGGGAGGGTATATTGGTTGTTAGGAAAATGTAGATTACTGGTGGAAAATAACATCCTCCATTAATAAGCTCTGAGGTGCGACTCATATAAATGTCCTAATTTTTAAGATTGATGGGAGCATGAAGCATTTCTTTACGTGACAGGTCCCAACAAATGCCTGCAGTATAGACGACCACATACGGTTTTAGAATGTGAGTTTATAAAGAAGGTGGAGATCCCAACTCCATCTATCACGTCTATATATATGTCTGTGTGTCTTTTAGTGCTCCAGGAAGTGTCTTGACAGAGAATCAGAGCTGGACAAAGCAGCCTGGATCTGAGTGAGCCAACTGGCACCATGAAAATATCAGGTGTCTTTCTGCTTCTCTCTCTGGCTTTTTTCTGCTTTTTCTCAGGTGAGTTTTTTTTTTCCTTAAAATTAAAATCCAATATTTATACTGCATTGGAAGTGACAAGTGTATTTGTCCACCATATTTCAAAATCCTAACAATTCTGATCTAAAAGACTAACTCTGGGAGATCATTATCTCAATCATTAATTATGATTGTGATGATGAAAATGGTCATTGTAATGTTAAAAATAACTTTTATTTGTTGAGCATATACTATATTTTAGGCATGTACTAAGAGTTTTTATGCCTTATCTCCAATGCAAATAGCAAGGTATTCATACCCACATTCCACACACAAGAAAACTGAGTCCTGGGACCTTCCATGTGTGGTGTATCATTTTCTGTGATAAAAGAAATTGAATTTTGCTGCTATCAGAGATTTTAAATGCCCAAACGTGTAAAAACAACAATTTTTTAATGAGACTGAGAAGATGGAGAAGTCACTGTTCCCACAAAACTGGTCATATTTTCATAAACAAATATGTTTAGAAACACGAAAAAGTGGATACACGATTTCTGTGATATAATGGATTAATTTTGATTACTAAAGCCAAGTAATTTGAGTAAGTGGCTTAGTCAACTGGTGAGATGACATAAAAATAGATCAGACTATATTAAAATGTACTTGCAAAGATAGTCTTAGAAATTAACTGATATCCTCTTAATTGCTTTTCTTTACAGAGACAAATTGATCTTTTAATTCAATCTGGTTGACTAATACCAACAAATACTAATACTAAAACAAGGTTCCTTATAGACATGTTGGCATTTGGGAAAGCATAAGTGCCTAAGAGCCTTAATGCTGAGATCAAGAGAAATGAATTTCAGTCCTGGCATTTCTATTTTATAGCGGTGTGCCGTTTCTGGTCTCATTTTCCTCATCTGTAAAATGGGGATGTAACAGGAATAGCCCTAAATGAGGAATTAAATGAAAAAGTACATGTAAAATGCTTAGCATAGGGGATGGAACATAGTAAGTGTTTAACAAATGTCTATTAATATTGCCACCACTAAATTTTAATAATGAGAGTACTAGCTGGACTCAGGCACTGATATTAACCTTGCTTCCACTTTGACATTTCATGCATATGAAACTTTGGACAAAATCTCTCCTCTTCTGAGAGATTCTGAGATTTGTATAGTGGAGAATGGCTGAAAACTGTAACAATGAGTCCTCCCTAGTCGTAAAAATTGATTGAAGTGGTTCTAAAAAGGTACATTTCCAGACTCTATTTTCTCTTATTTAATGGAACTTTTCAAGGGGCTGTCCTAAGAATTTGTATTTTTAATAACGACCCACACCACACTGTTGGAATAAGGTTGGTAGCCACAACAGTAGAAGATCATTCACTTTTTTTTTGCAAATTTTGCAAAGCCCCGTTTTCTCCTTATCCACATTAACAGAGAAAGTACCTTGAGGTATTTCCAGCTGTCTTCCCATAAGTGCTAGCCACACTGGAGAAGACTGCATTTATCCGTGTACTTTCTGTCACTGAGGTGACCTCGGGCTTGCGTGTGAGAGGTACTGCTGGCGTTAGGAGGTCCACAGAAATGGCCAGAGATCAGAAGTCAGCAGCGTGTATCAGGAATGAACCTAACACTTTTATTATTTCAGTATTTTAAACCACTGTGCTAATAAGCCACAACGTAAAACCACACAGATGATCACAAAGATGGAAGGAGGGGCAACTGTTATTTATGAACTTATTTCCCTTTCAGGAGTTTAGAGAGATGTAGCAGGAAAAATGACTCACAGGAAAGAAAATGAGTTTGTCCTTGCCAGTCTAAATTTGCACCAAAGTCTTTAAAGCTGAGTATGAAGGGCAGAAGAACAATTTTGAGCTCAAAGAACAAACAACAAATCCAATCCCTTCCCTCAACTGCCTGTAACAAAGGCTTTGGGGAGGGACTAAATGCACTGAACTTTGGAACATCAGAGTTAGAGGGAAATTTCCAACACAACTTCTCCAAAAAGAGGCCAGAGATGATAAAGTAATTCCCACAGTAAATTAGTGATGGGCGAAGACTTAACATGACTCTCCAGAGCCTTAAACGATTTCTCTCAGCCCAACCCAACCTCCAATAAATATTAACCCATCACCATCCATGTCCACACAGCACTTTCCAAGTTTCTACCATTCCCTAAGAAGACAGTCGGTGTGAAAAACAAAACAACCATACCATGACTTATTGAGATGCCCACAAACCAGGATAAGTATCATCCCAGGCTTTGGTATTTCCTAATTTTGCAAATTCCCCTTTTGGCACCTTCAGAAATTAGTGTTTGGATTTTATGCTTTTTTCTTTTTTTTCCAGGTATCTTCAGTCAAGGAGTTCAGGTCAGTACGCATTTTTATTTACTCTTAGGACCTGGGTGGTGCTTGGCTGGTATTTCCTGACCAAAGAGGTTTGTCTACGGGTAAAAGAGCAAAAAAATGAACAAGCAGGCCAGATGCAAAAATCAGGAGATATTTCTTTGCTTTTTAACTACAGTCTCTCTACGAGAATACTGTTCTCAGTTTAAAAGAGGTGAAACACCCATTCTCAGATTTTGTTAAAGTAAAATGAATACAAATAAAAGTAGGTTGACTGTGTGGTCACATTCATGTTCTTTCACTGATTTCACTGTGTGATCTCGGGCAAGTTACTCAGCTTTTCTGAGCTGTAATTCCCACAACAATAGAAAAGGAATAATACTATTTACCTCATAGAACTGGATTCAAATCACATAAACTACATGGAAGCATTTGGAAAACTATAAAAAAAATTATTGATTAATAATTAATAGTTTCTGAAGGAGTTAGGACAGAGGCTTTTTTTTTTTTTTAGAAGTAAGACAACCAAGAGTAGACAGAAAACTTGTTCAGTTTGGATTTGGACTGAATATATATAAACTGGCTCAATCAAACTTAAATACAATTTGGGTTAAAAATTGGAATGGGTACAAATTATCTTTACTGTTGGCTGATTTTTTCCAAATCAATCCACCAATTTTATTTTCCAGTTTTCTTGTCCTAGCTATCAAAAGACAACACAAACAGTGGTATTTGCTCTGCCAGACTCGCCCTTGCTTCCATATTGAACATTAACACCTGACCCTGGCTCTGGTCCTTGTTTGCCCTGATGTGCCCAAGAACCCTTGGCATCAAAATTTTCCAGACACTGCTGCCAACTAATAAGAGTTGGCAAAGAAGTTGAAAGATATTTTCCAACTCTAATATACCTACTACATTGCTTAAGGCTCTTTCTCCCCCCAGATTTTAGCATCTCAGAAACTGGGGTGTCTCTGACAATGAATGAAGTCTTACATTAAATGCCCGCGTGAGTGTGCGTGTGCATGTGAGCGCACGCAATGCATGCACACGCTTGTGTTCATACCGGCATATATAATTGTACATCTTAAAATTTATTTCTTCTTATGTTTAAATACATAGGGTAGCCTGGTCTATGTTAAATATCAAAACAAACAAACAAGAAAAGGACGTAAGATCTGGCCAATATATTTTATACCCCATTAGGTGGTAAAATACGATAGGACCACTACTCACACGTTTTTAAAATACGGAATATAATCCTAGTTTTCTCATTAACACAAATTCCCTTCTTTGGGCTTTGATTTCCCAGACTGTTAGTTTCCCAAATTTACAATAATCTGTTTACTGATTCTATTTCTTTAGATGGGCCTAAGTCTTATATTCTGCTTGCTTTAGGATCTCCTGCAGATGCTTACTAACTAAGTAGATCCTTAGGACCATGCCAGGCTTACTGGGTAATAATCACAGTGGGGAGGTTTTAAATCTCCATTCTAAGCATCTAGTGCTGGCTGCACTGACTCTGGAGTGCTCAAATATATTGGCGACAATACAGATGAGTCCCAACATGAATACTTGCTGCCTGTGTGATTGGAAGAATGTCTCTTTCCCTTCTCATTGCCTTTGTTTCCATATCTCTAAAATAAACAGTTGGATTCAATGGTCTCTAAAACCCCTTCTGGCTTTAGGCATCTGAATCAGTATGAACCAAGCATACCTTGCCAAGACTGTTGTTTCTTTGCCATTCAAATATAAAAGGCAAAGAGGGTGGCACCTTTCGGAGGACATCAAGGCTACCCTTTCTCTTCCACATGCCAGGAGAGAGTGACAGTACCAATGGCAGGCAGAAGAAGTTGACACTAACCTTAGGAGCATGTCTGCCCGAGTCTGATCTAGCCAAGACAAACGGAAGGTTTTCTCTAACACTCAAGTCATTCTTTTCATGCCAAGAAGTCTCTTCATTATGAAGCATCTGATGAGACATTATAGTTAGCAGTCTCAAGTACAGGGTTGTACAAGTTCCCCATTCTTTCAGAAATATTATTTAAGTGACACAAAAAGCACATTCCAGGGCTTCTGCAAGTCATGGTCCTATAAAATCCTCCCTGGAAATATAAACGACTAATATGCTACCAACTCTTTAATTTGCCATGTAGGAATATTAAATAACATAAAAGTAATAATATAATAATTTAAGAATGAAACTATTAACCATCCCCAGCCTTCATGAAAGAAATTGCAGTGTAATACTAAATGCTTAAAAGTCATAATCTCAGAATAAGGATAGTCATTTAGCCTGGATAAATTTTGCTTTTACAATCACTTAACACCCTGTCTTTATTTTTCTAATTTCCTTTGTCAGGCTGTATATTTGAGAACCACATACTTAAAGAGATTTTTAAATGAATATTCCAGATTGGAATTAATATAACAGACCTCTCAAAAACAATGACTGGCAACCATTTGCTTTTACAGTAATTTGGGGGCTAAGTTTAGTTTTGTTTGTATTTTAAGATAAATATATGGTAAGTTTTAATACAGGTAGTGAAACAATGCTCCATGATAAGAATATGTTTGAGACTGTTCATTTTTCCTAAATAGCTTGAATTCACTTATAATTTTCAATCTGACAGGCTACCTAAATACAAGTTGGAGATGTTAACTAGCTTCTGCAATTTACCTTCAGAGGAAAGCTAAGGGCTTAGAAAGAGGACCTCGCTGACTCAAGTTTACCAACAGCAGTAAAGGCAGCATCTCAGGAGCTCTGACTCCATAGAGAGCGAGCTTCCAGGGCTCCACGCTACCTCTAACCAGCACCAGTTCACGTCAAAGTGCTTTGAGCCGTGTAATTTTCTAATAAATACACAATAGTGTTCACTAGCTTCACGTCTTAAGCAAAGAAGTAATGAAAACAGTAATTCAAAATAAGATAACTTGTCTCCACATGTGGAAGGGACATTGAACCTTGAAGGAAATGGACACAGAGAGCAGTCCTGACTGCGTGGGATCAGGTCAGACAAGTTGAGGGTGGGTGTAGGTTGTAAATGTGGAACTGGGGAAGAGGACTTGAGATGAAGAAACAGATGAAAGGTAACACTTGCAAGGGGATAGAACTGGTGACATTTTAGTCTGAGGGTAGGTTAATAAACCTGAAGATGGGTGCTGTTATGGAAAAACGGAAAAATTAGAATGTAAAATCAGTATGGAGGGAAAAATAAAGTTATATACTGGGCATAAATGAATATTAAGTAGTATGAACCAAGCTTTAACTAAAGATAATCTTGCATATTTCTGACAAATAGAAGCTGGAGCTTGAGATTTTGATAAAGACTCAAGAAAAAAAATTCTAGGACTCATTCATATCACCTGGGACAATATATGTTCTTAGAGAAAATCAAGCATTTAAAATTTTCTTGAAAATGAACATACTGAATACTCAGGAGAAAACTAGAAAAGACAATAAAAAGGACAGAGAAGAAACAGCTGGAGAGCCAGAGCACTGACATACACACAAATCGGCAAAGAGTTTTGAAAGGTGGGAGCGTTCAAGAGCAGCACATAACATAAAGAGATCATGGACATTTCATAAACAGCCAGGGGAAGTATCCTGTGAGGTGTCATTTTTAGAGCAGTTCTGGTAGTGTGGAGGGAATGTGAAGACAGGGGAAGTAGAAACCAAGTCAGGAAGGGGGGTAAGGAAAACTGACAAAATAAAGAAAGGAACTGATTTAACCACATAAGTAGTATTTTTCAGGAAAGGGAAGAAGAAATGAAGTCCTTCATCTTAGGTATGTGTGTGTGTATTTGCAAATTTTCATTGGCTGTATCTGTAGAACTAAGATGCTAAAGTATCAATGATGCTGACTCCTTAATTGATTTAGTGACCACATAAGCTTACTTTACAGCCAAGTTAAATGGTTTTGTAGTCACCATTAGCAACGATGACTAATTTGAGTACGCAAAGCGTCACTCTATTCCATTTTAGAAAGCATAGTTCTTTGAAGAACCACAAGGGGGCAGGCTGATACTAAACATTGGCACCCAAATGCCTAGAAGTCGTCTCTGGAAGCTGGACTATCTAAGGAAATAAAAGGAGGCGCTTGTTAAATCCAACACCAATCTAAAAAACAACAAAAAAACAAAAAAAAAACTTAAAAACTTTTTTTAAGCTAACTAAATTAGGGTAGGAAATAATGGGCGCAAAAATTCTAGTATGTGATATGACTTACATGGTTAGTGTTCGTTATAGCAATCTTCCAATGGATACTTGATACTTCACTAAGTGTTTTTGTAACATTTATCATGTCAACAACCCTAGAACATAGGCATTGTCAGCCCCCCATAAAGAAGTCAGGAATGTAAACTCAGCGCAGTGAGTGTTTGCACAAAGTAATGCAGCCAATAAGTAGGAGAAGCAAAATTCAAACCTAGGCTAGTCTAATGCCATCTACAAGACAATACCCTAGAACCACAGAACCCTGGGGCATTTCAACTAGACCTGGGGGCGGGGGCAGGGAGGCAGGGAATATTTCAGCTCTCCTAGATCGCCCAAATGCTTCACAGAGGATACTAAGAGAAAAGATAATCCTATCATTACCCTTTGTCTAGACCTGCTTGACTTCCAGTGAGAAGCCAATTGCTTGGATTTCAATTAAAGGAGTCTAAAATAAAAAGATAAAAAAGGAGAGGAAATATAGGCAGTTGAATGACATTGCATTCAGGAATCAGTCTATCTCTTTCAGGGATGGGAGCTGTGTGGGCTCTTTTCTAGTCTCAACGCTGATATTCCTCTGCTTCACACTTTGCTTCACAGAAGGGATTTCTGGCTGGCTTTGCAAAGGCATTCTTCACCTTCCCCAACCTCCAGGGCTCTCACAGTGGCCCTTTTCTGTCCTCAGTCACCATGTGAACATTTTTCACACAATGAGTGAAGAGGATCTTTTAAACATAAAGGAGGAAGCATTTGGGCAACAGATGTTATTTCTCCCACCCAACTAAAGAATTAAAGAACTAAGTTAAGCTGCTCTACTAGAAAAATGCACTGCTAAATCCTGGATCATCAAAGCTGATGAATCCTTAGAAACCGCCTAGTCCGGTGGTACTTGGCATTTTTTGAGCCACAGAGCCTTTCAGAATGTGATGAGAGCTACAGCTGGGTCAGGCCTACAATGAGCAGCTTATTTTCTACACTCCTCATCCAGGACTATTTCAAAAATTGTACACTGACTTTCTACAACGCTCAGGTGGCCACGTTTCATCCTTATAAAAACCCTGGGGAAAGGCATAGTAATTGTTTTTTGTTTGGTTGTTTTGTTTTGTTTTAAATTTTTGGTTAAGAAAATTGAGGCACAGATACTGAGTACTTTGTTGAAGATAACACAACGGGCCAAAGGCAAATGGCAGAACAAATTCTGACGTGATTCCGGAGCTTCCTTCAGGGATCGTGGAAGGCCAGGGCAATTTAAAAGTATGAAATGCATCTATGTTAGGGAGGTTTGTTCATATGCCATTTGGTTGATTTGGTTTTATTCACTGAAATCCTGTGTTCTTCCTAGTCTCACTCCCAGGGCAGTGGAAGGGGGAAGTGGGTTTGGGGAGGGAGGTGAGATCTAGAAATTCTCAAAACAAAGACCCTCCCCAAGAGCCACTTCCATATCTGCTTTCTGAAGGACAAGAGAGGCTGGATCACAAGATCAGAGGGCCGGTGGCCAGGGAAAGGTGGCTTAAGGCGGCATCTCTTTCACGTAAGAGAATTTCTTTTTTCTTTTCCTTACCCTACCATGGAGACCAGGTCCAGTATTTTTTAATAATCATTAGCTTATTTGCCACGAACATCTTTGCCACAGGTGTTTTTCCGCTCTGACTAATTAGCCATAAGGCATGTAAAAGATACACTAACTGGCTGATGGTTCCAGTTGACGATCTGGAGTCAGCTGGTAGACAGTTTGCTTTCATTTCTCCATTAATGCTTTCATTTCCCCATTTTTGTATTACATAAATCTTAGCCCTCTTAATGGTCTAGACAGTGAGGAGTAGACGTGGTGGTCTTAAAATAGCAGATGATAACAACAATGTCTACTTGCTTGATAGAAAATGCAGTGATAAAACTTACTTGACAATATACCAGGGACAAACACAACACAATATAAAGCCGAGTAACAAATGTGCATCCTAGTATTTGGGGAAAAAAAATGCCTCTCTTAATGAAGGCAGAAATTTTGGAAAAAAAAGAAAAAAAGAGTGCGATGTCCAACAAGGAGGCATATCAAGCAAAAAGGTTATAATATTATGAACTAAAGATTTCAAAGGCAAGTGCTTAGGTATAATCCACAAAATAAAACTGGGGATTTGTGCAATATTGCCATAAATCTACGCACATTTAAAATGAATTTAAATAGTCTGTATTTTGCAATAAAGTCTTTTTAATTTTGTGATGAGAAATGAATTTCATTATACCCTCTCTAATGTCCCTCTTTACTTCTAGTGATTTTATCTTATACAGCAAAACTGCCTTATGGTTGGTTAGCTATTGATGAAAATGTGGGGGAAACGCTTGTGGCAGAGATGTTCACAGCAAAGATGTTTACAGCGAAAATACCTAGAACCTGTAGAGATGCCCTTCCCTCAGTTTCCACACTGCTTGCGGCTTGTCCCACTGGGGCACTGTGCCGTAATTACCTGTCCTCTGCCTCCCTGATGCAGATAAGATAGTGAGCTTACTGATGTAGTGTTTATAACCAATTCCTATTTCTATCACCAGCACCTGGCACTGTTTTCCAAATACTAATTACCTGTTAGCTCTTTGTGAAATAAATGAAAATATCTATGATGACTCTGAGGTTTAAAGAATTTTCTTGACTCAAGCACACAGTTATAAAAGTGTACAGCCAGAAACTCTGGCTTTGGGTTTGGGCCCTGGTCCGCTAACCAGTAGCCTGAAGGGCCCTGCCAAGACTTAGAAGAGGTTTGTAAGGTGGCGTGCGCACAGGGAGCAAGCGATCCTGAAAGCAGAAGGCATCAGACGGCTTGAGCCCTGGTCTGAACTGGGGGATGGGTTGGGGGCAGTGGGGGTTGGGGGCTGGAGGCAGCTAGGAGAAGCTAAGCAAGGCTGCTGCAGGTGGGGGAGGCTGTGCAGGGAGGGCCTGGGCCTGAAGGCAGAGTGCACCGACTGACTGGCTCAGCCTACAGAGGGAGCCGGGTAGGAAAAGGACTGGAAGCTGGCACAGAGGGAGAGGGTGAGTAGGACCTCGCTGGGTGTGGTGCTGAAAACCCAACGGTGAATGTTAACTGTAGAAAGGGCCGGCCCAGGGAGGAGGCACTTAGGAGGGGATATGGGGGAACGTGAAGGGGGTGCTTTCCTTTCTAGCTGAGAAGATCCCAACGGCAGCCTAGGGTGACCTGCTTGCACCCTATCCAGCCACGGCAGGGGGAGAGGGTAGGGAGGGCAGAAAGAGCATTCAGGGCCGGTCCCAGCTGTGCCATCAACTCAGTGTACTTGTCCAACCATGCCATGCGGCAGCCCTACCTGCCTGAGAACACTAAGGAGACAACAAAGCATTTATGCTTAAGGTGGAAAAAAATTAAAGTGTACATTAGTGACAAATACAAAATGCATTAGCTTTTGAAAAAAAATCCTATAGTTTATAATGCCCGAAAGATTCTCCAGCTTTTTTTTTTTGAGACCTAAACTAAAGATGACTCTCCTGTAAGTAGTACAGGAGGATGTGTTATCCTTACGAGCAGTGGAGAAAGGGGCTGTAGGTAAGATTACAAGGAGCCTAGGTATCTTCTACTTGACTAAGCCCTAAGAAAATCTCTGGTACTCTCTCAATAGTAGAAGACACCAAATTTCAACCAAATATATCAAAAGGTAAATTTAAGATTCTCAGATGCCTTAAATCTGATATATGTGATAATATTTTTAAACTCAATCCTATGACTCTTTTGCTGTGCATTTCCTCGTGCAAACCTGGAAAGGGCTTTGTCAGTTCACATGGTTTGTTAATACCATAAACAAGCGACTCCTCTCACCTGTGCCCATACAGTCCCCCAATAAGGAATTTTAATAAAGCCTACATGGCACGACTGTAAGTGTGGTCAAGGGTATAGAGTGACGGTTGGTCTTAATTTCTCTCAACGAGGATGTGCTGGAAATCAACCAGAGTACATTGTTCGGAAACTCAGGGTCAGCAATAAGGAGTAGGTTCAAGTACTGGTCTCAATGCTTCTGGTTGTGTGGCATTGGTGAGTCACGTAATTTTCCTGAGGATCAGCATTCACGTCTGTAAATTGGTTAATATAATATTGTTCAGTGTGCATCTCAGGGTTATTATGAGACTCAGCCGAGTTAATCCATATGAGAGGAGTTTGGATATTATGTAGCAACTGATAAACGTAAGATGGTATTATTTTAACGGAGCTTGGATGGGGTAAAGTGTGGTCCCTCTACTCATGTTTAAATGTCACTTCATTCCACACAGCTGCCATCTGAAGGACGCCAGTTCTACCTGTTGCCTGTACCCTGGAATAAGATGGCTCAAATGTCATTTGCACACCAAATATTGACTCAATTGACACTGGATTGAAAGGAATCTTAAAAGTCCAGACTATTTCTGAGAGACCACTATAACTGAGGGGACATGTTAGTAGCGCAGGCGCTATCATTCCTGCAAAGCCCACGATGAGAATTATTAATTGGTCACAGCATGTGTTCTCACCGAGGCTGGACGCAATCTCAAGAATCCTTCAAAATAAAGCAACTTAGGCAACCATTACTCAGTTATCACAGTGGCTACAGAAGTTCAAATTCCACAAACAAACTCTGGGACAGATTAAGTTAACACAAAGACATTAGAATTTTGTTTTCAAGAGACAGTGAAGGAACGCAGCAAGTCAAACTAACAAGCTATCAGATAACATCTGGAAGCTCCTTGCAGTGATTATCCATATCTTTAAAGCAATGCAGAGGAGTGCTATGGGGTTACATTAATACAGTTTTTTAAAAAAAGCCATTTAAAGACCAAAACTACTCTCAATTGGAACAATTTTAGTGTTGAAGCAAAAAGTCATACCTATAGCTTTTGCTTTTCTCCGTACTTAAGAAGCATCTGCCTTACATCATTAACTTACTGCTCAATACAGTAACTGTAGCAATGTGTTTCCTACTTCTTAAAGAAAAAGCCTTAAATATGTTTAATATATTCTAGTTAGGCAGATAAGGAAAGTGAGTTTCTATTTCAGGGAACTTTACATCACAGCTATATACAACACTGTATATAAGTTTAAGTTTGCTGCCCAAGCTTCCATCTGAGGGACAGTCCTGTAGACGGAATGCATTAACGTCAATGTCACTGTGCTTACTTCGTTAGGTTGACTGTGGTGAGTTCCAGGATCCCAAGGTTTACTGCACTCGAGAATCTAATCCCCACTGTGGTTCTGACGGCCAGACATATGGCAATAAATGTGCCTTCTGTAAGGCGGTGGTGTAAGTATCACACTCACCAAACCTCCCTCGCAAACACAAACTTCTAGAATAAGACTATGATACTTTCCTTGAGATATTCTAGAAAGTTCTGCACATACCCACCAATAGAAACTGAAGAAGTTAGCTTCAGGCAAATAGGTTAAAAACAAATGGGTCAAAAACAAACTTAAAGAATTATATAATAAATTACCTGAAAACAATTTTAGTTATTTTACTTTGTTATTATTCAATTTGACTCGGGGAAATTTTTACAGATCTTTAAGAATTTTAATACAGTGTCTTGTTTTTTCATTTATCTCTGATTAAAATTTCAGTAATTTTCATCCAGTGATGTTTGTTGTTGCTGTTAATAATTTTGTAAAAGATGAAATAAATTCTTAGAGGTGTAGTCAAGTTTGAAAATTCATCAAAATCAGAAACATGGAAAACTTGCGTAAAATATTTTTACCGATGATAAATTTTCTCACAAGTTATTTTCAGACATTTTATTTTATAACAACTTATATGTTGCTAAGGCATCATTCTCTTTTAGTCTGATAAAAAGAGCCTTTCAATAAAGAATAGAGGAGATTATCCCTTATTATTCAGACTATTCAAACTTTACAGATAGTAGGTATATTAGGAAGATTCTATCAAGGGCCAATATTTATTGAATTTGCATGTTCATAAGAAACAACAGGTACTGTAGATTTTAGCTAACTGTGAGATTCCTGATGAATTGCAACTTATTATTAATAAAAATTTATTTAATCAATCACTCTTTTGGTCTGATTGCTCTAAAAGCAGGGAGATTAAACCCAGATAAAAAGTACCTCACTTCCAATACCATTCTCATCATTTTCTTGTATTAGAGTTTCTTCCATGAGTGCCTTAATTTCCCTCAAGTTAACCATAAAATTTCTAAGCGAAAGGACCATATAACTCCCTATCAATAATAACAGGACTAAGCAGATAGAATGATATTAATAAATATTGAGTCAATACATAATACATACATGCCTACATTTATACATAACATGACTGACACATCAACACCAAAATCTTCCCAAGGGCAGTAGGGTCAGGGAGGCTTGATTTAGTATCTGCTATAAAATTCCAAATGCTCAAATATAGTTCAACCTCCATCAGTTAAGAACTGTGACATTATAGCCTCTTTGCCATTATTTCTCCTGTCACTTTCTACCTTTTCCAGTTGTGCACATTTTTACTTTCAGATAATGAACGGTTAAAACCAAAAGGTCTAAACCTTAGTAAAACTCTGAAATTTGTTTAAGATTCATGCTTTCTGCAGTTAGGCCAGATGTTACTCTGAGTGTGTTTAATTAACACCTGCCAAATCACAGACACAGATGTGTGTAAATCAAATGATTGCATGGACTGCGACAGAGTTAAACCTTCTTCCAACCTCTGTAATGAATACGAATGATACTGCACTGAGCATCATTTGCGCTTCTTTTTTATAGGAAAAGCGGTGGGAAGATCAACCTAAAGCACCCTGGAAAATGCTGAATCAGAACCAGTGTTCTCTGCTGACTCACCAGCTCACTTGTCCTTCTCTCTTGCTTCTGCTGACTTTTCTCTAGTGACTCCCTTCAATTTATAAATACACTCCTACTCTGCCTGGATTTTGGGGAGTTCAATATATTTCCCTTGATTTACTTGTCAATAAAGTAAATTCTGTAGAAGCATTGTTTGTGTTTTTACTTCATGATCAAAAAAATACAGATACAATATGGATTATTAATCTAGCATAAACTTGGATGAAAAGACCTGTTTTTCTGATTGAAATCAATCATGTAGTCACTGTGGGATCCTGGGAAATTCCTTCCCCCTCTCTTCTTCTTGGAATTTCAATGTGAATAATGAAGGATTTTTAACAACATTATCATATGTTTACTAATATTGTATAATATTTATTATTATTAACTCTTAAGAATTATAGGTTCTTCCCAATTCCAGGAAGAGTATTTTATATAAAAACAAAACATTTATCTTTTCTAGACCATAGTTTTCTAGTCTCTATAGAATGATGGATTTGGACTATCCTACATAAAGACATACTTTATTTGGTTTCCCAGCAAAATCGAAGGATTTAACAGACAGAAAGAAGTGAATGAATATTCAATAAATAATGAAGAGATGTAAAGTCCCTGAAAGTGTGCACCTTAAAGAATGTAGTTAATTGATCTTAATCATGGAATAATACAACTGGATGAAACGTGAGGAATCTTATGGCCCAGAGAAAGTTTAATTATACTGCCAAAGAAAAAAAAGTTCCAGTCTGTAGAAAAGTCAAGGTTAAAACATAGCCCTTTTGATAATCAACTCAGTCACCGTGTTGTTGGCTCAATCCTGTGAAGACAAGTTGGATATAAAAATATCTCATTCTAAGCAATCAAGTTGGAA
This sequence comes from Vicugna pacos, assembly GCF_048564905.1. Classification (NCBI taxonomy): domain Eukaryota; kingdom Metazoa; phylum Chordata; class Mammalia; order Artiodactyla; family Camelidae; genus Vicugna; species Vicugna pacos. The sequence continues at coordinate 16,381,169 of NC_132989.1, read as the reverse complement.
GTACTGAGAAGTCTCCCTTTGAGTACTCATATTCAGTAGAGCTTTGTTCACAAATAACATCTTCCTGGGTGAACTCACACAGAAGACTTCTCTAGATGCATTTACTAGGTAATCAGCCCTGTGTCAGCAAATGTTTACTGAGTGCCTACTCCAAGGCAAGCTCTTTTCTCAGTACTTGGGATACAGTTATAGATGGGGGTGAAAAAGGCAAACAAAAACAAAATCCTATCTTAATGAAGTTTACACTTCAGGAGGGGGAAATAGACAAAAACAATTAACATAATAAGTGAGTAACATAGTAATACTTGGGGAGAGACAGTGGCCAATGGCAGCACTAAGCCAGATGGTTAGAAGGGTTCTAACTGGGAAGACAAGGAGATGAGGGAGTTGGCCAAGAAAATATCTTGTGGAAGAGCAAAAGAAGCAGCTAGAACACAGTCCTTAAGGCTGGAACATATCTGATTTGTTCAGGGTTCAGCCAGGAAGCAATGGTGACTGAAGAGAAACGAGTGAGCGGGCAGATTACAGGCGATAAGGTCAGAGAGCAATGAGCTCAAACCATGAAAGATTTTGTAGTCACTGTTAAGATTTTCTCTTTTATTCTGCTGTATAAAATATGCTAACTATAAATATTAAGATCATATTTCTGCTTACAAAATCTCAGTTATATTTTACGCACATAGCTGTTAGCCTTTATGTATTTAATTGAAGACGGCCTAACCCAACTGGGGGATGTGTCTGATATTTAGATAAAGAGCCTGAGAGTGGACTGGGTTATGCTAGGGAAAATAAACACCTCCTACTCTTTCGAGTGTGGGCTGTGTACTCTCCCATGCTTAAAGATTATTTCCCTTGCTGAAGAAAAATAACCACATAGTATATAATTAGGGTAAGGCGACAGTAAGAGGGTGGATCCTTGAGTCACAATGACCAGAACGTGAGTCATGGCTCTGACATAAGCTGTGCGTTTTTGAACAAGTCATCTGACTTCTTTGTATTGTGATTTATCCATCTGTAAAATGTGGATACTAGTATTTATGTCCTAAATTTATTGTGAAGAGTAAGAGAATGATGCACATAAGCACTTCGTCTCTGATACGTAACAAGAGCTCAAAAATCAGTAGCTTTTATTATTACGTTCTGCCATCAATTTCAGCGTTATACTGTCTTTATAAAGCACTGGTCAGGATATTTTTGCTCTTTTTCTCAGTATTTACATAGTTTTTAAAATGTCTATCTTCTGTTCATTTAACATTTTTGAAAATTCTGTTGAAATGCTTTTTCCTCCTGTCATTTTTATCTGTGTACTAAATTCCCTGCTCCTGAGGAAAATGAAGCCCTTTTCTGCAGTTTAGTTTCTACTCCCTGAAGTTCCTTAGCTACTCTGATGTCAAGATGTACAGCACTATGTATGGTTTGATGACTGAATCATTGTGCATTTTTGAAAGAACTACCTCTCCACACAGCACACTCTTCCTGTCCTACTCACACGGTCCCCTCCAGCCGGGCCGGGTTCCTGCCGGCTGTCCACACAAAAGCTTCCTTTCCACCACTTTGCCCTTTCCTGCCACCTTCTGCCACTCTGTCTGCCCTTTCTCCCTCGTACAAATGTCTTATCTAAATCTTAAGACTTCCATTTATTTCAAGGCTTGTGTCAGGTGCCATAAGTACGTGAGCAAAACACCACCTCATATCTAGTTCTGAGCTATTCTTTGGGTATGAAAGGGAAGCACGTAAAAAGCAAAAGGCGGAAGACCAGGAATCATACGCTTCTTAGAAGAGTCAAGTCATAAGTAAGAATCAGCACTCAAAACTGTAAGCGTTTGGGTTCAGCAATGTATACCGTCTGTCAAATCTCAGTGAATACACAGTTAAGATTTATGCCTGTCATAGTCTGTATGTTTTATATCAAAAAAGAGGATGTAAACATGTAGTCTTACCTATAATATACAGAGTGAAGTTTAATATCTGCGATTTACTTTGTATTGCATCAAAGATGGATTAATAAACAGATAAACAGAGAGATATGGGATGAAACAAGTAAAATGTCATGGTTCAGTCTAGATGATGGGTTTCCAGGGCTTCACTATAAAAGTACTTTAACACTGCTGTGTGCTTAAAACTTTTCCTTAAAAATGCTTTTTTAATGATTTTTTTTTAACCCAGAAACTCTGCCAACAGGAGCAAATATTCACAATCCTGTTTGTGTTCCTCACTGTCGTGACATTGAGGACAGAACACAATGTTTCAAGTATAGATTGTACTCTTCTCTTCAAAGCGTAAAAAACAATTTCTTTGATCTGAATACCCGTATCTATCATCACACCTTCAGATAAGGTGGGAACATTGTCAAAAACCGGGTCACACTAAACTTATAACCTCTAACTATCCTCAAGTACTTTTTTTTCCACGCCAACTGCTGCCAAGTCACATCTTGGTCAGTTCTTCTCCTTTTCACTGGCTTTTTGAAGCTAAGTTCCTTGCAAATACGATGCGGTGTGTCAATAATTAGGCTTAAGGGAAGGGGCCTTAGCTGGGGGCTTTTCTGTGCCAATGTAAAGGTTTCTTGAAGTGGACACACAAACTCACACGCACACTCTGAAATGAAAAGGGGAACAAGAAGGGGAAAAGGCTAGAGAAAATAATAACTATGATAAAGACTGAAATCATTCACCACTAATAAGGAAACCAATCCATTTACTTTTTCCCCTGGTCTCTGTGATAAGTGCACAAGCATTAACACATTTAAATTCAGCAAGAGCTGTGAAGCTGTAGCCCCTTTTATAAAAAGGAAGCCTAAGGTGGAGAGATACAAATGACTTGGCCATGATCTTATAGTCAGGGAATTTCGGGATCTGTATTTACTCAAGATGGTTACATCAATCCATGTTCCTAAACTGCCTTTCACATAATCATAGTAATTTGAGCGACTTGGATGTAAGGGCTGTGTCAGAGGGATTAGTCATATGTATCTGTAGACATCATAAATAGAAGTACTCATATTCAACAAAGGCTTAAACAAGTATGTGGAGAGGGTGACATGCATGTGCCATAATACCTAATACGTGAACAATTATGTTAGTTTTTTGTGATGAGGCTACAGTTCTGAGAAGGCCTGGTTCCAAGGGGCTACTAACTCTAAACCAGGCACTTAGTGAAATGCTCTTTCTTTCTCTGACTTTCCTTTTTCACTTTCCCAGAGCTAGTATTCATGACTTCACAAAATTTTGGTTAATTACATTTCTGTGGCTTGACTTAAGAGGAAGTAGAACATATTTTTCCCTCTCTGGTTGGAAAAAATTTAGACCTAGCCTAATAAGAAAAAGGTAGCTTGTAGGCTCACTACAGCTACCCTTTAATTTGGTAAGATTCGTTTACTAAAAGCATGTACATATAAAGCCCAATTCCATGAGTTTTCGTATGTTGTGCTTCCATTTTCATTTGCCTCAAGTTTTTTCCCCCTTTTGACTTTTCCTTTGACCCCTTAATTTTGGGAGAATGTGTTTGTTCTTTAATTTCTACATAATTATGAATTTTCCAGTTTTCCTCCTATGGATTTCCAGTTCAATACCACTGTGACTGGAAAAAATACTTGATATGATTTAAATTTTGTAAGTTTGGTAACACGTGTCTTGTGCCTAACATGTGATCTATCCCAGAGAATGTTCTCTGTGCACTTGAGAAGAATGTGTATTCTGCTGCTGTTGGATGGAATGTTCTGTTTCATCGCGTTCATAACTTCGGTCCATCTGGTTTAAAGTGTAACTCAAATCAAATGTTCCTGTCTGGATGAAATTTTGTTGGAAGCATGATGCTGAAGTCCTCTGCTATTACCATACTGCTCTCTACTTCTCCTTACAGTGCTGTTCATATTTACTTTATATATTTAGATGCTTCAATGTTGGGGGCATTTATATTTATAATTGTTTTATCCTCTTGATGAATTGCCCCCTTTACCATTATATAATGACCTCCTTTATCTCTTGTTAAAACTTCGATGGAAGAAATTGAAGACACAAATAAGTCGAAAGATATCCTGTGTTAACAGATAGGAAGAATTAATATTGTCTAAATGTCTATACTACCCAAACTGCTCTACAGGTTCAATGCAATCCCTATAAAAATTCCAATGGCGTTTTTTCACAGAAACAGACAAAACAATTCTAAAATTCACATGGAGCCAGAAGACTCTGAATAGTTGAAGCAACCTTAACAAAGAACAAAGCTAGAAACACGACCCAACATGATTTCAAATTTTATTATAAATCTATAGTAATCAAAGCAGTATGGTACTGGCATAAAAAAGGACACAAAGACCAATGGAACAGAACAGAGGATCCAGAAATAAACACACCTATGTGGTTAACTAGTGTTTAACAAATGCACCAAGAATACACAATGATAAAGTAACCTCTGCAATAAATGGCACTGAGGAAGCTGGCTATCCATGTGCAAAAGAATGAAATTGGACACTTTTCTTACAAAACACACAAAACCAACTTGACATGGATTAAATACTTAAACACAAGACCTTACGACTCCAAGAAAAAAACCCCACAAACTCCTAGGAAAAAAATAGGGACATCTGCTTGACACTGGCTTTGACAATGATATTTTGGATATGACACCAAAAGCAACAAAAAGCAAAAGTGGGACTACATCACATTAAAAACTCTCTGCACAGGAAAAAAAAAAGGATTAACAAAATGAAAAAGCAACCTACAGAATGGGAGAAAATATTTGTAAACTACATACCTATTAAGAGGTAAATATCTAAAATATATAAGGAACTCATGTAACTAAAAAGATCTGATTAAATAATGGGTAGAGGAACTGAACAGACATTCAAGGCATACAAATGGCCAACAGGTACATGAAAAGGTGCCTAATATCACTAACCATCTTAAAAATGCAAATCAAAACCACAGTGGACTATCACCACAGAACTTTAGGGTGGACATTATCAAAAAGCCAGAAGAGAACAAGTGTTGACAAAGATGTATAAAAAAGGGAACTCTTGTACACTGTTGGGATTATAAATTGGTACATTATGGAAAACAACATGGAAATTCCTCAAAAAATTAAAAATAGAACTACCCTATGGCTCAGCAATCCCACTTCTGGGTATACATCCTAAGGAGATGAATTCAGATCTCAAAGAGGTATCTCTGCTCCCATGTTCACTGCAGAATTATTCACAATGGCCAAAACATGAAAACAACATAAGTGGCCGTCGACAGATGAATAGAGAAATTATGCATATATCATTAAACGATAAACTGAGGCACATTAAAATTTACAAAACTTTATCTGGGCAAAAATCCATTCAAATCAGCCAGGGCCAAACTGAAAGTAGTTAGGAGTGCTTTGCTGACAGACGCTAAGGGAAAGGCTTTTAAAGACAAGATGTGGTGGAAATGTTCCGTATCTTGATTGTGGCGGTAGTTTCATAGATGTACACATCTATCAAAATCCATCAAATTGTACATCTGAAATATGTATAGCTTACTGCACAGAAATTATACTTCTATAAAGTTGTTCAAATTTTTTTTAGAAAAAGAATATGTGGAAGCAAAGCAAAGAACTTATCTGAACAGCTACAGCTTAAGTGGTTATCTTGTTTGGAGAATTCTAGTCGGCAGTTAGTGATTAGTTGTTCTTAAGTTTTGTGGGGTTTCTTTGGATTCAATTGCACTAACTCTGCCTTAGCTTTGGGTTTGCTTACTACAAAGGCTACCAAGGCATTAGAGCCACGTCAGCCTAATCGCCTCTTTATTTAATTACTTTAACAATATATACAATTGAATATTATTCATCCAAAAAAATGATAAGAAAATTCTGCCATTTGTAACAGTAAGAAGGAACCCAGACTTCATTATGCTAAATGTAACAGCCAGACACGGAAAGATAAATATTGCATGATCTCACTTATATGTAAAATCTAAAAAGACACAGAACCAGAGAAAAGACTGGTGGTTGCCTAGGGCTGGGTGGGTGGGGAAAGGGGCCAAACTTACAAGTATAAGATGAATAGTAAGTTGTGGAGCTCTATTGCACAGCATAGTGACTACAGCTAATAACACAGTATTGAAAAAGTGTGTAAGAAAAGGATGTAAAGGCATCTGCTGAGGAAAAGAAACAGTAGTGGGAGAAGGTAACCACACAATTCTCAGGTCAGAGCCACAATGACAGTTACCTGAGTTATTTTAGTTTTCATATGAGTAATCTGACAATAAACTCTATCCTCAAGTTCCCATTACACAGAAAACTATTGCTCACCCAATAAAATCTCACTCATTCTGTAGTAGTAATCTTGTTAGATGTGCAATGCTTTGAAAACTGTTTTATAGGCTAAAGCAGACATCATTAAATACTTTCTGAGTATTTTAAAAGGCGTTGAGTCCCTCCTACAGGTGTCATAACTATAGGTTAATTTCTGGGACTTACTGAAAACCTTCATACTCTTTTACGTAGGTGAAACCAGCAGAAATCTCATGAACACATCACCATGTACCATTTCATTTTGACCGTTCTCAGGACACTAAGCTTTTTGTTCCTGAAATCCTAGAATCGGGAAAGAGATTTGCTTCCACTTGCTAATAAGCTCTTTATATGCCTCGTTTGAAGGAAACTGTTGCACCGTGGTGCCTAGGTGAGAAGTACAGTACTGCAGAAACACACTGAGAGGGAAGCCCTGTCTGATGGAAATGTGTAGGCTAGCTGACTAAGCAAAACAAAAAGATGGCAAAAGGGAAGAATCATTCTTCTCCATGAATTTCCTTCTTTGCTCCTCCAGCTCAAAGGTCATCCCTTCAGCAGGGGACTGGGCAACCTTCCTCCTTGCCAGCAACCCTCTCCTTGCCAGCAACCACTCTGTGCGCTTGGTACACCTGTACTGTCAACAGTCTGTCAGTTTCCTCCAGGAGGCAGAGCCCTTGGAGGACTTGGATTTGGAGCTAGACAGATGTCTTTTGTGTGAGTCCTACTACCAATTATGGGTTAAACGATAATTTGCTAAGCCTCAACAGTGTCACCTACACAATAAGAATAAGTTCACAGCAAAATTGAGTGAGAAATAGACTTCCCACCATCAACCTCCCCACTAACCAGGTACATTTGTTAAAATAAATGAATCAACATTGACACATCACTATTAATCAAAGTCTATAGTTTAAAATAGGGTTCATTCTTTGTGTTGTAGATTCTCTGGGTTTTGACAAATGGGCTGTCGACATGTATCCAATATTATAGTATCATATAGAACAGTTTCACAGTCCTAAAAATTCCCTGGGCTTAAATATTTATCCCTTTCTTCCCTTGAAGCTCTGACAACTGATCTTTGTATTATCCCTATATGTTTGCCTTTTCCAGAATGTCACTTAGTTAGAATCATATAGTATGCAACTTTTTCTGGTTTTGGGTCTTAACTTCAACGTAGAAGGGGAAATTTTCCCCACACCACCAAAAAATTATCAGACACTGGCTGGGTGTCCTTAAATTTAACTCAATTCTGACATCACCTACTCAGAAACAGGTTAAGGGTTTAGTCCTACAAGACTGATTCCTGTCCCCCACTTCAGAGCCCAGTCACTAGCCCAGGGCTTCTGACTGGTTGCCTGAAATTTTTTAATGTGCAATGTGAGAGCTGTGAGTTTCAGTTTTATTCAGGGACATTACTGAGGACTATAGCCCAGGAACAGCCTCTCCAATAGCTCTGAGGAACTGCTCTGAAGAGGTAGAAGAGGCTGTGTGTGTGTGTGTGGGGGGGGTTGGCTAAGGAATACATGCAGTCAAGCTATATCTTTCAGAACGTTACTGTTAGTTATAAGGAACAGATAATCTCAGTTAACGATTTTAGTGCTTTTCTAAGCATGGGAAGATGCAAAAATCTAGGTTCATAAAAACTTTTCCTGAATACATCTAATTATCTAAGGGCCTGGTTTGCCTGTTTTCCCAAAGTACAAAGTGCCTCATCCTGTTCTTTGTCCTCAATTCCTTTCAGAATGTACTGTAGGTCAGCAACTGCTGTGGCTACTGACTTAACCCTTGTAGAGCTGGATGGTGGGCAATGTTCTTTGCTTTACATTTACCAGCAACAGATCAGATCAACAACCCCATCCAACTCAGGATGCCAAGGGCAAGTCCAGGTTGTTACCTGTACTACTGACCACCAGGTATAGAGCAGAGGTTCCCATGACCCCTTCTTTGGGTTCAATTAATTTGTTAAAATAGCTTCACAGAATTCAGAAATGTTCTAATTGCTAGATTACTGGTTTATTATAAAAGGATATAACTCAAAATCAGCTAGATTGAAGAAATACATAGGGCAAGATATGCAGGAAGGGCAGAGAACTTCCATGCCCTTCCAAGTGTGCCACTCTCCCCAAATCACCAACCCAGGAGCTCTCTTTAGGTTTTTATGGAGGCTTCACTTCATAGGCATGATTGATAAAATCATTAGCCACTGAAGGCTGATTCAATCTGCAGCCCCTCTCCCCTGAGGTCAGTGGGGTGGAACTGAAACTTTCAATGCTCTAATCACATAAGATGCAATAAGTTAAGAGAATGAGTTGTGCGAAAGAATATTTATGTCTCAGTTGAGGACAGAAGACTTCACTTCCTATTGCATACTCAGAAAATAATTTCCTAAATAGACTCCAGTGCCTCACAACACTACTCCCCCTTAACCCATTTGTCATAAAATAAAATCAGTGATTTTCATAATTACTTTAAATTATGTAACTCCTGTATAGAAGTCTATCACTGAGTAAGAATAATATAAAGTAAAATGTTTAGCACAGAATTCCAGTATGTGCCAAAATGAAGTAAGAGAGATTGGATTTACCCTCTCACCTGAGATGACTAGTAATCTAGGCAGAATATGTGAAACAGTGGTTTTAATACATCAGAGACAAGCACAAGACACTGATCCCTGCGGGAAGAAAGAAATGAGGTGATCCCCAAGATCGCACCAGTGTACTTCCTGGGCACTTTCCAGGTGAAAACACAGGAAAAGGAAACCAAGCAGAGCCCACAGTGTCCATGGTTTGAGGACATGGGGGAAGACAAGCAGCTAGCGTTCACAGGGCAGAGTAAGAGAGCTCTGTAGTCTTCTGAATACTGACCAGCATTTGTGTGTTAGGAAAATACATAAGGACAAGAAAATAAACACACCAGTGGAACAGACAGAGAACAATCCCTGGTGTCACAAAGGGCTAAATATATTTTATGGTCCCATTAGCCAGATTGGAAAACTTAACAATCCATGGGCATCTAGTAGAGTGTTCAGAGGGTCACTGCCTCTGAAATGGGGTAAAATGGGCCCTAGACTAAAGGCTACTTTGGTCTCATCTAATAAAATTTTAAAGCCAATCTCCAAATATATATATATATATATATATATATATATAATTTTGTATATACATTATATGTGTATATATATCAAGCTGTTTCCTGTTTCTAAGTAATTTAACTGAAATCCAAAGACAGAGATAAAAATATTTATAGAAATAAAAGTATCCAGTGTCCAATAAAGTAAAACTCACAGTGTCTGGTATGCAAAGAAACAGGAAAACATGACCCTAAATCTGGAAAAACATCAATAATATAAAAAATGACACAAATGATATAATTGATAGATGAGGTTATTAAATCACTTATCCCTTATGTTCAAGAAGGTAGAGGAAAGATAGAGGATGCTAGGTAAATAGATGGAAGATATATACATATATATATATATATATATATATATATGCGGAGTATACTTCTAAAGATTAAAAAAAGCAAAATGTTTGAGAAGAAAAATATACTATGTGGTATTAACAGCAGATTAGCCAGTGCAGAAGAAAAGATTAGTAAACTTGAAGACATAGCATTGGGAATGAACAAAAATAAAACAAAGAGAAAAAACTAAAAAAATTATTGAAGAAATCGTTAAATTGTGGGACAGCTTCATGCAGCCTGGGAAAAGGGTGATGGAATATAAATACACTTATTTGAAGAAATAATTGTTATACAAATTCTAAACTTGATCACCACAATAAAGCCACAGATCCAAGGATGTTAACAGACCCCAAGTGTAAGAAATACGACCAGCCTTAGCATAGCCTATAAAACCTGTTATCTAAAGGCCTGCGTTTGAGTCTAACCATTACTCTCATTTCTAAACATATACTTTACTTATTATTTGTTTTCTTTTTTCCATATTATTCTTTATTCTTGAAATACTGGTCATCACTTATATGTCTCCAACTTTCTAATAACTCTGAGGGCCAAGTCCTCTGTGAAGCCTGGTTATGACAACCTCTGCCACTTCTCCAACTTACTCAAGTGAATGTGCTCTCTTCAGTGTGACCCCACTTATTTCTGTATAACTTTAATCAGATAGCTTTATTCTCCTTTAGCCTGTGAACTTCTCTTACTCATCTTTAAATTCCCGGAATCTAATAAAGTTCCTGGAATCAGGAGGTTGCACCCAGCAAGTGTTTGAGAAAAGAATGAAGAAGGTAAGCTCTATGAATCTACCTTTGTTGTCATTACATTTTCAGTATTTGGTAATACTTGGAATAACTGGTGCTAGATTATTACTTTTGAAGGAAGGAAGGAATTTTTATTGGTTAGCATTTATAAAATCAGAATGATATCTACGTGCGTCTGTGTTCACACAAAACACTGAAAAAGAAAGACCCAAGCTTATATCCTAGGGTGTGTGTGCATTTGCATGTTAAGATTATGTGCAAATATGCATACATATTTATTTCATAGTGGGAAACTGTAGAAGAAAATAAGTAGCAAAGATAATTTAAATGTTTAAAAGCATTGTGAAAGCAATAAAGCACATTGATCTGAGTTGGGATGGAGGTATTTTTGGTAATATTCAAATGGATATGTCTGAAAAAGAAACTACTCATTCAAGTTTCTTGGCCAGGAGTGTTCCAGGCAGAGGGAGCAGTAAGAGCACAATCTCTAAGGTGAAGAGTACATGGTGTGTTTGAGAAAGAGAAAGATGGGAAGCATGGGTGGCATTTATGCCCAAAGACTAAAACCCATCTGTGAAATCCTTGTTAAAATAAAAATGTTAAATAGGAACCATCATGCATGTGTTGTCTAAAAGCAAAGGGCTGAAGAAAACAGCCCACTAAGTCACATTCACCTGGAATATCAAGGGTATTTACCTTAATGACCATTAGCAGTATGCCCTCTAATAGTTAGTCTAATAAATCCCTTGACTTCAAAATCCCTCATATTAGCATTTTTATTTTCCTACTAGTCGTGATACCAAATATTATTCATTTTGTGCACAAATTGTACAGACAGTCCTACAGGTTACTGCCTGATGGAAGCTTTCTAGCCCAAAGGTTCTGCTAGGAGGACATTCAAAATCTGCAAATTGTTAGAAAGTGACTTGATTGCAATTATTACTGAATGCTAATCAGAGAAAATTTAGAATGAAATTAATTATATGTAGCATCATTTTTGACCCATGTTCCTAGGTGTTTGAAAAAGGTCTAAAATAAGCTTGCTTGGTTTCTGGTGTTTCTCATCACTAGTAAAATAGACTACACAATCGGGATACAGAACGTGATGGCTGGCAGATGTATACGTACTTAGCTGCATGCATATAGATTTATTTATAAATACAGCCTGTAAGAGGTTGAGAAGAATTGGTATGAGTTCTTCTTTGTATATTTGGTAAAATTCCCCAGTGAAGCCATCTGGTCCTGGACTTGTGTGTGTAGAGAGAATTTTATTGCTGATTCTATGTCATTTCTAGTGATCAGTCTGTTCAAGTGGTCTGTTTCTTCTTGATTCAGTCTTGGTGGACTGTATGTTTCCAGAAACTTGTCCATTTCTTCTAGGTTGTCTAATTTGTTTCCATATAGTTGTTCATAGTATTCTCTTATGGTTTTTTGGTATTTCTGTGGTATTGACTGAAAAGGAGGGAGTACTCCCAAACTCATTCTATGAAGCCACCATAATCCTGACACCAAAACTAGACAAACACACTACCAAAAAAGAAAATTACAGACCAATATCACTAATGAACATAGATGCAAAAATCCTCAACAAAATATTAGCAAACAGAATCCAACAACACATAAAACATGATAAAGTTGGATTTATGCCAGGAACACAAGGATGATTCAACATACACAAAATCAGTGTGATATACCACATCAACAAAAGAAAGAACAAAAATCACATGATCATCTCATTAGATGCAGAAAAAGCATTTGATAAAATTCAACACCCATTTATGATAAAAACTCTAACCAAAGTGGGTACAGAGAGAACATATATCAACATAATGAAAGCTATTTATGACAAATACACAGCCAGCATAATACTCAATGGTGAAAACCTGAAAGCCCTCCCACTAAAATCTGGAACAAGACAAAAATGCCTACTCTCACCTCTTCTATTCAACATAGTCTTGGAAGTCTGAGCCATAGCAATCAGGCAACAAAAAAAATAAAAAGGGATCCAAATTGGAAGAGAAAAGGTAAAATTGTCACTATATGCAGATGACATGATACTTCATATAGAAAATCCTAAAAGCTCCACACAAAAACTGTTAGACCTGATAAAAGAATTCAGCAAGGTAGCAGGATAGAAAATTAGCACACAGAAATTAGTGGCATTTCTTTACACTAAAAATGAAATAGCAAAAAAGGAAAGGAAAGCAATCCCTTTTAAAATCACATCCAAAACAATAAAATACTTAGTAATAAATCTGACCAAGGAAGTAAAAGACATACATGAACAACTACAAAACACTGATTAAGGAAATTAAAGATGACTTAAAGAAATGGAAAGATATCCCATGCCCTTGGATTGGAAGAATCAACATTGTTAAAATGGCCATAGTGCCCAAGGCAATCTACAGATTTAATGTGATCCTATCAAATTACCCAGGACATTTTTCACAGAACTAGAAAAAATAATTCTAAAATTTATATGAAATCACTAAAGACCCAGAATTGCCAAAGCAATACTGAAGAAAAAGAACAAAGCTGGAGGAATAACCCTCCCAGATTTCACACAATGCTACAGATCTACAGTAATCAAAACAGCATGGTATTGCTCCTGGATTGGAAAAATCAATATTGTTAAAATGGTCACACTGCCCAAGGCAATCTATGGATTTAATGCAATCCCTATCAAATTACCCAGAACATATTTCACAGAACTAGAACAAATCATAATAAAATTTATATGGAATCACAAAGGACTTAGAATTGCCAAAGCATTACTGAAGAAAAAGAAAGAGGCTGGAGGAATAACTCTCTCAGACTTCAGACAATACTATAGAGCTACAGTAATCAAAACAGCATGATATTGGTACAAAAACAGACATATGAACCAATGGAACAGAACAGAGGATCCAGAAATGAACCCACAAACTTTTGGTCAACTAATCTTCGACAAAGGAGGCAAGAACATACAATGGAATAAAGACAGTCTCTTCAGCAAATGGTGTTGGGAAAAGTGGACAGCAGCATGTAAATCAGTGAAGCTAGAACACTCCTCACACCATACACAAAAATTAATTCAGAATGGATCAAAGACTTAAACATAAGACAAGACATAATAAACCTCCTAGAAGAAACAAAGGCAAAACATTATCTCACATGCAACTCAGAAACGTTCTCGTAGGGCAGTTTACCCAAGCAATAGAAATAAAAGCAAGAATAAATAAATGGGACCTAATTAAATTTACAAGCTTTTGCACAGCAAAGGAAACCATAAGCAAAACAAAACAACAACCTATGGAATGGGAGAAAATTTTTGCAAGTACTGTGACTGACAAAGGCTTGATCTCCAGAATATATAAGCAGCTCATACGACTTAATAAGAAAAAAGCAAACAACCCCATCCAAAAATGGGCACAGGACCTAAACAAGCAATTCTTCAAGGAAGAAATATAAATGATCAATAGGCATGAGAAAAATTGCTCAATATCACTAATTATCAGAGAAATGCAAATCAAAACTACAATGAGGCATCATCTCATATCAGTCAGAATGGCCATCATTCAGAAGTCCACAAATGACAAGTGCTGGAGAGGCTGTGCAGAAAAGGGAACCCTCCTACACTGCTGGTGGGAATGCAGTTTGGTGCAGCCACTGTGGAAAACAGTATGGAGATTCCTCAAAAAACTAAAAATAGACTTACCATATGATCCAGCAATCGTACTCCTGGGCGTATATCCAGAGAGAACTCTAATTTGAAAAGATACATGCATCTCAATGTTCATAGCAGCATTATTTACAATAGCCAAGACATGGAAACAGCCTAAATGTCCATCAACAGATGACTGGATAAAGAAGAGGTGGTATATTTATACAAAGGAATACTATTAAGCCTTAAAAAAGACAACATAAAGCCATTTGGAGCAACACAGATGTCCCCGGAGAATGTCATTCTAAGTGAAGTAAGCCAGAAAAAGAAAGAAAAATACCATATGAGATCACTCATATGTGGAATATAAAAAAAAAGAAGAAGAAAGAAAAAGACAAATGAACATAAATACAAAACAGAAATAGACTCATAGACATAGAATACAAATTTGTGGTTGTCAGGGGGAGGGGGGTGGGAAGGCACAAGCTGGGAGTTCAAAATCTGTAGATACTGACAGGCATATGTAGAATAGGTAAACAAGATTATACTGTATAGCACAGGGAAATATATACAAGATCTTGTGGCAGCTCACAGTGGAAAAGAATGTGACAATGAATATACGTATTTTCATGTATAACTGAAAAATCGTGCTCTACACTGGAAATTGACACAACATTGTAAACTGACTATAATTCAATAAAATAAAAAAAACAGCATGGTACTGGCATAACAACAGACATGCACCAATTGAACAGAATAGAGAACCCAGAAATAAACCCACACACCTATGGTCAATTAATCTTCAAAAATGGAAGGAAGAATATACAATGGAATAAAGACAGTCTCTTCAGCAAGTGGTGTTGGGAAAACTGCACAGCCCCATGTAAATCAATGAAGTAAGAACACTCCCTCACACCATACACAAAAATAAACTTAAAATAGCTTAAACACCTAAATATAAGACGAGACACAATAAACCTCCTAGGAGTAAACATAGGCAAAACATTCTCTGACATAAATCTCAGCAATGTTCTCCTAGGGCAGTCTACCCAGGTAATAGAAATAAAAGCAAAAATAAACAAATGGGACCTAATTAAACGTATAACCTTTTGCACAGCAAAGGAAACCACAAGCAAAACAAAATGACAACCTATGGAATGGGAGAAAATATTTGCAAGTAATGTGACTGACAAAGGTTTAACTTCCAGAATGTATAAACAGTTCATACAACTCAGTAACAAAAAAACAAACAATACAATCCAAAAATAGGTAGAGGATCTAAACATGAAATTCTCCAATGAAGACATACAAATGGCCGATAGGCACATGAAAAAATGCTCAAAATCACTAATTATCAGAGAAATGCAAATCAAAACTACAATGAGGTATCACCTCACACCAGTCAGAATGCTCATCATTCAGAAATCCACAAGGGATAAATGCTGGAGAGGCTTTGGAGAAAAGGGAACCCTCCTGCATTGTTGGCAGGAATGCAGTTTGGTGGAGCCGTTATGGAAAATAGTATGGAAATTCCTCAAAAGACTAAAAATAGACTTACCATATGATCCAGCAATCCTACTCCTGGGCGTATATCCAGAGGGAACTCTAATTTGAAAAGATACATGCACCTCAATGTTCATAGCAGCACTATTTACAATAGCCAGGACATGGAAACAACCTAAATGTCCATTGACAGACGGCTGGATAAGAAGGTGTGATATATTTATACAATGGAATACTACTCAGCCATAAAAAAGAATAAAGCAATGCCATTTGCAACAACATGGATGATCCTGGAGATAGTCAACTACGTGAAGTAAGCCAGAAAGAGAAAGAAAAATATAATATGTTATCATTCATATGTGGAATCTTAAAATAAAAAAGGACACTACTGAAGTCATACACAAAACAGAAACAGATTCGGAGACAAAGTAAACAATCTTATGATTACTAGAGGAAAGAGAGTGGGAAGGGATAAATTTGGGAGTTTGAGATTTGCAAATGTTAGCCACTATATAAATAGTAGATAAAAACAAAGTAAATTTATTCTGTATAGCACAGGGAACTATATTCAATATCTTATAATAACCTTTAATGAAAAAGAATATGAAAACGAGTATCTCTATATATATGCATGACTGGGATATTGTGCTGTACACCAGAAACTGACACTTTGTAACTGACTGTACAATCTAAAAAATAAATTAATAAAAATAAAGATAAATGAATCCAGCCTGTAGAACATACACAGTGAACTCTATTACACATTTCCTACAGCCCTGGCAAATCTCGTTGACCATGAAGTCATCAGGCATCTTTCTGCTTTTGATCAGTGTGGCCTATTTGTTCATCTTTGCTGGTGAATTATATATATATACACTAATTGGAATTCTGGACCAGACTGTCAATGTCAGCTGTCATGTGATGCTATTGTTGATGAAGATGATGGTAACGATGATGATGATGATGATGATGATGATAATAATAATAAGGATGGTTAATGATGGTGACTGCCCATCACACTATTAATTTAGAGGAAATGTTTACTTACAAAATTAGCAACTTTAATTGTCACTATAATACTATTCAAGAGATAGGTTTACCCAATGGCAAAAACATCTCATAGGATGAGATGGCCTGTTCTAGGTCAAATGGGCCCCAAATATGTAATCTAGGAGTTCCAGGCCACTTGTGTTGCCCTCAGCAAACCACAATTAAGAGCATAAAGTTACAAATAAACTTCATTCTTCAAGTAAACAATTCATATTGAAATTAGAAATTCTCATTTAAAGTCACCTTCAAGAAATTCTTATCTAAAGAGTTTCAACCGCCAGAATGTTCCTGAGATGTTTCCATTTTACTGAAAGCCGAGTCATTCTTACTTACCCTCTACATGAGCAAAGTAAAAGTTTTAGCACACTTTTTCATTATTTGAGAGAACTAATGATGTCAATGCCATTGCCACAAAAGAATTTCTCTTTAATTGCAGCCTTTTTGCAGCAACTATGAGTTTGGATGGAGGGATTATTTGAAACTGGTTACTTTGAATTGAATCCTGAAAGCTGAAAAGCATTTGAGTAGAGGCAAATTTAGGGAAAGGGTGTACTGAGGGGAGAGAACAAACAAAAAAATGACAAAATACCAAAAAAAAAAAATCCTGAAATGGAAACAAGGTTGGGATGATGAAGGGTGTGAGAAGCCAATTCATACAGAGCCTTGGGAGCCAAATTAAAGCATTGGGGTTCCTTACACAGATGTGCTAATACGGCTTTACTAGGGTTACCTTCATGAAAACAATGACACTGTACTTGAGTTTCCTCATCAAATATTTAGGGTATTACCAAAATATTATTTTAAGTATCAAAGGAGAACATGTACTTAGTGCCTCAAAAAATGGTAGCTATTATATTTATCACAGGATCTGAGTCAATGTGGAAAAGTAATCACTGTCTTCTCAACAATATTGTAACAACTTACCTATTGCTGCGTGACTGATCACCCTCAACTTACTGGCTTAAAACAAAAACAGTCATTTATTTGCCTACAATTCTGCAATTCATGCAGGCTCAGCAGAAATGGTCTGCCTCTGCTCCCTGATCCCAAGAGAGCCACTCAGCTAAATTAACGATAGCCCACGTCAACTTAGTCACATTTCTGACGTTTCAGTGGAAGTTGCTACAAAGGATTCTCCTTTTCTCTCTTTCTGTCTGTTTCTCTCCATAGTCTCTCAGTCCATCCTGCCAGGATCTTAAGGCTTAGACCTAAAAAGGACACACTGTCACATCCACTGCATTCTCATTGTCAAAGAAAGCCATCTGCCCAGCTCAGATTCAAAGAGAGGGTAAATGAACTCTTCTGTAGGAGAGGACTAACTTGCATAAATAGAGATGTGAGGATTTGTTGGTGGCGAAC
This sequence comes from Vicugna pacos, assembly GCF_048564905.1. NCBI lineage: Eukaryota > Metazoa > Chordata > Mammalia > Artiodactyla > Camelidae > Vicugna > Vicugna pacos. Next base: position 16,363,136 of record NC_132989.1, on the reverse strand, counting down.
TTCATAAACAACATTCTGAAAACATGCTCCTTACTTTAAAATGTTAATTATAAGACCGTTTATAGGTGGACATTATATGGAGGGTGACTAGAAGTAAGGTTTAAGAAACGAGTAACAGAAAATCTGGACCTGGGAAGGGATAGACTGGGATTTCAAAATTGTAGAATAGATAAACAAGATTACACTGTATAGCACAGGGAAATATACACAAAATGTTATGATAAATCACAGGAAAAAAAATGTGACAATGAGTGTGTATATGTCCATGAATGACTGAAAAATTGTGCTGAACACTGGAATTTGACACAACATTGTAAAATGATTATAAATCAATAAAAAAAATGTTAAAAAAAAAAAAAAAAGAAAAGAAAATCTGGACCCAAATGGCTAAAGGTAATCAACCTGATGATCAACATGGGACCACATTATATAACATGTTTACTCTTAAGTATGGAGAGAAGGTTTTTAAAAAGCCATTGTAATTACTTATCCTGGTGATGAGGAAGTTAATTTGGGGGTGAGAAAGAGACTATTTCAGATTCTAGCCCTAGAATTTGTACTCCTGCATATCAAAAGATTTCTACATAGTGAAAGTCTCAGGAGTAAGTCAATAAATACCTGTTATAACAAAGTTAGTTCATGACAATTATCATTAGGCACTATTTTATATTTTTTTGTTCTCTAGTCACATTAAGTGTCTTCAACTAAAGTGAAGGTGGCAGAGGTCATGTTTCTAATCTCAAATGTTCACATGAGCATAATAACAACAGTTAACAGCAATGGAACATTTTAGTGTGTGTGTCTTACATATGCATCAACTCAATAAATAATGATGAAACTGAGTATGTCTGAGTTTCAGTTTGCATGAAGCCATTGTGTGCTGAATAAAGAAATTGATACCCAAAGCAGAGAAGAAGACATTTAAGATTCTATCTCAAGTATCAGTCACCTTCTAGGACTAAGTGTTCTGAAACTAATGCCTCCACAGGGGTGAAGACTAGGTTAAAAGATCAAACAGAGAAATGGCAAAAGGCCTTAAGTTAGGTAGTGATTACTTAAGGACTTGACATTTGGTCTCTTTCTTAATATTGTAAAGTATTTAATGAGACTTGGTAACCAATTGGCAAGGCTCCCTCTGACAATTTTGGCAATGTGACACAGAATTTAAGACACACTATGTCTTCCATGTAATATGAATTATATTTCAAAGACCAGACCAAATATTCAATTTGTCTGCTGGATTCAGTTCAACCTACTTGCTATGTAGGTTGCTATGTGGGTGATGCCTTCTATTTTTTGTGCTTAAACTTTATACACCTCCTGGGGTTCAGAGAACAAAACTTGACATGTTTCCCCGCTGAGAGAGAATTAGCAGGAAACAGTGTTTAAAATATTTAGAAGAAAGCAAACAGAGAGTTCAAAGTCCCTTTCCCTGTAGCTGCATGACAAATGGCTTGTTGAGATTAAATCAGGTAACTGGACACAATGCTGTAAGACAGCCCACAGCCAGAAACCAGGATCACTAAAGTGCAGACTTAGCAGAATTTGACTCCTTCAGTTGGGAATTACTATCATGATTTTAGAAATAAGAAAGAAACACAGGAATATGGAGAAACTGAGTTTAACTTGCATAAGATCATAGAGCTAAAAAAGAGGAGAGACCAGCACCTCAGGTCATCTGACTTCACTGCTATTGAAGTCAAAATTGTTACTATTTCCATAGAAATGTGATGACTGCTGAAAGAAGAGCCTTGATGGAGAATCTCACTCTGAAATATGCTAGACATCCTCTCCCCTTCTCTAACAAGTGGCTGTGGTGAGCATTTTCTGAGCCTGCGCCAAGATAGAATTTTGACCTTACTCTCAAGTGTAAAGGAAGACAGTAATGCAAGACAATTCTAAAGACGGGAGAATTCCCACCACAAAGGAGAAATTAACCACCCCATTTCAGAAAATTGGAGGACTAAAAACAATTATTCAAAAAGCCCTTTGGAATGGTTCAGAGAAGAGGTCCACAGAGTGCACTGTCTTACTCATCACAACCAACAGTACCTTCAGCCAATCCACCCAGGCAGTCTCTATACCTTCACCACATCGACTGTCTTCTGACTGCGCTATCCTCGCATACAAGGCACTCATCATGTGTGTTATTTATATGTGCTATTTTAAAGTATAATAGCACGGAAGTTAGATAAAAAGGGCTGGTGGGACAGCTGAGGGCCCTAAGTACATAAGAAGCAATTGTTGAGGCAAACTGCAGATGCAGCTACTGTGGTCCATTTGTTGCTGTTTGAGAATTGACTGCATTGAGTTCTATACGTGAGTGTGTGGATGTGAAAATAACTTGTATCAAATCTGCCCATTTTGAGCAATATATATGGTAGCACAAATCTAACAAAATATGATTGAAGAATCTTGATGTATTTTCTTGCATTTTCACTGCTCATTCTTTCAACTTGTCTGTATTCTAAAACTCATCACAATAGAATTTTGGTAAAAATTGTCTGATCTTTAAAAAGACAAAAAATTCACATATTATATGGAGTATATTATATATGTGTGTGTGCATAAAATCCAAGGCATTTAGGTTCAATTAGCCTCTTCTGACATTCATACAAATTCCAATCAGGACAGAGAAAAATTATGTTTTGGGGAAAAGTTGCCTTCTTACTGTTGAAAAATTTTAAACTTATCCTTTTCTTTTTTATTTTTAATGTTAAGTACTGGGGACTGAACCCAGGACCTCATGCACACTAAGCACCTGCTCTACCACTGAGCTATCCCTCCCCCCTAAACTTACCCTTTCTGACGCCTTAAAATTGCTGGCTTCATTCAAAGAAATAACTTACTAGTTTCAAAACTGCCCTTCTAAATAAACTAAAAATCAAATACAATCCAGAATCACTCAATCTGAGGCTCTTAGAATTAGATGGGAGGGGTTGTAAGAATCATCTAGTTCACTGCCCTTCCAGAAGCTGAAATTTTCTTCAGAATTCCAATTTACCCTGTACTTCCTCATATGAGAACTAGTTCTGCCATCTGGAACAATGCAGATCAAATAATATCATTTTTCTCCATACAAATGTCTTTCAGAAGATGACTCCAATGGTAATGTCACTCCAAAGTCAGTCTTTACTCAAGGCTGTTTCCTACAGCCATCAACCAACCTTATGCTGTACCATCTCTAGACCTCAGATTATCAGAGTCATCTTCTTTTGGACATGCTTCAATTAATTCAAGTTTCTCTTAATATAGGGCAACCAATCTTGAATACAATACCGCAGTGTTCCATAATGTTGGGTCTATGACTGACTAAAAATTCCAAGGTGATATTCACATCAGCTTCTGTTTAGCATAATCCCTTGAGGTGAGAAGGCCAACAGCGTAATGTTTGCTCGAACATGAGATCCATTGTCCCTTGTTACTTCATAAAAGTACATTGTTCATTATTATTCCCCACTGGATGCACTCGTCACTTACTAGTGACCAATACTCCATGCATTTCTACTTGCTTTTAAAATATATTTTGAGGTAAATAATTGGCACATAACCCTGGGACTCTCTATTGGAGACACATAAACTTGGAAAGTCACTAACGGCACCTACTGAAGATAAGTCATCTTTTCCCAATAAAAAAGTGGACACCAAATTTACCACTTTCTCAGACAGGTTTCGCCTTTCTTATTTTTTTCTATGAGAAAGATATCTGATAGAAGCGTTTTAAAGCTGGATGTTTATGGGAGTTGGGGCGTGAAGCTAATTTTTTAAATGACAATCTACTCAAGAAGCAACACCTTCCAGTTTGCAAAAGTTACTCTGTAATTTTTTTGAACACAATGACAATGTTTAGCAATAAGGGTGGAGGATTTTTCAAATATATAACATGGTGGCGATCAGCATGGTTTATTCAGAAAGCATCCGCTGAGGAGTTACCCTTAACTCCATTCAACGGCCAGCTCTGAAACAACAGGCTCCAACATGGAGGCTTTCATTTTCCTTCCCTTCCTATTCTTAGCCATATTCTCAGGTAAGAAAATTTATTCAATGACTTTCCTTCCAACTCTCAAAGAATTAGAAATGTTGAGTGGTTTAGTAATATTCTGTCAGAAATGTTAAAACAGGAAGTCTCTATCAAAGAAATGAAAGAACGTCATTTGAGACAATGTAAATACAGACGGAGGTATAATGATCGTGATCAGGTGGTACAACAGGGAATAGTTTGGTGTGGCTGAAGAGCAGCAGAGACAAAGGAATGGGGAAAGCAGGACATTAGACAGGAAAGAAAATGCAGTCTAAAAGGATGATGAGAACAGACCCGGAATAAAGACAGTATGAGATTTGTGCCATACCCGAGTTTGTGTTCCTTAAAGGCTGCGGTTTTGTGTGATGATCCAGGGTCGTGTGGTCAAACAGAAATAGGTTCAAATCCTGGCTTTTCAATTTTCTACTTATGTGCTTTTGGGCAGCTTACTTATTTTAACCTTAGTTTTCTCATATGCAAAATGAAAATAACTATACATTTCCACAGGTTATTATAGGAACTGTGTGTATGCTAACTCTATGACCATTACCTGAGTTCTTTGTAGGTGCCTCTGATTCAACTTAGTTCTATTTGTTACCTCAACACAGTTAGGTTTTCTATTTTCAGAGATGTGAATTTCCAGCTAATGATACAAATTTCTCAAGATAATAAATGATACAGATAATAGATTTCTCAAGATGATAAACTATGATACATGAAACTAATTCCAATTTATCTCCAAATTCTGACCTCCTACTTGAACAGCTTTTTTCTTACACGTACTGAAAGGAAATAATTAAAGTAAAGTGCCCACAACCTTCAGCTGCTCATAGTTGGAACACAAGAAATAGTGGTTCTCCTCTCATTGAAATCATTGCAGTTGTTTCAGATTGTTGAGTACAGAGGTGATCAGACCCACTCTCTTAAGGAATATTAGTCTGCAGTGATACTGAAAATGAATTAGATGTAAGAAAAGTCACACAGAAATGCCACTTAGGGAGCTGTTGAAGCAGTAGCATTAAGAAATAAGAATAAGTAGGGTGGGTAGAGCTCAGGGTAAAGCAAATGCCTAGCATGCATTATAAAAGGATGGGCTTCCAAAATAAACATAAGAAGTAGATAGAGTAGACAAGTTATGGAACGTATGTTTTAAGAAACAGTCACATAATATCTATTATGTCCTTGAGTAGTTTTCTCACAAAAGAGAGAAGCAAACACTGGAGAGTATGATTGACTGATTGATGCTAGGGCCTTTATGAGAAACGGTGGACATAAAATTGATTGGAAAAAAAAAAGTAGGTTCTGAAGAAGAAGGGAAACCACTGCCTTTGGGACGGGGGAAGGCAGAAAGAAGATGGCTACAGAAAGTGTGTATGGAGATATAGAAAGAATGTGGAAGGAGGGCTCATGCCTGACAGCTTTCGTGTGTGGAAAGTTGATGATGGCATCTTCTGTAAGGTGAGGCTGACAATGTGGGACAGGGTTCTGTGATGTGGTGAAAGTTTACAGTAGAAATTAAGCAGAGTCAGCTTGATTAATCAGTAAATCATTAATTATTTGGGATAATATGAAAGCCCAGTTTAAATAATTCAGGCTCTGATTTAGAAATAGGGCAAGGTGGCTTAACCCCATTATTTTTAGAAGCCATGTAGTACAGTCAAGAAAAAAAAAGAGGACTCAAAATAATCAGGTTATGAGAGGTAATGGGAAGACTCCATCCTGAGGTTTGGTTAAAAAAAATCAAAGAGGCATTAAACACATACTATGTCTTGGGATAAATGCTATTGATTTAAAATTCTTGAAGTTAAATAACTTTATCTTTGTGCTTATGGTATCATTGCAGTATCTTCAGCCCAGCCACTGAAAACAAGTGTTTATAAACTAGAAGAGAGTGGAGAACCTGCACTTATTCTAGAAAGAAAAAATGAAGCTGCCCATCAAGGAGGTCAAATAGAATCTAATAAGCAAAGAGGTAGCAACACACATGGAAAACCAGGGACATTTAGTCTACAAGGACAGCCAGGGCATTCTAACCAGCCAAAGAAACCAGGGAATTTTAATCAGCAAGGGAGGACAGGAGTTTTCAATCGGCCTGAGAGTTTGCAAGGGAATTCAGGACAACGTAACCAAAATGAGAATCCAGAAGTTACTAACGAGCAAGGAAAACCAGGATCTTCCAACCAGCAAGGGAAGCCAGGGTCAGCTAACCAGCAAGGGGGCCCAGGGTCAGCCGGCCAGCAAGGGGGCCCAGGGTCAGCCGGCCAGCAAGGGGGCCCAGGGTCAGCCGGCCAGCAAGGGGGCCCAGGGTCAGCCAGCCAGCAAGGGGGCCCAGGGTCAGCCGGCCAGCAAGGGAAGCCAGGATCTTCTAGCCAGCAAGGGAAGCCAGGATCTTCTGGCCAGCAAGGGAAGCCAGGATCTTCTGGCCAGCAAGGGAAGCCAGGATCTTCTGGCCAGCAAGGGAAGCCAGGATCTTCTGGTCAGCAAAGGAAGCCAGGGTCACATAGCCAAAAAGGAAAGCCAGGATTATCTAGCCAACAAGGGAAATCAAGGTCTTTCTACAATCAAGAAGAAAGAAAAAATGGAGGCAACCCTTTGCATGGCAATATAATGGAGATTCAGGTTAGTGTTAATTTCTGTTTTTTCCCTCAGGAAGCTTACCTCAGCCATTCTATATCCCAAGATTTGAAATAGTAGACTACACTATACTAATGACAAACACATTGTGATAACACTGATATAACAAAGAAGAAATTGCAGGTGGTATTTTTGTACACATTTATAATCATTAATGAGTGTCATGCTCTTCTATTCCATCTCATTCCCTTCTCTGTTTTCCACTCAGGCCTTTCTATCTATACTGGCCTAGCTCAGTCCCTCAATAATTGGGCCCCCATTCCCACCAGGTTTACCTTTCATGCCCATTTTCATCCCCTCCATAATGTACAAACCACTCAGGTGGTAGTTCTATGTCACAAATCTAATCTGGTTTATCACTCCCCTGCTGAAAATTTTTCAGCATTGCCATACTACCCAGGAGTTAAAACCCAAACTCCTGAGCATGGCATTTAAGATTTTTCATGATTGGACCTCATATCCATGACTGGACATGTCTGTATCCATTTCTTATCACTCTTGCTCACATGCCATCCACAACATAATCTTTTGGTTTACCATGAATGTATTCCTAATATTAATGATATCCTCTATCATAGAATGTACCTTACTGCTTTGTTACTGTCAATTCAATTAGAGGATGAACTCCTTAAAGTGTCATTTCTTTTCAAACCTGTAACCCCAGATCCTAGAACAAGACGGGCATATGGTAGGTTCTCTTGATCCGTTTGTTGGATGAGTGAATGAATGCCTGACATTTGAGAGTCATCCTTGCACACCGGTGCACATCCATGACTCCTGTATTCCCTTCTGAGTCCTGCTGTGCTTGACCTTTCTTTGCCAGGCTCTCTTTCAAGTGCCAGCTTCCTAATTCTGATCAGCAATTCTGGACACTCCATTTAGTTGACCCAAAATAGTTTTGGAGAACACTTCCTCCATGTCACCATCTTACTGGAGACTTTGCTTTTTACCTCATAACTTGTCACTCCTCAATACCCTTCCTAATAAAAGCTGCCCACGCCTCCCTCCTTGTCCCTTGTGTCTTAGCTGGCATGAAGTAGTGATCTCCCGGGACATTCCTGCCATCCAGACCTGAGTGTCACCACCAACAGGTTTCTGAGTGTTTAGATTGTTGCTTAAACTTTTTCAGTTTTATACTCTTTTCTAAAACGGGAGAGAGAACCCTGTCCATTTCACAGAGTGTGGGTACTATTTAATTGAACTCTGCATAATCCTACCTTCAGCCTCATTTTCTTTCATGGGACCAGAAAAGAGAAAGGGCCAATTAATTATGACCATATGTGTTTTGTCTTTTCCAGTATGACTTGCCCCTAATTGTTGTTTCCTCGGGTAGGGGAAAGCTTGTCTACAAAGAATTAAAGTGGAGGCAGTCTGACATGTAAGAACAGGGGCTTTGGAGTCAGATAACTCATGGTTTGAATCCCAGCTTGGGGAGTTAATCCACATACGGTTTTGGGTTTGTCACTTAAATGCACTGTATGCCTGAGACAATGCCAGGGGACAAAATATACTCTTCTTTCCTATCGCTGCACAGATTAAAAGCTAAAGAGTCAACAAAATGATGCAGTACAATGCTTTATCAGTAGTTAATGAGCAATAAGTATTTGTTTTATTACAATATCAGAATTAAATTTAGTCCCCTGTATTTACCTAATGGTCTTTCCCATCACTGCAGACTGGCAGTACTGGCAATAAGAACCCGACTGGAAACACAAAATGTCAATCTGTCTACGAACCAGTCTGTGGTTCTGATGGAAAAACCTATGGTAACCGCTGCATATTTAACGAAGCAAAAAGGTAAGAGGACTTTATGTTTCTTTGTATTAGGAAGTACTATTCTGAAGCAAAGGGAATGAAAGAACATTCTTCTCTAAGTCTCCATAGTTTTCTCTCAATAGTGCCTTGGGTGTCTGTCCAAAGGAAACATAAAAGCATATTTAACCCTTGAACAGTGAAGTCAGTCATTTCCTGAGAGACTGTGATATATTCAGCTTCATAAGGAGTGGTAAATTTATTGCTGAGTCATTCACTTACCAAATATTCATTAAACATCTACTTTGCACAGGCATTCCGCTAAGCACTAAGGTGGTGAGCCAAACACAGGCTTCCCTGCTTCCTGCTCCCATGCAGCTTCCATCTTTGCAGTGGAAGGCAGCAAAAAAAAAAAAAAAAAAAAAAACAGAGTATGAGAGAATTATGAATCCCAAGGATTACCAAGTGTAGACTACTCAATGACATTTTAAACTTAAATAACAACATTAAATGTTGGATTTGTTAAGCCATGCAAACCATCGAGAGTTACACCCTGTCTAGAAGAAATAAAATGATGATAAGGCCATTCAAAATTAGACATGTGGCTGAGAAAGAGCTGGATAGCTCAGCTTTCAAAATGAATAAATGTTTACCTACGAAAGAAGGAATAAGGTAAAAACTATACCCCTCTTGTTTTTGATAGTTTCAGAATTTATTAAGTGTTTGGTAAATCATTATTGCAGACTTAAGAAAATGTTAAAGGTAAGTGTCCTCTGTGGCCATAAAAGTTAAAGTCAGAAGGCACATCGGACACCCATTCTCTCATTTTATAGATAAGGCACCCTGCCCAGGGACAGGAAAGACTGCCGCAAAGTGCTCACGTGGAAACAGGCCAGCCAGGGCCCAGGCCTGCTCTTTCCCTTGTGATTTTTAAATAATCACATTTTCTCTCTGAGTGGTGCCACAATTCTTAGGTCCTTGATTTCTCTCATTATCTTGTTTTCAGGTTGAGTAAAGGAAAACTGAGTCTGAACCATGAGGGGAAATGCTAAGCATTTTACAGCAACCAAATCACCTGGAGCCTCAGAATCCACTTTCAGTTCTTTTCAAACGGTGGCTTTCCCTGGGAGTTCTACTGAGTGAGGCCAGCATGAGTCTGACAGATATCATGGATGGATCCTACATTATTTTCTAGCTTTTCTCACTGCAAATAAAGTCAGTTCCAGAGTTGCTTCCAATTTCTGAGACTGTTTATTTTCTATACTTTCTCAAACCTTGTGTCTATGATCCATCTGTTCCCAAAGCCCCAAAATGGCTAATACTTCAGACCAACAACTACAGCAGCAATTTGTAAATCCTAAGAAGTATAAAAATCTCAGGATTGCATGTAAAAAATAAAGATTCCTGACTCTACAAATATCAATGATGTAGGCCTCTAACAGAGCTAAAGAAACTGCAAGTTTAAACCACATTCCAGGTGTTTCTAATGAAGGTGGTCTCTGGCTACTTGATATAAAACTGATTAAAGATTTTTTAAGGATGCATTTATTGGCTTTAGAAGATCTATGGAAACACATGCAAAATAAATTCTCTGTGTATTTTTTCCTTAAAAGAACGTTCAAAGCTTTCATTAGATTCTTAAAGGGATATATGAACAGAGATAGAGTTTAAAACTATTGATCCATAGGTACTGAAATGTAGAAATTTATTTTATTTATCTGAAGTGGTATTTTAAGTTTGGCAGAGTCGAAAGCCAAAATGATTAGAAGGAATCTCACCAGGAGAGGAATCATTGGTAAGCAACACAGGGCTCAAGAATATGAACAAGACCCAAGATAATGTTGGGATCAGAGCTGGTAAAATGGTTTTTATGTTCCTAGGGCAGTAAATAGAAATAAAAACAAAATAAAAAATAGGACTTAATTAAAATTATAAGCTTTTACACAGCAAAGGAAATCATAAGCAAAACAGAAAGACAACTTACAGAGTGGGAGAAAATACTTGCAAATGATGCAACTGACAAGGGCTTAATTTCCAGAATATATAAACAGCTCACACAACTTAATAAGAAAAAAAAAACCTAATCCAAAAATGGGCAGAATACCTAAACAAGCAATTCTCCAATGAAGACATGCAAATGGCCAATAGGCACATTTTAAAAAACGCTCAATATTGTTAACTATCAGAGAAACGCAAATCAAAACTACAATAAGGTATACCCCAGGCCAGTCAGAATGGTCATCACTGAAAAGTCCACAAATGATAAATGCTGGAGAGAGTGTGGAGAAAAGGGAATCCTTTTATACTGTTGGTGGGAATGTAGTTGGGTGCAGCCATTATGGAAAACAGTATGGAGATTCCTCAAAAGAATAAAAATAGACTTAACCATATAATCCAGCAATCCCAATCCTAGGCATATTCCAGAGAGAACCTTAATTCAAAAAGATACATGCACCCCAATGTTCATAGCAACACTATTTACAATAGCTAAGACACGGAAACAACCTAAATGGCCATCGACAGATGACTGGATAAAGATGTGATATATTTATACAATGGAATACTACTCAGCCATAAAAAGAACAATGCCATTTGCAGCAACATGGATGAATCTGGCGATTGTCATTCTAAATGAAGTAAGCCAGAAAGAGAAAGAAAAATACCATATGATATGACTTACATGTGGAATCTAAAAAAAGAGACAAACGAACTTATTTACAAAACAGAAACAGACTCACAGACATAGAAACTAACTTATGGTTACCAGGGGAGAGAAGTGGGTGGGAAGGGATAAATTGGGAGTTCGAGATTTGCAGATACTAACATATATAAAATAGATGAACAACAAGTTCATACTGTATAGCCCAGGGAACTCTATTCAGTATCTTACAGTAACTTATGGTGAAAAAGAATACGAAAACAAGTATGTGTATGTTCATGTATGACTGAAGCATTATACTGTACACCAGAAATTGACAACATTGTAAACTGACTACACTTCGATAAAAAAATATATATAGAACCCCCCAAAAAATAGTTTTATGAAAATGACATCAGAGTGGTTGCACAAAAGCTATAGGCTAGTGATGAATACAAGTCCTTTTATATTCAAAGGATCTTTATTGAGCAGTAGGGAATTCAGACAGCAGTTTATACTTGGAATATAGAGATCCGCCCCAACAAACATAGCAGGAGAGCAGACAATGGAATAGGGCACAAGGTCCAGATCCAAGTGTAGAAAGAGGTTGTAGTATCAGACAGGGTAAGTGGTTGAATTCAAGGAGAGGGAAACATAATGTGTTACGTTTTGGAAAAATGAGAAAGGAAAGATGCAGAAGCTACAGTTGTGGGATATGCAGGTCATTACTGGACACATTATTAAAAGCATTCAATCCTACATCTAATCGGCAACAAACAAAACTCAGAGGTCAACTGTGGAAGCCCTTCATATATTTGGGTCATGGAATGTAAGAATTCAGCTGGAAACTCAATCCCAAATTCAAATGGATAGAATCTAAGTAAAGTTTGCTCTACACTGGTCTTTTCCTAGTATCCAAGGCTTCTGCTTATGATTCAATTTAACGGATGATTAAACAGAGTAGAATGACTGAGCTCTCAGCAAAATGCCTCATATAGAAGCAAATAAATATTTTGAAATTAATATATACTTATAGAAAGAATAGAACTTAATGCTGGAAAATACCTCAGGACTTAATCAATTACTACTGATGTTTAATAAGTTAGTTTAGTTTTGTTCAATTTAATTGCAAGTGCCTACCAAACAATTTAGACTGAACACAGACCTCAGCCTTCAGACACAGATTCCACAGCAAAGACAGAATTTGTAACTTCCTCTTAAATACTTAAGGATAAAAGATGTAATGACGCTCCATATTTACCCAGATTTTTTTGCACGCACACACACACACACACACACCAAAAATAGCTATTTCTGTATGTTTTAGTATCAGAATTATCTCAGGAAAGTGTTCTGTGATGGAAGCCACTAATGAGTTTGTTCAAAACAATTAGGCCGTAATATCAAAAAAGCATTTGATAATTACTTGAAAAGACATTAATGGAGTCTTTCAAATATACAGTGAGCACCTTGAAGGGGAAAACTTTAGATTATTTTTGTACACAAAAGGGACTTAGGAAAATTGTTTTACTGAATGAATCAATGACTGATCAATGCAGGAGAGGACCAGTGAAGCAGGTGTTCAGCTCTCTCCTTCTTAAGCACCTCTATCTTAGGGCAAGCTACTATTTACTGTCTCTTCCTGAAGCACTGCAAGATCTCCCTAAATGGTCTGGGTGTCTTTACTTTCGATCTTTCTAATTCATTCCTCATAGAGCAGCGAGAGTGATCTGTTTGAAATACAAATTTTATAATGTACTACCGCTATCCCACCTTATGACACTCGGACCCCTAATATTTGGGACAACCTTCACATTCTATATCTGACCTACAAGATATTCAGTATCCCAGGAGGTAGTCTGGCAATAGCCACTTTTGAAAGCCCCGAAGAGTTTGTGTTGAAAACCTGCACCTTTGCTAAAAACACTGCCCATTTTTTCCTTAAGATCCACACCCGTAATCCTTAACAGCCCAGGAGACCAGCATGTCCCTGGCTCCTTCCTGTCTCTTCAGAGTTATCACCAGCTTGTATCTCTCCAACTCTCTATGCTCTAGGCAGAGAGATCTTTTCATTACTGGAATCCACTAAGCCCTCTCACAAATCAGGACCTGTGAATTTTCTTTCTGCACCTCTGTAGATATGAACTTCCCCCTTGAAATCTATCCTCCCATCATATACAGCCTTTGTCGTTACTTGAAATTGTTTTATAGAAAACAAAAAGACTACTCTGTAACACACCCTGATACTCATTGCTTAATATCTCAATCCTCACATTTATTCATATTCATATACCTGGCAATTTAATTTTACAGAGAATTCCTGCCTCTTCCTACCTTTATCACACTTTTTTTTTTTTTCCTGACCTGTCTTCTTTTACAGCTTTGCAAGGGCTAGTCTGGTCAACATTTGTATTCCCTTTTTCACTATGATACTTTGTCCCTTGTCCCTTACTTGTCTAAGAGCCTCCTCTCCCTTCTCCAAACACCCAGATCTCACCAACTCCTGCCACCACTCCTAAATCGGGCACTGTGCTGCAGGACACAATCACTTATATAACCAGGTATTTGATGCCATGACAAATACAAAGTTTTGATTCTTTAAGAGTCAAAAGACAGTTTACCCAAACTACTGCCTTTCTTTCACAAACTCCAGAGACAATATCTGCAAACAAAGCAGATAAGTTTTAAAAAATTGAATGGTTATTTCTTTGATTAGATAAATCTGCTGATAAAATAAAGACACTTGTTCTCTGTAAATAAATGTATGATCATTTATCTGTGTACCCAAACTAGATCTAAATGACCAAGAAAAACCCCAAATTTTAATCTAAATCAATGAGTATTTATCTATGTCCACTGTGAATATGGCTACATTTGAAACACTTGCTATGGTAGCTTCTAAAACTAGCAACAACTCTGTCAAAAAATAGGTAATTTCCCCACTTTGTAGCTAGGAACACTTGAGTGTGGTAAGAACAATGGCTTACATGAAGCCATTAGAATATGGAATCAAATTCAGCATCAGATTTGTCTAGTGCTTTTTAGCAGCACCTCTTAACATCATCTATTGGTGACCAGGGGCTTCAAGAAAAATGATCATCCTGATCATGAGATATTTTTGCCAACTAGTGAATGATCAAAAATGTCCCATTGGCTATGAGAAAAACTACTCAGGAGACAAAATGTAAAATTCATATAAAGAATGAAATAGTCTCAGTCATTTGGAAGAACGCTTTTCAATCCCTTCAGTGAACTTGTCATAAGGTTCTGAGAAAATAAACGGATCTAGCCAGAACAAAGCCCAGTTTTGAGATTCAACAAGCAGTGAAAAAAACAAATCCAGAGGCTTCTCTCATGGTGACATTTATCTCAAAGGAGCATTTGTACCCTTCTACCCATCCACCCCTACACTCTCAGTGAGAAGTTTCAGCTCAAGAAGAACAAAGCTGGAGGTACCACACACCCTGATTCTAACTACACTACAAAGTTACAGTGATCAAAATAATGAGGTACTAGCATAAAAACAGACACACAGATCAATGCATACAGAGTCCAAAATAAACCCACACTTATATGGTTAATTAATTTACAACAAAGAAGTCAAGGTATACAATGGGGAAGGATAGTCTCTTCAATAAATGGTGTTGGGAAAACTGGACAGCCAGTCTTGGAGATGGTCTTTTTGGATTTGACATCACAAGCAAAGGCAACAAAAGAAAAAATAAACAAGTAGGAGTACATCAAACTACAAAGCTTCTGCACAGCAAAGGAAACCATCAACAAATAAAAAAACAACTTACTGAATGGGAGAAAATAATCACAAATCATATATCTGAGAAGAGATTATCCAAACTATACAAAGAACTCATACCACTCAAAAGCAAAAAGCCCCCAACCAATCCAATTAAAAAATAAGCAGAGGATCTGAATATACATTTTTCCAAACAAGACATATAACAGATGGCCAACAGGTACACGGAAAGGTGTTCAACATCACTAGTCATCAGGGAAATGCAAATCAAAAGCACAATGAGGTATCACCTCACATCTGTCAAATGGTTATTATCAAAAAGACAACAAGTAATAGTTGTTGGCAAGGATGTGTAGATAAGGGAACACTTGCACACTGTTGGTAGGAATGTAAATTGGAATAGCCATTATGGAAAACAGTGTGGAGGTTCCTCAAAAAATTAAAAATAGGACTAGCATATCATCTAATTATTCTACTTTTGGGTATTTACCTGAAGAAAATGAAAATGCTACTCTAAAAAGATATATACACCACCATGTTTCTGCAACATTATTTACAATAGCCAAAATGTGGAAACAACCTAAATATCCCTCAATGAATGGATAAAGAAAATGTGATGTGTGTAGATACACACACACACACACACACACACACACACACATAATATAATGGAATATTATTCAGCCATAAAAAGAATGAAATCTTGCCATTTGCAATAACATGGATGGACCTTGAGGGCATTATGCCAAGGGAAATAAGACAGAAAAAATAAATACTGCATGATCTCACTTATACGTGAAGTATAAAACAAAACAAAAACAAAAAACGAGCTCATGGATATGAAGAGAACATATTGGTGGCTGTCTGAGGAGAGGGGTGGGAGGTGAGTGAGATAGGTGAAAAAAGATTTTTTTTAAAGAAGTTCAGCTCAGTGGCTATAAACATTTTAGAAAAAAATAATTGCATTGATTTTCAAGTCATAGAAATAGAGGTGTTAGCCAAAGGGTCCCCTGAGATAAGAAGTAGTCCAGGAATAGATATAGACATGTAGCTGCCTAGATCACAGGCTCCCCTGAGTTACTCCTAAATGGTGTTGTCTTCTCTACCAACACCGCTACTTACTGATTAATTCTCCTCAGGAGAGCTGAAATTACAGACGTGCTAGAAAAATTCAAAAGAGTGGAAGAGATCTCAATGTGATCCTTTGTTCTACATCATCTCTATCACCACTGTCCTGAGGAGTCTCAGTCCCTAGACCCCCCCATGTGGAGATTGCCTCATGCAGTATCAACCTGGTCACTTCCAACTAGCAGGAACCTTATATTTTTCAGAGCTGCTTAATGAGAGCTATTTGGGAGTGACCGACAGTCCAGGAGGGATAGAGTAAAGAGGCAGCCTTTGTACAAGAACTAGAGTCACGGCACAGCTAATGAGAAATGAATGAACCCATCCCAGTAAAGATGACAAGAACAGGAAGACACAGGGGTGGGGAAAGAAAGAATAGGAAAAGCACTTTCTTGTCATAGGCAAAAGGAAGGGAACAAAGATCCCCGGACAAGCAAAGACCACGAGCTAAGGCTTTGAACCATTAAGGGGCATGAATTATCTGAGACAGTAAATATTTCCTGTGATCTGACAGAGCTTACAGAAGTGTCAGAAAATTTAGGCCAGGGCTGGTTGTACAGTTTTGATGATATTCAAAAAATTTATTCTTTCTAGAGACAATGGAAAAAATAAGGTCTTTCTGAGCATGAGTGAAGTGAATAAATTTTCATTAATAAGCATGTTTAAATTAATGAACACTTACATAACACTATATGCATGATGTATATTTCAGAAAAGTAAGTTCTTTCACATGACATTGAAAAAGCCCAGCTTATATTAAACAAATAAAGCTCACAACAGAAAAATTTGTTTCTCATAAATACAAACTTCTGGTTTAGGGCAGTAGAAAATAGCTGGAATGGGGTTCCAGAGATAACTGTATGTCTCTTGTTCTGTTACCCCAACTGCAGTTGCTTATTTATCTTGGATGCTTTTTAATTTTTTATTTTTCCTTTTTTTTTTTTTTTTGGCGGGGTGGGGGGCGGTAATTAGGTTTATTTATTTATTTATTTATTTTTAATGGAGGTACTGGGGATTGAACCCAGGACCTCGTGCATGCTTAAGTATGCGCTCTACCACAGAGTTATACCCTCCCCCAACCTTGGCTACTTTCTAAAATACCAATACCCTGGGTCTAATGTAGAACAACTGAATCACAACCTCAGGAAGGGCGCCCAGGTGCAGGTACAATTGATTATAAAGCTTCCCAGGTGATTGTCATTTCTATCAATTGCTTAAACTACCAGGGTTCCAGACTTTCCTTGCCTTGAAGGCTTTGACAGTCTTGTGTAGCGCTGGTCAGGTATTTTGTAGCATGTCCCTCAGTTGAGATTTGTGTGATATTTTTCTCATGATTATATTGGGATTATGGATTATTTGCAAAAGCTTGTAAAAATTTCAGCTAGCTTTGCAATGCTGACCAGATAATTCACTACCCTGGGCCTTAATTTCCTTACCTGTGAAGTAGAAATAGCTGTCTCACAAATGCTTCTTGTATTTAATTGAAGTACAGTTGATACACAATACTATATAAGTTACAGGTGTCTGTTTTGTGATTCACAATTTTTAAAGGTTATACTCCATTTATACTTATGAAACATTGGCTATATTCTCTGTGTTGTACAGTGTATCTTTGTAGCTTATTTTATACATAATAGTTGGTAAACCCTTCGTCCCCTACCCTGAAATTGCACCTTCCCCTTTCCTACTCCCCACTGGTAACCACAAGTTTGTTCTCTATTGCTCTGAGTCTGTTTCTGTTCTGTTATATTCACTAGTTTGTTGCATTTTTTAAGATTCCACATATCAGTGATGTTATACAGTATTTGTCTTTCTCTGACTTATTTCACTTAGCATAATGCCCTTAGAGTCTAAGTCCGTCCATGTTGCTGTAAATGGCAAAATTTCATTCTTTCTATGGCTGAATAATATTCCATTATATATATAAACAGAACTGGGGGAAACAGACACTTCACACTTAAAGGAAGCACATAAAACTTCCCATGCTCCTGGACCTAGGGCAAAAGCAATAATTTGATAGGAGTCTGGGCCAGACCTACCTGCTGGTCTTGGAGAGTCTCTGGGCGAGGCAAGGGGCAGCTGGGGCTCACCCTGGGGACGTCGACACCGGCAGCAGCCATTCCTGGGAGGTCCAGTGCTGGTGGGTGCCACTGTGGAACTCTCCATTAGCTCATTAGCGCCAGAACCTGGCCCACCCAACAGCCTGGAGGCACCAGTACTGGGACTCCTCAGGCCAAGCAACTATCTGGATGAGGCTACGTCCCCACCCACCAGCATACAGGAAGCCTAAAGACCTCCTGAGTCCGCCCACCGGAAGGGCCAAGACCCAGCTCCACCCACCCGTGGGCAGGCAGCAGCCCCAGAATCCCTCTGGGCCGGAAGCTGGGTGGAGCCTCTGGACCAGCTTTAAGAGATGGGGGGGTGGGGAGATGGGGGGGTGGGGAGATGGGGGGGTGGGGAGATGGGGGGTGGGGGGGCGGGGGAGCGGAGGCAGACACCAGATGAAAGAAAAGCACAGTCTCACAAGCTGCAGTCCCACGGCCTGCTCACAGCAGGTCAGGCCCTGCCCTGGGACCAGCTGGGCCCCAGCCCTGCCCGTTAGCAGGTCCATGCGCACTTCTGGATGCCCAGGGCTCTATAAAGACCGGTAGTCTGATACCAGCTCTCGGATCCTGGCCCTGTGACCAGATTCCAGGACCCGGCTCTGCCTGCCAGTAGCCCAGCGCTAACCCGGGGACTTGGCTTTGAGGTGGAAAGCCCCATAAAAAGACTGGCAGGACCCTGAGGCAGGGCCACTACTCTCTTGCCAGTACTATTCCGTTTCCTGGCCCAGAGGCTCTATCTCACTTTTTGCCTCTGAAATGGCTTACTTCTAGGAAAGTGGAACATACCCTTAAAATTAAGTTGGTTCCCTGAGCTCAATCCTGATTGGTTATTTCTCTCCATCCTAATTGGTCCATTTCTACAAAGCTTGTTTTTAGTCAACTTTTGTTATACCCTATTTGCATATGATGTTACAAAGTGTAAACTAGCAGCCTATAAAAGGCTGTGTAAACCTACAGACGGGGTCCAGAGCTTGGAGTGTTAACTTTTCTGAGCCTGCTGTATGTAATAAACCTGAGTTCTCAAACTCTCAGAGTGCTGCTTGGTCTCTCGCCCAGATCCAGGTTGCTATCACAACTGAGCTGTAACATTAAGCTATAACATGTTTTTCTGCAACAGCTTCACCCACCAGTGGGTGGGCAACAGCCCCCAGAGTCCTCAGGACCCTGACTCTGCCCACCAGTGAGCCAGCACTAGCCCCCGGCCTCCTGAGGCCAATTACCTCAATTACCTCGTGACCCAGCCTGAAGAAGCAGCACCTGGCAGCCTCCGAGCAAGGCGGAGCGTAGGGCCAACCCAGCCTACCAGACAGACCGCCCACAGAGTCCTCCGCCACAGAAGGACCCTGGCAGCCTTCATGGAGAAACCCCTAGAGCATATAACATAGGTGAGGAGAGGGGAGTGCACTGCTGGAAGACACAGGACATCTCTCCTACAGATGGCCACTTTTCCAAAGTTGGGAAAGCTACCAGATACATAAAAATACAAACAGCAACTTAGGCAAAATGAGGAGACAGAGGAATGTTTCATAAGTGCTTTTTAGAACTGTTGTGGTTTTGTGGTCCTTCAAATACAAAGAATGAGAAACATGTTTTCAGCCCCAAAGTGCGTTTTTTTTTCCAATCACTCCTACTCTGGCCCAAAACAAAGTACAACTTTTCTGAACTTTTTCAGTCCAGTGGCTATTTCCTTTTTTTTTTTTAAATAAAATCAAAAATTTGTTTTTATTTGGGGTTATCTCTCTGCTATTGACATGTGTATTTTTTCCTTCTACTTAAACTGTTTTTAACCTTTTTTTTAGCCTTAGTTTCCTCTACCAGTCAATCATTCTGAATGTCCATACATCTGTCTTATATGCTTTTTCTGTCACTCTGTACTCTAAAGATCTCATCCATGATAGATGTTTCAATTACCACCTATACCAAGAATACTCATACTTTTTTTTAACTTTTTTTTTCACTCATACATTGTTATCTGTACTCAGTGTCTTTAAACACGTATTCACTGACCTACGATGTCTGCGCTTGGCTGTCTCAAATTCAAAATGTCATTTTGAATCTTTAAATTCAGAAAGTCAAAGCTTAGATCTCCTTCTCCTGCCCCGCTGCAGTTTGCTTCACTGACAAGGGCTATAATTCAGTGGGTCGTGCATCCACACTGCTGATTACACAAGTCAGAAACTGAATCTCCTTGATGCACTCTCCTGTCCAACTCAGCAACACTGTGCTTCTACATAGCTTTCAAATTCATGCATTTTCTCAATATTTACTATCAACCAAATGGTGTAAGATACTATGCTCTCTTACTTGGACTACTACCATGATCTCCTAAGTATTTTACCTACATCCATCCAGTCATTTTTTATCCCACTATGTGCTCTGTGCTATAACCAGAGAAATAGATCTTATCATATCCTATCTTTCCATAAAATACTTCTAATGCATCTAAGGCTCATGGCAAATGACCTCAGTCCTTATCATAGCCTTCAAATTCTGCATGCTTTGCCTTTCTTTACTGTTTCTCCTGCACCTTGCTTCATGCAGCCCTTTTGTGCGTGTGGTGGGGGGTGCGGTGGTGATTAGATTTATTTGTTTGTTTTCTGAGGAGGGACTGCGGATTGAACCCAGGACCCTGTGCATGCTGAGCATGCACTCTACCACTTGAGCTATATCCTTCCCCCTATGCCTCCCTTTATTTTCTGTTCTTGGCCTCGGCATTTCTTTATTTACATGGCATACTACTTACTAATCCTGGGCAAGGAAACTTACTGACTGCTGAATTCTGAATTCCATCCCAGTGGGCCCATTCATGCTAGAAGAGGACTCCTCTGATGGTCAACTTGTCTCATGAGTTCCATGACAACTTTTCAGATCTTCCTGACACTTCAGGGTGGTCTAAGGCTCTTCCATCTCACCTCTTGTCTTTCATTCCTTCACTCTGAAGGAGTTTGTGACCTAAGACTCTGACAGCCTTCCTGTCTGTCTCCCCATTCCACCCACCCACTCCACCCCACAGGCATTCTTCTTACAAAATCTTTGCAGTTTTCATCTATAAATTGCTTTTGTTTCTTGGAGAACTTAAAATAACACAGTATTTAATGTCTTTCTTTCTTAGGTCTGGTCTGAAGACTGAGTCAGGATGGAGCAGATAAGAAGTGTCAAGAGGTCCCCCAGTATGGAGAGGACTTGTGCAAGGACAGTGAGCAGGCGGGGACCAGTGGTTCGAGCAAATGGAGCACAACCTCTTCCTCATGTGTAAGTTCAAATCCTTCTTATTGAGAAGCATGTTGTACATGTCCTAGGGAGTTTGTGTTCTTTTGATCATTTCTTTCTCTCTGACTCATTCTTTCTCTACAGGAAAAGTATAGAGAGCTTTGTTCATTATGAAGATGGCCATTCTTGATGGAGCTACGTAGTATTATGCCTTTTATCTTGACCCCATTTTGCAGTAGATTTGACTTGTGGGTTAAATTCAATAGCTCCTTCCTGTTATTGCCTACAAGTGGTGGGTTACTTTGCCGCAACTCAGGGGGCAGTGACATGGGGAACACTAGAGATTGCTCTTATTTCCCATTTGTTCTTTTTTTCTCTTTTAGTATTTCTATTGTGTTAAATACACAGCTTTCTTATCTCTGGTACAAGTTGAATCACATTATCTTTTTCTTTATGAAACTTCTAATTCATGCATCTAACATTCTCTTTACTGGCTAGTTAAGAAAAAATGAAAATCTTGTAGCCTGCTGTGTTCATAGGCAGTCTCTCCTGCTTTTAATCTCTGCTGATGAATATATGTAAGAAGAGACGGCTAATGTGTGAGACACAAAGAGCTTCACAATAGTTTCAGTTCTAAGCTTCAGTTTACTTTTTCCTCACATGTCCTGCTCCAGAAGGATTGATCTGCCACAGGCACTTCTGATGGCATCAGTGTAAATAATTTAAAGAGCTACTGCAAGAGTAATACTCACTCAACAATAATAATGGAGCACTTTATGCATGCATCAGATTCTGTGTTCCTCCACTGAACTGGAATCATATCTATGCTCAGAGTTTCCTTTCTGAATCCTACCTTTTTCACTGCTCTAAAAAGTAAGTAAGATTAGGGTGGCAAATGTAAGTCTAAACTGAATGTAAGTCTGAACGTGAATGCAGACTGTCTTAAGATTTTATCCCTAACATCTAAGAGGTGGAAGTTGCTATTCTCATGTTTAAAATAAAGAATTTTTATATTAAAAAGTCAAGGTTACTCAGTGGTAAATGAGATTTGAACTCAGGTTTTTCAACTGCCAAAACTCCTTCCAGAAGTCAGACTGTGAATATGAATTAACTGGAGAGACAATGACTAGTTAAATCTTACCCCACTTCAAAGTCTCCAATGTCACCCACTTATCTTATTTAATGTAGAATTTAAGGCATTGACCCATGTGGTCTCAGCCTCGCTCCCATGAGTCTTCTTTTCTTTATATTTATTTTTTTCCCAGGTTTACTGAGATATAACTGACACATTGTTTAAGTTTAAGGTATGCACTTATGTATGATTGGCTACTCATACATACTGAGAAACGATCACCACTGTAAGTTGGTCTCTCCTCTTCCTACTATTTATGTCGTGTCCTCCAGGCTGGGTTCCACAGCCAACTGACCCAATACTCATCTCGGAGCTTGTCAAACATACCGTTGCCCAGACATCATATATCAACAATTGATTCACAATCTTGGTGTTGAGAATCAACATTGATAGAAGGTCTTCAGCTGATGTCAATACTTGGTGGGGGATTTGTACTATAGTTTTATAAGATGTTCCCATTGGGAGAAGCTGGTTAAAATATACAGGTGAACTCTCGAGTATTTCTGACAACTGTATGTAAATCTACAATTATCTCAACATAAAAAAATTTTATATTTAAACTGTAAGGACAGTCCAAATTTACAGCAAATCTAATTGAGTATACTGTGTTCTAATGTTGTGAAATACTGAGAGGCTAGGCATGTGTTTAATTAGAGTTCACAAAACTCTGTGGGCTTTGATTCTCTTTTCCTTTCTAACTCAATAGCTTGGAAACTTTCCGCATCTCTTCTCTATCTTAAGATCTGTAATTTTTTGCATTACTTTCTCCCCTCCTCAAAGCTCTGGGTTCATCAGAAAAATGGTTCCAAACCTCCCACTGAGAGATGATCTATGTGAGATCTTTGTGACGCAGAACACAGAAAACCTCAGGGTCGTATCTGCTGTGGGCCATCTGGTTTACCCCGTAGGGCTCCTCACCGACAGTCCCATAAGGGAGCCGCCTCAGCTGGGGGAGGTCGCCGAGGAGGAGAGAGCAGCAAAGGAGGCAGAGCCACTGGAGCCGGAGACCTCACTCTCCAGTCTTCTCCATCTCAGGTAGGTCAGCTGGGGACTATGGCGTTAGCCCAGGTGTGTCGCACTGCTGTGAGGACTGCTCCAGATCAGTCCTTCCTGAATTAACTTACTATTTTCTGAGGAAAATCTGAAATTCCAAAGTGTGTATTTCTTTAAATGCAGCCAGGTTCCTTGTGGGCTGAGCCAGGGGCTGGGAGAGTAAACAGCTCCTTAAATGGGCAGAGGACTTACCTGGTGTTTCCTTCGAGTCTCTGTGAGGCCTTCGGTTCACATGTATGTCTTGTTGATCCTCTGGGTCGGAAAAAAGGAAAAAGGGAACAGTCCACTGTAATTAGGAACCTAGGGGAGTGGAGCAGTTCATTTATCTGTAAGGAACTTACACTTGGAAATCAGCAGTTTGTCCTCGTGCCGTGTGTTATAAACATTCCTGTGTGTTTCTCCTACAGACTTGATAAAATGTCCCTCTTATCATGGATCAAAGTTATTTTCATCATTGCCTTGGCATTTCCTCTTTATTCTGGTAAGTCAGTTTTCTAGTCTGCATGAAATGTTTCCCATATCTTAGAAAACGCAGGAAACAACTTCTGTAATCTAGGAATGAAGGAGCTTGTTTTTTATTGGGTTTGTAGACCATAAACTGATTAAGTGAAAAAAGGGCATGTTACAAATGCCTTTTTAACATTGCATCAGAGGATGCCTTTTCCTCGTTTCCCATTTTAGACAAGTGGAGATAGAGTAGTGGGTTAGAACTTTGCTCTTTGTTCATCAATGACTAAAGAATATTACCTGATTATTTTTTTCTTTTTGATGGTCAGATTGTTAAATGCAAACTACAAAGAGGAATGATTTTTTTCTAGGTTTGGAATTGCTTCATATTCTGATTTTTTGATCACCCATTCTGAGTCCCCTAAGACAAGGTTTTGTCTAAGGAGAGAACACATTGACACATCTGGCAAAGTGATCTCTCTCGAAGCTCAAGGTAGACCATGAATTTCAGAATAAGGCATCTGTGGGCTATAAGACAGACGCACACATTTAGATCACAGTTCTAACTCACCAAGTACTAATTGATTCCTTCATATTTAAGTGATATGCTCTAAAGCATTGTCTTATCTGTCTAGGATGTCTCATCTATAAAAATGGGAAGAAAAACAGTGACATCTTCAAAGAAGGATGTTAGGGGTTTTAAAAACACATACAATTCATTTTCACAGAGTTAGAATAATTGGGAATTTAAAAATATTTCCAAATTTGATATTGTTTTGTGAATGTTTTGTTTTGCTAATGACATGAAGGGCTTGCCTCATTACTGGGGGGGGGGTCTTGAGTAAGCAATTTGCATAGGTTTCTGCTACTAAGAAATAGCCGTATTTCCTAAAGATGATTCTTCTACCCCCTTTCCTCCTCTTCTCCCTCCTTTCTCCCCTTCCCCTCCTCCTCCTTCCGTGTCCTCCTCCTCTCTTTCTTCTTCTTCCTCTTCTTCTCCTCCCCCTGCCCCTCCCCCATCTTCTCTGCCTTCATTTTTAACTTTTCCATCTATGTGTTGGTTGCAGAAACCTCTTTTGCATCTGTATCAGAATTCAAACTTCCGGTAAGTTAATCCTGATGGACGCTGAAAAAGCTAAACCACTTTTCTATATTATATATTTTGTTTTGAGGGGGGAGGTAATTAGGATTATTTATTTACTTATTTATTTTAATGGATGTACAGGGGATTGAACCCAGGACCTCATGCATGCTAAGCATGTGCTCTACCACTGAGCTATACCCTTCCCCTCTATAGTATACATTTTAATAGCAAAATTCATAAAAAATGTACAACAGAGAGGTCTTTCAAAAAACAAAAAGTGTTAGTATTACATTAAAGTCAAAAAAATAGAAACTTAGTCATGTAAAGCCATTTGTCATTATCTAGACAACATAAAAATGTGCATATCCCATTACACAAAAATTTAATGAATGGGCATAAGTGTTGTGTCATACAAGCATCTGAGACAGAGTGGAGGGTGTTTACAGTAGAAGTGTTCATCTCAGCAAAACAAAAGAAAACAGAATCAATCTAAATCTACATGTAAGGGTGGATAATATAATAATTTCTATATACCCACATAGTATAATATTACATAAAGGTGAAAAGTTAAACTACAGTTCTAAATTCCTGAATAAACATAGTCACAAAGAAGTTTCAAAAGCAGATGAGGTAAACGTACACAAAGTATTGTTTATGTCAATTACCAGTACTGTTAACATTAAACAAATTGCACTGATAGCTGCATATATGTATGCACACACACAGACTTAGTGAAATTATCAAGACAGGGAATGAGAAATAGAAAAATTCCATTTCATGATTTCTTCTTGAGTTTGGAAGGAGAAAAATCTAAACGGAAGTGAAGATGGTGGTCACTAAATTACAATAACATGTTCTGTGATCTCTTTAAAAAATTACAGCAGGTTTATAAAAACATTGGTAAAATTTTATTTTTTAAGTGGGATTTCTGTTTTATAAATTTTAGTGTTAGTGTTTAAAACTACTTATAGACTGTATTTTTCTAATCTTGATGTCTGGCCCTTCATATTAAGATTAAGCAAAATTTTACTGAGACTTTCATTCCCTGAGAAAGTTTATATTGTCTCTCTGTGTTTAACAGCCAGACTGTAAACTATATACAGGAGCTTGCACCAGCGAATATGTTCCACTCTGTGCAACCAACGCAAAAACTTATGACAATGACTGTCTGTTCTGTCATGAAAAGATGTAATAAGCACACAGTATAAGTATTTGGTCCTCCAAGGTATGAAGAAATCATCACAAAGTGATAGGAAAATCCTTGTTGCTGATAACCAAGGCTCAACATACATAGAAAATTACTAAGACCTCTGTAAAAAATTAGAGGCCACTCTTGTTCCTTTTCCTGAAGTTCTTGTTTCTGAAAGTAATTTTGTATTTGAGCTCTCATTATAACTTTGTTTGATATTGTACAAATGTGTACATCAATTAATTTCACCTAATTATGTGTCACTAATGGCAGGCTAGCAACCAACACAATGTAATTCTGTAGCCCAGATGCAGAATCACAGCTCTCTATGGTGGCCGTGTAATTGACCCATGCAGACTTCTAGCTGAAGGAAACTAAAACCAAGGCCATTCATGCTAAAAAGGGACTCCTCTAATGGTCAGCTTTGTCTCACAAAATCCATGACAGCCTCCAAATCTACATTGGACAGCAGGACATTGTGGAGTACCTCCATCTAATCTCATTTCCTGTCTCTTTCATCCTGAAGGAATGTGCAGTTTAAAGCTTCAGCCAGTCTTCCTACCTCCCTCCTTATTCTCTCTCATATGTGTTTCATCTCACAAAATCTTTGCACATTTAATCCCTTAAATTGGCATCTGTTTCTGGAGAACTGCTGAGACCATCTCCAATCTCTCCACTCTCAGATCTGGGTGGGTCCTAAGACTGAGACAGGACTGAGCATGTAGGAAGAGTCAAGTGACCCCACAAGGGGACAGGACATGTGTCAGACCCTAGGAACAAGCAGAGTCCAGCTGCTTCTGGAAGTGGAGCACAGCCTCTCCATGCTATTCCACGTTCACATTCTCCTTTTTGAAAAGGTTTCCAGTGTCTCTGTGTTTAGACACTGAAAAATCCCAACTATATTCTGCATGCATGTTATCTACATTTTTGCATCATAGAAATGAGTTCAGTCTGTGCAATGGATGGTCAGACTTAAGGCAATGAATGTAGTTTCCTCTATGATAGAATCCTGGGAGTTTAAAATTCTCCTTTTTAAAAATAGTATTTTTATTTCAGAATAATTTAAGATTTACAGAAAAATTTCAAAGATAGTAGCAAGTTTTTGTGTCTTTTATCCAGTTTCTTCTAAGGTTAACACCATGTACAACCCTGGAACACTTGTCAAAACTAAAAAATTAACATTGGTATGTCACTATTAATGAACCAACAGAATTGTTTGGAGTTGACCAGTTTTTCCATGAATGTCCTTTGTAATATTTCTTTAAATGTAATGTACTTTATTTCTTCCTTAAAACTCTTTAATTTTTTTCTCTGTCTCTTTCTTTCTTTATAGAGAAAACAATGCCAACATTGATTTTCACCATTTTGGTGTATGTTGAATATTGATGAAGCTGCACACCAATATGGCTTTTTTTGTAACCACGTTTTGTGGCGCCTTCTACAGGCAATTAGAGTCTTCTCAATCAGAGCCTTAAATTCATAGCTGATCAGGTAAATCCTATGGAACAGAAGCTAGATTATAAAGCATTCAAAGTTTTTCTAACTTCCTGTGATTTTCAGGATTTTGATTCTCTGTGTTCAATTATTCAATGATAGTTTAAAAAATGAATGTCTTAACTGAAAGTTTGATAACATAAAAGCTAATTTAAGATAAAAATATTTCACTCATTAAAATGTTAGAAATGATGTTATCTTTATTAAAATGTCCTTTCTTTGACTGGATAGTGAGCTAAGACATGTGCATACTTTTGATAATTATAATCAAAACAGTATTTTCAAAAGCAAACAAGTAATACATTACTCAGTGTTTAACAGAAATAGATTCTTGGGCTTCTTTCTGTCCTAAAGAATCAAATTCTCCAAGAAAGGGGGTCTAGGAAATTGAATTCTAATAAGCACCTAAGGTTAATGTTATGATCACAAATGTTAGGCAATAAGAACTTCAGCTAATAAATTAATTAGGACTTACATCTTGTAATTCAATTGATTGGAGAACCTATTCAAAGAGACTGTAGGATTTCCGAGGCTTGGGGAGAATGTATCGTATCGTTTCCCTTCTCTCTCATAAATAAGCCAAAAGGTAGTTGAGTGATGTTCAAATGCTAGATGGCACTGCTTTCTTCAGCCGAGACTGTCCGTTTGTGGGGTAAGCATGATGATGTGATGAAGGGTTTCTGTTTCTTTTCATCTCCCAACTAACAGGAAGCAACCATTAGCTGAGTGGCCTAGAGCTCATTTAAGCTTTATTTTAATGACAGAAATGTAGATTGACGCCTGGAAGACAAGTACAGTCTGCCATATATTACCGGGCATGATCTCTTTTGGTAAAATTTTTCATATTTTTATCGAAATGTATGATTTACATAGGGCCTTCTTGTTTAAATTCTCCGGTATTAATTCTTAATGAACATATATCCATTGGAGTGTACATTTTTGGAGTCACGTTGTAAAATAAAGCATTCAGCTGGTTTCATGACCTTTTTCCTTGTGGAGGTCTTGTAGGAAAAATACTCCAAAAAGCAAATCAAAATCAAAATGAGACAGCACCTTCCACCCATTGGAATGACTACTATCAAAAAGGCAGAAAATAACAAGCGTTGGCAAAGATGTGGAGAAACTGGAACCCTTGTGCACTGTTGGTAAAATGTAAAACGGCGCAGCCACTATAGAAAATAGTACGGCAATTCCTTAAAAATTTAAAAATAGAAACAGAATCGGATTACCATATGACCCAGTAATTCCACCTCAGGACATATACTTAAAAGAATTGAAACCAAGACCTTAAAAAGACATTCGTATACCAGTGTTCATAATGGCACAGTAGCCAAAAGGTGGAAGGAACACAAGTGTCCATCAACAAATGAACAGATAAATAAAATGTAGTATATATATACAATGGGATATTATTCAGCCTTAAAAGGGAAGGAAATCCTGACACATAATACAACATGTACAGAATTGAAGACAGTATACTAAATGAAATAAGCCAGTCATCAAAAGACAAATAATGTATGATTCCACTTGTAGTCAAAGCCGTAGAGACATAAAGTAGGATGTGGTTTCTTGGGGCTTGGGGAGAGGGAGATGGGTAGTTGTTTAATGTGTATAGAATTTCAGTTTTGCAAGATGAAAAGAGTTCTGGAGATTGGTTGTTCAACAGTCTCAATGTAGTTAACACTAATGTGCACAATGAATTCTGCACTTAAAAACAATTAAGATGGTAAATTTTATATGTATTTTACCACAATTAAAAATTTTAAAACTCTGCAGTGAACACTGGTACATTCATACATGGATTCTTTTATTTTTATTACAAATTATATAAAAATATTATATAAAAATAATGCCATTTGCGGCAATATGGATGGGCCTGGAGATTATCACACTAAGTGAATTAAGTTAGACAAGGACAAATACCATATGGTATCACTTATATGTGGAATCTAAAATATGATAAAAATGAACTTATTTACAATACAAACAGACTCACAGACACAGAAAGCAAATTTACGGTTACCAAAGGAGAAAGGAAGGTGACAAAGTAGGAGTTAGGGATTATACAGACTACAAACTACTATACATAAAATAGGTATATAACAAGGTCCTACTGTATAGTACAAGGAACTATATTCAATCTTGGAATAAACTATGATGAAAAAGAATACATATTTGTATAACTGAATCACTTTGCCGTACACCAGAAACTAACACAACATTGTAAATACACTATACTTCAATTAAAACTGAAAAAAAGAAAATCATTTGTACATATTTGCCAAAAGCACATTAGCAATGGAAGAAATGCCACATTTAAAAAGTAAAAGCTGATAAAGCAACAACAAACTATTTGATTGAAGTACTTTTTAAAAACTGTATAATCATTGTCATTCCAAGGAATCTCAAATGGCCTAATAAAGTTCTCAGATGTTAAAAAAAATACATATAAAAACCTGTTATGTATCAAGTCTTAGGTAAGATGCTAGGGAAAAGCTGTTGAGCAAAAGTAGATACAATTCTGTTTTCTAGGAACGTCCAGTGTACTGGTTAAAATGATCTATTGTCAACAAAAGCTCTATAAAGCAGCTTCCCACGTGTTATCTTAGTTCTTACAAAAATCTTATTAGGTACACGTTGGGTTTAACTTTTAGCCAATAATGAAAATAAGAAACTGGGAATTTAATAATACTTAGAACTTGACATTTCGGTAATAAAAAGTAGTTTTAATATGAAACTTGTTATTTTACTGCTTTTTAAACATCTTTATTTTGGTATTTACATGCCCAAAACAACCATTTTTCAGTGTAATACAATGATTTTTGTAAACATACAGAGATCTACAACCATCACAATTCAGTTTTAGAACATTTACATCATCCAGTAAAGGTCTCATATTTTAGACCATTTAGACTATTGATGGTCTAGCCAAATGCAGAACAGTTACTGAGATGTAAGAGTCAGTATGTGTGACATCTAAAGGCAGGTATGGTGATTATGCCTCTGGTATGTACAGAGATGTCAGAGTTCTGAAGAATAAATCTCTTTTTAGAGAGGGCAGAAATAAATGAACCATGCCATGGTACAGGTACAAAGAGGAAGAGATCACTGGTGCATTTCTCTGAATAATTAAAATATAATTAAAATTCAAAATGACTTAAATTGAAATACTTCTTTATGAGGCTCTATAGGGCTATTTCTTATTCTTCTATCCAATCAGATGATGAGGTAGTATGTACACCTGTTCACAGTTCCCTGTTTAGGCAAAGGCATTCAGCTCATCACCACAGAAACTCATTTGGGGCAGCCTGTCAGCTCCTTAACCTCATAAAAGAGTAATATTGTTTAGTAAAATTTACTTTTATTACCATAATAGTGTATTTTAGTATATTTACAATCCTAAGTCCTAGCTCCTTATTATCAAAAAAAAAGGACTTAATTACACATCACTCACATTTCCATGAAGACTAACAAATGCGCAGAACCTTAACATAGTTTTTGAAATACAAAATAACATCTTATTTCTCTTCACTGCTTAAAAAAAAAACCTTTAATAAAATGTCAAGCAAGCTTTTTTTGTACCACCCCTACTTAAAAGCAAAAAATAAAGCATAAAGCAAGAAAGGCAATGTTCAAATACACTGAGATAAAATGGTTCATGGGTTTTGCTTTCATGATTTAAGATAGAACTTCAATAATCTACAATTTTAGGTAAGTATTACTTAATTACACCTAACTACATATCTATGAGGGCTGGAGAAAATAACACGTCTGTAAACCGTTACCATAATTTTGATGATAAAAGATACTTTATTAGTAAGAAATTCCGTTCCCTGGTTAACACACACACACACACACACACACACACACACACGCACGCACTTTAAGAACATTTCAAACCACCTTTTTTTTGGCATCAACCTTTCTTATAAGCAAAGCACCCAACATACCACAGCAAGGGCAAAGCTTTAAAAGGTACTCATCAGATACGATGAGTCATGGGATTTACTTTGATGATTTGGAATAAGATGGAACTCAAATAATCTACAGGAGAAGACACTTACTATAGAACTCAATACTATCACTTTTGGAACAACAATTTTATATTCCTGGAAATAGAAGTAATTTTCTAACATCGGTTTTCCCTCAAGAGTTTGTACAGGACTGTTTCTCATTTAACTATAAATAAATCTTTGAAGTATTCATTGTGTTCTTTCAGCTGCTTACAGGTCTGACAGTGACAGAGAACAAGAACTCACAGGCGACATTACATTTTTGCATGGTTAGTTTTTTATATAGGAGATCATCGTTTTCATAGAAAATGATTTATGCCCTATGTTTTCTAAAGCAGGAAATTCATTCAAATCACACAGAGTCAGAAATACTGAATTCAAGAATCCTGAACTTTAATATCAAAAGGAGTGTACAGGTCACATGTCATGCGTGCTGAGTTTCCTTACCCTATGCAAAAACCGTGGAAATACCCTTCAGTGAAACAGGAAGAGTAAGAGGAATCATTTCATAGAGAAAGCTTTATCAAGGAATCAGTAGGGGAAAAAATGACTAAATTTAATTTGGCCACCACATTTTCTAAAAAGAAAAAAGAGAAAGAAAACAGGTACATTAGAAATCCTGTATGAGGCATACGTGTTTTCCCCAAATGAAAATTTTTGTTGAGGAGGGTATAGCTCAAGTGGTAGAGCACATGCTTAGCATGTGTGAGGTCCTTGGTTCAATCCCCAGTACCTCCACTGAAAAACCAAGTAAATAAATAAACCTAATTACCTCCCCTCTGCAAAAGCAAATTTACTTAAAAAAAAAAAAACCGATTTTTGACTGAAGTACTCAGCTTGGCAGAATCTATTTTCTGAAGGGCCAGGCCCCACCCAGGTCCCATGCCCAAGCAGCTGTCCTTTGTCTTTCCTAAGCCAATGAAACCATGCTTGCTTACTCTATAAAAGCTCACCTTTTGACCTGAAAAGTGTTTGTAAGAACAAGAAGCAGCCTTCTCTGCCTCAAAATAAATTGACACTGTTGCGTATTTAATTTCTGCCGAGTTCGGGAGTTTTCTGTCTTGGAGCCCACTGTCTTGATTCCGACCTGTCTCTCCGTGCAGACTCCGAGGGCTTTACTCATCCCTATGTGCACTGGGGAACTCTGCTCTGGGGCAGATGCTCTTGAAGCTTATCTCACAGGCTGGCTGATCCTCTAACCAGGCTTTGAGTCTTTTCTGACCCTCAGTTCCCTCTGCAGGTGTCCCTCTTGCCTCCTATCCCACCTGTGGAACAGGAGGACCGACACTCCGCGGCCTGCTTGCTGGGCCTACAGTGTCTCTACCGGTGCTTCTCCAGCTGTGACAGTCCTCCTGCTGAATTTCATTTCTCTAAGGTTTCTTTCTCTAGTCTTGTCTTCCTTCTTATCTCGCTCCCTGTTCTGGAGCACCCAGAGCTCACTGATCCAATCTCTGAAAGCCATGATATTTTGAACCAATCTCCACAGGAAGGAAAACTGTGTTTTTTTCTATTGCTAGATTCACACTGGAGTGTCTAGGAGATTCTATCTTTAAATAAGACATAATTGAATACTTTATTGTGATCAAGAGAGGGCATGAAACTCCAGCCTAATTCAAAGTTAAGAGAATAACAGAATTTCTGAAATTTAGTTCCAAGTACGATGTTTACAGTACAGATCTGCTTTATACTGTTTCATTCTACCTGTAGTCACTTTGTCTTTCCTGGGTGGTTTGTGATTATGCATGAATAAAAAAAAAGTGTGAAGAAAAGCTAAAAGACATATGCCATGCAGATAGAAATGAAAAAATATTTTTGTAATGAATATATTATCTTAACGTAATTAAAGAAAAGCCAAACATTGTCTTGAGGTGAAATAATTCATCCATGACTACTGTTGTTAACAGCTTAATTAAATTTCATTCATTTAACTAATTTGGATGTTGTGTTGATAAATGAGAATAATTATAAAGATAGCTCCACAACAAAATTCTTCAGAAATGGTGATTCCTTTACACTGATACAGATTTTGTGCCAAGTTCTTTAAGTGGGTTTGAGTTAATGGCAGCACTGGCTATCCTAGAATGGTTAAATGAGGCATTAATATTGAAGAGAAGCATTAGTATAAAGACAAAGATACAAACTTTGTTTCTTACCCAACTTCACTGCAAAAAGCACATGCATTGTCGTATGTGTTGCCATCTGGTCCACAGACAGGAAAGTATTCATTCACGCAAGTCATCACTGTATCTTCAAACTTGTCACAGACAGGCTGTAAAGTCAGAGACATTTGAAGATAGATGACAGTAACCACAACATGAATAGCATCTGCCACACACGGTGAACATACTGATGTACAAAACTTAGTCCTTTCCTGATTTAATATTTGAATTTTCAATTTGAGTTCTAATTTGAATAGTGTAATTTTAATATCAGAATACCTCTTGGCACATATAAAGGGCTCTGGGAATACTCTGAGTAAATAAATGAAAGTAGCTAGACCACAAGTTCTATTCATGTCTCTTTATTTTCTTTTCCACTAATCTATCCTGAGCTACTATCGCCTATTGCAGGACAATTACAGTATCTAAGTGGTCTGAATACAGCCACTTTTAATTGCTCCCACAAGTTTGTATTGAATCCCTGCATCTTTGCTAAAAACACTGCCCATTTTTTCCTAGGATCAACATGCAAAGCCTTGACTGCCTATGAAACTAAATATCCATGGCTCTCATCTTGCCCCGTATTTTCCCAGCACATATGTAACACATCACTTCCCATTACACACTTCCTCCAACAACCCAGCTCTAGCCCAATCTTGCTATGTCCTGCTTCTGATCAAAAATATGGCATCGTGCTGTTGGAGAAAATAGCATATACAATCATATATTCTGATGCTATAAAAACTCCAAGTTTTCATTGTTAACCATCTGAATGAGAGTTTACAGGATGTATTTCCAAACTTGTTGACATTCCAAAGAATACCTGTGCAGCCAGAGCATAGATTAATAACTACAACAATAATAATGATTCATTTTTTGACAAGTAATCATCTAAAATAGGATAAAGAATATTATTCTTTGTAAGAAAAATATGATATATATATTTGTGGTAATGTCTGTCACCTGAACTAGATATTAATATGCAAGAAAAATTCAAAAATTACATCTCAATCAATATACATTCATTTATGTCTGCTGTGAATCTGACTACATTTCACACACTCTTATGTAGTAGTTTAACTCTAACAACAACTCTGTCAAAAGCAGGTAATCTCCTCACTTTGTAGATGAGAACATAGAAATATAGTAAGAGCATGAACTTACACGAAGGCATTCAGTATATTCAAGGAGTAGAACCTGTAATCAAATTCCTTATATATAAGCCCAATATGCTTTAAAAGCGCTCCCTGCATCATCCATTGATGAGCATGAGCAGCAGCAAGAAAAATTATCATCAGGATCATCAGTAAGGTCCCTATTCATAGTTGGCCCAATATTTGACAACTGCTGAATGATTCAAAGTTTTCCACTGACTAAGAAAAATTACTCACCAGGAAAAACGGAAAATGACAAAATGAAGAAAGAAACAGATCTTATCATTTGAAAGAAAGCCATTTTGTCTTCTAGTGAACTGGCAATGAGGCTCTGGGAAAGGAAATGAGTAGAGAGTAGTTTGAAAAGACACAAATCCTTGTGTTGGTTGATCAGTGGACAGTGAAGGAGAGGCGTCGAGGCTACTTTCATGAAGGAGCCTTACCTCAAAGGAGTATCTCTGCTAATTTAACCATCTCTACACTCCCAGTTAGAAGAGTCCCTCCCTTTGGTTCAGTCTCCATGAACACTTCAGGAAGAATAAAAATATTCTATTTTTATTACTATTCTATTACTATTTCTATTATTATTATTATTAAATATAAAGCTGTAGATTTTTTTGTAGATGCTGTTTATCAGGTTGAGAAAATTCTCTTTTATTTCTAGTTTGCTGGGTTTTTTTTTAAATCAAGAATAGATTTTGGATTTTGTCAAGTTTCTTTATTTTCTGAGATGATCATACTGTTTTTTTGTTTGATGTTTGTTACTATGTCAAATTACTTTGATTGATTTTAAAATGTTAAATACAATTTGCATTTGGTAATAAATTTCGCCGTGTTGTTTTATATATTGTCAGTTTCATTTTTTTTATTTTGTTTGAATTTCTGTAATCAATGATCATGAAGAATATTGGTATGCAGTTTTCTTTTCTTATAATGTCTGTATGGTTAGATGTCAGTTTAACTGACTTCAGAGAAAGACGTGGAAAGCGTTTCTTCCACTTCCGTATTCTGCAGGATTTTGTTTTGAATTGATAGTATTTCTTTATTATCAGTTAGGAACATTTTTCTAATAACATTTTCTAGGTAACTCTAAGTATTTTCCTTAGAAGTTCCTTACCTGAAATTTTAATTTATTTAATAGGTATAGGACTCTTCAGTTTGTGTATTTCTTGTGAGTGACCTTTGGTATTGCATGTTGTTCAAGAAATATGTGCATTTCTTTTTCATTTTACCTTTTCTTTACCAAGTTTATTGAAATACAGTTGACATATGACATTTTGTAAGTTTAAGGTGTACAGTTTGATGACTTGATACATTTATATATTGTAAAACTGACTATCACAATAGGGTTAGACAACACCTTCATCACTTCATATAATTACCATCTCATTTTTGTGCTAAGAACATTTAAGATCTAGTCTCTTAACAACTTTCAAGTATATAATACAGTATTGTTAACTACAGTCACCATGCTATACATTAGATCTTCAGAACTGATTCATCTTGTAACTCGAAGTGTGTATCCTTTGACTGACATTTCTTTATTTGCTAACCCTCCCAGCCCCTGGTAACCACCATTCTACTCTCTTGTTTCTGTGAGTCCAACTTTTTTTAGAATCTACACATGATTGATGTCAAACAGTATTTATTTTTCTGTGCCTGACTTATTTCACTTAGCATAATGCCCTCAAGGTTCATCCACACTGTATTAAATAGCAAAGAACAGGATTTCCTTTTTTATAGCTGAATAATATTTGTAGATAGATAAACTACATCTTCTCTAGCCATTCATCCACTGATGAACACTTAGGTTGTTTCCAAATATTGGATATTGTGATATCTCATTGTAGTGTTGATTTATATTTCTCTGACGATTACTTACGTTGAGCACCTTTTCATGTACCTGTTGGTCATTTGTATGTCTTTGGAAAGATGCCTATTCAGTTAATCAGGTTGTTTGGGTTTTTGTTCTTGTTATTGAGTTGTATGGATTCTTATATATATTTGGATATTAATCCCTCATCAAATATATGGTTTGCAAATATTTTCTCCCATTACATAGGCTGCATTTTCATATTGTGGATTTTCATTTTGTGTTCACACGGTCCCCCCAGAACCTGGGTTCTCTGGTGGTGTTTGGGAGCCTGAATTCATAGAGGTCCCCCAGAACCACGGGGACTGGTTTGGATGTGCCAGCAGCTTGGGTTTGCTGGAACCCACGGGGAGCTGCCCGGTGTCACGGGAGCTAGATAGTGCTGAGGTGAGGCAGGCAGTGGTTCACAGAAATCCTGTAGCGGTCTGGTGCCATGGGACATGCACAGGGTGGGCCCGAAGCCTAAGGGTCACTGAAGCTGCCTGTGGCTTCGGGCCTGAGTTCACGGGAGCCCACTAGGAGCCTGAAGTCACAGAAGTTACAGGGAGCCCCGGAGGGCACTGGTGGCCGCTGGCGCCAGAGCGGGCCAGGAGCCTCAGTTCACACCGGTCCTCTGTGAGCTGATGAAGCGGTCTGGCCGCGGGAGCTGCCTGGGGCCATTGGAGATGGCGGGAGGTGGGGTGAACCGGGGACCTGAACCAGGGGGAGCTTACCAGAGGCCTGGACGCCACTCTGCGGCCTCGGGAGCCAGTGGTCACCAGGAGGAGTCGCGGGTCTTGGGTTCATGGGCCCTGACCAGCTCCGGGCGCTAGAGCTGCCAGGCGCCTGGAGCAACCGGGCCGCGTTCCCTTGAGCCTTTGGGAGGCGCAGCCGCAAACGCCGCCTGCAGCCGTGGGCGGGGCCCGGGGCGGTTGGAGGAGGCTGGCGTCCAGGTGAGCCTGTTTATGTATTCAGCACAGCCCGCTGGGAGCTTGGCGCCGAGGGGCCCGTGGAGAAGGCAGGTAAGAGGGTAAAGGGCCAAGCGGGGGGGGGGGGGCGCTGGAGTAGGGAGACGCTAGGTGAGCCGGTTTCTTGATTTGTGGGAACCCGCTGGGAGCTTGACGCCGGGAAGGACTTCGGGGACCCCTGAAGGGGGGCAGGTAAGA
This sequence comes from Vicugna pacos, assembly GCF_048564905.1. Lineage (NCBI taxonomy): Eukaryota > Metazoa > Chordata > Mammalia > Artiodactyla > Camelidae > Vicugna > Vicugna pacos. Next base: position 16,325,157 of record NC_132989.1, on the reverse strand, counting down.
GGATAAAGGGCCAAGGGTGGGGGCCTGGAGTAGGGAGACATTGGGTGAGCCGGTTTCTTGATTAACGGAATCCCACTGGGAAGTGGGTACCCAGGATGCTCCTTCGGGGTGGTGGAGCTGCCTGCGGTCCTGGAGCAGACCGGCGCTGGGGTGAGGAGTGGAGCAGGGGGACACCTAGGGCTGCAGGAGTCGGCCAGGTGCTGGGGCGGGCCAGCCCTGGAGTCCGCAGTGAAGTCGGGTACAAACTTTACTCGGCTTCTCCCGTGGACTGCCTATATTGGGAGAGGAGTAATGGGTCTAGTATGAATCTAACTTTCCTACACTGCTCAGCGTGCGTCGTTTCTTCTCACTGTGCTTCACCCAGCTGTTGGCAATCCCTCACCTGGAATGCTAAACTCCTGTGAAGGTATTGTTCGTGCGCAGTTCGTTATTCAAATTGATGTTTCTTGGCTGGAGGTGTTGGATGGGTGGAGGGAAGCAGAAGTTTCTACGCTGTCATTTTGATGAAATACTGTGCGCCGAATCCTCTATCCGGGCTATGCCTCGCTGTTACTGGGAAAATGTCAGTTAAAGTCTCTATTCCCAGCATTTCTGCGTTGATTCCTTGCAGTTCTTGAGGGATTAATGAGGTCAAGAATAATAGGCCTTCCAAATGTGTCAGATAAGGATGCAGAATCGGAGATGGGGGGGGCGGAAGTTAATCTGCTGAAGGTGGGACTCTTTAAAGACAATTCTTGGATCTCCCGTCATTTGTCCACTAGGGGATGGCCGAGTATTGGTGATAGAGTTGGCTGTCCTCAAGTATTTCTATTTTATTGCCTCATTCTAATTAGCAGTCAGTGGACATGAAATGGCATCTCTATCATTAATGAACAAATTTACTCTTTCTCCTTTTTTGTTATTTTTCAATTTCTCTGGTGAACAGTTTTACTGGACCATGTGTTGTTAATCCTTTGAGTTACCAGAAGATGTCGAAATAGTGAAATTAATCACTGGAATGGATTTTTTGTCGACTTCGTGATCCCTGAATTTGTAATTTTTTTATAATTCCTGACTCTAATGACCTTTTTCATCCCAGGATGTTTCTGTCTTCCTCATTACTTAGATTATTAGCCTTTTTTAAGTTGAAAAGACTACTGCATTTAGAGGGTAGAGATGAGGCTACTCTTTCAATTTCTGTAATGAAGCAATTTGCCTGACTCATCTTGCATTTCAAGACTTTATTTTCTTAGTTTGTAAACCAGAATAACTATACTGAATGATCTTTCTCAGCTCAGTTAAACCCTGATGATTTGATCTGTTGGTTACAAACTGCGTCATACAGTATCAGGAGTAAATTCTTTTTTTTTTTTTTGCTACTGAGTTGTAGGAGTCCCTATACATATAGTGGATATTAACCCCTTATCAGATATATGATTTGCAAATATTTTCTCCCATTCCATAGGCTGCCTTTTTATTTTTTGATGGTTTCCTTTGCTGTGCAGAAACTTTGTAGTTTGATGTAGTCCCACTTATTTCTGCTTTTGTTGCCTTTGCTTTTGAGGTCAGATCCAAAAATGACTGTAAGACCAACATCAAGGATCTTAAATCTGTGTTTTCTTCTAGAATTTTTATGGCTTCAGATCTTTTATGTTAATCCATTTTGAGTTCATTCTTGGGTAAAGTATAAGATAGGTGTTCAATTCCATTCTTTTATATAAAGCTGTCCACTTTTCCTGACCCTATTTTTTAAAGGGAGACTGTTTGTTCCTCATTGTATATTCTTAGCTCCTTTGTCTAAATTAATTGACCATATATGCATGGGTTTATTTCTGGCCTCTCTATTCTTTTTCATTAGTCTATGTGTCTGTTTTATTCCCATATCATACTGTTTTGATTACTATAGCTTTGCAATACATTTTGAAATCCAAAAGTGTGATGCTTCCAGTTTTGTTCTTCCTCAAGATTGCTTTGGCTATTTGGGGTTTTTTTTGTGGTAGCATATTAATTTTAGGATATTTGTTCTATTTCTGTGAAAGATGCCATTGGAATTTTGATAGGAATTGGATTGAATATGTGGAATATTTATTGCTTTGGGAGTATGGACATTTTAACAATATTAATCTTTCCAGTCCATAAACACAAAATATCTTTCCATTTCTTTGTGTCTTCAACTTTTTCATCAATGTCTTACTGACTTTTGTTTGTTTTTTGGTGGGGGAGGCAATTTGTTTATTTGTTTGTTTATTTAATGGAGGTACTGGGGATTGAACTCAGGACCTTGTGCATGCTAAGCATGCACTCTACCACTGAGCTGTAACCTTCCCCAATGTCTTATTGTTTTTAATGTAGAAATGTTTCACCTCCTTGGGTAAATTTATTCCTAGATATTACTTTTGATGTAATTGTAAATGGGATTGTTTTCTTAATTTCTCTTTCTGATAGTTTGTTGTTAGTATATAGAAATGCAACTGATTTTTGCATATTCATAGTGTATCCTGTAACTTTACTGAATTCATTTATTAGATCTAACAGTTTTGGTGGAGTCGTTAAGTCTTTCTATATACAAAAACATGCCATCTGCAAATAGAAATAGTTTTACTTCTTTCTAATTTGGATGATTTTTATTTCTTTTTCTTGCCTAATTGCTCTGCCTAGAACTTCCAGTACTATATTGAGTTCAAGTAGTGAAAATGGGCAACTTTGTCTACTTATGAACCTTAGAGAAAAAAACTTACGGCTTTCAATATTGAGTATGATGTTAGCTGTGGGCTTGTCATATATGGCCTTTGTTATGCTGACATAAGTAATAAAGTACTTCAGTACTCAGTTTGTTGTGAGTTTTAATCATGAACGGATGTTGAATTTTGTCATATGCTTTTTCTGTGTCTATTGAGATGGCTGTCTAATTTTTCATCTCCTCAGTTTGGATTTGTCTGGAGTTTTCCCCATTACATAGGGTTTTAAGTTTTTGTGAGGCTAGAACACTATCTTTCTGTCTCTCTATTAATATATATATAAACTTGAATGTCTGTTGATATCTCAATCTCTTATCCACTACCATAGGATGGTGGATTTTTCTAACTTTCTCTCCTTGCAATATACGCAACTTTCCAGTTTATCTGGGAAGAGACATAAGCCAGAAACCTGGCTCCCATCAGCTGTTATTCATTTCCTTATTTGTTAAATCCCAGTATTTATACATTGGTTTTAGAATTGTTTAAATCAAAATTAATACTGTATTGTAGTTCTTATAACATCTACAAGTAAAATTTATGATGCGAGTACAAAGAATGGCGAAGGTAGGGGGAATAAAAATACACTATTTAAAGTTCTCACTTTATACTTAAGTCCTTTAAATTTCTGTATAAATTTTAGAATCCATTATAAACACTCAAGAAAAGAAATTACTGAGATTTTTGATTGGGATTGAATACAGTCTGTATATCCATTTGTAGAGAATTGATATCTTCACAATATTGTCTTCCAGTGATGAATCTGGAATATCCCTCACCTTGTTTAGGTTTCCTTTAGTTTTGTTTAAAACCATTTTATGGTTTTTGCTAGGGAAGTATTTCCTATATTTTGAGGAACTTATTCCTAAATATTTTTGTTTATTGTGTTGTTGAATATGGTTTCATATTAGATTTTTATATTTATATATTAGTTTTATCTATAGAGATAAACTGAATTTTCTCTATATATTGACCTTACATACACTAACTTGATAAGTTTATACATCGGTTGAGTACTTACAGAAGCAGGCATCAAGACAGAGATTAAAAGTGCCAAGAGATTAATTGATAGACAGCCTTAAAATGTAAGTGGAGGAGTATAAGTAGTTCGGGAAAGCAATTATTCTATGATGCACATCTGACATTTGTGAAAGGAGACAGCAAAGGCAGAAATAAAGTAAGAGACCCTCAGACTTTAGTGAATCTCTGAGAAAGCCTCAGTGACCCATGGAAGAGCACTGTTTCAACTTAAGCTATGTGGCCGATCTGGAAGTCATTGAATCTGGTGACCACCAATATGTGCACTGCTCATAGCTGATCTCCCTTGAAGGGAGATCCAAATGATGTACCACTTGGGCTGCCATGATTCCCTGTTTCTGCTACTCTGTCTACGTCTTCATATGTTTGGGGAGCAACTGCTCCAGCGTCCAGTGGGCCTGTTTTCCTGAGGGTAAACTGAGAAGAGGGAAGTTAGTAAGATAAACTCTGGTCACTGTTACTGCAGTTAGTCTTGGAACCACAACTGGTAATCAGTATCACTCTTTTGCACAGTCCATATCAATTCCACTTATCTCAGCTATGCTGGTCTCAGTGGCTTATTTGCTGGTGTAAGTCAAGCCATCATTCCTGAGATATTTGAGCCCCTGGTAACCATAACTTTTCCAGGCTGGGTTTACTGCATGTACCATTTATAGTCACAATTGGGAAAGGTAGTAGCAAGTGACATCCATATGAATTAATTGTTATACACATATTTCTTCTTGTAAATGTACATCTCTTCCTGTTGATTAGGGTCAATCACTCCTACCAAGATAAATAACTCTTCTTATCAATTACTATCCCTGCAAGTCTGTTGTTTCAAGTGGTAGTTTTAGTTTGTTTTTCAATGGGACTCCTGCAAGAACATGCTTTATTTGGAGACCAGTACCTCTAGCCAGCACAGTGCCCGAAGTTACAGAGACAGGAAGTACAAAGTTCCCAGTGGCATATTAGGGGAGATGATTTGTGGGACCACTCCTATCGGAAGATTGATGTGATCTTATTGGGGATGCAATAATATATAGTTGTCTCTAATTCAGTATATACTGTATTCTGAAGGATCCATACCTGATCCTTGCAGAGAATTGTCTCTGATCTGGTGCTTAGGCTATGCCTTCAACAGGTCATTCCGATACTCTAGAGGGCCAGTAGCTTCTGGTTGGTGTTCTATGTGTTACAACAATTGTATCCCATAGTCATGAGCCCATTCCTGTGACATATTTGCTGTGAATGTGGGTGGATGACATGTTATGTAGGATCCCATGCTTCTGAATCTGGTACCCTGTAAGCTCCTTGATAGTGTGTTGGTTGAGACTTTGCAAGCTGGAATTACAAACGCAAATCTGAAATAAGTGTGTGTTCCTATGAGAATGAACTATTAGCCTCCCAAGAGTGGGAGAATGGAAGGAACTTAATGTGGTCAGGTTGTCACCACGTTGATAATTGGTTGATAACTGGACCTGAATATACCTATTCAGGACACATTATTGATCTTTGTTGCTGGCCAATTGAATGTTCAGAGATAGGAATCACTAGATAGTCCTAGATAAATGAGGTTCATATGCTGGCCCCATGCGTAGCCTCCATCTCTGCTACAGTAGCCACTTTATTCATGATCCCATTGTATTTGTACTGCTGTGTCTGAAGGCAAAGCAAACATCAAATGTATAAGTCATTCTGCCATCGTGGTTATTCAGTGCCCTTTTCATGATAGATGCTTTCTGTTTATAGTGTTAATATGTGATATAAAGATCTTCTTACTCATGTATGTGCCAATATGTCCATCCACATGTCTCTACTACAGCCTTTCCTTTCTTTTCCTATATATATATATAAAATTTATATATATATATAATATATATATACATATATATATATATAATTTATTTATCTATTTTCCCCTCACCACAGGCTTCTACACAAGGTTGATGGTAGACTCTGTCCATTGTGTGGCTATAACGCAGCTGTCTCTTACTTCCAGCTTGCGCTGACATACCAACCCACCTGTTTATAAACCAAGGTCAAGTTTTTCATACTTTCTTCAGGTAATTTATAGGACCCACCCCTGTGGTGATGTGTATGAACTGACTCATACAGAATCTAAGGGAAATTAATAAAATTGTAAGATCTGTCTTCCCCTTTGTTTCTAATCCTGCCACCAAACTGATCTTAGATAGCACCCTTACACAGAAATGAAACTCTAATCCGTATTTTTTGATGACTGGTGTAGCCAAGTAGTCAATATTTTTTAATTAGTTTTTAACTGGAAGAGGCAATATACATCTGGATTGATTTGTCCTAGGGGTCAAACACTCTTTTGTTTTTCTAAGTGTTACAAAACAATTTACAGGTTTTTGTTTCCCCAAGTGGATCCCCTCTAAATTCAGTATCAAGAATGTTTGTTTTTGTTTGTTTGTTTGTTTTTAACTCCTGCAAACAGAATATTATACTGACACAAAGATTCTTTTGGATGTACTTGTTTAAAAGAGTCAAAAGTGTATAGAGAAAAAAATCAATTATGCAGAAAATGATCATTATTTGGACCATGATATGTTTTATAAAACATGGTTATTTTTATCACACATGGTAAAATAATTCAAAATTTCCCCAATCACTCACTCATATCAGGAACTGTAAGATAATGCAGAGTTTTAAACATTCCTGTTGTATAAAATTTAAAGTATTTGCAGAAGAAAGAATCAGATGCTGTAACTTTAGTTGAGAAAACTAATGGGGCATATACTGATTTAAAATTAATCATAGTTCAAGCTACCTCAATAGGAGTTTCGAATTATTAAAACAATTTTAGATAGAAAGTATGGTATGGGTTTGGAAGTGGACAAATAAAAACACAGGATATAATTCAATTAACTCTAAATGGATTAAAGATTTGCACATAAGACCTGAAACCATAAAACTCCTAGAAGTAAATATAGGCAGTAAGTCTTGGTGGTGATTTTTTGGATTTGACCTCAAGAGCAAAGGCAACAAAAGCAAAAATAAGTAAGTGGAATTACATCAAACTAAACAGTTTCTGCAAGCGAAGGAAACCATCAACAAATGCAAAGGCAGCCTATGGAATGGGAGAGAATATTTGCAAATTATGTATCTGATAAGCAGTTAATATCTAATATTTATAAATACAAGGACTCATACAACTCAGTAACAAAAAAAAATCCAATTAAAACATGGGAAGAGGATCTGAATAGGCATTTTTCCGAAGAAGACATGAAAATGGCCAGTGGGTACCTACAAAGGTATTCAACATCAGTAATCATCAGGGAAATGCAAATCAAAACCGCAATGAGATATTACCTCAGACTTATTAGAATGGCTATCAATAACAAGGCAAAAAATAACAAGTATTGGTGAGGATGTAGAGAAAAGGGAACCCTTGTGCACAGTTGGTGGGAATGTAAATAGGCACAGCCACCATGGAAAACGGTATAGAAGTTCTTAAAAAAGGTAAAAATGGAACCAGCATATGATCCAGTATTCCCACTTCTGGATCTATATCCAAAGGAAATGGTATCAATATCTTGAAGAGATACCTGCACTGCTTTGTGCATTGCAGCATTATTTACAATATGCAAGATTTGGAAACAACTGAAATGTCCATCTATTGACGAATGGATAAAGAAGATGTGATATATATAAGTGGAATATTATTTAGCTTCAAAAAGAATGGAATCCCTGGTATGATACAATGTGGATGGACTATGATGGTATTATGCTAAGCAAAATAAATCAGACACAGAATGACAAATACCTTATGAGCTCACTTAAATGTGGAATCTAAAAACAGGGGCAAAAACACAAAACTGAGCTCATAAATAAACAGAACAGATTGGTGGTTGCCAGAGGCAGGGGTTGGGGGAGAAAATGGTTGAAGGGGGTCAAAAGATACAAACTTTGAGTTAAAAATAAATAAATGGGATGTAAGGTATAGCATGGTAACTGTAGTTAATAATGCCAAATGGCATATTTGAAAGCTACTCAAAGAGTAGATCTTAAACTTTCTCATCATGAGAAAATAAAATTTGTGACTATGTATGATGACTGATGTTAACTAGACTCATTGTGATCATTTTGCAATATTTACATATATTGAATCGTTGTGTTGTACATCTGGAACTAAAACAATATGTTAATCATTCCTTAATTAAAAAATAGGACATAATATTACCCTGTTGACAATTAGCAGGGTACTCAATGAAGCAGCTTTAGAACTCCTAATTTGTTGCATAGTTTTTCTGTCAGCAGATAAGTAAACCCACTGACTTTATTCTGTAATCTCTGATTTTGTATGTCCCACTTTCTATTGGAACTCTGGTTGCAAAATAGAATATTTATCAACTGAAATATTAACTCATTATGAAATCACTCTTCTGATGAAAGCTCACAGATCTATGTATTTATATAGTTGTAAAGCATCTTCAAGCCTGCCAACTTCTCCCTTCTCCCTAACAAAGGGATTTGTGTGAGAGAAAATAAACACTTTTCTGTGCTCTAATGCACTTGACTAATATAAACTTAAAGAATCTCAACCTCTTTGTTTTACTAGTGGTTCTTGTGCCAAAAAATCTAAGGGAGGTTTGCCCTCTGAATATGCACTGATTCTCATTCCATATTCCTTTTTAAAAATCTTTTTCCTCTCCTGTTAGTTCTACTCGAGTGGTATACTAATAAATGCCATCTGTGAGAGGGTATCAGTGCTCAAATAGTGCGAGATATGTAATTGTACCTTGCAGTTTTAGTACTCCCTCCAAATATCTTCAGGAACACCATAAACCTTCTAAATGCTATGTTGCCCTATCAGGACACTATGCAAAAATGGGCATATATCCTAAGGCTCCCAGAAACACCCTGGCAGATCACTGTGTGTCCTTCGTATGATCTTCCCCCTTTTAATGTTCTGCCCACTGTCTTCTTTCTTGGATGAAATGCTCCTTATCTCTGCCCTCTGGGACTTTGCTTTCCCTTTCCTCTGCTGCCTCCTGGTGTGGAATTTGCTTTGATGGAGTCAATGTGTTTCATCTTCCAGGATCACACTGTGCCAACCCTTCTCACAAAAGGCACTTAATTAGTCCCTCCACTTGGAGGTGCATTATCTATGTTCACCTTCTTCTGAGGTGGTCCTTGATGACTTATCACTTTCCAGTCTTTCAAAAGTTGTGCTTTGCTGATAAGACAGAGCAGAGGACATGTGGTTTATGAGGCAGTAAGTCAACCCACAGTCCATCAGGAATGATTCTGTGTACTTAGGAAGATCACACCTTAAAAAGTGAACACAAATTCCTTGTTCCAGTTTGTCTTCCAGAAAGTAGGGGAGAAACTTTTGTTGACATCTTAATTTCTATCAATTCTAAATCAGTGCTTTATTTTTCTTGAGCATTTGTGGGGGTGGAGCAAGAGAAGAATAAAGGAGCTAAATTGACAGCTTCATTGAAGGCTTCTCCAAGAAGCTGGCCAAAAAATAAAATAAAATCCAGGCTTCTCTCTGTAGGGAATATGTCTGTGAAATGCATGAAAAGGATCCATGTATTTTATCCAAACAGCAGGTGCCTCTGTTTCTTTCCAGAAATGGTTTCACGTTGTAAAGCTGAGCTCTTTGATCTCCTCCATTCTGTTTATCCTTCACTCTGACTTATGGCAAACCAACTTCAGTTCTGGTGTGTACAAGAAGGGCTCTATGTCAGAAAAAACCTCCACGAGAACTCTAGTGACCCTAGGGACAAACAACCTGTTCTAAACACCATAGTTTTCCGTGGTTGTTAGAAGAAATTGAATGCGTGATAGCGTAAAGGGAAAGCGACTTGAAGGGGAGAAGTTATGAATTTTTTTCCTGTTTCGTATGTTCAGAATGTTTATGTCTTGAATAAGTAATTTCTCCAACCTGCACATGAATTGAAATAAATGCGTTAATTTAACAATACTTTGAAAGACTATTATGCATTTAACCCTATTCAAGGTGCGTTTAATCTATATTTAAACAATGATCCCTGTCTTCGTAAAACTAACCTGTTAGTAGAAGAAACACACGGTAGCTAAAGACCTAATAAAGAAGTAAATTTTATAGGATACTAGAAATTAACGATTGGTTTTTTAAAAACATAGGTTGGCTAAATGGGAATTGGGAGTGTTGGGATAGGCATATGGGTATGTAGTAAAAAATAAAGTAGTCAGGACAACCTTATGAGGAACTGACATTTGAGCAAAGACCTTATGGAGGTAGATTTAGCCAAATGTTTATCTGCTAGAAGAGTATTCTAAGCAAAGGGAAGAGCTAGAGTACAAGCCCTTAGGCTGGGATGGGTCGCTTGGCATGACTGAGGTACAGCAAAGCAGCTGGCGTCCCTAGCATGGATGAAGCGGAATGAATAGGGGTGAGAATAGTAATAGAAGTTAAATGGCAGGGAGGGTCACATCATGTAGATGACTGTAGGCTGTTTCAGAACATCAGCTCTTACTACTTCTGAAATAGAAAATTATGGCCGGTAGTCTCCACTTATAAACTGGTAAAAGTGAGTCATATCTTTCAGTGTCCCTTGGTAGATTTGTATGCTTTTTGTTGTGGTTTATGTCCTTACTCTCATGCAATTACCAAATGCCTCCTCATCTCGGTTTCTTGACTCCATGCCCATTACATGCAGGCTAATACCTTAAAGAGAAAAGTCACATAGGATACTGGACTTATTTCAGTGTATTCCTCCTTTATCTGAGATCTTGGTCTCCCAAGTCCTGGCTTCGCTGATAATTCTTTGGTGCTTTCAGAAATTACATATGTATATATATATACATAATATACATGTATGTATATATAGTGTGTGTTGTATATATATCATTTTATATAATATATAAAGTATAAATATTTATATAATAAATTATATATTTTTAATCTAGTTTTTCTAGTTATTTTCAAAGAAAGAATTGTTTTGATACAAGGTGATGGGTTACAGCTGAAGGCAAAGGTTTCTCTAGAGAAAGTGGAGGGTCTAGTTAGATTTGCTCATTATGCTGACTGCTGATGCTTTGTTATGAACGTGCAATCACATGATTCGTCTGGCCATCCCATGTGTCTGACATATTTTGTAGTTAAACATGAAGTTCTCAACTAAATCTTAAAAATACCTAATGGTTAGAAAATTCCTTATCTCTAGGAAAAGTGGGACTCAAGCACCTTTCATGTTTCATCTAATTGTAAGATTTAGTGGTTTCAAGGTTCTAAAATACTAATTGTACCAAGTTTTCTATTGAACTTCTGAAATTTATTCTTATTTGTTTAAGATATAAAATATTTGTCATTAAACGTTCTTTTGAATAAAAATGTTACATGATGTATATTTACTATATTAGTTTCCATTCTTTAATGGAAACCAGGAAGATGTTTAACACATAATGGAATTTCATATGTGGAAGTGTATTCCAAATATACACCATCATAAGAATAATCTGAATGCCTTTACATAATAGATTCCTGAGGTCACACCATTAAAATGGATTAGAATTTCCAGGACAGAGTTATTGGGTTACAACGGATTAACAAACCTACTGCATAAATCTTATGATCAGGGAACTTCAGAACGTAGAATGTGTGTATGATTGAATGAAATGCTGTATCCATATAGAAGCCCTGTGTGAGACAGCTGGTGTTTGGGAGATATTTACCAGGCAAGACTAATTGAAGTTGCTCTATGAATGTACACATAAATGAAAGAAAGTCATATATAGTAACTTTCTATTCATCCATCCTATCCTTAAGTTACTGTAGGCAGTTCAAAAACAGTGTGACCAAATTATTTCAAGCACTTGTAGAAATTCTATCAATAAGCTATGCAGTAATTTTTGCTTTAGGTAGTAGATGCACAAGAACTAGTATTTGTCAATGTCTGCATTAAATCTCTTTTTTAAATTCACCATATATAATTAAATGCCTACTATATACCTGCCTTGGTGACAGACAGTAAGGATAGAATGATAAGCAAAATAGATAAGGTTATTTGCCTCAAGCAACTTGCACTCAATCAGTTAACACTATTCCAAAACGTCAATTTGAACTCATATTGTTTATTTGAACACTGTCTCTACCATAAAATAAATGTTTTCCTCATAAGCATACTTTTTGCCAGCTTGCGCCATTGGGATCTCTTTCATTTGGCCAGTGTCTCTTTGACATGCCACCATTCTTTTGTTATTTGAGGACTTCCTTGTTTTCTGGCAGTACAGCATGCCCTAGTCTCAACTTGTTTATTCCTTGCCCCTCTTCTAAAATCAGCCATTTCTCTAGGACTTCTACTTCACTTAATTGGAGAATAGGATTAGAAACCAGGATCTAAGTGTTAGGTAGGCTCTCTGCTATGCGAATATCATTGTTTCTAGGGTCTCTCAGCTAACAGAGCAGGGAAATATATGTGCACATACTGTCTCCAATGGACAGACAAACAGAATCTGAGTCCACTTTTCTAAAGTTTACTACTTTCAAAGGATCCGCTCCAACCACCTGGAATCCTAATTAAGGTCACCAAGTCCCTTTTTGTTACCCCAACCCAAAGACATAACACGTGAACAGAAGGCCTAAACATGTGAGAGAAAGTGCAGGTGTGAAGTCCTCTTTACACACAGAGGAAGGAGCTACGTACTCTCCCAATCCTCGGATAAGCCTGCAAGAATGTGTACTGCATTAATAGAAAACATACACTTTTGAATCTCAGTGTTTTCTTCAGGAGAAAAGGAACTATTATTTCTGGAAAGAATGCTATGCACCAGGGCTACCTCCCTAGATTCCCCACATGACCTACCTCACACAGAGAAGGTGGAGAAGACAAAGGTGAACAGCTCAGGAGATTGATTATCTTGTTTGATCTTTCTCCTGGTTCACATAGGTTCAACTGAGGAATTCTTTCATCTGTTGAGTGAGGCGCTTGATGGGGGTAAGACAGATGGCCCAGGGCAAAGTAGACACAGGACATTCAGTGTTCTGCCTAAAGGCTCTAAAGTAGTTCAAGCAAAGTTGGAGACGATTTGAGAACAATTTGATCTAATAAACCCAGAAATATGGGGAGGGAGAAAGGTCATCAGAGTGCTTACAGATTCTAAGATGAGGAAGTTTTCCAAGGAAGTGGCCTAGAAAGGGGTGAGAGAATCAAAGCAAGAAAAAGAAGAGTCTGGGGAACTATAATTAGACACAGACATTACCCCTTGGGAATTTTCTCTCCTAGGAGCACATCTGACTCAATTGAGTTATTCATTTTTTAAAAATTTTAACCTTTTATTATCAGATAATTATAGTTTTAAATGAGGTTTTAAATGTTTATAAATTTACCCTCTATAATAATACATTATAATTCCTACATACAATCATGCTATTTCTAGTATCCAAACTATCTAGGAAATTGTTTTATTTTTATGTCATCTTAGAGCTATTTTCTTCAATTAGAATGTGTATACATTAAGAGTCAAAATAAAATTGTTAGAACAAGTTAATAGATGCACAATTTCTGTCTTTTATACTTTCAAGTATTTGCACCTAAAAAAAATCTTCCTATTTTTCCCAAGTCTTCTGTGTGAAGAAGTTATTACTGTCTGATTAAATTAATTCATAGGTATTTTGTCTTCTGCAAAATGATAACTCTGGAGTAAAAGGTAATTTACAAAATGTCATAACATAAAATCTACCTTATGAAATTTAGTATCACATGGAATATAGAGATGGAAAGAGAGAGGGAGGGAGGAAGAAGATGAAAGAGCTTGTTTCAAGTGGTAATGGATGAGCCCTTCACACCAAGCCTGCTACTTCAATTTAGAAATCCCCAAAATAAAGCTGGCTTGAAAATGGTGAACTGAATAATCATTAAGTTCTCCTATCTAATACTCTGAAATCAATGATGTTTAGGAGAGTGTTTTAGAAATCGAAGACAGAGTCAAGTTTATGGAGGACAATAAAAGCAGAAAAATGGATCATGGAATTCCATGCAGGCAGGTAATGTTAATGATCTGGAAAATCAAAGAAGCCATAACCCTTAAAATTGAAGGCAGCCTTGTAATCATATCTTCTAGCTGTATATAGGTGGAAGAATATGGCCACCAAATGGATCCTATCCATAAAGAAGTCAAAGACAGACATGCTTAGATCATCTCATGTGGGGAGATATATACCAATATCTAAATTACAAAGTTGAATATTGTGCTTATTGGAAAATCAGATTCATTTATACTCTAGGTAATAGTTTGCCTTACTCTTCAAGTGGTCACAAGGCTATACTTGCCTTAAAGCAAATCATCTTATCAGATGAAAGATAAATTATCAAGTGCCATAAAGAAAATTCCTTAGGTTCTTCTGGCAAAAAGTTCAAATAATTAACAAGACAGGAGAACTAGTCTGGTTCAAATAGCTCAATAGGAACATGTAAAGCAAAATACATTTAGAAAGCCTTTATAAAAACTCTCAGGAGGGAAAAACTCCCAAACTCAGTCTATGAAGCCACTATTATACTCTGATACCAAAACCAGACAAAGACACTACCAAAAAAATAAAATTACAGGCCAGTATCTTTGATGAACACAGACACAAAAATTCTCAACAAAGTATTAGCAGACTCCAGTAACACATAAAAAAGACCATACACTGTGATCAAGTTGGATTCATCCCAGGACACAAGGATGGTTCAACATATGCAAATCAATCAATGTGATACACCACATCAACAAAAGAAAACACAAAAACCACTTGATCATCTCAATAGATGCAGAAAAAGCATTTGATAAAATTCAACACCCATTTATGGTAAAAACTCTTACCAGAGAGGGTATAGAGGGAATGTATCTCAACATAATAAAAGCTATTTATGACAAACCCACAGCCAACATAGTAACAGTGAAAAGTTGAAAGCCTTCCCACTAAAATCTGGAACAAGACAAGGATGCCCACTCTTACCACTTCACTTCAACATAGTATTGAAAGTCCTAGCCATAGGAATCACAAAATAAAAAGAAATAATTCGTGATATTGAGCATTTTTTCATGTGTCTATTGGCCAATTGTATGTCTCCATTGGAGAATTGCTTGTTTAGGTCTTCTGCCCATTTTTGGATTGGGTTGTTTGTTTTTTTATTAAGCTTTATGAGCTGTTTATATATTTTGGAAATTAAATCTTTGTCAGTCACTAATTATCAGAGAAATGCAAATCAAAACTACAATGAGGTATTGCCTCACACCAGTCAGAATGGGCATCATTCAAAAGTCCACAAACAATAAATGCTGGAGAGGGTGTGGAGAAAAGGGAACCCTCCTACACTGTTGTTTGTAGGATGTAGTTTGGTGTAGCCACTGTGGAAACCAGTATGGACATTCCTCAAAAGACTAAAAATAGACTCACCGTATGATCCAGTAATCCCACTCCTGGGCATATATCTAGAAGGAACTCTAATTCGAAAAGATATATGCACCCCAGTGTTCATAGCAGCACTATGTATAATAGCCAAAACATGGAAACAACCTAAATATCCATTGACAGATGACTGGATAAAGAAGTTGTGGTATATTTATACAATGGAATACTACTCAGTCATAAAAAGAATAAAATAATGCCATTTGCAGCAACATGGATGGACCTAGAGATCGTCATTCTAAGTGAAGTAAGCCAGAAAGAGAAATACCATATGATATCACTCATATGTGGGATCTAAAAAGAAAAAAAAAAGGACGCTATGAACTCATCTATAAAATAGACTTGCAGACATAGTAACAATCTTTTGGTTACCGGGGAAAGGGGGTGGGAAGGGATAAATTTGGGAGTTTGAGATTTGCAAATGTTAACCACTGTATGTAAAAATAGGTTGAAAAACCCCCACAGGTTTCTTCTGTATAGCACAGGGAACTGTATTCAATGTCTTGTAATAAACTTTAATGAAAAATGAACATGAAAAAAAATGCAATTCTTGAGTTACAGAAGAAAAAAACATAAAACCTACTGCGCATTCTGATACACCAGTCTGTCTCCACTTGTCTAATGGGAAATGAAAAGAAGCAATCCACTGATGCAAGTTTAAAATCAGACGTCTGTCACATGCTCAGTTTCACTTTATCAGTTTAAGTATGAGAAACCCAGTAAAATTACTTGATAGCAGTTGTTTCCTACATTTTCTGGGATCTGTGAAGTGGTTTAACTCAGGATGGGAAATTTTACTCACCAGAACAAAAAAGAAATGCAAAGAAAATGATGCAAATAGCTTCGATCCATGATGAGAAGAAAGGCATTTTATCAAATCTGTGGATGAAAACTTCAGAATGGTTTATAACTCACGAACAGGGAAAAATCCTGATTTTTCTATAAAGAGAAAAATAATCCACACTCCACACATGATGAATTTCTTATTGGTAAAGGGACGGTTCCAGCCCCCTGGATTCCTAATTTAGGTGAACCTTTTCTTTTTCTTCTCTAAACCCTCAGATTCAGTAAGATGTAACAGGTGACCTGAAAGTTCCAAGATAGGTGAGAGAAAGCCTTGGATCAAGTCCTGTTTGTACAGGCAAGAAGGGGCTGCCTACTTCCCCAGCCCTTTCCATCAGCTCATAAGGAACCTGGTACATTTAAGGAAAATGAGCATTTGGGGCAGCCCTCACAGCACTGCTGCACCCTCACTGGGGCTCACTCCCTAGTCCTCACCTGAACTCCCTGACACAGGGAGACCATGGAGAGTGAGGCCACCGCCTCTGGAAACTGGAACTATGTGCTTCACCTTCCTCCTCAATCTTCCTTCTAACTAAGTTGCTCTTATTGGTAGTGGGGAAAGAGAAGGGCCAGGACAGACAAAACAGAGCCATATTCTGTGTCGTTGCAGGGGGCTGTCAAGTAGATCAGAGGGATGCTTCACAAATACTTCTCAACAGATCTTCCCTCAGGTGGAGGCTTGGGGACAACTTGATCTGATGAATCCAAAATTAGGGAAGAGAGCTGGTAAAAAAATTTTTCTAAGATAGAGAAGATAGAGATTCTAAGATAGAGAAGATAGTTGAAAGCTTTCCAAGCAACTGAGTTGGAAAGGAACAAGAGAATTAAAGCAAGAAAAGAAGAGTTTGGTGAACTGTCATTAGATATGTACTAGACCCTTGGTAGCTTTCAATACCAGAAATGAATGGTCTTCAATTGAAACTTTCTTTTCTTTTTCAATTTTTTTCTTTATTTTCTTTCTTTGTTTCCTTTCCTTTCCTTTCTTTTCTTTCTTTCCCTTTTCTTTCTTTCCCCTTTCTTTCTTTCTTTTTTTTCTTTCTTTCCTTCTTTCTTTCTTTCCTTTCTTTCTTTCTTTCCTCTCTTTCTTTTACTTTGAGACAATTGTAGATCTACAATTGTAAGAAGTAAGACAGAGCAGTCCATTTTAACCGCTTTCCCCTAATAGTTTACATACATCGCGAAAGACTGTTATTGTACAATTTGACAACCAGTACTTGACATTAGCTAAGACCTCTTTAGGAGTCTCACCACTAAGACTGTGGAACAAGTGTTTGTCGTTGAGGCCTGGGCAGTGGTATGTTTTGAAATTTCCAGACCAGTCAGGACCAGTCAGCTTTGGGCAAGCCTGGGCCAGAGCTCAGGCTGTGAATTTTCTGGGGTAGAAGAAAAATAGAAGCTGGGGAGTTAAGTTGAGAGCAGATGAAGCGATGACCTAAATTTGATGTTCAATAATTTTATCTTTAACTTAGGTAATTGAAGACACTGGAGGCTTTTCAAGTAAGCGAGATATTTGATCAGAGTTACCTTCTTCCTTATTAACTAATCTGCTTCACAGTCTGAATCATTGGAAAGAGCTTTGGCAGTTGAGAGATAGGGTCCAAACTCTATCTGCCCTTTACTAATTTTGACTCAATATTTAGACTTGCTAATATATACTTTCTTATTTTAAATATGAGAGTAAGAATTCCTAACTCCTTTGCTTGTCTTAAATGTTACAGGTAAAATCCTTAAACTGTCCTCATTTAAACTGTGTAGTTGGCAAACATTTGTCACTCTGATCCTACCTGCTCCTTTTTCACAGTGAAGAAACCCAGTATTTAGAAAGAAACATTTAAGTTATAGCCCAGTGGTAGAGCGCATGCTTAGCATGCATCAGGTCCTGGGTTCAATCTCCAGTACTCCATTAAAAAAAAAAATTTAAGATGAATACTTTTCCAGGCCAATTTAACCAAAGGACCCACAAGTAGTAAAGTGACTGTTATGCTCTTTGAATTATTGATTTAGACATCATCAGAGATGCTTGTAATAGACCATTTCTTTTGGGGCAGGATATTTTAGGGAAAAACAAACTGAAGCCTAGAGGTGAAGTTACGTGAAAGCTCTTTATATATTCCATACACTTATATATATTTATTGACAGAGATTAAGAGCAGGAGAGATAATCTCTGACTCACAATTGGCTTCTAAATTTAACAGAAAAGGAAATGTTAGGTGTGTAGATTTTTTTAATACAACTTCACGAAGAAAAAAAAATGTATATCTTATTCAAATTATGTCAGAGATGGTGGTAAGAAGGAACACACTATGAATTTGAGAAGCAGACATTTTAAAAGACAAAGTCTAGGAACTTAGAGCAGTCTTGATCTTTCCTAAGTCATTATTACCATTAAGTGGGGGGCAAAGAAACTCACCACTCTGGGCAATAATAGAGATGAGCTACTTAACTTAAGCATGTAAAGACACCAGCTAAGATTAATACTGGACCCTCCCCTAGGTGAGTGACTAGTACAGTTTTTTTTTTTTAAGAGGCCACATACGTTTAAAAACTGAATTATTTAAGTCCAAATTTCCTAAATGTTCAAAAGTGATTGGATTCTTCTAATAAGTGTCATACCACAGGAGAGACCAAAGGGGTTTGATAACAAAACCAGGAGATAAAAGTACTGGGCTAGAAACAAGGACAATTCTTTGTAAACCATGTTTCTAGAGGTTGGAGTGTCATGCTTGAATTCTTTCTCATGGGAAGGGAAGTGCGTGTTGAATAGAGAATGTGCATACTTGCAGACAGAACATGATTATAAAGTTGAGTAACCACTAACTGCCAGGAAATTTCTTTTTTATTAATTTACTTTTCATAATAAAATGCATATATTTAAAGTGTACAATATGATGATTTCTATACATATTTACATAGTAAAATGATTATTACAGTCAGGCTAATTAATGTATCATCTCCTCACCTAGTTATCATTTTTTGTATGTGATGAGTACACCTGAAATCTACTTTTAGAAAATTTCTAGTATTCAGTATTATTAAATATAATCATAATGCCATACATTAACTCTCTAAACTTATTCATCCAACATAGCTGTAACTTTGTGCCCTTTGATCATGTGCCCTCCCATTTTCCTCACTTCCCCACCCCTAGTAACAACCATTCTACTCGCTGCTTCTATGTATTCAACTTTTTTAGATTCCACATATTAGTGAGATCATGCAGGGTTTTTTCTTTCTGTGTCTGGCTTATTTCACTTAGCATAATGTACTCCAAGTTTACCCATGTTGTTTCAAATGGCAGGCTCTCCTTCTATTTAAGGCTGAATTATGTATGTATATAATATATATAAATGTATGTATTTCACAATTTATTTACCCATTCACCCATCAACTGACACTTAGGTTGTTTCCATATCTTGGCTATTGTGAATGCTGCAGTGGCTGTGGGAACACAGATATCTCTTGAAGGTACTGATTTTATTTCCTTTGGGTATATACTCAGAAATGGGATTGCTGGGTCATTTGGTGGTTCTCTTTTTAGTTTTTTGAAGAACCTCCATACTGTTTTCCATAGTGGTTGTGCTAACTTAGATTCCCACCAACAGAGAGCAAGGTTCCCTTTTCTTCACATCCTCTCTAACACTTCATAACTTTTGTGTTTTTGAAAATAGCCAACTAAAAAGGAAAAAGGTGATACCTCATTATGGCTTTGATTTGTATTTCCCTAATGATTAGTGATGCTGGGCACTTTTTCATATACTTATCGGCTATTTGTATGTATTCCTTGGAAAAACGTCTAGTATTCAGTTAGTTCTTTTGCTTTTTTTTTTTAAATTGAGGTGTTTGACTTTTTGGCTATTGAATTGTATGTGTTCCTTATACATTTTGGATACACATAACCCCCTTATCAGATATGTGGTTTGCAAATATCTTCTTCCATTCTGTAAGTTATCTTTTTTCTTTTGCTGTGCAGAGCCTTTTTAGTTTGACGTAGTTCAGCTTTTGGTTTTTGCTTTTGTTGTCTGTGCATTTAGTGTCGTACACAAGAAGTCATTGCCAAGAGTGGTGTTAAGGAGCTTATTCCCTATATTCTCTTCTATGAGTTTCATGCTTTCAGATCTTACATTTATGTCTTTAACCTATTTGCGTTATTGTGTGCATGGTGTAAGATAAGGGCCCAATTTCATTTTTTTGCATTGTGATTATCCAGTTTTGCCAACATCATTTATTGAACAGACTATCCTTTACCTTTTGTTGAAGATCAGTTGACTGTATATATGATTGTATATGTGAGTTTATTTCTAGGCTCTCTGTTCTGTTCCATTAGGGTATGGTTCTGTTTTCATAGTAGTTCCATACCATTTTGATCACTATAGCTTTGTAATATAGTTTGAAACCAGGAAGTATGAGATCTTCAGTTTTGATATTTTCTGAAATTGCTTTGGCTTTGTGAGGTCTTTTGTGGTTCCATACAAATTTTAGGATTTTTTTTCTATTTCTGTGCAAAGTGCCATAGGAATTTTAGTAGGGATTGCACTGAACCTATAGATGACTTTGGGTAGTGTGGGTGGTTTAACAATATAAATTCTTCTGATCAGTGAACACAGGATATCTTTCCATTTATTTGTGTCTTCTTCAGTTTCTTTCATCAGACTTTTATGGCCTTCATTGTATATATCTTTTGCCTTCTTGGTTAAATTTATATTTAAATATTTTATTGCCTTGATGCTATTGTAAGTGGGACTGCTTTCTTAATTTCTCTTTCAAATAGTTCATATTGTATATAAATGCTACTAACTTTCTATGTTGATTTTGTATTCTGCAAATTTACTGAATTTGTTCTAAAACATTTTTGGTGGAATATTTAGGGTTTTATACATAAAAGGTCATGTCATCTGCCAACTGAAGCAATTTTATGCAATGTATTGTAATGGTGCATTTATGAAATCTACATTTGTCTAAATCGAAAAATTTTACAGCACAAAAAGTAAATCCTGATGTATGTAAACTAAAACATTATTTGGGAGGTTGGAGGATACCTAGGTAGAATGCAGATGGTAACAAATTAATCTAAAATGATCTAACTGTGCTACATGTATATGAAATAACCTAAAGGAAGGGGGTAGGGAAGTGAGGTGCTGACCTAAGTAACTTTAGTCATAAGTGGAGTCCAAGAGAAAAGGCAGAAAGTACTCCACATAAGCATTGTACGCTAGTGATAAAGTTATTTTTTTTCCCCAAAAGTGTGCAGGTTAACAATTCTGATACTACCATACCTGAAGACTCATTCTGTTGTACATTTTCTTTGGTGAGTTTTGTGTCAAATTTTTCAATTTAATGAGTTTAAAATTTTACCATTTTCTACTTCCAAATCAATTAGTATTAACTTACTGGATATTTGTAAATCGATGATTTTATAAAGATATTTTCTACAATCAAAGCAGAGATTAAAAAGTTAAAAAATAAGAAAATAACATAGTTTATGGAAAAAGTACTCACATCTGTTTGCAGTAGAAATTCTTGTAAATTGCCTATTTATTGCAATTAATAAGAGGATTTTTGTGGCATTAGTAAAAAAAAAATCAACCTAAAATGAGCCAACTATTTAAAATGTTTTATTTGAAAAAAAACTGTAATATGCTATTTTTAATAACCTCATACTCTGCTTGACAATATAATTTTTTGTGTGTAAATTTTTAAATGAGCCGTCCTGCTACTGGGGAAGAGAATGTCTTGCACGTATTTACTAAAATAAGAAAAATATATTAGCATTCTGTCCTACTTTTGGGGTTCTAGCTAACACCTCACAGCTTACCTTAGTCTGAAATTGAGGGACAGCTTTGAGCTTCAAAGGCAGATAAGTTGTCAGCAGAGGGATTCATGAGTCCACTTCTTAGGTAAAGCCTTGACTTTAGTAGATTCAGGGCTGGCAAACAACAAGTTAGATGGTCAAGCATTGCCAGAATTAGAACACATCACCCCTCCTTACATTTTGCATTTCACAATTGTGGAATCTGGGCCTCTAAGGGAAAAAGAATTTAGTTAAAATTCTTGAGTTAGAGATGAACAAAGACCTAACACCTACTGCCCATTCTGCCCACCAGTCTGTTTTAGCTTCTCGAATGTGGGAAATGAGGAAAAGCAATCCACTGATGTAATTATTAAAAAAGGCATTTGGAACTGTTTCAGTTTACTAGCTTAAGGATTACAAACTTCATAAAACAGCCTTCTCTTTTTTCAAAATAACAGGAGTTACTTCCTTCATTCTCTAGGATATGTGGTATTTTGCCCAAGACTGAAATTGACTGGCCAGAGTAAAAAAAGGAAATGCCAAGCCAATGATGAAAATAGCTTTGATCCATGGTGAGAAGAGGGACATTTTTTCCAGGCTGTGGAAGATACCTGTAGGAGTGTTTGTAACAATGGTACACACCACATTAGATGGAAAGAAACCAGAGCCAGGTTCTCGAAATTTCCTCCCTTCTAAAGGAATTGCTCCAACCTCCTAGAGGACTATACCTTTTTTCCTTCCCCTAACCCTACAATTCAATAGAACCTAAGTCATTATTGGAAGGCTTCCCCAGAGATGTTTAAGAAGGTCCAGGAAAATAACTGTCAACAAACTGGAAAGCAGCCCTCCTGGCCACGGTACACACCAGGACTGCCACCCTAGAACCCCAACAAGTGACCTGACCTGCCTGACAGGGAGAAACTGGGGAGTGGTGGTGGTGGCTCTGAGACAGTGGCTGTCTTGTTCACCTTCCCTCCTCAGCCATCTCCTTCCTGCTCAGTCTGTTTCATTGGTTGGCTGGTGAGGAGTTTGACTGGGGTGAGCATGATGGGCAGGGCAGATAAGACTCAGAGGTATGCTGTGTCCTCCCTAGGAGCTGTAAAGGAGGTCATGAGAGATGCTTCGCAAGTAATTGTCAATTAATCTTCCCTCAGCAGGAGGCCTGGGGGACAACTTGATCTGATGTACCCAGAAGTATGGAGAAGGGTCAGAGATCCTAAAATGGAAAAGGCAGGTGAAAGCTTTCCAAGCAAGTGAGTTCAAAACGGTAGAGAGAATCAAGCAGGAAAAAGAAGAGTCTGGGAATGATAATCAGATAATTCAGGGCCTGCACCCTAAAGATTAAAAAAAAACTACAGGCATATTAGAATTCCGTGGGAAATTTTCTAGAGCATGAACGCAGTATCCTGCAATCAATAGTGTGAACTGGTAGGTAGAGGAGGCCTGGGCAGTGGGACTTTGTAAAAGCTCCCGGAGGAGTCCCCTGTGCAGCCAGGTTTTGGAGAAGCTTGTCTTGGGGATGGGATGCGAGTATATATATTTCTAATTGAGATACACTGACATGCAACATAGAGTAAATTTAAGGTGTACAACATGATGATTTGATAGTTTATATATTGCAGTGATACCATTGTATTTTTTATTATTTTTTAAAGCTATTTATGTATTTATTTTATAATATCATTTTTAAGTTGAAGTATAGTTGATATACAATACTACATGTTATGGATATACAATATAGTGATTCACAATTTTTAAAGATTATACTCTATTTATAGTTATTATAAAATACTGGCTGTATTCCCCATTAGGTACAATACATCCTTGTAGCTCATTTTACCCCTGATCCTTTGTACCTCCTAATCCTCCGCCTCCATCTTGCCCCTCCCCCTTCCCTCTCCCCACTGGTAACCAGCAGTTCCTTTTCTACATCTGTGAGTCTGTTTCTTTTCTGTTATATTCACTAGTTTGTTGCATTTTTTTAGATTCCACAGGTAAGTGATGTCTTATAGTATTTATCGTTCTCTCTCTGACCTATTTCACTTAGCATAATGCTAAGACCATCCATGCTGTACTTACCTAAAACCTTGGTCATGTCACTTAATTCTTTTTTTCTGTTAGTAAGAACACTGAAGTTCATAATACAGAATTGTTGACTATAATCACTACCCTGTGCATTAGCTCTCCAGATCTGATTTTTTTGGAACAGGAGAGAGTGAAAGCTGGGGAGTAAATCTGGCAGTGAATGGGACATTGCCTTAAGTTACATGGTTCCAACTACATTACGTGGGACATGGTAAAAATTTGTGCTTTACATCAGAGATGCTTGAGGGACACTTTGGAGATATTTGAGGCTCTTTTTCAAAGGCAGAGATTCATTCATTGTTAGCTTCTCCCTAATTAAATCATCTCCTCAGTCAGACTCAGTGGAAAGATCACTGGCAGGTGAAGGATGGAGTACAAATCCCATCTGTCACTGAGTAACCTGGACTCAGGTTCAACCTTCATAATCCACAGTCTTCTTATCATAAATATACCCATCTTACATAATTATGATAAATAGGGATAAAACAAGAGAAGTCCAAGTGTCTATGCTTTGAGCAAACACCCAAGTAATATATTGTTTGTTCACCTTTGGGAATTTAATTATAGTCACCAGAAGTATTCATGTGTTTCAGCCCACTAACCAACCAAAGAAAGAAAAGGTATTTAATAAAGATGATATTATTTAACATTTTATTGACTGAAATATCTGATTATAAATTGCATTACATTTTCTGTTACCAATGGTTTTTCAACTGTCATGGAATAATTGAACATAGAAAATAAGTCGCTTATCTGCAGGTTCTTAGAGTTGGAAAAATTCTTCAATATTCTGTTCTCCATCTTGTGTACCTTAGGGGACTTTGTCTGGTCATCTAGGAATTCAAGGCCTGACTGAGAGGACTCATCGGTTGTAGAATCCACAGCAGCACAGGATTGCAATAAAAGCCACAGAAGTGTGCGCCTGAGGCAGTCAGCACTCACCATAATGACTAAAATCGAATTTTCCACTATTTTCGCTGTAAAGGAAGAAAAATAAATTATATCGTAAAAATAGGAAAATCACCTGATCTTGCACTGAGTGCTTCTCGGGGAGGAGCACCTGCACGTGAGGCAGTGAGGAGAGGCTGTGCTCCATTCCAGGAGCAGCAGGGCCCCTCGGAGCCCCCCACCCTGCCCAGGTCCTCCTGACCAGGGGCTCCTCGACTCCTCCTGACTCAGCCTTGGAGCCCACCCAGGCCAGAGAGAAGATGGATTTCCCATTGTTTGAGTTGCTCTCTGTTAGAGAAGCCACTTTGGGGATTAACTGAGAGGAAACACCTATGTGAGAAAATGAGGTAGGAAGTAGCCAGGCTGGCTGAGCCTGGGACTGCAGGCTCCCTCCTGGGGAGGGGACAGGAAGGGAGGTGGGGTGATGTGTCCTGAATGCCATGGAGTTCAGGAGACCAGGTGGACCATCAGAGGAGTTTCTTCCTGGCAGGAAGTGCTCAATCTGAGGGATTTAAATTTCTGTAGTCAGGCTGGTTTCTTGCTCAGTCCTGCTCCCTGTAGCTCGGCGCTACACTGTGGAGATTATCATTCAGTGTCTGGACTTCTGAATTACATTCTATTGGTCACCAGACTGCCGTTAGTAAGTAATAATTAAATTAAGTTAAATTGATTCCTGCTTTTGCAGAATATCCTGGAGGGATATGTTGAGAGGTGAAATCAAAAGTACTTTTAGAAACGAGAACTTCAGGGAAAGGTACAGGTGTGTTTTCTGTGGCTTTTACAGAGAGAGCACAGTTATTTCCCATTTACACTGTGTCTAGACTATCGGAAGCATGGGTGTTCCTCTCATTTTGTGGTGGTTTCTTCATTATTTTGGAAGAGTCAGTATTTAGTCTTGTGTTCTTACAGCTTTTCACTGCAGAAAACGCATCTGTTGGAATAAGTTTGGCCATTGGTTGCACAGACTGGATCCATTTCTCTGGTGCAATAATGTAATTGATCCACATACACATCACAGTTTGGCTATTAAAGAGACAACAAAATTTTTCAGATAATGAATTTTTGGAATAAAATGTTCTTTGTTCTTAATACAGTATGCTATGCATCAAAATGGAATGTATCCCTACATTGAGGTTTAAAAATAAACATCAAGGTACTTACATAATGCTTAGGAAAAAATTATTGATATATTTTTACAACTCCAATGTTATTTTTTTATAGAAATGGCTGAATGCTCTTTTATAATTTAGCCTCTCTGCCCCTACTTCTCCTCATATCTGGGTCAGATTTTCCCCATTATCTCAGAAGAAATCATAACCCTGAATTGGTTATAATTCCCCTGTCTCATTAGTTCCACTAGTAGATAAACTGATAGTTTCCGATTATCACCACATATGTATGTATTCATATATGTGAGTATGTGTGTTTATAACCATGGACATATATATGGAATTTGTTTAGTGATGGCAGTAATTGCACACATAATTGTGTGTATTCTTATGTGGCATGCTCTTTAAATGTCTTTTGATACCAGTATCTATTTAGATGTTTATAACTGAAGGTGGTACTCTTCACCTCCATATTTCAGTCTGTGAGTATATGAAAACTATTATATTTTATTCGTGTATGAAGAAATTAGCTTTTTTAAACCCTCTTGTTTTGCTAGGATAAGCAAATCTACTTTAAACCCCCTTTAACAAATCTTTTCGGATGCTTGTCTAAAACAAAGTTTATGCCCAATAATAAACTTTTGAATAATGGGATTTTTTACCTTGTCTGAAATGACAAATGGTTGTATATGGCTGCAAGATTCCATTTCTAGAACTTAGTATAATAATACTTTTTTTCTTACTTTTTGAAGGATTATTCTGTTGTATATTTGATAAAATTTGCTGTTAAAACTTAAAAAAAATTTAAAGTTTACCTTTTTCAATTTCCAAATTAATCAGTATAAACTTACCTTTTCACGTGTGTCTGCTGAAGGTGCAAAACCAGTTTCTGCAGCCAAGACACAAAAGGAAAATTTAAAAGAGGAAGAAGAGGGGAAAACAATCAGTCTTTGGTGGGAAGTACCTGTATCTTTCAGCAGCAAAGTACTATGTAAATTGCCTAGTGAAAATCCTGTAACTAAGGAAGCAAAGCTTTTTGGCAGTATCAAAACAGTAAGTTCACCATATATAACTCCAAATTTGGAAACAGAATTCGAAATTCATCTCACTCTGTGAAAAGTAACTTTATGTATTGTTTACTGATTATGAAAACCTCCTGTGGAGATACTATAGTTTTTCTTTTTCTTTTTATAAATGAAACATACTAGTCAGAGAAGACAGTGCCTTGCTTAATGCCACTTAATATGTGTTGTATGCAATCACTTACTATGACAAAATTAGTACTCAATTAATTAGTACTTAGCTCGAGAATCACGGATCTATCCAATACCTCACAGCTACTTTAGTTTGCAATTCATGGGCCACCTTGTGCTTTCAGATAGATAAGCTGTCAGCAGAGGAGTCAGTGAATTCTCTCCTTACACAAACCCTTGACTTTAGCGGACTCAGAGCTGGCAAACAACAAATCAGATTGTTGAGGAATACCAGATCTAGAAGACAGCATTACTCCTGACTTTACTCTGTACTTAGCAACCAAAGAATCTGAAAAGGGGGAAAAAATGAGGTAAATGTCTTTAGTCAAAAATGAACGAACAGCTAAGTTCTACTGCTCATTGTAACCCCCTTCTCTGTCTCCTCCTTTCTAAGGTGGGAAATGAGAAAAAGCAATCTACTGATGCAATTTTTTAAGAGGTACTTGGTAACAGGACCCATTCATTTTGCCAGTTTAAGTATTAGAATTTCAGCACATCAAGCTCCTCCATTCCTGGATAATAGCAGCTGTTCCTGCATTTTCTAAAATGTGAATTGCTTCATCCAGGAATGGAAAATTGACTCACCAGAATAAAGAGGATATACCAAGGCAATGATGAAAATAGCTTTGATCCACGATGAAAATAGAGACATTTTATCAAGTCTGTAGGAGAAACACACAGGAATGTTTATAACACACGGCACAAGGACAAACTGCTGATTTCCAAGTGTAAGTTCCTTACAGATAAATGAACTGCTCCACTCCCCTAAGTTCCTAATTACAGTGGACTGTTCCCTTTTTCCTTTTTTCCGACCCAGAGGATCAACAAGACATACATGTGAACCGAAGGCCTCACAGAGACTCGAAGGAAACACCAGGTAAGTCCTCTGCCCATTTAAGGAGCTGTTTACTCTCCCAGCCCCTGGCTCAGCCCACAAGGAACCTGGCTGCATTTAAAGAAATACACACTTTGGAATTTCAGATTTTCCTCAGAAAATAGTAAGTTAATTCAGGAAGGACTGATCTGGAGCAGTCCTCACAGCAGTGCGACACACCTGGGCTAATGCCATAGTCCCCAGCTGACCTACCTGAGATGGAGAAGACTGGAGAGTGAGGTCTCCGGCTCCAGTGGCTCTGCCTTCTTTGCTGCTCTCTCCTCCTCGGCGACCTCCCCCAGCTGAGGCGGCTCCCTTATGGGACTGTCGGTGAGGAGCCCTACGGGGTAAACCAGATGGCCCACAGCAGATACGACCCTGAGGTTTTTCTGTGTTCTGTGTCACAAAGATGTCTCAATAGATCATCTCTCAGCAGGAATTTGAGACAGTTTTATCAGATGAACACAGGTATACGAGGAAGGGAGAAGGTCACAATGTGTTTTGAAACCCTAAGATAGAGATGTGAAAACTTTCCCAGCTGCTGAGTTGAAAAGAAAGGAGAATCAAAACAAAAAAGAGAAGAGTTTGCAGAACTATAATCAGATGCAAAGTAGTAAACGTGTAGGTGTGTAACACTGGAAGCACATTAGCCTCAACTGGAGATTTGTTTTTTATTAAACTTTTCATTTTGAGATAAATGGAGAACTCATAAAGCTGTAAGCACTGCCATAGAGTTCTCATGTTCCTTTGAATCCATTTCCTCCAGTGGGAACATCTTGTAAAATTACGGTACAAATTCACCACCAAGAATGTTCAAAAAGCTCCGAGATGATGTGCTGTATGCTAGAAATTGACACAGCATTTTAAACTGACTATACTTCAATTAAAAAAGAAAAAAGCTCCCAGATGAGTGTCAGGTCAGGGCAGCCAGCTTTGGGAACTTAAGAACTTAAGATGAGAAAGAATGCTTGTTAGTTTCAGGTGCACAGCAAAGTGACTCAGGTACACATACATACATACATACACACATACATACACACATACATACATACATAATGGGTGGTAGGATGGGTAGGTAGATGGATGGAAGGGTTGATAGGCAGGATAAAAGGGAGAGAGAGAGGAAAGATAGGAAGAAAGAAAGAAGGAGAGAAGAAAAAAGAAATGTTGATGGGTAGGTAGGTTTGTGGGTTCATAGGTGGATGGATCGATGGGTGGGTGGCTGGTTAGGTAGGTTCGTGGGTTGGTGGATGGATGAAGGGTTGATAGGAAGGAAGGAAGGGAGAGATACAAAGAAAGGTGGGTGAGTGAATGCATGGATAGGTACGTAGGTAAAGGTGCATGGCTAGACAATTGGATAGGTAGGAAGAGAGAGGGAGGGAGAGGGGGAGAGAAAGAAAGAAAGGAGAAAGAAAGAAAGAAAAATGCGTAGGTAGGTGCATTCGTTGGTAGATGGATGGATCGGTTGATAGGAAGGAAGGAAGGGGGAGAGAGGGAGGGAGGGAGAGAAAGAAAACAAGTAATTTTGCTATGATTTTTAAAAATGAAAATTGTTAAAATTTTACTTTTCAACTTCCAAATGAACCCGTAGTAACTTACCCAATGCGTGAAACTTGATGTTTTTGTAAAAGCAGTTTCTGTAACTAAAGAACAGTAAAAACATAAGAAGCCCGTACATATGTGGGTAGCATAAATCTATGTCAGTGACCTATTCAAGGAACTACAACTAATGAGGGAAGAATTTTGTGGTAGTAACAAAAATACAAATTCTCAAATATATCCAAATCTTAGGAAAAAAAATCCCCAAATTAACTCTGTGAAAAATAGTATATATTATTTTTTTAATAACTCCTAATACCCTCCTTGAAAATACCAATTTATTAAGCTTTGTAAAAGATATTTAGTCGTGATGAAAGTAGATGTCCTGGGTGACATTACTTAATTATGAAGCAATTCATACTTGATACAAATAAAATTTACATTAAGAATGGAGAAATATGAGGGTTGTATTCAATACCTAACGGTGACTTTTTTCCTAACTGTATGGGCCACTTTGAACTTTATGATAACTGATCAACTGAGGTATGAAGGCCTTACAGAAAGGCCTTAATTTCAGGGGCTCAGAGCTGTTTATTGAAAAATCAGATTTTCAAGGAATATCCGATCTAGAGTAGATCATTCTTTCCCTACACTTGAATTTAACTACAATAGAATCTGGGCCCCAAAAGGAAAAAGAATTTAATTAAGCAAAGAGCAAAGGTCTATCGCCTATTCTAACCCACCACATTGTTTTTGAGAAGGAAAAGCCGGGCTGGGCTAACAAGCTAACTCGTAAATTTAAATTAATAAATGTCGGTTTACTGATCTCAGTTCTGCTGGGCTAACTCGTAAATCTGAAGTTTAGTAAGTGTCGGTTTACTGGGCTAACAAGCTAACTTGTAAATCCAAGCTCAGCAAGTGTCAGTAACATGATCTGTTTCTACTAGATAAGTTCTAGTGTACTGATTCCCTGCTTTTGCTGTTTGTGCCTTATTGGCTAATAGCCCCATGCTTGTAATTAACCCTGTAAAACCCCACGCACACGTCTTGGAGGTGCTCAGAGCTTCGGAGCAGAAGCCCCTCTGAACCCACCAGTGTAATAAATCTGAGTACTCCAACCCTCCAAGTAGTGCTTGTTTCTTGGCTGGCCTGTCGTTTCCATAACATTTCACCTTCTCTAATATGGGAGATGAGAAAAAGCAATTTAGTGATAAAGTATTTAAAAGGAATTTATAACAAGCCCTGTGTCATTTTACCAATGTCAGAATTACAAACTTAATAAAACCACCACTGATTTCTCAGGTACAGCAAACAGCTTCCTGTGTTTCTAGGATATATGAAGTTGTTCTACCCAGGACTGGAAAATTTACTCACCAGAATAAAAAGTAAAGGTCAAGATGATGAAGATTGCTTTGATCCATGGTAAGAGAGGCATTTTTTCGAGTCGGTCAAAGAAACCCTTCAGAATGTTTGTAACAATGGCAAAGAGACACATGCCCATTTCAAGGGACAGGCAAATAAAACCCACAGCCTCAGAAAGTGTCTTATTTGCAGAGGAATTACTCCAACCCCTAGACCCCAAGTTAAGATGGACTGTCCCCTCTGCTGCTCCCCCAGCCCTATAATTCACAAGAAGTATCTTGTCATCAGAAGACCGCCCTAAAGTGTAAGAGAAAACTCATGAGAAGTGCTCTGTGAACATGAGAAGAAGCTGATTACTCTCCTAAACCTTTGAGTCAACCTACGAGGAACCTGGCTGTATTCAGAGTAAACATGCACATCAGAATCTCCACGTTTTCTTATGAAAAACAGGAATAGCTGTTTCTGGAAGGACGAATCTACCCCCAGGGCTCGCTCCCTACGTGCCTCACTTGACCTACCTGACATAGAGGTTAACAGGCAGTGAAGCAACAGTGGCTGTCTTACCTTTCCTTCCCGGTCATCCCCCTCTGTCCAGGTAAGTCATTCTTGCTGATTTACAAGGGAGGTGATACAGAGAGCTCAGGGCAGCCAAGAGGCAGAGATGCTCCGTGTCCTCCCTGCGGGATACACAAAGGTCAGGAGAGATGCGTCACAGGTACTTCACAATACGTCTTCCCTCAGCAGGAGGCCTGGGACAGTTTGATCTGATGAACCCAGAAGTATGAGGAGCAAAGAAGAAAATACGTGCAGTTACAGATTTTAAGATAGAGAAGATATGTAAAAACTTTCCAAGCATGAGAGTTGGAAAGGAACAAGAGAATCAAGCAAGAAAAAGAAGAGTTTGGAAATGTTAATTCAACAAGGGCCTAAACCCTTGGAACTTTAAAAAAATATATCACTGTTTTCTAAAACATCTCCTATACAAACTACCTATAAAGGAAAGGACGAAACTTGGTTTGAAGTGTTGGAGAGAAAAATTTTCTCCACCCTTCTAGGTTCTTCTGGCTGGTCCAAGAATTAAATTGACGTAAGATAGAGTGACAGGCCAAAATCAGATCTGATTATGTAACTGTGGGGAATCTGAGCATGAGAAATTCCAAAAACAGGCAAAATGAAATAGATACACACATACACACTCAGACACCGAGAAGGATTTGCTAGGTTCCTCCCTGTCTCCCACTCCTAGTTTATATTATACTCTAGGTACCTCTAGTGATAACGCCCTTCCTGGGACAGGTCCTCTGTCTAAATTCTTTTAGGTGGTTAGGGGGAAGGTCAAAGGTTCCTCCTGAGTCTTTTGTTTCTTAAAAAGTATCAATCCAAAATAATCCTCATGCCAAAGAGATATATTTAGCGGTGGCAAATTTTGCCTCCTTACAAAAGCAAATCTATTGAAGGCCAAGTTAGTGTTGTCCAATAAATTTTCATTCTAATGAATATATAGAATAGATGCTTGAGATGTTAAGTAAACAGGACTCTTTCATGCCAGCAAATGCTTATGAAGTCATTACCATGAACCTGACAGTAATTATGGTACACTGTTGTTTTCAAATATTAATTCTGTTACGGAAATGACAGGCCAGCCAAGAAACAAGCACCACTCGGAGGGTTGGAGTACTCAGATGTATTACGCCGGCGGGCTCAGAGGGGCTTCTGCTCCGAAGCTCTGAGCACCTCCAAGACGTGCACATGAGGTTTTATAGGGTTAATTACAAGTATGGGGCTATTAGCCAATAAGGTTCAAACAACAAAAAGCAAGGAATCAGTACACTGGAGCTTATCAATTTGGAACAGATCACGTTACTGACACTTGTTGAGCTTGGATTTACGAGTTAGCTTGTTAGCCCAGTAAACTGACACTAAACTTTAGATTTACAAGTTAGCCCAGCAGAACTTATATCAGTAAACCGACACTTATCACACTTAGATTTGTGACTTAGCTTGTTAGCCCAGCTGGGCTTTTCCTTCACAATTCTACATTTCTTTAGTAAAACACATTTTAAATGAGCATTTGGCCTTCCAGTTAAACCTAATTCTCATTGACCCAGAAGTGGAGAGGAATGGACCACTATCTACCATCTGCCCTAAAGTGGACGACTTAAGTTGTGGATGGCAGGATCTCCTCCAGCCCAGATCGATCCATCTACCTTGGAACCATTATGGGAAAATAAATAAAATTATAAATGAAGGTGCTATACTCTTCTATGTCTGTTATATTAAGTTAGCCCGTATCCCAACAAATCCAGTGAACTTCAACCAAACTTGCCTAGGAACTGCATTTCTTTGAATGTTAATCACATCTATTAAGATGGTCTCAGTCTAATGATGGAGATGCTAATGACTGGGAATGCCTGAGGCCCTGAAAACTTGAGGCAGCCCCATTTCCAGTGAGTCAATACAGGGCTGGACTGGCCTTTGTAGTTCTTATGATTACAGGACACAATTCAGGAATCCAAAGTGGATTGTACTGTCTGTTTCTCCAGTTTACACTCCAGACTTGAGACCTGGCCTCGTGCAATTTTATGTGCTCTTCAAATTAATCCGTATTTTGGCAGGGGGTGGGCAGGGAGATGTGTGAGGAGATCTGATTTAGCCAGGCGTCATTTTCCAAGAGGGATCAGGAAATCTTAATGTTAGTGCCTTTTTCTACCTGGCAAAACTAAAATTATGCTGGTACACAAAGGATCACTTAAGCTCTTGAAAACAAGGGAAAAGGAGCCCCAAGGAAGCAACAGGTAATTAGCAGCCAAAGGCCTCTGAATCTTAGCAGATAAAACTCCCTTTAGTTAGAGGGTGCAGGCATTTTTCTTTCCTCATATGTTTAATTTATAAACTGCTTCTAAAGACACCGAAAAGGTTGGCACTAGTACTAAGCATATTTAAAGCCCTTCTAACTTATCTGTCCCTTCTCTTCACTTTTTTTCTTGTGATCCATATTCATTTCAACCTCCATCTCCTACCCCAGAAACCAGAAGGTTCCAACGTAACTTTGTGTCCATCATCAGCTGAACGTGGTTCATGGATATTCATGAATAAGTTGATTTCAGTTATACAAAATAATGTTGCATTTCTTCACATTCAAGTTTTACCATAAATAATAACCCCGTAATATAAGCAATGAGGAGCCAATGGAAGCTCTGAGTAGGGCAACAGGATCAGATTTGTGTTTTAGAAATAGCATTCTTGAAATTCCTGTATATCAAGAGAATGGATAAATTTCCCTGCAAGTCAGAAAGACGGTATATCACATTAATGTATGAAAAGATTAATAAAAGACATTACTTTTACCAAATTTATGTGGCTCTAATCAAAATTCCAGTAGGGTTATGTCTTAGTGGACTAGACAGTGTCTCTATAGTACATCTGAGAAGACACTCTCAAAAATATGCAAGAACATAGTAAAAAAACAAAAACAAAACCCAACAGCAACAACAAAACAATGGATGGATTTCTTCCTTTCATACATATTACTGAATACCTATTAAGTGATTAAAAAAAAACTTGCACTGCAGAACTGGGTAGATAGGGTCTTTTCCTTCATAGAACATGCAGTCTAATTACCTAGGAGGCATTTTTTGGAGACTGAGTGCTGACTGTGGAAAGAGGGAGACAGAAAAATCAAAGACACTTCCAAGAAAGGCACAGGGCATCATACAAGATGATGATGGTACTGGGCTTAGAAGTTTATGGAAAGTAAACTAAAGGGAACATTCATTCTCTAAGATGAAAGAAAACAGAGAAAGTAAGTGAACGTAGGTTTAGGATTAAATGTACCTGTGTTTTAATCCTATCTCTGCCCATTTGTAGCTTTGTTAGTAGCTAGTTAGCTTCCACAAATGAATTTACTCCCCTAAGCCTCAGTTTCTTTTTCCCTTGTGCAAGTTTCAAAGTAGTTTAAACCTCATGGAATTATTGTGAGGAATAAATATGATGAGGAATGTAAACCACATAGTCAGGTACTGGCAATAAGGAAGGAATGGATGGATGTGTAGCTCCCTAGGTAAACTGAAACGAGAGAAAGGTAAAAATAGACATAAAGGTATATGGTAAAATTTCCAGAATTACAAGGCAAAGGGAAAAAAAAGTGGAGCTAGTTCATCCTGAGGCTTCCCTACTCAGTAAAGAAGAGGTGAAGTTTCCACAAACTTATGGTTTCCAAAGGGGGAGAGGAGGGATAAATTAGGAGTTTGGGATTAGCAGATATAAACTCCTATATACAAAACAAACAGCAAGGTCCTACTGTAGAGCATAGGGAACTATATTCAATAGCTTGTAATAATCTATAATGAAAAAGAATGTGTGTGTGTGTGTGTGTGTATGTGTGTGTGTATAAATGAATCACTATGCTGTTACACTAGAAACTAACAAAACATTGTAAATCAACTATACTTAAATAAAAAAGAAGGTGAAGTTTTCTAAAGTAACGTAGTGGAGGTGTGATCAAATAGTTGAAATTGGACTTAAAAAAAAAAAGGAAAGGAAATGATATGGGGATGGGTGGCATGGGTAGCAATATGACATTAAATAAGAGGCCTCCTTAGGAGTCACAGAAGGCTTAAGTAAGTAGTAGTGATAGCAGGATTATAGAGTCCACTGAAGGAATTTGTTCTAGCCTAGCTCAACAACCAAGGTCTAGAGCAGGAAAATAGGATGCTGGATTTATCCCAGGTTGGAAGAAAGAGGGAAGAATAGAGAACAGGATGTCAAGAGAATATGGTCATGCCAAGGCGCTAAAAATAAATGCCAGTCTATGGGACTCAGGCTGGGAAGAGAAGACAAGCAGCAAAAGGAGTACTAACGACTCTAGAGAGTTTAAAGTGTGTGAGAGAAATTTTCCAGACAGTGGCAAATTTTCAGGCTTGCCTATATTAAGGTGGATGGAAGGAAACAAATGAAGAAATTGGAAACCTAGGCAATGCAAAGATTATTGCTTGTGGTGCCGGAATGTCTCTGTCTGATGTCAGAAATCAAGCCAGAAAAATAAAATGGATAAACCTTTTGAGAAGTAAGATGGACTAACTGACTTCTGGAGGCAGAGCAGACCAGGAAAATGAATCAGCCTTTCCTTGGTGAAATGTTCACCAGATCCTCTGGAATGAGGTAGGTAATTAATCTGCTTTGCAAATGACATTTGATATTTAGGATGCTAGTCCTTCTTGTTCTCATAATCTACAATCAAAACCCACAAGAACAGAACCTCCAGGTCTGTCCCTGCCTCCTGGAGCATGAAACATCAGAGGAGGTGGTTCAAGAGAGAGGTCAAAAGAGGAAACAGCCCTTAGAGCAATTTCTTGCCTATCTAGTGGTCATGCAACTATTCAAGAAGGCTGCCTCCTCTGCTCAACATGCCCCTGGCCAGACTCTCATGGAACAACAACTTTGCTCAAGGCTAGCTGTGACCTCAGGATGACTACAGAGAGGCTCACATTTTGCAGCGAGCTCATTCAGGTAAACATCTTGTCACCTCCTTAGTCTAAATCAGTGATAGGATCTCTTTGGCTTGCTTCTCTGTCACTAGATTTCCTTTAAGTCTGTTTTCCTCCAACACCGTCCTTTTGTTTCCTTTGCACATGAACATGGGGAAAACTTCACTGCTAATGTAGTTCTCCCTCATTTCTCTACATGCCCACAAGCTGCAATTTGGAGAAGAGACAGAATGAATAGCATATGGCACGAGGAAGCTGGGTAAATGACTTGGAAAGTATCTTCCCTCTGGCCCTAAATATTTCCATCCTTAGAAAAGAAGAGTTTGGCTAAACAAATTAGTTCTTATCAGCCAATCCTCTCAATATCCTATGATGTTCATACTTTTTCTGAGGTTCACACTTCTAAGAGATGTTGAAGCTAGAATTTGAACTTAGATTTCACTAATAGTTAACAGAGGTCATGAAAATCTTATGTACCTACATATGAGTCATAAAAATTATAAAAATCAATTATCCTGATTCATGCATCAGGAAAGATGTACATAATTTTTACGACCTCAGACTAACAATTCCATTTTCAATCCATTCTTTGTATTGGAGTGTATGTAACTGGCTTGGAAGAATAACTTAGGAAATGGAGGACTTCAATGTGGGAGAAACTGGTCCATCCCATGGAATCAAACAACTTGCATTATAAAGTGACAAATCCCTGACAGTGCAGAACAGTCTTTAGTGCGTACCTATTTTCCCAGAATTCCTATAAATTCTTAAAGTGTCCATATTCACTAACATCAATGTCTCAGTTTAGATTATATATTGTAGGAGGAACCTATTTATTCATAAATTACATGATGGGGCCCTGATGAGAGCCCTAATGCTAATTCTTCTTCAAAGCCAAAATTGTGATTGTACAATGGCTTCTGGTAAGAAAAAAACAAAAACAAAAACGTTATTTTAATGTTTTTCCCCCCCTCTTTAGAGCAGAAGGGCCCTCTCAGGTCTGAATCCCTGGAGACCAGGCCACTGTGGGACCACCCTGGCCAAATTCATGGGAACGGCACCACCTCAGAGTAGTGGGTCTCTTACCTTTGGAAAGCCAGTTGTGCAAGAGATTAGGAATAAACTATTCTGAGCATTTTCACAGGCCTCACCAAAGCAGTACATTAGAGGAGGTCAAATGGCTGCCCTTCCCTGCATGACCACGTTTTTCCTGGTATCCTCCACTTTGGCACATATTGTTTTTGCAGGTAAGGAAACATAGGTCTTGGGAGAGAAACATCTGGTTTTCTTTTACTTTGTAGGAAAGAATGAATCAATTTTCACTGGATTGAAAAAGTTTTGTTGAAACATAGGCCTTTGGGCTTGGTAACACAAGCTGGATGTCAACTGGCTATCGCTGTTAGAAAGGGAGTTACTGTGGAAAATCCTTCACTATGTCAAAAGTTAATAACATACTACTACATAACCCATGGGTCAAGAGAAATCAAAAGGCCAATTTAAAACTATTTTGAATATGACGAAAATGAAACAAAATGAACAGAAGTTCAGATTCAAAGACATGTCACTGCCTCCATACCAGTTTCCTTCCCCTGCAGGCCCACCATCACCCTGTATGTAACCCACCTTACTGGTCTCTGATGTAGCTTTTCTGTTCTTTTGTTCAAATAAACATGCATATGAACATTTTGTTATGTTACTCTTCCTACTCTCTTACATAAAAGATAACATACTACAGGCACCTGTTTGCATCTTGCTTTTCTGAATTTACAAATGTCCTGAAAATTAGTATGTTATCAGCTCACAGGGATTTCCTCATTCTTTTACACAATTGTACAAAACCTCATCAGACAGATGTACCTAAGTATATTTAACCAGTCTTAAGTGAGCCAGAAGGAGAAAAATACCATATGATATCACTCATACGTGGAATCTAAAAAAGAAGACACCAATGAACTCATCTACAAAATAGAAAACAGACCTGCAGACATAGTAAACACTCTTATGGTTACCGGGGAAAGGGGGTGGGAAGGGATAAATTTGGGAGTTGAGATTTGCAGATATTGGCCACTATATATAAAAACATTTAAAAAAATGTTTCTTCTGTATAATGCAGGGAACTGAGTTCAGTATCTTGTAATAACCTTTAGTGAAAAAAAATACGAAAACGAATATGTGTGTGTGACTGGCACATTATGCGGTAGACCAGAAATTGACACATTGTAAGTGACGGTACTTCAATTAAAAAAAAACTCTGCTGCAATAAATAATCTTGTGCATACTGTACTGTTGGAGGTTTATCTTCAGAGTAAATTCCTTGAATTGCTATTCAATGTAAATGCAAAGTAGTTTTGTTCAGCACTGCCGAGTTTCACTCCATAAAAGGTTGTGCCAATTTGCATTCCCACCAATTGTAGACTAAAGGATCTCTTTCTCAGTAATTAACCTGACAGGTGAGAAATGGTATTTCAGTATAGTTTTAGTTAGCATTTTTCTTATCATAGTGAATTTGAGTATCTTTCACAGATTTGAGGGTCACTGACATATTGTTGGGGTCTGTGTGTGTATATGTGTGTGTGTATGAATTGTATCTGCATCCCATTTAGCAACTGGGGTTTTTCCTTCTTAAAGTATTCTTTATATATTAGGTATATTAGCCTTTTACCTGTGATATGTGTTGCAAATTTTTTTCCAGTTTGTCAGATACATTTTTATTTGTTTATGTTTATATTTTGTCACGAAAAAGTTATTTTTATTTGGGTGTAATAAAAGGAATCAGTCCTTTCTGTTATCACATGGAGATTAATGAGTCATTATCAGAAAGTCTTTCTTACATTAAGATTAAAGAACAATTCAGTTGTGTTATATTCTGATCCTTGTATGGTTTTGTTTTTTTATGTTCAGATCCTGATCCATCCTAAGTTTGTTCCTACGTATGGTATGCAGTATTTATATACATACATATGTTACTTTGTTTTACTTTTATTAGATGAAGGCTTTTATTTTTCTTTTCTCGTAACTATGTCCAGCTGCTTTTGTCTTTAAAATATTCTGGTCTTTTAGAATCAGAGAGGAGCATTCCACCTTTTTTAGTCTCTGAAAGAGTATGTATATAATCAGCATAGTCTATTCCTGGAGAGACTCGTTTCCTTTGTGAGAAGATTTTAAAATATTCAAGTTTTCTCTTCTAACTTCGTAAATTCTAACTTTTGGAAAGCTAGACTTTCCTAGGACATTTTAAATATCTGACAGTGAGAGATAGGGAAGAGCAGAACTTTGATAGGTCTTTTCTCACTTTATTCTCCCACAGCCAGCTGGTCATCCTCTATCCCAAGGCAACACCAGCACCCCTCGCAGGAACTAGTTCACCGTATCCCTTGGGCTCTCCGGAGTCAAGGAACTCTGAAGTTTTCACATCATCACTCTTAGTATCCCCTTTAGTTCAGCATCCTGGTAGGAACTGGCCTAATATTTTATTTACTATATCACATTTAATTTTTACAGCAATCTTTGAAATGCATATATTTATTCCAACAGTAGTGAAGAGGAAACGGTAGCCAACAAAAGTAACTGAATGAAAATCACATGATTTGCAAATTATGCATACAACCCCAAATACTACCCACAAATTTTGCTGCCATAAATTATTTTGTATACTTTGTGCAAATGAATATTCAGTGGGTGAAATCATATCCTATGGAAAACAATTTCTTTTAACTTACTATGTCTGTACTTTATTTGTAGGTATAGTCAAACCACGTGACCACTCTAGATGGCCTAAGGTAAATTTAAATTTCTCAGTTCTGAATTCTGATTCTAATTTGACCACTCTCTTGACATGAGAGACCTAAAACTTCATTGTGGTAAAGTAGAATGGAAGTTTTCTATGGGACTTTGGGCAGGCATCTTAACTTCTCCAGGCTTAGATTTACCCCCATATAGCACAAGCAATGTAATAGTACAATACATCTCTGAACATTAAAAGAAATAATATCTGTCACTAGTCCAAGACCACGAAGTGTAACAGTGGTATACACAGAATTTGATCTCAGTCTCAAAACAGAACCTTCACTTTAACAGCTACATTTGAGCCCGTCTCCTAGGAATTCACGAACACATAACTATCTCTACTTACACACTTTTTATAATGAGTTACTAGCATTGGGACATTGGGACTCCAGGTTTAAATGAAAACTTTGCATTTGGAGTTTAAACTGAGTTATTATAATGCTTATGACTTTAAGAGATGATAGATGGGCGAGGACATTATAGTCAGAAAAAAACTTGCCTGACCAAAGCACAGAGAGGAAATCCCTGAAAAAGATCAACTGATTAGTAATATCTGATATTATTTCTGTGTAGGGCAGAAGTGACAGGCCAGGAATAGATGAAGGAAAATCTATCAACTGTTATTCATATGATATTTTATGACATCTGCAGCCCAATTGTAAAATGTACTACCCAGTGGATCCTTCTTATGACTCAACCTGTCCTGATGTAACAGCATATGTTTGTGCTACAAATGGCCAGACTTACCAGAATGAATGTTTTCTTTGTCTTGCTCAGTGGTAAGTTCAAAAAAAAGTACCATTGTTTTTTTCTCTTTAGTTCTTCACAGAAATTTCAAAGTAAGTTCTGAAATGGTTGATAGTATTTCCAAAAAATCAGATTTTCTCTAAAAATATAGATTTCCAGCATCTTTAAAAAAATCAAACATTATACTGTTAGTAAGCTGGATTTCACAGACAAGAAATAAGCCACAGCTGTCTAGTAACGCTACCCATCTAAAGGGGGTTCGGGTGTTCCGGAAACCTGCAGTCCCATCTCTTTCTGTTGAGGGAGGGTGGCTCGCTTCACATTTTATAATACCAGCTCGACTCTTACAAGGAGTTATGTTTATAGCCCCTGAACCACGTGAGAAACTAGGTATGTATCAAATATGAACCTGATATGGGGGTCAGTGTGGGAAGTCTCTGAAAGGAAGAGGCAGTTAAAGTATTCTTGAAGAAAAATGCAAAAGAAAATAGAATGGGTGATTTACACAGGGCTCACTGCTTGGGAAAACACGTGGAACTGCAGAAACGCACAATGTCTTTAGGGAAATAGTGAAGATAAAAATTGTGTTGAAAAGAATGTTATGTATTTAAAGAATAGTAATATATAAGGGTGGAAAGTTAGGCAGAGGTCAGTCTTCTGGGAAACGTAAACACCACAGTAAGGAAAATAGATTCGTCTATGGGCAGTGTAAACCTAGTGAAGATTTGAACAGAGAATGTGAATTATGCACAACATTATCACTGTGGTTATCTTTTACTGCTTGGTAGAAAAATCTGGCATTGCTACATTGACTGGAAAGGTATTAAAATGGGAATGGGTTAGGGACTGAAAGACTCTCTTTTGGAAACCTTCACAGAGCACTTGCTGAATAATCAAGACATAGAGGAGGAATGTGCCAACTGTGGTGGTGATGGACAGGCCGGGAAGGGGTAGGGGGAAGGGAACTGGAGAAGCAGCTCCATTTCTCAGGACTTCATTTAGAAGAGAAGGGAAGGTGAAGTAAGACCCATTTTCCTTTATGATACTAATCTCTTGTTTTCTCTTTTCTTTAGGGAATTGGGTCATCGTATTAAATTTGATAAATATGGAAAGTGTTACTAATGGGTAACAGAGTACTATACTTGTTTATTCTCTTTACTAATTCTGAAAATTATTTCTTTTGGAATCTGAGGGTGTAATAAATAACATACCTCTAAGCTGTACCCAAATCTGGAACAAATGATAAACAAACAAAAGAA
This sequence comes from Vicugna pacos, assembly GCF_048564905.1. Taxonomy (NCBI): domain Eukaryota; kingdom Metazoa; phylum Chordata; class Mammalia; order Artiodactyla; family Camelidae; genus Vicugna; species Vicugna pacos. The sequence goes on along the minus strand of NC_132989.1, from coordinate 16,282,939 downwards.
AACGAATGGACAGCTGAATGTTACATTTATCACAAACACAACAATGAAAGAGGTGGTAAATATTCATCTCTGGGCACTGATTGTTTGAAGTCAGCTTTCGTTTTGCTTAGGTCTGAGGTATGTTACCCAGTGGTCTCACAAACACTTTCCTGAATTCAGTTTACCCCACAGCGCAGGGTCATCTGCAGGGTCATCTGCAGGGTCAGACCCTGCCCCGCTAATCTCACTTAAAGACACGAGCCAAAGAGAAACTGTCCCCCTCACATGTGCACACAGTTGTTTCAGGCTTTCTGCCTCATATTCATGAATGAAGCCCACCTTCATTAAGAGAGGAAAAGGTCCACATGCTAACAGAAGGAGAGCTAAGAGTTTTGGAGAGAAAGGGAGAGAGTGGATACCATCTGATCCCCTAGTTCCAGCATACCTAATTCTCACTCCATCCCACCGTTCCCATTACATCAGTCAATGAATTCCCTTTTATTTTCTTTGCTTAATATGCTCTATAATCTGTCACTTATAGCTGAAAGATCTTGACTAATATAGGGAAGTGAAGTCACTATTATACTTGAGGCCGGGGAAATGAAGTGAAAAGCTCTGTGTTTTTACCTGGTGTGGCCAATAGATGTCAGCGTTACTCATCTAACTTAATCATTTAACCAGAAGAGTCCAGAAAGCACACAATTCTACTTTCTCCATCACCTATCCAGCTAATACACAGTCCACCTGTGCCAGGATGGAGACCCTTGTCGTCTTATGTCTTCCTTACCCCTGTCCCCAGTGCCCTTGGTCAGTAGGGTCCATCTGAGTGGCTCTCTTTGGAGTTGATGCAATAAAGTTTCAGGTATTTCAAGTCCCTCAAACTAAAGGGTCTCTTAAAATACAGACCTTCTCTTGTTAAGTTTGATCATCTTGTATAGTTACAACACTATTTCATTATTTCATCTTACCATCTCTGCCTCACTAAAAATAACAAAAGCAAAATCTTCTCCCACAAAGAGGGATGGAGGTACAACTCATCCCACCACAGAATAAAAAGGAGAGAATTGGGAAACTTCTAATTTATTTTTCCCTTTTCAAAAGAGAGCCTGCAATTATTCTACTTTACGAGGGAAATAAAAAGGGCATAGTCAGAAATCCCTGATTCCTAAGTGTCTTCTCTATTGTGCGAAAATGCTGCCTGGGAGACAGATGTGAACACACACGTGGTAACTAAGCACATACAAAGTGTCAGCTGAGAATGGAAATAATCACCTAAAGTTTCATATGAGAACACAAGTGTTCCAGTGAAGGAAGGGCAGTTTGACATCTTTACCAGCTTTATGGGCAGAGGTAGAGTTCTGAGAATAGTTTGCCCATGCTGAGTGAGCACACGCACCTTGCCAAGTGCTGTAAGTGTTTTCTTTGTCGCAGTTAATCTTCTCCACGGTCCTGTAAGCCTGATACCATTATCATCGCCATTTGACAGATGAGGAAATTAAATTTAGACAAGGTAAACTATACAATCTTGTAGTTTATAAAGAAGGAATGAAATTTAAATTCAATTATCCTGTTCCTAACCACAACCTTATGTTGTCTGCGGACCCAAATGGGACTAGAAAAAGAGAGCCTATAGATGCAGTAATGGACAAGTAACATACCAAAATAAAACTCTGCTTTCAGAATTATGAAAACAATTCTCAAACGGGAGTCAGTTTTCCTGCTTACTTTTCACATACTTGAAACAAATTAGTTAATATAACATCAGCTTTTTAGGTCTGGTCTGCCATTTCTCTGTTTTCTGATCTCCAGATCTATTTATTCTCCATTAAACTGTAAGAAAAAATTTTGGAGCACAGGCAAATAAAATCTATTCATTTAGCAAACATTAGGTCCCTATACTGTGCCAGACATTGTTGTAGGCACTGGGTAGATAAGGCCTCTATTCTCAAGGAGTTCACATTCAGATGGCCTTCTGCAAGAGCTTAGTGTTGAGAACAACAACAACAAAATAAACAAAACATGGAATAACAGTATCAGGAGGGGACACTGCCTGCTGTAAGCAGAGAGATGGCCAGAGGGGACCAGCAGTCAAGAGCAGCTGTTGAGATCAGAGAGATCTGGGAGATACAATGATGTTATGTAGGTAGGCTTTAAAGCCATGGATATAAGGCTCAGTCTTATTCTAAATGAGATGAAAACCAATTAAAAGGATATTCCTATTAACATACAGAAACCTGTTGCATTTCTTTACACTAACAATGAAATAGCAGGAAAAGAAAGTGAAGAAGCAATCCCCTTTAAAATCACATCCAAAACAGTAAAATACTTAGGAATAAATTTGACCAAGGAGGTGAAAGACTTATACATGGACAACTACTGATTAAGGAAATTAAAGATGACTTAAAGCAATGGAAAGATATCTCATGCTCTTGGATTGAAAGAATCAATATTGTTAAAATGGTCATACTGCCCAAGGCAATCTACAGATTTCATGTGATCCCTAATTACCCAGGTCATTTTTAACAGAAGTAGAACAAATAATCGTGAAATTTATATGGAATCACAAAAGACCCAGAATTGCCAAAGCAATACTGAACAAAAAGAATGAAGCTGGAGGAATAACCCTCCCAGACTTCAGACAATGCTTCAGAGTTACAGTTACCAAAACAACATGGCATTGGCATAAAAACAGACATATAGATCAATGGAACAGAACAGACAGCCCCGAAATAAACCCACAGACCTAGACTCAATTAATCTTGGACAAAGGAGGCAAGAATATATAGTGGAGAAAAGAGTGTCTCTTCAGCAAGTGGACAGCCACATGTAAATCAATGCAGTTATTAGAACACTCCCTCACACCATACACAAAAATAAACTCAACATGGCTTAAAGACTTAAATATAAGACAAGACATAATAAACCTCCTAGAAGAAAAATAGGCAAAACATTCTCTGACATAAATCTTAGCAATGTTGTCCTAGGGCAGTCTACCCAGGCAATAGAAATAAGAGCAAAAATAAGCAAAGAGGACCTAATTAAACGTATAAGCTTTTACACAGCAAAGGAAACCATAAGTAAAACAAAAAGACAACCTACAAAATGGGAGAAAATATTTGCAAATGATGAGACTGACAGTGGCTTAATTTCCAGAATATATAAACATCTCACACAACTTAATAACAAAAAAACGAACAATCCAATCCAAAAATGGGCAGAAGACCTAAACAAGCAATTCTCCAATGAAGACAAATGGCCAACAGGCACATGAAAAAATGCTCAGTATCACTAATTATCAGAAAAATGCAAATCAAAACTGCAAGTGAGGTATCACCCTACACCAGTCAGAATGGTCATCATTCAAAAGTCCACAATCAATAAACAGTGGAGATGGTGTAGAGAAAAGGGAACCCTCCTACACTGTTGGTAGGAATGTAAACTGGTGCAGCCACTATGGAAAACAGTATTGAGATTCCTCAAAAAATTAAAAATAGACTTACTATATGATCCAGCAATCCCAGTCCTGGGCATATATCCGGAGGGAACTCTAATTCAAAAAGCTACATACACCTAACGTACATAGCAGCACTATATACAATAGCTGAAACATGGAAACAACCTAAATGTCCATCAGCAGATGACTGGATAAAGAAGCTGTGGTATATTTATATAACGGAATACTACTCAGCCATAAAAAAGAATAAAATAATGCCATTTGCAGCAACATGGATGAACCTAGAGATCGTCATTCTAAGTGAAGTAAGCCAGAAAGAGAAAGAAAAATACCATATAATATCACTCATATGTTGAATCTAAAAAAAACACAGGACACTAATGAATTAATCTACAAAACAGAAAGACTCTCAGACATAGTAAACAATCTTATGGTTACTGGGGGAAAGGGTGTGGGAAGGGATAACTTTGGGAGTTTGAGATTTTCAAATGTTAGCCATTTTAAATATTTTAAAGAACAAGTTTCTTCTGTACAGCACAGGTAACTATATTCAATATCTTGTAACAACCTTTAATGAAAAAATACGTATATGTGTGGCTGGGACATTGTGCTGTACATGAGAAACTGACACACTGTAAATGATTGTACTTCAGTTTATTAAAAAAAAAAAAGGTTGAATTATCTTAAGTTCCAGTGAAGTAGCCTTCATTTCTTTTTAAATTCACTGATGTTAAAGACTACTTCTCCTAAGTGCTGGGTGAATTCTGTGTTACTCTACCTTTTGACTAATAATGTGGAGTCTTAGGGCTATTCATTCATTTAGTAATTATTTAATAAGTAGTTCCTACTCTGCCCAGTGCACTCTGCTAAGGTCAAACAAGACAGGCAAGATTCTGTTCTGGTGGAACCTGCATTCTAGTGGTGAGAGATGAATAATATACAAATAAAGGAACAGGTAATGCCAGATTGTAAGGAATGCTGTAATGAAAATGAATTAAAACAATATATATATAATAACAAGTAAGGCATATAACAGAGCTCAATAAATAGATGCTAGATGCTAAATGAATACTGGCAACCATAACTCCTAGACACAGACTCCAACTGAAATCAGCATAATAAAAGCTTATAATAGAAAATAAGAAAAATGGGGAAAAAAGGCAATTTAAATAAAAAAATAGATGAAAGAATTTTTCAGTCCAATCTCACATAGAATTCACTATAAAAACATTTAGCCTAACCATGGAAAACATGCTACAGCCTATCCGATTTACAAGTTGAATGTTTTAAAGAAAAACCAGCTACTGTATATAACACTGGAACTGGAGAAAATGGACTCCCTCAGCAGGGGACGTTGCCTGCGGCCAATACACCTGCTGTTCCCTCTACACTATCTGATTCCCTGGCTCAAAGAGGGTTCCAACTTCTTCGCACACAATCCTCAACCTTACTTATCACTTTTACATATTAAGGTTCCGAGGAGGGGTTTTTCAACTTGAAAACCTGAAGCACCAATCTAGGTTAGCCTCAGTATCTGTGGCGAAAGAAGCAAGCACCGGGTGGAGAAGGACGGTCACAGCACTGCACCTTTGACAGATGAGACTATGGGCACAGGGAAGGAGCCCTTGCCTCCTGATTCTCAATCTTCCCCTTTCCCACTGGGAACCTCCTTTCCAGATGCCTCCCCTCTCCACATGAAAATGCTGTGCACTCTGACCTAGTGCTCACCCCTCTGCCTACTCAAAACATCAGCTATCCCTCCTGACTGCTCTGATTTGACGGCTGTTTACTTCTGTAACTCCAATTTCCAATGCCGTCTCCAAGTTTACCTCTTAGATTTAGATTTAAAGGCAATACACAAGAGTGATCAAAAAGAATGGGCTCTTGGGTGCATATGGCTCAGTGGTAGAGCACATGCTTAGCATGCACAAGGTTCTGGGTTCAATCCCCAGTATCTCCATTAAAGAAAAAAAGCATCGGTTCTTAACCTTAAACCTACCACTTCTCTAAGCCCCTCTAGCCTCAGCTGAGTAACAGGGCAAATAACTGCACCTGTCTCATAAGACTGTCTTAAATGAGATCATGCACACTTTTCTCTAATTTTTATGTTTGCCTGCATTAATTCTATCCTGCCTTCCCTAGAATTGAACCATGGGCCCAGGGATCCTCTGTGAGAAGGCCTCAAGTTCCCACCCTGACCCCTTGCAGGAATAGGAGGAGGAATATACATACTGCCCTTAGTCTGAAATGGACTGCTTTTCTATCTTCACAGTCTTCATCTTTCACCCTCAATGGACCCTCCACAAATTTGTGGCTCACTGTGCAGCCTGAAAATTTTGTCTCCATAAAAACAGCTACCGAAACTCAAAGCAACCAGACATCTGATCCTCTGACCTTGACCAAAGAGGTCAGGAGACATTTTTTGAATCTAAAGACCTTCTCCACCCATTCTTTATCTATTCTATCTTTGGATACACCTTGAGGATCATTATCTCAGCCCCACCCCTGAGAAACTAAATCTGGCACTTTGCCTATTAGCCACAGCCTCCACTGACAACTGTTTATATCCCCCACCCAACTAGGTCCACAATTTACCTGAACTTTGACCTCTAAACCTACACTGCTGGCATCATGCATAGTTTATCCGAACCTTGTGAGACACTTGACTCCCTTGCAAGCCTAATAGTCTTTACAGCCCCCTCAAGTCTCTGATGAACATACTTTCTATCCATAAAAGCATCTTTTTTTTCCCATTTCTCACTCCCAGAATATTTGGGGAGAAATATTAAGCATGGTACTGACTGGGCCTACTGAAAACTAGTACTAAGTCTGTCTAGTGGCCACTAATTTTTATATCTTTTGTTGATTATCTGACTTGCTCCCATCAAGGTCAGTGCCAGGTCTTCTTCATTCTTCTCCAGCTTCCAAACCAATTTGATTCTTCCACTGCAAAAGGCAACCCCAGAACTCACCAGTCAGAGCCAACCTTATGATGGGTTCCCCTTTATCTTTCTTTCTCTCCTTTTCACAGTATCTGACTCTACACTCATCCACTCTTCTCTGTCTTCCATGTAAGAGGGAATGGTGATTCACCTGTGCTCTTCATCTTATTTCTAACTTTTCTATACTCTAACTAGACACCCACCATCATGTATCTTAAATTTCTTCTTCTTCCCTTTGGCTTTAAAATATGCTCAGTCCAGTAGAATAGATAAACAAGATTATACTGTATAGCACAGGGAAATATATACAAGATCTTGTGGTAGCTCACAGCGAAAAACAATGTGACAACGAATATATGTTCATGTATAACTTAAAAATTATGCTCTACACTGGAATTTGACACAACATTGTAAAATGATACACTGGAATTTGACACAACATTGTAAAATGATTATAACAATAAAAAATGTTAAAAAAATAAATGAAATATAATAATGATGCAGGAAAACAGATGTGGGGTGTGAGGAGAGCCAAGTCCCAGGTCTTGGTTGAGCCCCTGGGACATGCCCCACCAAGTGTGGGTCCTTGGCTTCGCGCAGTAAAGAATTCAAGTGTGAGCCACCATTGAGTAAAGGTAGATTTATTTAGAGTGATACATACTGCATACATAGAGTGTAAGGCAAGAGAAAAGCAAGGGAAGAGATACGGGAATTGGGTGCTCAGGTTAAAAGTAAAAGTAGGTACACACTCCATAGACAGAGTGCGGGCCATCTTCAAAGGAGAGAGAGCGCAAAGGGGCCACTAGGTGTGGTGGTGTCACTTTTTATGGTTTCAGCAGCTTCACACGCCTACAGGTGGGATCAATCCAACTGCCCTGGGGAAGGGGCTGGGACTACCAGGAGTTGGGCCACCGCCCATTCTTTGGCCTTTTGCGGTTAACCTTGGGGCTGTCATGGCGCCTGTGTGCATGTTATTTGATCACATTGTTACAATGAGCACATAATGAAGCTCAAGGTCTGCTAGAAGTTAAACCTCTTAATCCTTAAGGCCAACTAGGAGGTGAACCTTCCACCATTTTGGTGAATCTTCCACCATTTTGGTGTTAAATTGCTGTCATTCCTTGAGTGGTTGTGCCCTACCCCCTTCCCTCCTGTCTTAATAACAGTCTTATACAAAAAAAAAATATGCTCAGTCCATCCTAGACCTTGCTGAAGCCTTGCTTCTTCCATTCCCCAACTTGACTATCAAACATTTTAAAACAACAACAACAAACAAAACAAAACCAAAACCCAAACAAACAAAACCTACCTTTTCGCTTCATCCTGATTACCCTTTGATTCCATTTCCAATCCTTTTAGCTACAACTGCATTTCAAATTCCAGCAAATTTCTGCTTGAAACATAATGGCTTTTTCTCAGTATTCATTATCTCCAAACGTTCATAGCAAACAATAAAACTTATAATTAACTCTTTATTAGGACATTCACTGCCCTTTTTTTCCATGACTTAACTCAACAGTTTCCTACATTAATTAGTATCATAATCTTGGTAAGATTACTTAAATCCCGAGTCTCATCTTACTCACTGATAAAATTAGGGTAATAAAAATTCCTCCCTCGATGAGTTGTCATAAAGATCACATTCCATATTATTAGTTACCCTATACTGAGCTCTAATTATGACCTTAGCACTGATACACAAACACACACATAGACACCAGAGACTATACACACACACACTATATACATTATATGTGTGTATATATATATATATACACACACACACGCATATATATAGTCTCTGGTGTGTGTGTGTGTGTATACATACATATATACAAGCACACACACACACACATATATATACTTGCATTTCACACTCAAAACCACTCTATGAGGTAAATATTATTTCCATGTACAGATGAGGAAACTAAATATCCAGAACTTAGCCTACATATTCAAAGTCAAAGGTCAACGTTTATTAGAAACAAAGTTCCAAATAAGATCCATGGGACTCAATGGCTGTGCTTCAGAATGTACTACAATAAACCTGCCAAGCAAAGCACTGGTGGAGCAGAGTCTACTGCCTTCTCCCAGCTTTTCATACATATGTCCTCCAGCCCAACAGACAAACAATGGCCATTTGGATAACTGTGCTTGGACAATACAGTTTACAATCTCAAGTCAGTAATTCATAGCAGAGACTATTGCCTGTCAATAATAATAATCACAGTAACAATTACATGCACTGCACTTTATGTGAACTCCGGTGTGGTTAGCAATAGGTCCCACTGGACAGGGGATGAAAGTAAGGGTCCAGGGTGGTCTCTGTGTCATCTACTAACTACTTCTGGTTCTCCCCTTTCTGGTCTTCAAGAGACAAGGTAAGACTGCACTCCAGAACCTCCAGGCCACATGATAGTGAGGGGAAAGAGATACTCGTGTCACTTTTGAGCTGGAATATCCAACTGTAAATGGAAATCTGTAAGAAAGCATCTTCACTTCACCTTGACAATCAACAATATTCCAAACAGTGACTACCCTGTCTACTTGGAATCCATTGAAGGCAATGCAGCACCATCAGCTGACCACCCTGTGTATACAGCTTGAGTAAAAGTAAACTTGTATTGTTTTAAGTCACTGAAATCTTGGGGTTATGTTACAACATAACCAGGCCTTCCTGGCTGATACACATAACTGACTTACTCAAGATCACAACGGTAGAAAACGTCAATGGCTTTCTCCAAGCCTCATAAATGCTAAGGTCACTGTTCCTTCGACTACGTCCCTACTTGTTTCATAGGTTTACAGTCTCAAAAATAAAACTTTTTCCTAGGAACTAAAATATAAACATAAGTATAATCTGTCTCATCTGGGTTTAAAATCTTCTATTTTGGTGAAATAAAGTTTGGTATTTTCACTTATTTCATAAATGAGCCAAGCTGCCTATACTTAAATCTCTTCTACTATATGAGGTTTAGAATTCTAAGTAACAATTCCTACCTCTAGAGCATGCAGAAAAATACTTCTCATCTTGAATAATCAATTTGTTGGGCAAACAGGAAGTAGCAATTAAGTGACAAGGACTGTAACACCACCCAGGGTGTGACATTGTGCTTTGAGAGCCTCTCAAAGCCAAGACTGACTTTGGATGACCTCACAGGAGAGGCGGAGAAACAAAGCATCACCTTATAAACATGACCCTTTCCTAGGGCATGGCAGGTGTAGTTGTACAGCCCAGACAGCCTCTGCATCACAGCCATTTCCATCATGAAGATCACTGGGGTCCTCCTTCTGCTCTGTACAGTGATTCATATCTGCAGTTGCTCAGGTGAGTTAACGGTAGATAGTGCCCTAAACAGCCATTAAGCTTGTTTTCTCAAATAACCCCTCACAGGATATAAGCATTTGAGAGAAATATCTTGTCCTGTGGATTTAAAATGTACTGGTTTGTAACAGAAACAACCCTGGCCTGGAAAGGGGAACTCTTAGGTCCCACTTGGAGTTGGGGGAATTTGGATCTAGTGCATTCCCTCTCAAGGATTTTTATTCCCATTCATGGAACCAAAAAAAAAAAAAACCAACTAATTTTTTTTTAAAAGCCTACATTTCATAAGGACACTGGAAATTGTTGGTAACGTCAGATACTATTCCTCAGCGCAAAGATGCAGGAAAACTCAAATGTCTCTCCAAATCAATCCAGGAAGATCGAAATAAAACACAGTTCTCCAAAGCCCAGGAGTCAATAATTAAACTTTTATATGGTAAAAAAATTTACTTAAATAAGATTCTACACCTTAATGATATTCCATTACACTCCTTTATATCAATTGGCAGGGGGAGAATATCAAAGATGGTGCTTCAGGCTCTTAGAAGTGGCTCCTATTGCCATCTGACTTAGAACATTATCAGAGACACAATGAGCTCCAGAAAACATCCTATGGTCAATAAAGGGAGGAAATTTGGATAATTCTGTTACTTGAATCAAGGACTTGGTTAGCCATTTGCTTCCTCAGCAAAGAGCTGGATTTTGTGAAAGGATGGGATAGGTGCTGAAACTCATCACCAGAAGTGACGTCTTCATCAATAGGACCAAATTTACATTAAATACTGAGATCTCACCACTTTGCTTAATTTTTTTTAACATTTCCATCTGTATCTCTCTTTCAGAAGCTGCTGGTCAGTCTTTAGCAAAGGTGAGTACACGGAACTACCCTTTCATTTCAGTTCCTATTGACTGTCCTTTAGCTGACAAATACTTATGAAATACATATGTAAGGTTAACTCCGCATGTTTGGGAGGGGGCTAAAAGGGAAGGCAGACACAGATAAAGAAACTGCCTCTGCTTTTCAGAAGGCGGTTGAAGAAATATGACATACATATATGTAAATAACCATAGCCTAAAAAAATATTCCAGAGTTAAAAAAGATAGAGAAGACTTCCAGCTGGGAGGTTGGTAGAATCTTCAAGGAAGGGGCAACATGTGAGAGGCAGGAGAGAGTTACCCTGGTTAACTGCATAGGCTCTGGATTCAAACTTCCACCCTACCACTTACTAACTTTTATGTAATACAAGTTCTCTCTTCTTAAGCCCAAATTTCTCTCATTTGTAAATAGGTATAATAGTAGAATCTTCCCTATTAAGTCGCTCTGAAGATTAAACAAAGAAAATTCATGTAAGATTTAAGTTTAATGCCTAGCAAAAAAAATGCCCAGGAACTGTTAATGGGGTGTGCTAGCAATAATAGAAGTGGTGCTGGAAGTACCAGTATTTGTCACAGTGGTCATATTATCAATAGAAGTAGTCACAGCAGCATCAGAATATCAGAGTGGGACCTCCAGGATGGTATCTGACTTCTTGTGCAATAGAGGCAGGGTAGCCTAGCTTGAGAGCTGGGAGAAAAGCAGGACATTCTCTTGTGTCTGTCGCAGGTGGACTGCAGCATTTACAAGAAGTACCCACTGGTGGCCATCCCCTGCCCCATCACATACCTGCCTGTTTGTGGGTCTGACTACATCACCTACGGGAATGAATGCCACTTGTGTATTGAGAACTTGTGAGTACCTCATGGGAAGGAGAAGAAGCTGGGGCAGTGTCCTCCACTGTAATCCTATCCTCTTTCCACGAGCCTGCTTAACTCTCCAGAACCTGTACTGTGCTGTCCCAGAGCAGCTGGGAAAGAGAAAACTTGCTGCCTCACTGTCAGACTAGGGTTGAGCCACCTGCTCTGCCAGCTGGGACTGGTCATTCCACGGCAGAACCTCTAATTCCTGCCTATCAATTGAGTCTAACAAGATCATGCGCTTTCAAATTACTGTCCCCAGAGTAATTAATGGCCATAATTCAGATGATTCTTAGATAAAATATGGCCAGAGGGCCTTTGTACTCCTCAATTTCTTAAGGCTATAGATATTTCTTCTTTTTTTCTTTGCTCTGAAACTGGGGAATGCAAGCTGTCAGTACTTGGACCAGAATCCCATGGACATGTTTTGTTTCAGTTTTGTTTTTGGCCTGCACAGGGGTTTTGGAGGCAATATAACCAGGCAGATGTCACTTCCTTGGTGTAAAATGGGCAATTTAGCATTTACTGTCTTAAACCAAGTTCGCTTTGCTCATTGTTAACTCTCTTACAGACCACTGGATTCTGGCCACTCATCTCAGATCTTGTGTTTTTTTTCACCTTTGTAATTATCTTTACAAGTTAAAATACGTTAACGGCTTGAGCCCAGAAGAATATATTTACATATTTATTCCAATTCAGGAACTTTTATTTCACAAAAGAGAAGATTCTCTAATGTGTCCACACATTGGGCCCTCGGCCTAGAAACCAGCTTGTTTCATGGACACTGAAGGGACATGTGGTTGAAATTGGATCCTCACCAAGGCAGGATCCAGCCTCACCACAGGCCCTGCTGACCAGGGAAGGCTGAGGAGCAGGCCACCTCAGCTTCCCTTGTCAGAAGGCCTCCTTCTTTGTTGTTGTGAAACACTGCTTGATCAGCCTGGGCTCTGGGATCGGTGGAGGCAGCAGGTGGGGTGGAAGTATCACTGGGCTAGGGAAATTCTGCTTCTGCCTCTGTCAGAAAGTGCCTGTGGCAAGGACATTCCTTCTCAGGAACTAATTTTCCTCATCTATAAAATGAGGTTCTGCCTCACAATTTCTATAGTTCCTTTCAGTTCTAATATTATATAAAATTTCCTCTTGTGTTAATGAATCTTATTAACTGTCTTCCCACAGGAAGAGTAACGGAAAAGTTCAACTTCTACATGAGGGAAAATGTTAACTTCACCAGAGACATGGCTATAGAGCAGTGATATCCCCACTGTCATCTCCATCTTCCCTGGGCCCTGCCTGCCTTTTCCTTCATGGTGGTAGAGGTTCCGGGGGCTGGTGCTCGGGATGGGGCACAGAAGATTCAGGGTCATCTTTGCTGAGCAGAGAAAGCTGTGCTCTCCCTCCAGACTCCTGCCTCACTGACTGACAAATAAAAACATATCAAATAAACTAAAAAGTATAATGAAATTCTAATAATTCATTGCTGAGTTCTAAGTGTCGAATGAAATAATTACATTTACAAGAAACTTTGCAGAACTGTTATCTACCTAGAAACCTTAATAGTTCAAAAGATATAAACCCATTTAAAATGGAACACGAAAACCAAAATACCTATAATACCTAACAGCATTCACCATAATTCTTTTAGGAATTACATAACTATGTAACTAGATATTTATTTCATAAATAAATTATATAGTAATAATTTTATAGCAAACATTATCAAAATAAATCAGTGACATTTCTGACCTATCCTGAACAATCTAACTTGATCCTAAGATTTTAAAAGTGTATTTTTGTAATAAATTGACCAAAAAAAAAAAGTTCATCTGCAGTAGAGGCCCTATTTGGGTAATTTATTTTCTAATTGTTCGAATGAAACTCCAATTACTTGTCAATTCTTCTTTACTTGACATACTTAGTCCATTTTATCAAGGATGTTGTGTGATTCTACACAGGGAGTCCAGCATGCTTGGAAAATGCTTCTCTAAATTCAATGTGGCAGATTGCCAAGAAGGCGGAGTAGAACAACACTGTGTTCACCTCCCATGAATACAACGAAAACTATATCTACATATGGAACAATTCGCACAAAATAGCTGCTGAACTTTCTTACTATTGGAACTACAAGGAAAATCCTCACAAAACTGGGTAGGAGAAAAGAAAAAAGAAAAAAGAAAAATTAAATCAGGGCAGGATCTGTCCCCGTGGGAGGGAGCAGCAGAGGAAGAAAAGTATCCTCACCCTAGGAAGCCCCCTCTCCAGCAGGGAGTTCAGCTGAGAAAGAAAGGGGTCTCCAGAGGCTTGGAGGAGAAAACAGCAAGCGCCTGGCAGACATAACAGAGAAAAACCAGCACAGAGGGCTCAGGCAATCCCCAGCCTGAGACGCAAGCCTGTGGGGTTGGTCCGGGACTGGGTACTGGAGTTCAGCCTTATGTGGGTGAACCCAGGGAGAGGACTGGGGCTGAGTGTGGTGTGGGCTGAGGCTGGGTGTGCACAACAGAACAGCCTGGGTCCCCCAACAGAGAGCACCACTGCTGGTGTGCATGGAGAGAGGGGCACAACACAGCCCGGCCACAGCCGCCATCTCCACTAGCCCAGAGGGTGCTGCTGGGCACCGCTGTAGGCGCCACGCTCTCACAAGTGGAAGGAAGGGCTCCAGATGCAGCTGTCTTCTCATTTTGCCCTGGAGGGGCACAGTGGCTGGCGTGCAGCTCCCAAACTGAGGCAGGGCTAGAACATGAATCCATTACCAGGGGTCTCAAGACTCTGCAGGCAGGACTGAGATTTGAGTCAAGCCCCAAGCAATGGTAGTGGATTTGTTCTGCTGATGCCTTTGTGGATCGATGCCTCTGAGACAATCAGAGTTCTGGTGCGTGGCGGGAGCAAGTCTGTGTTAACAGTGGGCCTGCATACACGGACATGAGGATGGGGTCTGGTCTGATCCCAGGCTCGTGGTGGACTGAGTGCGTGACTGCACACACACTGTAGGTGCAGAACCTCAGGGATGCCAGGGCAGTTGCCAACATTCCCGTGGCTAAGAGAGGGACAAGGGGAGTGTCAACAAAGTATACTTTCTAAACCTGGACAACGAGAGCACTGTCAGGTGGACCTCTGTTGCGGAGGTATACTCAGCAACTGCTCATCCAGCAGAAGTGTTCGAGTCCTGCCTATCACATGACAGCTCAGAAACGGGTCTGGGAGCCTCTATTCCAACAACAGGGAAGCAGTCCCGGCCCCTGTCAGGGCTGTGACAACCACAAAGCAAAGAGGAGGCCTTGCTTAAACCAGGGCAGGCTATGGTCACCACAATATCAACCACATCCCTAATCAGGGGGTAACAGCCAGCACACACTGAGAAGACGCGTGGCAATCATCCATACTAAAAACAGCCCTCATGACAAAATAATAGACACACAGTCTACACAGGGACACTCCCACTTTAAAACAAAAAGACCTTCAAGACCAAAGTAGATAACTGTTACTCCTAAATTCATAGAGTCAGAGAAATAAAGTAAAAGCAGAGGAACTACTCCCAATCAAAAGAACAAGAAAAGTCTCCTGAAAGAACAAAGAAACAGACCTCGACAGCTTAGTAGATCCTGAGCTCAAAAAGAAGATAATAAAAGCACTGAAGGAAATGAGAGGCTATCAATAGAAATGCAGAATACTATAAAAATGAATTAAAAACTATTAAGAGGAGCCAATTAAAATTAGATAACACAACTGCTGAGATAAAATCTGAGCTAAAGGCAGTCAGGAGTTAACTAAATAATGCAGAAGAATGAGTAAGTGATTTAGAAGGTAGGATAATGGAAATCACCCAATCAGAAGAACCGACAGAAAAACAAATAAACACAAATGAAAGCAACATAAGAGACTTATGAGATAATATAAAGTGTGTCAACTTATGCATAATAGGGGTTCCAGAAGGAGAGGAAAGAGAAAAGGGGATCAAAAAGGAATTTGAAGAAATCACAACTGAAACCTTCCCAAAACTACAGAAGGAAACAGGTATCAAAGTACAGGAAGCACAGAGGGTCCCAAACAAGATGAACCCAAACAGACCTACACCAAGACACATTATAATTAATATGGCCAAAATTAAAGAAAAGATTCTGAAGGCAGGAAGAGAAAAACAAAGTTAGTTACAAGGGAACCCACATAAGGCTATCACCTGATTGCTCTACAGAAACACTGCTGGCCAGAAGGGAGTGGTAAGATACATTCAAAGTCCTGAAAGAAAAACCTGCACAGTAGGATACTCTACCAAGCAAGACTATCTTTCAGAATAGGAGAGAGAAAGAATTTCTCAGACAAGCAAAACCTAAAAGAATACAACAAAACTAAATTCATCCTGAAAGAAATATTGAAAGATATTCTCTAAATTAAAAAGAAGCAGGAATCTATAAAAAGAGGACACCACAACTGGAAATGCAGTATCTATAATGAACAGCAAGAGAATAAACATGAAGATGTAAAAGAAGACATCAAAAGCATAAAATGTCAAAGAGGGGAGCAGGGAAATGTACATCCCCCCCCCACCGTTCTTCTTAGGATGTGTTTGGGCCTGTAGGATTACTGGTCTAAAGCAAAAGGATATAGCAGTGGGTTAACATACTTCAAAAACTGGGTAACCACAAATTAAAGGCATACAATAGAGTCACAAAAGCCAAAGAGAAAAGAAATTAAGTGAATACAAAAAAACACTATTACACCACAAAAGGAAAAACAACAACAAAAAGAAAAGAACAAAGAAGAAACACAAAATCAACTGGAAAACAAAGTTTAAAATGGCAATATAGACAGCTATCAATAATTACCATAAATGTCAATGGACTAAATGCTCCAATCAAAAGACATACCGTGGCAGACTGGATAATAAAACAAGAGCCTACAATATGCTGCCTACAAGAGACCCACTTTAGGGTGAAGGACACACATAGATGGAAAGTGAGAAGATGGAAAAAGATATTTCATGCAAATGGAAATAACAAGAAAGCAGGGGTAGGTAGCAATACTCATATTAGACAAAATATACCTTAAAACAAAGGACAAAGAAAGACAAAGAAGGACACTCTATATGATAAAAGGAACAATACAAGAAGAGTATACTATGCTCATTAACATATATGCACCCAGTATAGAAGTACCTAAATATATAAAACAAATACAAACAGACATAAAGGGAGAAATTAACAGAAATACAATAATAGTAGGAGATTTTAACACACACCTAACATCATTTGACAGATCTGCTGGACAGAAAATCAATAAAGCAATGGAGATACTAAATGACACAATAGAATAGTTGGACTTAGTTGATATTTTTAGGACATCTCCTCAAAACAGAATATACATTCTTTTCAAAACCAGACAAAGACACTACCAAAAAAGGAAAGTACAGACCAATATTGTTGATAAACATAGATGCAAAAATCCTCAACAGAATTTTAGCAGACAGACTCCAATAACACACAAAAAACATTGTGCACTATGATAAAGTTTGATTCATGCCAGGGACACAAGGATGGTTCAACATATGCTAATCAATATGATACACCACATCAACAGAAGAACTCTTAGCAAAATGGGTATAGAGGGAACATATCTCAACATAATAAAAGCTATTTATGACAAACCAACAGCCAACATAATACTCAATGGTGAAAAGTTGAAAGCCTTTCCACTAAAATCTAGAACAAGACAAGGATGCCCACTCTTATGACTTCTTTTTAACATAGTATTGGAAGTCCTAGCCATAGCAATCAGACAAGAAAAAGAAATAAAGGGGATCCAAATTGGAAGAGAAGAGGTAAAATTATCACTACATTTGGATGACATGATACTATATATAGAAAACCCTAAAGGCTCCACACAAAAACTACTAGAGCTGATAAAAGAATTTGGGAAGGTAGCAGGGTACAAGATTAACATAAAGAAATCAGCTGCATTTCTTTACACTAATAATGAAAACTCAGAAAAGGAGAGTAAAAAAAAAAATTCCTTTTACAGTAACAACAGAAAAAAAAAAAAACTTAGGAATAAACCTGACCAAGGAGGTGAAAGACGCATGAAAAATTACAAAACACTGATTAAGGGAACTAAAGATGATTTTAAGAAATGGAAAGATACCTCATGCTCTTGAATTGGAAGAATATTGTTAAAATGGCCATACTACCCAAAGCAATCTACACATTTAATGTGATCCCTATCAAATTACTCAGGACATTTTTCACAGAACTAGAACAAATAATCCTAAAATTTATAAGGCATCACAAAAGACCAGAACTGCCAAAGCAATACTGAAGAAGAACGAAGCTGGAGGAATAACCCTCCCCAGACTTTGGACGATACTACAGAGCTACAGTAATCAAAACAGCATGGTATTGGCATAAAAACAGACATGTGGATCAATGGAACACAACAGAGAGCCTAGAAATAAACCCACACACTTACGATCAAGCAATCTACAAAAACAAACAAACAAAAAAACAAAAAAAAAAGGAAGCAAGAATATACAATGGAGAAAAGATAGTTTCTTCACCAAGTGCTGTTGGGAAAGCTGGACAGCTGTATGTAAATCAATGAAGTTAGAACACTCCCTCACACCATACAGAAAAATAAATGCAAAATGGTTTAAAGACTTAAACATAATAAGACAAGACACAATAAACCTTCCAGAAGAAAACATAGGCAAAACATTCTCTGACATAAATATTAGCAATATTCTCCTAGGGCAGTCTACCTAGGCAATAGAAACAAAAGCAAAAGTTTAAAAACTGGATCTAATTAACTTATAAGCTTTCATACAGCAAAGTTAACTAAATGCAAAACAAAAAGACAACCTACGGAATGGGAGAAAATATTTGCAAATGATGCATCTGATAAGGGCTTCATTTCCAAAGAATATAAATAGCTCACAGAACTTAATAACAGCAACAATAAAAACAACAACAACAAACCAAACAACCCAATCCAAAAATAGGCAGAAGACCTAAACAAGCAATTCTCCAATGAAGACATATAAATGGCCAATAGGAACATTAAAAAATGCTCAATATTGCTAATTATCAGAGAAATACAAATCAAAACTACAATGAGGTATCACTTCATACCAGTGAGAATAGCCATCATTCAAAAGTCCACAAGGGATAAATGCTGGAGAGGGTATGGAGAAAAGGGAACCCTCCTACACTGTTGGTGGGGATGTAATTTGGTGCAGCTACTATGGAAATGAGTATGGACATTCCTTAAACAACTAAAAATAGACTTACCATATGATCCAGCAATCCCACTCCTGAGTATATATCTGGAGAAAGCTCTAATTTGAAAAGATAACTACACCATAATGTTCATAATAGCACTATTTACAATAGCCAAGATGTAGAAGCAACCTAGATGTCCACTGGCAAATGACTGGATAAAGAAGTTGTGGTATATTTATACAGTGGAATACTACTCAGCCATTAAAAAAGAAATGAACTAATGTCATTGGTAACAACACAGATGGACCCGTAGATTGTCATTCTAAGTGATGTAAGCCAGAAAGAGAAAAAGATATACCATATGTTATCACCTATATGTGGAATTTTAAAAAAGGACACAAACTTATTTACAAACCAGAAACAGACTCACAGACATAGAAAGCAAACTTATGGTTACCAGGGAATAAAGCAGGTGGGAAGGAATAAATCAGGATTTTGAGATTTGCATACAGTAACTACTATATATAAAATAGATAAACAACAAGCTTATACTGTATAGCACAGGGAACTATATTCAATATGTTATAGTAATCTACAATGTAAAAGAATATGAATGAATATTTGCATGCATGACTGAAACATTATGCTGTACACCAGAAATTAATACATTTCAAACTGACTATATTTCAATTAAAAAAATTTTTAAAGCCAAAATATTTTAAACACATGGAAAAGACAGAAAGAATAATATAGCCCACACCCTGCTGATTCCAATCTGAACAGTTTCCATATTTACTTTAGACTTCTTTTAAAAAACTAAAACCTTCCAGACACAGAAAAAGATAAATTTTAATTCAGTTCTAAACCATCTTGATTATTTTAATTCTGATTCTCAATGTGCCACAGAATCAGCTATTCCATGCTAATAACTACTGAGCCATGATATTAGACTACCAACCCCCTAATCCTAATGTTAAATGCACAATATATCCAAACCTAACCAGCTCATAGTATTTAACTCAAATCTATGCTTAACAGTAAGCTCACAATCTTTCACTCCAATGTGTTCATCACAGTAAGACACCTAGTAATCTAGCGTTTCTCAGCCTTTGATCTTTCAGACACACCTCCTCAACCCAATCATAGATTCGAAGAACCAGTGCATAAATTCACAAAAGAGAAGAAATACTGGTCCAGCGATGCTGAGTAGTTGAAGAAACAAAAGCTCACTTTTCTCCTTTCTTTTCATTTCCTTTTCCCCCTAGCTCAAATAGTTTTCCTTCTCTTTATCCTACTTTTCCTCTCCCTACATATTCCTTTCATAACTTTTTATTGCTCTTCAAACTTTTCCTACCTTTTCCTTAAACTCATTAGCTTTTTCTCATTTTCTCTAGCTCCCTAAATATCTTTTATATATATAAAGTCTTCCAGCCTCCATACTCCAAGGTCTGACCATAAATCCCTTTGCAGTGATGGTCAAGTGTGTATAAAGGCCCATATACACCCCTGTAAAAACTTTATATTATTAGATATTTGTCTCACAATGAAGAGTGTTGGAGAACTCATCCAAAATTTTTACCACATATATTACTTTACAGCCAAATCCTTACCTAGGCTTGAAGCCCAATTTACAGCTTCTATCTCAACATGTAGAATAAATTCTAATTTCACATAAACCCAAACAATGTTTACCTTACATCTAAATCTCAACTGCTACCTCTCACAGCTCCTTCAAAAGCCTAATGCTTAACCTTCCCCCTTAAAAGCTAACTCTTAATTCTCTTTTAATTCAAAGCTCAAAATAAAAATCTTTAACACTTACTTGCATACAGTTCATCTCATGCAGCCGAATCTGAGAACCAACATTGAACCTAGTACTGAACTTTTAAGAGCCAACCTAATTTTTCATTGTCTCTAGGTCTTCGTTCTACTCATTGACTTAGTTAAAGTGCCTGTATTTATATAAATATTGTGTTCTGTTTGTGTGTCATTGTGTCACTGGATGCTACAATCTCACTTTGTTTGTTAATAAATACATAGGTGCATCTTCACATATGACTCTCTTTATAGCTGACCTGATCAGGGCTAGTGGTCCCAGTGACCTGGCCATAAGAACTGTGTTGGAAAGCTAGCCATTATATACATGAGAATACAATGAGTTATTAATTTTCAGTTAATGAACATGTAGACTGTTCCATTTAATATCTTATTCAATATTTACACTGGTACAAGTAAGTCCCTGTTGGTTTCCCAGAGTAATAAAAGGCTGAAACTGAATTAAAATAAAAAGAGCAAACACAAAATAACATAAAAAATAAAAAATGGCTAAGGAATATTCATTCCTGACAAAATCATTTTTCAACTTGAACTGATGTTTCGACCCCAGCCGCTTTAAGTTAAAATGATCTCAGTCAATTCTGTGCCTCTGTGATAAGTTGCTTTTACTGAGACCTGATCGAGTCTGCCTAACTCACTGCATGTATCTCTCAGTATGGGTCTCCTTTTGGTTATCAGTTTGTGGTTATAAAGCTAACAGGAAGTGTTTAATTCTAATAATCTCCTTTGTTTCCCACTGTGTCTGTAAGCAATCTCAGAGTTGCCTGAGAGCTGGAACAAGCAAACAGGTTCCTCACATTCCACAATCATTCTGCCTGCACCAGTGAAGATAATGATGCACTTGTGGCTTCCTCAAAACAATGACCTGGGACCTCTGTGCCCTTTGGGAGCTTTGGAGAAGAAGGGATCAGTCTTGCCCCCATACTTGGTGCTCTGCATTATAAGCCTGGATTTAGAAAGCCAGACATCCAACTATAAATGTAAATATGAAGTGAATTTATTTTAAAAATTTAACCTTTCCAAGTTTAGGCCTTGGAGAAGAAATGACTTTAATTTTATTTGCTCCTCTGTGTATTCATCAACATTTGCATCACTGAGGTCTTTATCATCCTCATCATCGTCTTCATTATAAAACTCCACCAAGCAACTCAGGAAAATGCAACAAATCTTGAAATAGAAGACTTGTGTTGTGCTTACCACAACCTGAACATTTACCAGGGATGTAGCTGTGGGTAGGCCACTTTATGTGTGCAATGTCTCTTCCCCTACTGCTAATAAAGAGAATAATAATCCCTAACTGAAATTGTATTTTGTGAGAGTCAGGTAAGATACGCATGTGAACGTGATTTGCGAACTATGCAGTCCTATAGAAACGAAAGGGATGATTATGGTCTGTATGCCCAGTCTTCAACACCTATACCACATTCTCTGCAATATGCTTGGCCAGTAAGTTCTCAGGTACTTTTTCTTGGTTTGAGAAATGGGAATGTTTATGTTGATTAGAAATTGATACTACAAAGTGAAAAGTGGAATGCGTAGTTTAAACATGTAAGAATATACACATTTACTTACATAGTTTGCCCCATTTAAACATGGCCTCACTTAACTCAATAGAATGAATAAAACTGCAATAAAAATTAAATATTTACATCATTTCAAGAAATATTATTACAAAATATTTATTAATTTTAAAAGGAAAAGGTAACTTCATAGTGGAAAACCTGGCAGACACTAACTTAAGTGATTAAAGTTAGCATCATTAGTGATGGGGCAAATCAGCATCATGTACACTATCTGAAAGGATGCAATGCAAAGAACATAGTGTAACTTCGGGATTTCCCTGCCAAAAATGCACAGCCTGAATATAATCATTAAGAAACATCAGACAGGGGAAAAGGGGTGAGAAGGGATAAATTTGGGAGTTTGAGATATGCAAATGTTAGCCGCCGTATATAAAAATAGATTTGAAAATTTCTTCTGTATAGCACAGGGAACGATATTCAGTATCTTGTAATAACCTTTAAAGAAAAAGAAAAGGAAAATGAATATATGTATGTATATGCATGACTGGGACATTGTGCTGCACACCAGAGATTGACACATTGTAACTGACTACACTTCAATTAAAAAAAAAAAAGAAATATCAGACAAACTCAAATTCAGAAACATTTTACAAAAATAAGTGGTCTGTAATTCTTAAAGCCCAAGGAAGGGGTTCTGCATTGAAAGATACTGGAGGACATGACAGTGAAAGATCCTGAATGGTATTATTATTATTATTATTATTATTATTATTATTATTATTATTATTATTAAGAAATAGTTTACATATCATAAAATTCTTGCTTTTAAAGTATATAATTCAGTGGTTTCTAGTCTACTTACAAAATTGCACAACTCTCACCACTATCTAATTCCAGCACATTTCATCACCCCTAAAAGAAACTCCATACCCATTAGCAGTCACTCCCATTTCCCTATTCTTCTAGCCCCTGGCAATCTCGAGTCTAATTCTTGCCTATGGATTTTCTACTCTTGACACTATATGTAAATAGAATCATCCATTATGTGGCCTTTTGTGTCTTGCTTTTTTCACTGAGCATAAGATTTTAAAGGTTAATCCGTACTGTAACATGTGTCAATACTTCACTTCCTTTTATTGAGTAATATTCCATTCTATGGCTGCACTACATTCAATCATTCATCAACTGATGAATAGGTGGATTGTTTCCAGTTTGGGGCTACTATGAATAAAGGGGCTATGAACATCCATACACAAGTGTTTGTGTGGATATATGTTTTCAATCCTCTTGGGAAAATACATAGAAATGAAATTGCTGAGTCATATGGTAACTCAACATTTAACTTTTCCAGGAACTACCAAATTATTTTCCAAAGCAGACGCACCATTTTATATTCCTATCAGCAGTGAATGAGGGTTCCAATTTCTCCACATCCTTGCCAATACCTTGTCTATTAAAAAAAAATTTTCATTTTGGCCATCTTAATGGATGTGAAATGGTATCTCATGTTGGTTTTCATTTGCATTTCCCTAGTAACTAATGATGATACACATATTTTCATGTGCTTATTGGCCATTTCTATATTTTTTTTGGAAAAATGCCTATTGAAGTCCTTCGTTTGGTTTTAAACTAAATTATTTGTCTGATTATTGTTGAACTGTAAATGTTTTTTATATATTCTAAACACTAGTCCCTTATCAGAGATATGATTTGCAAATATTTTCTCCCATTCACTTGTTTTAAGTGTAAAAGTCTTTAATTTTGATGATGTCCAATTTATCTATTTTCTGTTTCTTGAAGTCTTAGCATCATATCTAAGAAACCAATGCCTATTCAAAGGTCACAAAGATTTACACTTATGTTTTCTTCTAAGAATTCTACAATTAGGTATTAATTTAAGTCTCTGATCAATTTTGAGTTAATTTCTATTATGATTTTTTACACAAAATGAAGAGGGGGTGTCCAATCTAATTGTTTTTATCTGTGGACATCCAGTTGTCCCAATACCAATTTCTGAAAAGGCTATTCTTTCTTCAGTGAATTGTTTTGTCATTCATGTCCAAAGTCAGCTGACGATAAATAGAAGAATTTATTTTTGGATTCTTAGTTCTATTATACACTTTCTTGATTATCATAACATTGTAGTAACTTTTTAAATTGGGAAGTGTGAGCCCTCCAACTTTTCTTCTTTTTCAAGACTGTTTTGGCTATTCTGGGTACCTTGTATCTCCATAAGAATTTTAGGATCAGCTTATTCATTTTCCAAAAAGGGCAGGAAAAGACTTTGATAGGGAGTACTGCAATCCTAATAATATTAAATCCTGTTGGATGGGGTCATTTTGTTATAAAGGCATTATTGGCACAGACAACAAAATTTGAATGGAGTCTTGAAGAGTACATAATAAGCTATTTGTTCTATTCTTGCAAAAATTATTTAAAAATAAAAATTAAAAATTTTAAATGTGTTCTTCCTAATTGCTTGCAAAACAGGTACAGTAACCTGATAAAACTGTTCTTCCAAGAAAGCAAGGTCAAAGGACAGCAGTGATTTCAGAATGTAAAATAACACGAGAATATGGAAAGGATATGCTACACAGGCTGAGTTTTTAAGTAAATTCTCAAACAAACCTTAAGACTCTCTCTACCTCCCCCCAACCAATAGACAAAGAAAATATTTCAGAATTCCTTAGGAAAAGAAACCTCTATTTCATAGTGGTATTTAAAAAAAAATTTTTTTTTTCAGTATTAACCCGGGGTTGCCTGAAAGGTCTTGTTTACATCGGAATAAAGAACTGCCGTGCTATTGAAAGACATTTTTGAGGAGTTCAAATGACTTTGTATCAAGGATTTCCTGGTTCCCACATGCTGCAATATTTCCCTTTCAAGAAGTAAACAGGTAACCCATGTGTGAACATTAATAGGCTCCAAACTCTGGGGCCCATTTTCATCAGAAGCAGAAGTTTAACCAACTATAGCCCCATTCAGCCCAATCCTCAGAGAAGCACGTTTATATCAGTCCTCCTCTGACCTTATGTCTAAATTCCTGATCTTCAGGAAAGCCTTCCTGCTAAAATCTGGAATAAAACAAGGATGCCTAGTCTCACCATTTCTATTGAACATAATACTGGAAGTTCTAGCCACAGCAGTCAGAAAAGAAAAAGAAATTAAAGGGATCCAAATTGGAAGAGAAGAGGTAAAACTGTCATTATCTGCAGATGACATGATACTATATAAAGAAAACCCTCAAGACTCCAGACAAAAACTACTAGAGCTGGTAAACAAATTCAGCAAGGTAGCAGGATACAATATCAACATACAGAAATCTGCTGCATTTTTTTACACAAATGATAAAATAGAAAGGGAAAGTAAAAAAGCAATCCCTTTTAAAATCACATATAAAAAAAACACTTAGAAATAAACCTGACCAAGGAGGCGAAAGACTTACAGGTAAGATAACTATAGAACACTGATTAAAGAAATTAAAGATGATTTAAAGAAATGGAAAGATATCCCACGCTCTTGAATTGGAAGAATTAATATTGTTAACACGGCCATACTATCCAAAGCAATCTACACATTTAATGCAATCCCTATCAAATTACCCAGAACATTTTTCACAGAAATAGAACAAACAATTCTAAAATTTATACGAAATCACAAAAGACCCAGAATTGGCAAAGCAATACCGAAGAAAAAGAACAAAGCTGGAGGAATAACCCACTCAGACTTCAGACAATACTACAAAGCTACAGTAATCAAAACAGCATGGTAGTGGCACAAAAACAGAAATAGTTCAATGGAACAGAATAGGGAGCCCAGAAATAAATCCATACCCGTATGGTCAATTAATCTATGACGAAGGAGACAAGAATATACAATGGAGAAAAGATAGTCTTTTTGGCAAGTGGTGTTGGGATAGCAGGACAGCCACACGTAAATCAGTAAAATTAGAACATTCCACCACACCATATACAAAAATAAACTCAAAATGGTTTAAACACCTAAATATAATATGTGACACCATAAAACTCCTAGAAGAGAACATAGGCAAAACATTCTCTGATATAAATCATAGCAATGTTCTCTAATCCAGCCTACCAAGGCAACAGAAACAAAAGCAAAAATAAACAAATGGGACCTAATTAAACTTACAAGCTTTTGCACAGTGAAAGAAAGTATAAACAAAATAAAAAGACAGTCTATGGAATGGGAGAAAATATGTGCAAACATTGCAACTGACAAGGGCTTAATTTCCAGAATATATAAACAGCTCATACAACTCAATAACAAAAACACAAACAACCCAATAAAAAGAGTGGGCAGAAGACCTAAACAGACATTTATCCAAAGACGACACACAGATGGCCAAGAGGCACTTGAAAAGATGTTCAATATCACTAATTATCAGAAGAACACCAATCTAAACTCTAATGAGTTACCACCTCACATTCATCAGAATGTCCATCAATAAAAAGTTTACAAATAACAAATGCTGGAGAAGGTGTGGAGAAAAGAGAACACTCCTACACTGTTGGTGGGAATGTAAATTGATAGTCACTATGGAAAACGATATGGGGTTTCCTTAAAAAGCTAAAAATAGAATTGCCCTATGATCCAGCAATCCCACTCTTAGGCATATATCTGGAGAATACTCTAATTCAAAAAGATACGTGCACCCCAATGTTCACAGCAGAACTGTTTACAATAGTCAAGACATGGAAGCAACCTAAATGTCCATAAAGAAGGTGTGTGTGTGTGTGTGTGTGTATACAGACATACACACAATGGAGAATTACTCAGCAATAAAAAAAGAATGAAATAATGCCAAACTTGGAAAGGTTAAATTGTTAAAATAAATTCATTTCATGGTGATATGGTGCCATTATTAGCTTCACCCTGCAAGCTTGTTAAAGAAAAGTTATTTGAAATGTTAAAATAGTAAGGAAGACATTATTCAAGGTATAATCTTGAATATCCCTATTGCAATGAGGGAGAGAGATTGGGCTCAACTCTGAATACAACAAGCAGGGATTTTAACCAAGAAGCAGGGTGAGGAGGTCAGCAGATGGAAAATTACTAATGCATGATATTAAAGATGATTCTTGCTAAAGGCAGGCCAAGGACTTATACACTAAAAGTGGGGGATGAAGAATTTGATCAGATATCAGGGATGCTCAGATATCAACAGCAGAGGGATGAGTTAGCAGGATTCTATGTTAAGACAGGGTTGGGCAGGCCAACGACACGAGGTAGATGGGAGGAGAGGGTTGCGGGGTGGGAGCAAGGTCAAGGCCTAGTTGAGAAGAGAACTTAGAGGAGCCTAACTCAAGTTTGTTCAAGAAGAAAATCTCTGTCAAGCTAAACAAAAGACAGTGGCAAAGTTTTTCATTATTTATGGTATACCCAAGATGTAATATAGCCTCTAAGAGTAAATGCTC
The DNA here is from genome assembly GCF_048564905.1 of Vicugna pacos. Lineage (NCBI taxonomy): Eukaryota > Metazoa > Chordata > Mammalia > Artiodactyla > Camelidae > Vicugna > Vicugna pacos. The sequence continues at coordinate 16,255,506 of NC_132989.1, read as the reverse complement.
ATTAATATTTACTGAATGATCAAATGACTATCTGAAGAAACTAAGGCTTCTAGCAGTTCAATAATTTACACAAGGTCACAGAGGGAATGGTGGACACGGCAGTGAATTCAGGTTCACAACAATCTCAAAGTTTCAGCTCTCAGTAATAGTATGATGCTTGTCCTCCAGACCATATCAGCACAGGTTCCCGTATTTTATCCTTTTGAAGGGAAACAAATGTGATTAGTCTCTCAATCTCTGGCACTACTTCTATTAGTGGTACAGGCAACGTCTTCCAACTCTATCTGCCAAAACTGCAAGAGTTGCTTCCAAGGTCTTTTCATAGAGTCATTCTATTTGAAAACTGGCACATTCCAAAATAAGCATCCTTATAACCGTTTTCAAAGACTTCGAGTGAAACATGGTTTGATGAAAGCACAATTAAGCTTATTTAAATCATGCCAAATGGTTGGTGGCTTGTCTATTGAAACTTACTGTATTAATGGAAGATGTCAGTGGTCATGTATGTTAACTATGGCCCAGAGCAAAGTTAAGATATCATTCTTGAACCATCAGCCTGCATTTAGGGGTTAGACTAGAAAATCATGGCCAAAACTTCAGAGATAGTCCAGCCACGGCAACCACTAGATCCATTCTTGGTCAAGACAGTCATATAACTCTTTATTTTGGCCTTGAGGAAGCCCTCCCTACAAGGACCCTAAAGCTTCCACCAGAAATCTGGCAGGTAAATGAGGTATGACTGCTTATTACCAGCTCCACCCATTGTACCATCTCCCCAAGTTTGGGATACTTGGGGAAATTATCCCCCTTCTAAAAAGCATGAATTACTGCTTGTTCGCACTGAATCAAGACTCAGATAGATGTTGATACCTTTCCTCTGTGTCCAGTGTGGGGTCTCAACTGCCAACACTTTCCATGTGGTGCTGGAGAAGAGAAGAGGAAAGAGGGGAACCTGAGAAAATGGTAAAACCTATGCAGCTGCCATGCTGATGACTGCTCCCGAAAAAAGTAGCGCAGCAAAGACTATGCAGTAAACCCAGTGAAATTACTTAACTTCTTTGTGACTTCACAACCTCATCAGTAGAACAAAGAAAATGGTAGTAACTATCTGTCAGATGTGTTATAAGGATCAAACTGTGTAACAGATGTTGAAAGCATTCAAGTGTTTAGGTACCTAAAGAGGTAAGGAAATAATGCCAGTTTTACCAGGTCTTATCATCTATTAAAATGACAGGTATAATCATCTCTTTTTCATAATAAAATAAATTCTATACCTAGCAGATGTTTCTGACCTCTTCCCAGGATGCTGTTGATGGAAGTAGCTATTTCACATTTGAGGCAGGAACTCTTGACGCTGTATAAGGCAGAAACCAAATGGGCTGGGCAGACACCAGAAAGTCACTTCTTTTTCCTCCATCTGACTGTCCTTGACCACTGGAGCAGTAGGAGAGCAACAGCCTTTGTCCTGCTCTTGGCTCAGACACTTACAACCATAGTCAGTGAGTATCTCCCTCATAACTCTGCCCCTGCCCTGATACCAACAGCTCATGTCATCTTCTGCCCATATAATTCTGGCATAAACACATCATACAGATAACAAGGGAAGCTTTTTGAAATGCATTCTTTCGTCTCTACCAATAAATCACGAAATTGTGTCATCTCGGGGCCAAGTGGACCTAAATGTCAACTAACGCCAAATTCTTATCCATATAAACATTTTGTGTAGCTTCTTTGGGAAATGTTCATCCAAACTATGCTTTTGACTTAACACCACTTATACAGACCTCATTTCATCATAAAACAGTCCAACCATCGTTTGGCAACATGACCTATTCTTCCATTACTGAGTTGACATATGGCTCCCAAGAATTTTCAACTGCTGGTCCAAAATTCTACCATCTATGCTTGCTACATAATAGCAAATAACTTCCAAGATATAAAATTTGTTGATTTTTCAGTATATTCTAAGTTCTGATTATGAAGTTGAAAAGAACAGGAGAAACTTATCAATATCACAGAAACTTTTCCATCCTTTGGGCTACACTCTAATCCCACTCCAAAAAAGAAAAAGTTCCATATGAAGAGCTTTAACCTTTGATATTATGCTCATACACAGCTCTGAAGAAAATCTTATATTTTTATGACAGTCTGAGAGCTGAAATAAATCAAAGATATTTTTTCTACTAAGATTACATTCTTCTAGAATTTCATTTAATTTTCTCATTTTTGTTTACCTTACAGACATAGAATGTGTCAAACACTGTCAATAGGCCAGTATACCCATCTGGATGCAAAAAGTCCTGCTTTCATGTAATTTTAAAGTCAGTATCAGTAAGGAACTGTTTGATACTATACCTAATTAAATTTCTACATGTTTCAAGATTTATGTTTTAAGTTTCAAAACTGGTTTTATTTAAAACCCTGTAGACAGAGCTTTCTAAAGTGGGAGTAGTAGAACAAACTGTTTAGAGACCTGGCGTCAGAGTGATAAAGTCCTGGGCTTAAATTCCAGCTCTTTGATCATGTGGCCAAGGGAAAAAATATTTGCCTCATAAGATTATTGTGAGACTTAGAGTCAAAATGTTTGAAAAGGGCTTAGCACAGTACCTGACACGTAGAAAAGCTCAACAATGACAAGTTATGATTCTTATAATGTTTAAATGGGTCACACGTCTTTGTTCTAGAACTACCATAAAGAATAAAGATTTTAATTGAATCATTTTTCATGATTCATAGTAAGTAATGACTACTGTTGAGAAAATCTAGATGTGGTAGTCAAAACTTAAGCCAGCTGTCAGGTAATCTGGGCTCTGGACAAGCTCTACCACTTTTTAGCTGCGTAACCCTGTGGACCCAGGCAGCTCCTTCCACCTTTTTGAGTCTTTTATCTTCTCTGTTAAAGAAAACAAGAGTGTAAAGAATATAAATTTTGGAGTCAGGACTGAGTTTAAGCCTTCCATCAAGATTTAACAGCTGTGTGAGAATAAAAATCGTTAATGAACAGTAAGCTTTAGCAGCTTCCTGGTCACACTGTCTATATGACATAAATCTTGCACTGAGATTTGAGCGAGCAAGAAGTGGAATGATGCCAGCATTTACTCATCATGGGCACTATACTTTCATTCTCCACTAGGCTCCACTAGCCTCTGAAGTCCATCTACCATCATGTCATGCTTATTCATCTTTGCAATGCCAGCACTCAGCTCAGCCCTAAAACCTGGAAGGTACATGGAGAATAGTAACTAAAGAAATGAACGAATGAATGAATGAATAGAACATATCTGGAGGGGAAAATGAATTTAACTTTAAGTCTGAGCATATCTCAGGCTCTCCAAGTGGAGATATCCAACATTTAGAAAAATAATCTGTCTGGAAGTCTGGGACAGAAGGAGCTGGAAATAAAGACTGTGTGTGTGTATGTGTGTATATGTATATGTGTGTGTGTATATATACAGACACTGGATATATATGACTGGATAACTTCTTTATCCAGTCATCTGTTGATGGACACTCAAGGCTTTTTATATGTATTTCCAGATTGACTGTAGTAATTACAAAAAGTTATCAACAATAGCAGAGAGATTTTTGTTATGACATATATGCAACAATTTGTGTATCTGATGGCAAAACTTATGTCAATGACTGCTACTTGTGTTATGAAGTTGATTAAGTATTGAAGTATATTTCTTTTCTATATTTAAGGTGTAATAATAATGTGTTAAGAGAAATGTACCTCAAGTAGAAGTTGTTTACCATGTAAGGAATATGTGAACCACCTCACGTTGACCATGATGAATTCTCACTATTCACAGGATTTTGGAGTCCCTGGTATCACTGTTATCACTACACATTCTGAAGGTAAGAGTGAATCAAGAGAATTTCTAAGTTGGAAAGAAACTTAAGGGTCATCCAGTACAACTTCCACCTACTAAACTACTGCTTAAATTCACTCTACAAAAAGGTTACCAAGTCATCTTGCAGTCTATGCTTGGTATATTTCCAGGGACAAGGAATGTCACTCCTCCCAGACGTACCAGTCCACATCTGTTCGGATGAGTCATGTTTATTGTTGGGCTTCAAAAACTAAGTTTGGAAATATTAGAGCTCCTTATTGATTGGGACAAAAGGGGGCACTAACTGAAAAACCTAAGAACTTGTTTTGCTTCAGACTATGATTTCTCAACAAAATATATGTTGGAGGTATAATAAAAATCAAATTTAGAAAATCAAATAGCCAAAAGCAGTTTGAAAATTACAAAGTAATCATCCAAAAAATTTATTACTATCAGATCAAAAAGCATGAAATGATGAATAATCTACTAGAGTATACAGAAACATACAGTTCCTTTTAGGTATTTTCAAAACAAACATAACTGAAAACAAGTATCTAATATATATAATATTGTTCTGATTCCTTTTTTATTAAGAAAAAACACAAACAAATGCATGAAAAGCATTTGATAAAACTCAACACCCATTTATGATAAAAACTCTTACCAAAGTGAATATAAAGGGAACATATCTCAATATAATAAAAGCTATTTGTGACAAACCCACAGCCAGCATAATTCTCAACAGTGAAAACTCATAGCCTTCCCATCAAAATCTGGAACAAGGATGCCCACTTCTGTTCAATAGTCTTGGGGGTCCTAGCCACAGTAAGCAGGCAAGAAAAAGAAAAGGGATCCAAATTTGAAGAGAAGAGGTAAAACTGTCCCTATATACAGATGACATGATACTATATATATAGAAAACCCTAAAAGCTAAACACAAAAACTACTAGAGCTGATAAAAGAATTTGGCAAGGTAGCAGGATACAAGATTAACATAAAGAAATCAGTTGCAAGTCTTCATGCTAACAATGAAATAGCATGAAAGAAAGTATCGAAGCAATCCCTTTTAAAATCACATCCAAAACAATAAAGTACTTAGGAAATAAATCTGACCAAGGAGGTGAAAGACTTATACATGGAGAACTACAAAACATTGACTAAGGAATTAAAGATGACTTAAAGTAATGGAAAGATATCCCATGCTCTTGGATTGGGAGAATCAATACTGTTAAAATGGCCATACTGCCCAAGGCAATCTACAGTTTAAATGAGATCCCTGTTTCTCACAGGGCTACAACAAATAATCCTAAAATTTATATGGAATCACAAAAGACCCAGAATTACCAAAGCAATATTGAAGAAAAAGAACTAAGCTGGAGGAATAACCCTCCCAGACTTTAGACACTACTACAGAGCTACAGTAACCAAAACAGCAAGATATTGGCATAAAAGCAGCCATATATCAATGGAACAGAATAGACAGCCCCGAAATAAACCCACAGACCTACAGGCAATTAATCTTCAACAAAGGAGGCAAGAATGTACAATGGAGAAAAGACAGTCTCTTCAGCAAGTAGTGTTGGGAAAACTGGATAGCAGCCTGTAAATCAATGAAATTAGAACACTCCCCCACACCATACTCAGAAACAAACTCAAAATGGCTTAAAGACTTAAACATAAGAAAAGACACTATAAACCTCTCAGAAGAAAACATAGGCAAAACATTCTCTGACATAAATCTCAGCAATGTTCTCCTAGCGCAATCTACCCAAGCAATAGAAATAAAAGCAAAAATATACAAATCGGACCTAATTAAACTTATAAGTTTTTTGCACAGCAAAAGAAACCATAGGCAAAACAAAAAGAGAACCTACAGAATGGGAGAAAATACTTGCAAAAGATGAGACTATAGGGACTTACTTTCCAGAATATATAAACACTTCCTACAACTTAGTAACAAAAAAACAAACAACACAATCCCAAAAAAGACCTAAACAAGCAATTTTCCAGTGACGACATACAAATAGCCAATAGGCACATGAAAAAATGCTCAATATCGCTAATTATCAGAGAAATGCAAATCACAACTACAATGAGGTATCACCTCACACTAGTCAGAATGCTCATCATTCAAAAGTCCACAAATGATAAATGCTGGACAGAGTATGGAGAAAAGGGAGTCCTCCTACACCGTTGGTGGGAATGTAAACTGGTACAGCCACTATGGAAAACAGTATGGAGATTCCTCAAAAAATTAAAAGTAGACTTACTATATGATCCAGCAATCCCACTCCTACGAATATATTCAGAGGAAACCTTAATTCAAAAAGATACATGCATCCCAATGTTCACAGCAGCACTATTTATAATAGCCAAGACATGGAAACAACCTAAATGTCCATTGACAGATGGCTGGATAAAAAAGCTATGGTATATTTATACAATGGTATACTACTCAGCCATTAAAAAGAATAAAATAATGCCATTTGCAGCAACATGGATGGCCCTGGAGATCATCATTCTAAGTGAAGTCAGCCAGAAAGAGAAAGAAAAATACCATATATGGAATCTAAAAAAAAGACAAAAAGTGGACAGTAATGAACGCATCTACAAAACAAAACAGAAACAGACTCACAGACATGGAAAACAAACTTACAGTTACCAGGGGTGCAAGGGAGTGGGAAGGGATAAATTTGGGAGTTTGAGATCTACAAATGTTAGCCAGCATATATAAAAATGGATTTTAAAAAACCAAATTTCTTCTGCATAGCACAGGGAACTATATTCAATATCTTGTAATAACCATTAATGAAAAACAATATGAAAACAGGCATATGTATGTATATGCATGACTGGGACATTGTGCTGTAAACCAGAAATTGATTCATTGTAACTACTTCAATTAAAAAAATAATAAAAGAAGAAAAAAGAAAAAGCAAACTCTTACAAAAAAAGGTTTCTAAACATGTGTCTTCTTTAATTTAAAAAGATCCATTAAGATATGCTTTTAGTGACATAAACTGATTGTGACGTATTATGAGCCTCATCCCTAGGTAATGAGCACCAATTGCTAAAATATTCCTAAATTGCAGTCACTCCTTTTAAAAACATCAATAAGTGGGGAGTAGGGTTCATTGTTGGGGGTTCACTGGTGAAGTCTGCATGTTAATGACATCCCTATGGCTCCAGCATTTCTCATTTGTTGCTATTTTCTCTCCACAGGAAAACTAACAACAAACTTACATTTGTACAGTTTGGAGAATGTTGAATCCATCTTGTGATTACACTTCACAAAAGACACATTTTTTTTTCTCCCATAGAGTCTATGCCATAATGCCTAATCTTCTCCCTAGTATGTCTTGATTTCTCTTTATAATATAGAAAGTGAAATAAATATGTCTCTTTTGTTGAAAAGTTGAATCCTCTAGATTGGTTTCACTTTTGGGTAATGTCTAATAGACAATCTTAGCACCACATACTGGGAGAAAAAGGGACAATTAAAACTGGGAGTGGGAAACAGAAAATCAAAGGATGTAAAGCTGATGCCTTCTCTTGCCCAGGCTAGGAAACCATTCCCCGTGCACAACTCAGTTCTTGTGTATCCCTGAAACATGAACAGATATAGAGGGACACTTCAAACTTCAAGCACCAGAATCAGGAAATACTATTGCTAGATGTCTCTTGTATTTAAGATGCTGAAAGCTGTCCTGAATTGAGAACATTCTCTATTTTCTGCCAGAGAACAACTGTAAAACATGGCTGGTAAACGTGCCAGGAAAGTTGTGTAAGTTCCCATGAATAATTTACCTGATGTCTTCCATGTTCTTCTTTCCATAAACTTTGGTCTCAGGTCTAGGACCTAAAACTTACCTTATCCCATTATTACATTATATATTCTAAAAACCACATTATTAAATGTTTCAAAGATCTTATTATTTCTCCCAAAGAACAGAGAATGTGCCTTGGAGTGGCCAAAAGTCTCATCTGAACCAGGTACTAGCATTTAAGAATCATTCATGAAGACCAGTGGTCCTCAAATAGTATCCTAAGGAACTCTTAGAAGTCCCTGGGGTTGCCTGAACAGCACCATAAAGAAAAAGCAAGCCCAGAAAGTCAGAATCCTTTATTCCCTCTTCAATTCAGAGATACTTCTCTTTCATTTATTTTTATATTGGGTTATAGAAAGATTTCCCAGCTCCACCACTAGATAGCTGTTTGAACTCGGGCAAGTTTTTAATTTCTCTGGCTCAATTTCCTTCATCATTAGTTATGCTGGGATTCTGTCTGTACCCTCTTCATACCACTGTAGGAATTAAACGCATGCATGAATGAAACGTGCTTAGAATAGTCATGGTATGGTACAGAATAAGCACTCAATAAGTACTATTATTATTGTTAAAATATATAAAATATAAAAATGTAATACAATCCTCACACTCAATGCAGGAATTGTCCTTACAGGATTCTAACAGGTACTCTTGCAGTTTTTTCTGAGTCCTCTTGAGTGAGAAGGAGCTCACTCCTTCCTGAGGCAATGGTTAATGGGGAAATCTTACTATCAAAACATCCTATTTTTATCAAGCTTAGATTTATCCCGTATTATTTACCCTCTCATTTGTCCTAAATACAGCCCTCGGAGCCACAAATAAAAAGTCTAATTGGGACCCCTTTCAGTAAAGGTAATTCTTTTGTACCTCCTGAGTTTACAAATATTAGTTGAAGAAAACCTTGGAACAGGTCCTATACTAAATGTTTTACATTGTGACATCATTTAATTCACAAAACAATCTTAATAATAAATTTAAGTATATTATATATATAGATACATATGAGTGTTTTTAATGTTTACTATGATACATTTAACAGCTAATCCCTATCCCCAGAGCAGCTCATTTGATCAGATTCTGGCTGTCTTTACTCATTTATGGGGAAAAAAATGTGAGTTCAGCCTTTCCAGGCCATATGCACTATGTCCATTTAGTGTTACAGAGAATGCCTTCTAGCCCAGGAACTTAAAAGGCAGGAGTAGCTATCAGTGGCCCTCTCACAGAGCAATGGAACAGCTCTCTGAAGTTGTCATTTTGCATCGTCAAGAGTCCTTGCAGCATTTAGCAAATATTAAGAATGTTTTATTGAAATCTTGATTCAAGATAAGTAAGTAATTTCCTAATGTTTGGTATAGTGAGAAGTGCACATGCTGCCCTTCCTTTGGACAATGTCAGTGCATGGTATCACTAGCTTAGTATGCCCTTTAACAATGAGCACAAGTAGCTCTTGACCCATCAACCTGTACTTGATTTCTTAGGGTTAATCCTATTTGGAGACAAAGCAATCATGGTCCAAAGCATGAGGGACAGCCCAGCTTCTGAATCATGGGGTTCTTAAGATATCCACATGGACCCTCCCTACATACTTGTGCTTGAAGATGCCAGTGATCTTCTTAGGAAACTTGAATAAACATCTTCTAAAAAAGAATGAGTGTTTTCCCAGTAGGTACCTGGCTAGCTCTCTCACTAGCTCCACTTGTACCACAAAATTTGGGGCTCTCGAGAAAGCCATTCTCTACTGTAAAGCACGCATCACTGCTTAAGCTTTGTTGACAAAGATCAACGAATGGATTCCTCTGCTTTGTTTCTAGTTTGGAACCAGATTTACAGGCTTCCAGTTGATGAGGACTCTGAATAAAAGGCCAAGACAGCTGGTGTTGACAGACATACTGATCACTTCATCAGATGAATGAAAATGGCACTACTGCAGAAAATGAGTACTGAACCCAGAAACCAGGAACCAGAAATGTCTGTTATTTCAGACATTTACTGGTTCTGATATCTTAGGGAAGTTGTTACCTTCTCTAAAGACCCAGTTTCCTCTTCAGTAAATTGGAGATGATTGTAATTCCCAACTGAGACTTACATGTGAATCAGATAACACATGTGAAAGCACTAAGAATTATTAATACACCATGCAAATGTAAATTTGTATTGTATTCTGGGTCATACTAAGCATTCATTTGGGTCATATTACGTAATCATCTTTTACAAGAAAATCTTTCCCATGATCCATTAGGTCTTTTAAACCTGTTCTAAGTCCCGTTCTAGGAAGTAACCATCTCTTAATAGAGATGACACATCTGACCAGGATATTATGCAAACGTCAAATAGGCTAGGTTGATAATAGGAGATCATTTCTACTGACTCCACCTTACTGCCTTTGGCCACTTTCGGCATCGTGGGTTGCAACAACCCCTCTAGGTACTCGAACATTCATTTATCTTTAGTATCTCAACTAAGAACCCATGTCTAGGAAATTCTGAGATTTTTGCATCTCAAAAATCAGTAAGTCTGTTTTTTTTTTAAATTTTTGTTTTATTTTGTTTTCCTTTCATTTTGTTTTGTTTTTTCCTCTCTCCAAGATGAAATCACTGAATCACATGTCACAGTTGGAGGACAGCATGAAACTCATCTAAACCAACTTCCTAACTATATGAGGAAGCTTCTTCAGAGATCCTTGAGAAGTGATCATTTAGCTTCCAGGCTGATGCAAAATTTTCTTAAAAAAAAAAAACAACAAAAAATAACAGCCCATTCTTGATCTGAGTCAGCTGAATATTCTTACTGTGATGTGTAGAAATCAATACTGACTCAACTTGTCATCTATGACTGACACAAGATTTTAAGAATTTCAAAATTTACCACTTATATGTCCATTCCATATTTGTTGACTAGCTTAAGTAAAAATCAGATTTTTACAAAAACAACTGACTTTAATTACACAAAGTGATCACTTCACAATATGTGGTACAGAATTACTAAACTTATTTAATCTCAAAGTTGGGATGAATTTTTCTATCTCAAAATGAAAAGGTCTTCCATACATCTTTTAAAATGTATAAGATGATTTAGAATAATTTATCTAGAACTATTAGAGATAAATCTGATATGCTACATAATTTTAATATGTAGCCAAGTATTTACCCCATCAAGTGTCAAAGCTGGTTTTATTAAAAAGAATTTTAGATTCAAACCATTATTTAATGGAGTCAGTGGAGCACAGTAGTCAAGTGCACTGCTTTTAGAGTCAGACAGAATTCTGTTGTTTCCTAGCTTTGCCACTATAAGACTAAGACAGATTACTTTCATTTTCTGGACCTCAACTTCCTGATTTATACAGTAAGGATAGTTGTAAAGTCTACCTCTTTGAATTCCTGTGAGTTTAAATGCTATAATTTCTGTAAAGGGCTAAATATAGCTCTTTGTACATAGTAAGAATTCTAGGATGTTTAGTATTATTATAAAATGTCATGTTTCTTTACTTACTCATCAGAGGATGAAGAACATGACCTAACCTTTTCATTTTGATTCACTGTGAAAATTATTAACATATTTTAGAGAATTCTTATATGTGGTGATAAAAGCTTTCAACTAAGTGACACTCTTAATTCTCTTTGAGGTTATGCCTTAAAAGTAAAAGAGAACAATTAATTAGCATAGAAGTTAAGAATATATACTTTGAAGTCACACACTTTGGTTCAAGTAATAGGTTCATCAAATACTAGCTCTATGGTCTTAGAAATTATACTTAATTTTTCTGTTTGGGTTTTCCCTTTCTGAAGGAAATATTAATAGTATCTACCTCAAAGAACTGCAGCAATTAAAAGGTAAGCCACATTCTTCAGGGTTCTCAGAGGTTGCTGCTCATGCTGAATACTTCCAGTGGCAGGAAGCTCACTCCCTGTGAGTTTGCACAACACATCCCTCAGCAGTACTGACAGCTAGAAAGAGGTCATGTTTTTTTGTTTTATATGTTTAAATTTGCAAATGGTTTAAGTGTTTTGCTAAACCTAAAACAATTTTGCTATTCTAGGAGCCACAAAGGAGGATTTGAAGAATAAATTATATAAACTAGCCTAATAATTTCAAAGTGATCATTCTAAAGAACCCATTAGTACTGTTGAAAGAAACAGAACAAAATTACAATTGACCTTAAGACATACATATTCTTCATTTAAATTATTTCCAAACTGTATTACTTATGAAGGAAAAAAAGCATGAAGTATTTACTGGACAACTATTTAGGGGTCCTTATCCCCTGCCAAAATTAAAAAAAATAATAATCCAGGATAAAAGAAAGTTTATAAATTCTTTTGATTCCCTTGAAAATAAAAATTAATAAAATCATGACTTACAGGATATTAATTGAGTGTGGTAAACTTTGAAAGCTAATTTTCTTTACTGCATTACATTAGTCACTAAGATATTCTTGGGCTGTAGTCCTTCCCTTCAAAATTGTTGACAATAGGAGCAAGTTATTTAAGTCATAATAGTGAAGTCTGATCTAAGCAAATGTTCACTTAGTATCCATCATTTGTCTTTATTATTTCTCCATGAAGCAAGTAATAAATAAATTTGAATTTTTACAACTGGGAAAAGAAAGTGGTTTACCTCTTGTGCTTAGAATGCATTATAAGTTATTTCAAACCACCTCTTCTTTGAGAAGAGTTGAATTAAGGGACTGTTTACTATGGGCACAGTGAAGAGGTAACAGTGTAACAGGTAACCTGGAGCTCGTGACAGCAGTAGACCATTACCATCCCTATGCCTGCAGGGGAAACAGGAGGAGACTGGAAAGAGGGAGGCGTATGTGGAGAGGATGGCCTGACAGAACCTGACACATGGAGGGAAAAGTAGTTTGTGGGGACCCTACAGGGAGGGAGCTTCCCTCCTTGATCTTCTGCCTGCACTCCCCATTGGATGAATTAACCAGTAGCTCCAGGGCAAAGAGCCCTGTGATAGATTCCACAACGATTAGTGTCCGAGGGCACAGAGCAGGGTGAAGAAGGGAGTGAACTGTAGACACCCCGTACAACCCCTGCAGCTGCTTGGATTTTTCCACTTACCCTGGAACTGGTCTTCAGTTAAAAGCCATTTGATCTGCATTTCTCTGATAATAAGCGATACTGAGTATTTTTGCATGTGTCTACTGGCCATTTGTATGCCTTCACTGGAGAATTTCTTGTTTAGGTCTTCTGCCCATTTTCGGATTGGGTTATTTGTTTTTTTGTTATTAAGTTGTTTGTATATTCTGGAAATTAAGCTCATGTCAGTCACATCATCTCACACCAGTTACAATGGCCATCATTAAAAAGTCCACAAAGAATAAATGCTGGAGAGGGTGTGGGGAAGGGGAACCCTCTTACACTTGGTGGGAATGTAGTTTGGTGCAGCCATTATGGAAAACAGTATGGAGATTCCTTAAAAAACTGAAAATAGAATTACCATATGATCCAACAATCCCACTCCTGGGCATATATCTGGAGGGAACTCTAATTCAAAAAGACACCTGCACCCCAATGTTCACAGCAGCACTATATACAATAGCCAAGACATGGAAGCAACCTAAATATCCATCAACAGATGACTGGATAAAGAAGTTGTGGTATATTTATACAATGGAATACTATTCAGCCATAAAAAAGAATTAAAAGAATGCCACCTGAGGGGGAGGTTATAGCTCAGCAGTAGAGCGCTTGCCTAGCATGCATGAGGTCCTGGGTTCAATTCCCAGTACTGCCATCAAAATAAAGAAATAAACTAATTACCTTCCCCACCACACACACAAAAAAAGAACAGTAATGCCATCGCAGCAAAATGGATGGACCTGGAGATTGTCATTCTAAGTGAAGTAAGCCAGAAAGAGAAAGAAAAATACCATATGATATCACTTATATTTTGCATCTTACAAAAAAGACATAAATGAACTTATTTACAAAACAGAAAGACTCACAGACATAGAAAACAAACTTATGGTTACGAGGGGGGAAGGAGGGTGGGAAGCAATAAATTGGGAGTTTGAGATTTGCAGATACTAACTACTATGTTTAAAATAGATAAACAACAAGTTTCTACTGAATAGCACAGCAAACTATATTCTATACCTTGTAGTAATATACAATGAAAAAGGATGAAAAGGAATATATATGTATATGTATGACTGAAACATTATGCTGTACACCAGAAATTGATATATTATAAACTGACTATACTTTCAATAAAAATAAACTTTTTAAAAGCCATTTGGTTATAATATTAGAGTACTGGCATTCTGAATTTCTAGGACTTCACAGAACACCAAAGGCATCCAGATAATGAATGCAGAAATCCTCTTTTTAACACCCCTGACAGCTTCTGCTTGGACATCTGTAGCCATGAAGAACTCATCAACGTGACATGGACACAACTGAAGGCTTCTAATGGTTGGAAAGTTCTTCCGTATGCTGAATCCCTCGCTCTCTCCCTTTAGCTTCTAACCCTTGGTTCTAGTTCTGCCTCACAGGGCCTACACAGACCAAGTCTGTTTCTTCTTCTCACTATCAAAGATTTCAAATGACTTTCATGGATCATACTTAGTCTTCTCTTTCACAAGTTAAACATTCTTGGAAAATATTCCCATCATCTGAGCATGCCCTGTAACAATACTTAACAATCTGAGTGAACCAACTGAGCCAAAAGACAGCTCAAGGACTGGTTGTGCCATGGGACCATGGACCAGACATTTCAGCTCTCTGAGTCAGAGTGCTCATCAACTGGCAACAATGGAAATAGAAGTAACCCTGATTCATAGAGTTGAAATGAGGATCATGTCAGAATTAATGTGAGAGGGAACATGGTGTGGTGGAAAGAGTAAAGGCATTCACGTCAGAGGGTGCTGGTCTCAGATCTAGTCTCATTATGACAATAAGCCAGTCACTGTCATCTTGGGGTTAACACATGTTGTAAATGGGCTCTGAGCCCATGTGTAATATTTGGAGGCTCAGAGTAAAAACTAAAATTGAAGCCCACGTACTATTTGTCTATAATTTATTTAGCCCAACTGTTTAAAATTTATAGCTAACTCACATTTAAATAAAATTATATCCTCCTATCTTGGCAAATAATAGCTTCATTGCCACACTGAAATTTAAAATTCTCAGACTCCTTAGAGTTATTCACTGGAATATGGTGTCATGGCAGAAGGTGGCGCTGCCGAGTCACTGGTTCCTTTGCTGGCCTGCTCTTCCCACGCATAGCTCTGTTCTGCATCATGAAGATCCTTGTGCACATGGGCCTGCACACCAAAGCCTGCATGTCCAAACTTCACCCACACCCTGGTAAACAGCATCCCCTTGGCCACACCCTACACCCTTGGGTAGGGTGTGCACCTGAGCAGCATGGACTGCCTTGGAGATTGGAGCTGAGGAAGAAATTTACATAGGCCCTGCAAGGTGGATCAAGCCTGCTTGGGAAGGGAATTCAGGAGTTGATGGTTCCAAGGTATAGTCCAGAAAGAGATTACAAGTGTAAGCAAGGCATGTCTTTGACCTGTAAGCTCCTAGCCCTATGGGGAAAGGGAGGGCTGGAGAACCTTGGAGTCTAGGGCAAAGGAGTCCCTTCTGCAAAGGTTTAAAGATGGTACCAGTGATACTTACTTTTCAAAAATATTACAAGGGTTAACAGACAAAATATGGAAGTGCCTAGAACATACGACAATGTTAACAATGTTAACAATGTTAAATTATACAAATGTTGTAACTGTTGTTATTAGAATATGCTTGGAAAACTACTAGGTACTATAGGAACCCAGGTAACATTTTTGGTAATGCTGACTCCTCTGGATCTTACAAGCCCTTTTAATGAATTACTCCGTCCAGGAGAATCTACATTTGTCATGGTTGTGAGTTTGAACAAGCTCTTCTGACCTTTAGTATCTTAAAATACAGACCAGCAATACAGGTGGTATCCCTGAGGGGTAGGAGGTCTTGTACCCCTATTTTTACTTTCTGGCTCTAAGCTTTCTTTTCCTAAATGAACCGTCTCCCTTCTCCCAGCACAGCAAAAGCTTCTAGCATGCTTTACCATCCGGAATCATTACGAGATAATTTAACAATCAAGATGAATTCTCTTGCTTGAATATAGTGCAAGTACGGGAGGCTGGGCAGACACTGCTAGGCCACGGGTCTTGACTTCACTGCAGTGCCCTGGTCTCTTCAAGCCCAGGAGAGAACAGCACTTGCCTCTTGTCCCTTTGCCTTTGCTTTGCATGGGTCTTCAGTGCCTCTCTTTTCAGTGCTGTCCTACCCCTGCCCCAGGCAACAGCAGGCCCACCTCTGCCCAAAGAATTCTCAGATACTGTCACCTCACAGTTGCCTGAAGACACTGCGAAAATGCATTTTTATGACTATCAAAAAATCATAGACGCATAGAATCACGGAGCTTGAAAAAGGCGAAAGATCTTTTCCTTCAATTTTTCCATTCAGAGAGGAATCTTATTCCATATCTCTGAGAGATCATCAACTTTTGTTCCTGCCTGGATAACCCTGAAGATGCAGAATTCAGGCCTCCATAAAGCAGCCTGTTTCACTGTTAAGCAACTGGAGTGTTCAGAAAATTGTTTTAATACCACAGTCTTTTAACCAATTCTTAGAGGCCAAAGATGCAATGATGAGTAAGATGATCCTTGTCCTCAGTGAGCTCTTTATGATGGGCCAAAATGCTAAATAATGGAGTGGTTAGGTTGGTGACCTCTGGAGTCAAATTTCCCAGGAAGAAGTTCTGGGAAAAATCTCAGAACTGATGGTATTTTTAAAATAAGACATCCTTCCTTAAAAGTTAGGCCTGATTTTCTCATGTCTTTGTTTTGGTAACAATCTGAACTAAGCCCCATTACACTTGGTCATAGCACAACCTTCAGTACAGAATTACTGATTTTTCACGACCTTCAGGACCCTGCCTTGTTATGCAAGCCAGGTTTTATGGCAGAAATCACACATAATGGACTTGAGTTTCTACGCATGCCTCCTGATTATTTCTTTAATATGTTTCATATTAAATATGAGATAGTAGATGCTATGACTAGGCAAGTAGGAATGAGTATGGTAATAATAAAGAATAAAGAGACTGACCTAACGGAATAGAACAATTGCCTTCAAGAAGTAAGGGAGTAAAGGACCCAGATTTTCTTTAGTAGAAAATTGTGGTCTCCTAATCCATTGGTTCTCAGTTAAAGAGGTAAATCAGACAGCACCATGCACTTAAGTGTGTGTGTTTGTGTTAGGTCTTTTATTTCTTGTGTTTTTTTCATTTGTTTTTGGTTGGGGGGGTTGTTTTGTTTTGTTTTGTTTTGAGGGGGGGAGGCAACTAGGCTTATCTGTTTATTTTTAAGGGCGGTACTGGGGATTGCACCCACGACCCTGTGCATGCTAAGCACTGTACTCTTTCACTGAGCTATACCCTCCCTCCCCCCATGTGTTATATGGCTTGAGTCACACTCTGTATCTACTGAATCAGAATCTTTGGGTCGAGGGGAGCAGGTGTTAAAGGCAGAT
Organism: Vicugna pacos; assembly: GCF_048564905.1. Lineage (NCBI taxonomy): Eukaryota > Metazoa > Chordata > Mammalia > Artiodactyla > Camelidae > Vicugna > Vicugna pacos. The sequence goes on along the minus strand of NC_132989.1, from coordinate 16,238,313 downwards.
ACGTAAATTTTGAAATAGTTTCCCAGAATTACTCATTAAGTTCATCTTTTTCACATTTGTTTCTTCTAGCTAGTTATATATATATATATATATATATATATATATATATATATATATATATATATATATATATTTCTATGAAACTGAATAATAATTTGACAATCAAACAAAACAATGTTAAGGCATGCTATCATGCCATAGCTCCATAGCCTGTCAAGAATTAAACAGTTCCCCCTGGAAGTCTTCTTGGTCTTCAGAGACCTGGTGACTTCACCCTTGGTGTCACAGATTGTTTGCCGAGTGACTTCATAATGGGGTCTGAGGTTCTCATAATGGAACCACAGCCCTCGGAGCAAGAGAACTGAGCCTTAGAAGTTGCTATCAAACTTTTAACTGAAAGAACTCCTGTGGCTAAATCACACTGTTCCCTAGGGAAAAGATGAAAACTTTCTTTGTGGCTGTCCTGGCTTTTGGCTACTTCACACGTAAGGATTTATCAAAGAATCTCAGGACGGGGTAAACAATTAATCTAAGGGAAGTAACAAGCTGACAGTAACTAGTTTTTAGATGTAGAGATTTGTGAAACTTTGAAGTTTCTCTCAGAGATAAAGAATTCAAGGCCTCAACTAAAATGAGTATCAGTGGTTCAATTCATTTTCTAACATCCCAAGAATTCTGCCAAAGACAGGTTTAGACTCAAGACATTTTAAGGGATGATCCATAAAGGGTGTAACTAACATTTGACAAATAATTGGTTTCCGAGTTGATAATCAATATCCTCTCTCCTGCTTCTTCCTAGTCCTTGCCCACCAGACATTGCCACACACTTGTATTTTGTGTGTGAATGCACACAAATGCCTCGTACACAAAGAAGTGTCAGTTTTGGACACGGCTTACCATTACAGGACAACCCGATGCTACCAAAACAAAGCTCAAGAGAGGGCTCAGCTCTTCCTAACTAACTCCAGCAAAATGCCACCAACAAGGGAGTCCATGATGGCAAACTGAATCTGCTGGCAGGATGGTGCAGGCTGAAGGGGAGGCAAGAAGCCTCAGCTGCAGCAGCTGAAAGAAGTCAAGGCTATGAAATGGGTATAAGGTACGAAGGTAACAGGAATCCTTAATAGTCTGGGTAAGCACCTGTTGACACAGAGGCCCGAACAAAGGAAGAGGCTTCCTTAGAAGCAGAGAGATTTTGGAAAAAGAGTATTTCAAGACAGGAAATAATAATTTTAAAAAATGAAGGCAGGTATCTAAGAGTTCTGTTAGCAGGTGACTAGGAGGACAACTATCAAGAACTAGACTTTTCTCTAAAATGAGTCCACACAATGTGTGAGATGCCCAGTAGCGGATGATATGCTGAGTCCCAGAGGATGAAACTTGGGTTTAAATCTCTCCGGCCTAAGCTCAGAATTAAAGCAGGAATGGGCTAAGGTTGAATTCTCAGGTGGCACATTAAGCGTCTCAGGCAAGCGAAGAAGTAAACAGTGGGAATCAGGCATGGCCAGATAAAGCTTGGGTGGAGCCACGTGTTTTTCCATGATTTTCATGGTAATTAATTTACATGGGATTACATAATGGGTGAATTAGTTGTTCACGTCTCAACACTACATTTTTTTGGATCCTTTTTTCTAGATATTTTTTTTGCAAACAATCCTGGTAACACTGACTACGAGGTAAGTCTGCTACTTCCTGCCTAAGAATGATTTTTCCAATCGTAAGCATATAGCATTTCTTTTAGGTTGACCCATATTAAACCATATGTAACTGCTAATATTTGACCATTTTGATCTATAGAAATGCCAGTTTATATGGTTCTGAGGAAAACCAGGACACATCCCTATCTCTTACTGCTCTTTCACCTCCTTATCTATTACCAGCAACTAAAGCTAAGTTTTGTTTTTTTAATACTTTTTCCTCCAAGTTCACTGCTGATGTTTCCATTCAAGCCCTTCTCAATTCTTGCCCATATTATTGCAAGAGCCATCTCCTTGCACTTAGTCTAATCCAGAGGTTGGCAAACTATGGCCACTTGTTTTTGAAAACAGAGTTTTATTGCAACACAGGCACAATCATTTGTTTACACAGCGTCTCTGGCTGCTTTCAGGCTGCAGTAACAGAACTGAGCAACAGAGAACCTATGGCTTTTAATAGGAAAATATTCACTACCTGGCTCTTAATGGGCAAAGTTTGTCAATCCCAGTGCTAATCTTCTCCATAATCAGAAGAATGGGCTTTCTTAAAATGCAAATCTGATTGAGGAGGCTCCCTTCTGAAAGCACTGACTTTAAGTATCCTTAGGATAAACTTTTTGCATATCCTCCTTGACCCAGCCTCTTTCTCTCTAAAAGGAGAACTCTCCTTCTCTTACTTCAGGTTTTAGCTAACTATTTTGGGGTCCCTGCCAGTCCAGTTTGTTTCCGTATTAGAATTCCCCCTAATTAAACTATCCTTCTTTCCATACTTACATCCAATTTCAGAAGTCATTTCTTCCTTTAGGAACCCACTAAAGAATCAATTCTTTGGTAAAGCCTTCTGAGCAAACTATGTGAGCTTAATCATTAAAATATTTAGGAGATAAGAGACATAAACAGTATTTCCCAAGAGTGACTTGAATACCTTCTAATAGTATTAGTGATGATTTTAGTGAATATGCCCATGGATATCTTTTATTGCAACAATTATATCTTTTAAAATGTTTGTTAGGAAAAATATAATTACAACTTCAAATTCAAGACATCATGGATATTCATGCTTAGAATGAATCTAATGTGAGTAGTCAAGTTTTAAAAGGCAGCCAATTCAAGAAAAATGGTTTTAAAGAAAAATGACACATGACTTTGGAAGGAGTCATGAACCAAGTGACTGAAGTGTGGGAGCATTCCTGTAAGTAATGGGAGCCACTGAAGTTCTGTAGACAGGGCAGTGGCCTGATAACCTGGATATACACGCTAACTGTGATCTCAACCTATAAAGCAGGGAATTGTGGCAGCACTTTCCTAATCTGCTCATTACACAATTTTCATGAACTTCCCAAGTCTCTTTTTTGCCTGCAAATTATTCTGTCACTCAAGTTCCTCTAAGACCAGCCAGAATTCTCCAACTCTGGTAGTAGTGAAGGAATCAAAATAAAATGGAGAGATGGTGGTAAAATCCAAACCTGGTAGCTTCTTCCCTCACTATTCCAGCTCCCTTATATTCAAGAGACTGAACTGTGGCCAACACCAGAGCAGGACCACCCAGGGTGTCCCTATCCAGGCACAAGAGTTAAAGGGTGGGTTTTGATGAAACTAAAATGAGTCCAAAGGCCCCTGGACAGTGGTTGTAGTCATTTTTACCATTTCCCAGAATAATCTCCCCTTCTAACAAGTCACAGCTATCCATTACACAGCCAAGAATCAGGGCTGTATTGTCTCAGCTGTCTTTCAGAGAAGAAATCCCAAAGACTCCGCTAAATTTAAGATAAAGACATTTTCAGGTTCAAAGTTTAAAAAAAGACTTATCATTATCTCATCTCTGTACAAAATAAAACAACCAAGTACTTATATTAGAAGCCATTAAGAGAGTCTGACCTATGAATTTTGTTTTAGGAACTTTCATGCAGTTATTATCAAAAGAAGTCTGTACAGCGGAAACGCGTATGCTCCATAAGAGTCAGCCTATTATGTGCCTCTAATAACGTTACCTATCCTAACTACTGCGTGTACTGTTTTGCTAACATGTAAGTGAAAACATCAAAACCAAAACAGAACCCTCTTTTGAGAATTTAATGTGTAGCTGACTGATAACACTCCAACATATTTGGGGAAATGTGTGAACTCCTTAAGATGTGATTCTCTAAACTAAAAACAATGTCATTGGGGTTTCAGTTCCACTGGCTGAACCCAAGGGGTATGGGGGTAACACGGACTAAACAACTGAGATTCTGAGTCCCACCTACAACTCCAGCAGAGAAGCCTCCCTTTGCCTGTGCTGAACATGAGGTTTCAACATGAGATTTTACATAAAAAAGTTTTGTTCCTAAAATGTTTGAAAATCATAACTGTAAGGAAAATCATCCTTTTCAAGACAACAATTAAAAGCAACAAATCACAGCACTCAGCCTGAAGACTTGGGTTGAGTCCTGTCTCTGCAGTTAAGTGATATTGGCAAATCTAGTAACTCCTCCAAACCTTAAGATTTTACAAACCTTTACAAATCTGAGGTTATATTTCCTGCTTCACTTGCTAAATATGCTCTGACCACACTGATTCCTCTTTCCACGTATTTTCAAATGTACAGAGCTCTTTCCTGCTTCAGAACCTTTGGGCAAACTGTCCTCTCCTGTAAGAATGTTTTCCCCATGATTTTCATAGGCTGGGTCTTTTTCATCGTCTAGTTTTCAGCCTGAATATTCCTTCTTTATAGATGCGTTCTATTCTACCTAGATTTACCTCTGATATTTTCCAAGTTAATATGCTTCTGTTTCCCTCATAATTCTTATGATAACTCATAAATATTTTATTTTCTGTGTCTTTATTTTTGACCTTTTACTAAACATAAGCTCCATGAAGTCAGAAAGCAAGATTTCGGTTTATTTCGAACACTTAACAGTGTCTGGCCCAACTTAAGCACCATAAGTACTTACTGAATAAATGAATAAATGATTGTATGAGTGAGTTCTAGGGAGAATGGGTATGGTAATGGGCATAAAAAGCATTTCTAAACTTAACTCTTTCTTCATAGGTAATTTAAAAGAAAATTTATCACTTGTTGTATTGGCTCAGTCTTTCAGAAATGAGTGTGTGGTTCAGAGTGAAGACTGATGCTGTAGACTTTGAATTGGAATTTCAGCTCTTCTATTTAGACTATATGAGCTAGGACAGGTAACTGAATTTCAGTAATTACCTGGAGGTTGGCTGTGAGAAGTGAGAAAGATAATGCATAAAGGAGGTCCAGCATAATGCCAGTCACACAGCAGGCCAGCAGTATCCTTGTTATGTTGCTTCCAACTAGAAGATCGACCAACCTGGTTTGCCTGAGACTGAGCGTTTTCTTGGGATGAGAAACTTAGAGTGCTACGGTGGGACAGTCTCAGACAAACTGAAATAGTAGGTCACCTTACCACAAATGTGCTTTCAGACCAGCGACTAGTTCTCCTTCCATATTTTACCAACTCTTTCCTTCACTCAGACCACATAACCTATACCATAGTCATCCTCAAAGAGTACAACAGTATTTTCCAGACATTCTCAAAATCTCATCTCGTAGGCCTCCCAGGTGGTGGTCCTAATTCCATGGCACACACTGAGGTTCCTTAGAGGGAAGAGAAACTGTACAGATGATTGCTATTCCTTCTCCCAAATTTATTACTAGCTCTCTCTTACCATCCTTTCTTCAGACTTTCTTAGGATCCCAAGGTTTCAAGGAAATGAAAAATAACTTCTCAGTGCTAAGAATTTATCCTTAGGCTTTTAGCTTAAAAGCAGGGTAAATATTAAATTTACTCTTTTAAAATACTCAATCCAGCAGTCTTTAGTACATTCAGAGTTGTGAAACCATCACCACTACCTAACTTCAGAATAATTTCCAACAAAAATAAACCTGTATCCATTCTACCATCCCCCCAGTACCTGGCAATCACTAGTTTATATTCTCTTTATCGATTTGTCTCTTCTAGACAATCAATATAAATGGAATCATACAATATGTGGCTTTCTGTTTCTGGCTTCTTTCCTTGATCATAAGACTATCAAGGTTCATCCATATTGTAGAATGTATCAGTTCTTCATGCCTTTTTATGGCTAATACTCTATTGTATGGCTATACCGCTTTTTTCAATCCATCTGTCCATTAACAGACATTGGGTAGTTTACACTTTTTGGCTATTAGAAATAACATTTCTGTGAACATTCATGTACAATGTTTTGTGTGGACATATCTTTTCATTTCTCTTGGGTATACATTTCTAGGAGTGGGATCTCTGGGTCATATAGTAACTCTATGTCTGAACATTTTAAGGGATTGTCAAACTGTTTTCCAAAGCAGCTGCAACAATTTACAATCCCATCAGCAACATGTGAGGGTTCCAATTTTCCCACAGCCTTACCAGAAATGAGTTAGTGTCCATCTTTTTTTATATATATATAATAACCATCCTAATGGGTGTGAGGTGGTATCCCATGGTTATAATTTCAATTTCCCTAGTGAGGAATTATGTTTGATATCTTTTAATGGACTGATTATCCATTTGTGCATCTTCTTTGGAAAAATCTCTATTCAAAGTCTTTGCTCACTTTTTAATCAATTATTTACCTTTTTATTGTTCAGTTATAGTGTTCTTTATATATTTTGGATACAATTTATTGTATTTAATCGGTTATTGATTTGCATATTTTTTCCCATTTTTGGGACTGTCTTTTCACTTTATTAATGGTGTCCTATGAAGCACAGAAGATTTTAATTTTGATGAAGTCCAGTTTATTTATTGTTGCTTATGCTTTTGTTGTCATATCTAAGAAACCACTGATGAACTCAGGGTTGTGGAGGTTTACTCCTGAGTTTTCTTCCAAGAGTTTTACAATTTTTAGCTCTTACACTTATGTCTTTGATCCATTTTGAGTTAATTTCTGTATATCGTACGAGGTTGGGGAACTTCAACAAAAGTCCAACTTCACTTTTTGTACATGGACATCCAGTTGTCTTGGCACCATTTGTTGAAAACTGTTCTCCACTGTATTGTTGAAAATCAATTGACCATAAATATAAGTAAGGGTTTATTTAAGTTTTATGCTATTAGTCTATATTTCCATCCTTATGCCAGTATCACAGTCTTGATTACTGTAGTTTTGCAGCAAGTTTTGCAATTAGGAAGGGTACATTCTTCTACTTTGCTGTTTTTCAAATTGTTTGGACTATTCTGGGTCCTTCAGCAAGTTTTAAAGGTGTTATCAAAGGATAATATATAGATCTCTTTAGCATAATAGTTCTAAGAGCAACATGCAACAGGAAATAAGTGTTATAATAGATGACTTCAATAATTTATAGAATATCTGTAATGAATACTTCCTGGGAAGCAGTTTGGGCAAGCAGTTGTGTCACTGTTTATGGTAATGCTACAAATATAAATGCTCCAATGCCCTCTGAAATTACTGGCAAAAAGTTTGGTATTTTCCAGTTTTCATCCCCAGGTAGTTCTTAGCATCTCAAAAGACAATGGCAGGACTGAAGGGAAGTACAGTTTTCTCAAATAAAATCTGCTCCTTTTCCCAGGGCGGTACTGCTATTTAAACATCCTTGTCCATGCCTCTCCCTGATGTTTAGTACACCTATGTTCTACTGCCAACTTTCTTCTTGTCCCAGGCCACTTGAGAAATCCATTCTGCTTCTTACGCCTAGCAATTTCACAGAGATTTCATACCTAAGAATGAGCTGAGTCACCAACTTTCACATGTATCTTCTTTAGCCTACAGTTGCCTTCTTTTCAGGTTATCAAGACATTGTAAATGTGGGGCCAGAGCTTGTGCAAGATAAGATTAAGGGCCAAGCACATATCTATATTTGTACACTAATTGCACATGTGCCTCCCTGCATCCTTCAGACCCCAGTTCAGGTTCTACCTGGCACTTTGTTTCTGCATTCTGGGGCAGCCAGAAGGTTTATCTGCTTGAGAACATCAAAAACCTCTGGCTGGACATTTTGCTTAAAGGCTCATCCTTTTTAAATCATACACGATTAAAAAAAAAGTCCCACTGGACCTTATATATTAAGTTTTCTACAAATAATCATGACACAGTGTTAAGTTTTAAAAAAGGGGGGGAAATGTAAGGATATAAAACGATGTGTACACAGTATGATCTAATTTTTGAAAATGTATGTATTACATATATACCAAAATATAAAATATTAGAAAGAATACATGGTGGGACTCGTAAAAACTTCTAAATATGCCTGATTTTTATTAGTTTTTTTTTTTAAATTTAAGTACAGTCAATTACAATGTGTCAATCTCTGGTTTTAATTTAATGCTTATTATATGCCAGGCACTGTGCTTGGTGCTACTTAGGAATTCTCTCATTCAATATTCAAAACAATTCTACTAAGTAGGTATTGGTACTGACTCCCATTTTACAGATGATGAAATTGAGGTTTGGAGAATGTAGGGACTCATTCAAGATATCATGGCTTATTACTACAGAGTTACAGTAATCAAAACAGCATGCTATTGGCACAAAAACAGACATATGGATCAATGGAACAGAATAGAGCACCCAGAAATAAACTCACAAACATTTGGTCAATTAATCTTTGACAAAGAAGGCAAGAATATACAGTGGGGTATAGTAAAGAGTAAAGAATGTCTCTTCAGCAAATGGTGTTGGGAAAACTGGACAGCTGCATATAACTCAGTGAAGTTAGAATACTCTCTCACACCATACACAAAAACTCAAAATGGCTTACAGACTCAAATATAAGACAAGACACAATAAACATCTCAGAAGAAAACATAGGCAAAACATTCTCTGACATAAATCTTAGTGATGTTCTCCTAGGGCAGTCTACCCAGGCAATAGAAATAAAAGCAACAATAAACAAATCAGACCTAATTAAACTTATAAGCTTTTGCAAGCAAAGGAAACCATAAGTAAAACAAAAAGAGAACCTACAGAATGGGAGAAAATATTTGCAAAAGATGAGACTGACAAGGGCTTAATTTCCAAAATATATTAACACCTCATACAACTTAATAACAAAAAAACAAACAATGCAATCCAAAAATAGGCAGAAGACCTAAACAAGCAATTCTCCAGTGAAGACATACAAATGGCCAACAGACACATGAAAAAATGCTCAATGTCGCTAATTATCAGAGAAATGCAAATCACAACTACAATGGGATATCACCTCACACCAGTCAGAATGGCCATCATTCAGAAGTCCACAAGGGATAAATGCTGGAGAGGCTGTGGAGAGAAGGGAATCCTCCTACACTGCTGGTGGGAATGTAGTTTTGTATAGCCATTATGGAAAACAGTATGGAGATCCTCAAAAGACTGAAAATAGACTTACCACATGATCCAGCAATCCTACTCCTGGGCATATATTCAGAGGGAACCTTAATTCAAAAAGATACACGCACCCCAATGTTCACAGCAGCACTACTTATAATAGCCAAGACATGGAAACAACCTAAATGTCCATTGACAGATGGCTAGATAAAGAAGTTGTGGTATATTTATATGATGGAATACTACTCAGCCATAAAGAAGAATAAAATAATGCTATTTGCAGCAACATGGATGGACCTGGAGAGTGTCATTCTAAGTGAAGTCAGCCAGAAAGAGAAAGAAAAATACGACATGATATCACTTGTATGTGGAATCTTAAAAAAAAAAAAAGGCAAATTTATTTACAAAACAGAAACAGACTCACAGACATAGAAAACAAACTTACGGTTATCAAGGGAGAAGAGGGTGGAAAGGGACAAATTGGGAGTTCGAGATTTTTCAGATACTAAGTACTATATATAAAATAGATAAACAACAAGTGTATACTGTATAGCACAAGGAACTATATGCAATCTCTTTTAATAACTTATAGTTTAAAAGAATATGAAAATGAATATATGTATGTTCATGAATGACTGAAGCATTATGCTGTACATCAGAAACTGACACATTGTAAACTGACTATATGTCAATAAAAACATGTATATGTATATGTATATATACACACACACACACACACACACACACACACACACACACACACACACACACACACACGAGATATCATGGCTTATGAGGGGAGAAACCAAAAAACAAGTCCAGGAATCTGACATCCAGAGCCCTCAAGCTTAATTTTGCATTATCTTGATTAGAATCTTATATTTGACCAGAGTCTTCGAATTTTTCAAAACAATCTTTCATGTTTATCCTTCTGTTTCATGAATGTTTAATAAACACCTAGTAATTTCCAAACACTGTGCTAGGTGCAGGAAAACAGGGAAAAAATAAGATATTATTACTCTCAGGCTATTACTTTAGATAACACAGGTATATAATTAAAAGCCTGCTATAGCTTTTAGCAAGTATTTTCCTAAACAGGGCACCTAAGAAAGCCATACCAATACGGAATTGTAGGCAGGGATGAGAATATTCCCTTTTTATACATAACAAGAAAGGACTCCAAAGTTAATTGTTTTGCCCAAGTCAAATAGGAAGTACAGTTACAGAAGATGAACAATGTTTTTATTATTTCACAGTAGCTCCTATGTGGCTATTGTTAATTTTTTTTAATGGACCACTTCATGAAAAATGCAACTGCAAAAGTCCACTGACTATAATTTATCATGAAATGTAGTAATTGGCTTGCTGCTGTTATTATATTTCTGCTGAATAAGATAAATATTTTCACTAACGTTTTCCACAGTTATCTTTATCCTGTTCTTGACCATTATGCTCTTTGTCCCCCACATTAAGAATTCTTCCTGTTTGAAGTTCATAGAGAACTTTTACAGTGACTCTCAAAGAGCTGAACTCAGTAGTACACATTAATTACGGTTGTTTTACAAGTAAGATAATCCTGGAGAAAAGTAAAAAGATTTTCCCGGGGTTTCCTCAGGGTCCCTCCCCCACTTCTTAACATACAAGTTTACACCTTTGCTAAAAGCTCTAATAATTTTTCACCATGATAACAAGGTTAGAAGGGTCTCCAGAGTCTCCAGAGTGAAGGAAGTAGTGAGGAGAGAGGCAAATCTTTGTATGGGATATTTGTAAGTCAGGAGTTTACAAATCAAGAACTGTATTCACTTACAGACTTGTGGTTACCGGGGGGGGGGTAGAGGGTGGGAAGGGATAGACTGGGATTTCAAAATTGTAGAATAGATAAACAAGATTACACTGTATAGCACAGGGAAATATACACAAAATGTTATGATAAATCACAGAGAAAAAAAATGTGACAATGAGTGTGTATATGTCCATGAATGACTGAAAAATTGTGCTGAACACTGGAATTTGACACAACACTGTAAAATGATTATGAATCAATAAAAAATGTAAAAAAAAAAAAGAACTGTATTCACTTAAAATTCCTGTAATAGTACAACTAAGTAGGAGGAAGAAAGGTTGTATTTAATACAGATGGTCACTAAATATTTGTATTAATTTCCCTTAGAGCTTTGAACCTCACTCTAGAAGTTCAACACAGTGGAAAATGCAGAAAGACCGAAACACCTGAAACATGAAGTGATTTTCCTTCGTTCGTCATGAGTGAACCTATTCGAATTGTGCACCATCTTTCCTTCAAAATGATGAATTCATTATATTTCCTTATTTTTAAAAAAATCACTAAATCTTATCCTATGGAAATCCCCTCTTTAACTGAAGATACAGTTAATGAGATGCGCCTGAATTGTGTTTGTTTCTAAAAATATAGGGCTGAATAGGAAGTGACCTTTGACTTTGAGCAACTCACAGTTTAACAGGTTATTTGGACAATTCATTTATGCAGTGACTGTTCTTTAAGTCCTCATGAAACTAAGAGATTTGGCTAGATTCTGGGTCCTCAATGGTAATGAAAATAAGTCTGTGTCCTTGTGCAGTTTACAGTCAAGCAAGGGAGCAAGAAAACAAATGATTATTAAAAACATGATAAAATGTGAGAAAGAGAAAAACAACCCATGACATCCAGGAGCTGACTTTGGCATTGCTATAGTTTGGCCTCCTACTCACAGCGAGGCCTTGGTGTTCTAGTCAACATAAACAATTTCACAGAACATTAACAGCAGACAAAGCTGCCCTGTAACCGTGACAAATCAAGACAAAGACAATATTACTCCATAATTATGGATGAACACAGGCAAAACACAAACATACATTCCCCCATCTAGGCTAGTACGAGTGACTGCTGCTTCCTTACCAATTACAGCCTTAGCCTGTGCCTATCTTCCCTCCTTCTAAAGACGACTTCTTAAGATACCACATCATAGAATTACCCTCACTTCCTGAGGGCAACCAATCCAAAGCAAAGTCTTCCAAAAAGTTTCCCCCAACTAACCCAATAATCTCAAATCCTACAATAATTCCTTCCTAATAATCTCTTACTGAGATACCCTATGGCTTCCATGTGCGTTCTCCCTCACAGTGATGAGTAATAAACCCAACTTGTTCAACTGAAGTATTCCTGCTGCTCGCTGACAAATGCAAAACTTGAAAGTGGCAACATCATGCCTGTTCAAACTCTCTTTTCTCACTTCTCTCTGTAGGGGCATTGACAGGGGTAGGAAGACTATGAAAATAAGTGATACTTGAACCCTTAAATGAAAGGGAGGGAATATTCTATTCATTTACTTATTCATTCATTAACTCATATGCTACTTTGTTCCAAAAATAATTTTAGGTGGCTGATATTATTCAGTGGATTCAGAGGTACAGAGTCAGTGTAGAGGGCACTCCCTGAGAACTGTCATAAAAAGACAACACTATGATCTAAGGAAACACCTAAAGACCACGGAACCCTAACATGGGATGAGGGTACCCCAAATGACACTGATGTTTAACAGGATACCCCTCCCCCAACAGCTGAGGCTCCCTCTTCCCTCTCCTCAACCAGGGACGACATATTAATCACCCGCTGTCAGGTTCTACCTACCTCCTATCTCTCATAAGCATCTTCTTCCCTTTACTAAAGACGCTTCAGTCCCATCCTCATCCTCAGTTCCTATCCCTTACTGGTGGCAAGTCTGTTCTCAGGTTCTAAAAGAAAAAATCCTCATTTTTTTCCTGTTAGTCTTACAGAATTTAAGAAGCCCCAGTTCAATCTTCAGGCAAATGCAAGTCAAGTCACTCGTAGTCAAACCTAATGATTTTCAAGTAGAGCAGTACTGTTCTCACATGAGGCAGTTATAATACGTGGGGATTTGACTTTTGCGTGTCAGTGACTGGAGTGGCACTGCCAGCATTCAGTGGAGGAAAGCCCTGCAAGGCACGGGACAGTCCCACGTAGTAAAGAGCCGACCCACTCAAAATGCCAACAGTGACTCCCACCGAGAAACACCTCACCCACAGATGGAAACTGTCACACCCAGTCCTCCTGCTTCTCCCCATGCCCACACCAGACATCAGCGATCAATGGTAGTACACTCTACAGAGCTGGATTTGGCTTCCAAAAGCTTTCTCAACATAGTAATCCAAGCATACCCTGCCCGTCAGATTTGGCATGGAAGATAAAACTTATTTGTCATTCCTGCCCTTACCTTTTTCTTTTTAACACTAAGGAAGCTTCTTTCTTCTTGAGATGAAGTCTTCCCCTGGCACCTGAGCCTTGTTCCACTTCCTTGCCTTGGTCATCTGACTGTAACAAAGAAGAAAAAACCTGAGATATACATGACAGCCCATTCTCAAGGCTCCCAGGCTTGACCTTTAATAAAGGTGCAACACTTTCCATACAGAGATAAAAAGTTACAAAACAGAGAAGAACATCTGTCTTGTTGGAGGAACAGCTGCAAGCACAAAGTATTCTGGCACCAAAAAGTTTGCAACAACCAGCCACACTTCCTTCCCTTTTAGCATAAAAGCCTGAATTCTAACTCCAGTAAGATGGTTCTTGGGGACACTAGTTCACTATCTTCTTGGTTTGCTGGCGTTCCAAATAAAGTAGCTATTCCATGCCCCAACACCTTGTCTCTTGATTTTCTGGCCGGTCATTCAGCAAGCAGTACGAGCTTGGACTCAGCAACATGAGTAATCTCCTTCTGAGACAGGGGCCCTGTGGGGAATGTGAGCTCTGTGGCTGGGACCCTGACCTATCCCAACAGGTCTCTCACACAGTAAATGCCTGCCTGCCAGCATTACCTCTCTGTACACTTGCTCCTGGTGCAGGGAGTGAGCTGCACCCTCCAGTGGGGAAACCACGTATAGTATATTAAACTTCTTTGGAAGAATAACACCCAAAAGAAAATGCAACTCAGTGACTAAAAAAAAAAAAAAAGAGTAGGGGAGGAGGGAGGAGGGGTAGGAGGAAGTTGGGAGGCGGGGAAGATTTCCATGGCTCCTGTACCTGAGAAGTCCAGAGGAATCTCTGACTTCAGGCATGCCTAGATCCTGTCTCAAGAAATGTTGCCAGAATTTTTTTCTGTCCATTTTTGGGGATCTATCCACGCTTTCCTTGATGTCGTTTTCATTCTCAGGCTTTTGGCCACCCCATCCCACCCCCACCCCGGTGGTAGACCCTCAGTTCTAGAAGTTAAAATTTCAATAGAAGAAAGTTTTCCTTTCCTAAAATTTCTAGTAATGAGATCTGAAGCTTATTAGGTTCGTTGAGATAAGATTCCTGGATCAGTCTTTACGGCTACAAGCATGTTTAACTCCTACTGAAATGGACTGAATTACAAGGCACTGCAGGAGCCAGGGGTAAGCCAGCCCTACTATACGGACTAGAAGAGGATAAAGAATTATCTCCCAAAGGAATACTGAAGCACTACTGCCAGGAGAAATGAAAGCAAACAAAAACATGCATTGGCACTACCCTCTCAGATGCCTGATTCCCTCCTCCAAATCTGAGGTGGTTCTCAAGTCAGCCCAAAGCTCAATCCCTTGCTGTTTTCCTGCCTTTACCACACGTAAGTATTTAACCTATTTGTATCATAATAAATTATGATACTCCCAGGAGCTGAAACAATCTGCTGTCTTGGTAGAAAGCAAGGAAGTGCCCATCCCAGAGAGCTAAGCCTTCTGGAAAATACACTTTCATACCCACACAAAATGCTTTGACTTCCTAGTCCACAAACCATGGGCAGTCTGGTATCCTCCCAATTTCAGAGGACCCCTCGCAGCATTTATGTTCTCATGGTTACTTCCTGCTCTGTACCCCTAATTCTGCAGAGTTCTCCATCAGCCCCTCATTTCACCTTTTAATACCAATTCCTTACTCTCCACCACTTTGGTGCATGTTAGACTCCCCATTTTCTTTCATTCCTCAAGCATTTGCAAGGCTATTCAGAGTAACAAATGTTTCCTGAAGGTCTGGGATACCAGAGGAGGTTAATGGCTAACACAGCACAGGAAATACATCAGGAGTATTTTGGTTAAAGGTGATGAAATCCAATAGAAACTTATCTTAGGTCAAAGAATTGTGTTCATGTCATTAGGAGGATCTAGGGTGGGCCTTAATTCAAGCACAGCAGTATCCACAGACTTAAGCAATACCATGAGTCTTACTGTCCACCTCTGCCATCTGCTAGTCTATTGAATTTCACTAAATGCTGGTTTCATCATCTCCCATACAGACTCTACCTACATAATGAGATAATGGGTGCTACCATGCGCCCTCCTTGCTCGAGAGCCAAAAGGAAAAGGGTTGGGGTGGGAAGAAGGGAAATCATGGGGCTCAGACAACACCCCTTCATCAATATGCAACTGCAATCCCCTGATATGGGAAATAGAATTTTTTTAAGTAGTTGTCTTATAACCCCCAAGATTAAATTTAACCATAGAAATAAGAATTAAATCACATCTACATTGCAATTTGGGTTAAGAAATAGTCCATAAACAATCATCATTTAAAATATTTGTCATATTTTAAGAAAGTATAGCATATTAAAGAATGAATCTCATGATTCCAATTTGAAATTTTTAATTATTGATTTAAACTTAGATTTTAAGTTGAGAGAATAAGAATTTTATTAAGACTGTAAATATTATTGACATTTGAAGAGGTGTCACTTGCCATAGTTATATCTAATTGAATAGAGTTGTAACACTTATTTATGTGGGAAGGTTTTTGCTAAACAATTGAAGTGCTTAAAAAAATTGAGTATCTTTATCCAATCGTTCATTAACTCCTTCACTCAACAAAACTGTGGGCCCATCACCCCATCTGTTGATGTCTGAGAAACTGATTCACCTGGATATTTGATTGTCTCCCTTTACCAAACTGAATGTTGAAATTCATTCACTTCTCACCACAATTATTTCCTTGCACCTAGTCCAATGTCTGGCCCCAGAGCAAGCACTCAGAAAATATTTGTGGGATAAATGAATAAACCATGTCAGGCTCAGAATGCAACCAGATTTTGAAAATTACAACTGCTTTCTCCCTCTTACTTTGGAATTTAAGGACCATCAGCTTCTATCCCAGAACTGGGCTCGCCCAGATGGGCCCAATTCACCAGCATCTTCCATTTCTTTCCTTGTAACAGCTGAATAAGGTTGATTCACTTACGTGCTCATTTAGCCAAGGGCAAGTGAGTCATAGGGTCTGTGAGGGAAAACTGAGTACTAGGTGCAGCTGGGACATGCTGTTTGTGAAGCAAACTAAGACTGAAATTAGTAGCCTGCAACCAATGCATATTGGGCCTTGGAAATCTGATTATCAAGTTACAAATGTATGCTTTTTAAGGTTTAAAATTTAAGCAGAAACCAGCAGTTTGGTCCAAATGAAAAATGAGAAACAAGGGCCTTGTTCCTTAATGTTCACGCAGAGCTTGTGTTTATAGAAGTCTCCCACACAGCTTTTTCTTTTCTTGCCTAATTACCACCTTGTGTTTGGTTTTGAAACTGCAATTCTCTGTGCCTGTATCTTAACAGATGACATCTTTTCAGAGCATTTCCTTATGTAACCTGGGGAAATTTAAGATGCCTCGAAAGTAAATTGCAGAAATATCACACGCTAAGAATCCAGCCCTTGCAATTTTAAATACAGCTGAGAATAAGGAAGAAAAAGAAGCCTCTGAACAGTCAAATAATAAATGCTAACCTTTGCGGAGTATTTGCTACGTGCCAGGCACTCTTTTAAGTGGACTACAAACATTACCTCAAAAAAAAAAAAAAAAAACAAAAAACCAAAAAACAAGAGCAAGGTTGTGGATAAACTGGAACCCTTGAGCAATGCTGATGAGAATGTAAAATAGTGCTGCTGCTATAGAAAAACTAAAAATAGAAATACCATAAGATCCAGCAATTCTACTTTGGGGTATATATCCAGAAGTATGAAAAGCTGGATCTAGACGAGATAGCTGCACACCTGTGTTCACTGAAGCATTATTTACAATAGGCATTTAGGTGTACATTGATGGATGAACGAAATATGATATACACACAATGGAATATTATTCAGACTTAAAAAGGAAGAAAAGTCTGACACATGGAGGAATCTTACAGATATTATGCTAAATGAAGGAAGCCAAACACAAAAGGACAAATGTGTGTCTACTTATATGAAAGACAAAGTAGAATGGTGGTTACCAGAGGCTAAGGTGAAGGCGGGGGAGATGTGGGTGGTTGTTCAGGGGTTAGGCTGTACATTCAATTTGGGAAGATAAAGTTCTGGAGGTGGATAGTGGTGTAGTTGCACAACAGCATAAATATACTTAATACCACCGTTCACTGAAAAATGATTAAAATGGTAAATTTTGTTATAAATATTTTACCACAATTAAAAAGAATCATATAACGAATCATTCATGTACAGACTCAAGATTGTTTGTACTAGTGGGGCTACCAGCCTTCCTTTTTGATACCTATGGTAATAAAATCTATAAATATCCAAAAAATTAAAAACAACAAATGAGGTAGTGTAGTAAATTAAAGATGGCCACACATTCTTTACCAGTCCTTCCATTAAGAGGTGACGACTTAGCCTCCTCCCCTTGAATCTGGGCTGGCTAGGTGGCTTCCCTGACCCACAGAGTGTGACAGAAGTAATGCCTGGGACTTCCAAGGCTGGCTCACATGAAGTCCCATCCTTGAGCTTCCTCCTGTATTCCCTGGAACAACTCACTTTCTGCTCTATTTCCAAGTGCTGCCTATCAGCCCCTGGGGCTTTGCCCAGGCAAACAAAGCAGAGGGAGAAACCTCATTAGGTACTCTAAAGGACAGCTCTGGCGGAGCCCCTGCAGGGCTTGCAGCCTAAACTGCCAACAATGTAACTTCCATTTGAGCCTGAGGTTAGAGCTGCCCAGGTGAGCCCAGTCACCTCTCAGAAGCAGAACAAATTATTGGGTTGAACCACTAAATTCGGCGGTGGTTTCTTAGGTAGGTACCATAACGATGTCCACTTTTGCTTGACAAACCCGAGGCTTATAGTTGAAGTCTCAAGGTCACAGAGTGAGTACCCCGTGATTGACTGAATCTTTGGACGTGGCCCACAACATGGAGGGTCTACTGTAAAGTGATACCCGAATTTTCAACCCCCAACTCCAGATGTGTTCAAGAGTAAACTGTATTTAAGGGCAAGAATGCGGGATTTGGAGGGTAAAAATCTTGGGTTTCAATCTAGCTGTGTGACAATGAGAAATTCTCTGTGGACACAGAATGTCGCATGCCATTTCAGTAACCAAAGGACAGTGTAGCCACCAAGCCCTCAGCCACCGCAGGTGCCCCTCACCCTGCACCCTGAGAGATTCAGGATAGAGAAAAATAGCATACTGGCTAGACAGGGTGCACAACAAAATAGTGATTTCAATAAACCTAGACTCTCACGTCTTCCCATACATATAAAAGCAGTAAATTCATTAACTTAAAAAGTCAATTTTTTCTTTAATTAGCAGTAATTCTTTGATATTCAACTATGCGGTTTCTATGTGTTATCACTGCTTTTTGCAAAAACTTCTACATGTCCTGGCTCATTCCTTACCTCTTCGGAACACTCCCTAGGAGCTGAGAGGCTGTTCCTCAGGTTTACGTCTTCAGTAAGTCCGACGAATAAAACATAACTCATTTTTCGGCTGTGCGTCTTTTTTCAGTCAACAACCTCTCTGAAGATAATTTTTATATGGAAAAAAAGGAGTAAAGCTGGTTCCTGCCCACATGTCGGAGTGGTATAGGGTTTTTGAGACACTGGTGTGAAAAACCCTATAAAAACTTACAAAATACTGTTAAATACGTACAGAGACAACGTGCCAAAAGTAAAGAAAGCTGATTTAACGTTGTCAACTTTAACTGCCCCCTACCGTGTTCTTCCTCGCAAAAAAACTCTCTCTTTTCAGACGAAGGAATTCTGGAAAAATCTCTACTGAAACCTGGCTACTCCGCAAACAAATGCAGCGCCCAGGTGCTCATTCAAAGGCACAGACTAGCAAACCACACAATCCAGTAACTATTTGTCGGCGTCGGACTCCACGCTTCCGGCGTCGCGACGCTGTCACGTCAACGAAGGTCGCTCCCCGAGCCCGTCCCTAAATGCCACGCTTACCATGGCTTCCCGGCCTGGACGCTCACGTTCCACACCCAACATGGGCACGGGGAGCTGGCCCCGCCCCGGATGCCTACGCTCCGGACGTGCTCAAGGATTGGCGGAAGCGGAAGCGCCCGGGTGGTGGGGGCCGCGGGAAGTGTTTGTCTCGTTTCTCCCTCCCTCTCCACCGCGATAACAAACGGAGGGCCGGCATAGGTGAGGCGGCGGCCGGGTGGGCCGGGGGGACCGGCGGCTGGCTGCGGAGCCGGGACTGCGTGCTGCGGGTGGAGGCGGCCGGATGGAGCTCCGGGGCCCCCGATCACTTGGGCTCTCGGTCTCCGGCTTTGGGCCTAGAGCTCTCCGAAGAGCAGGGATTGAGTTTGTGGTTCTTGGCGTTCGAGGTCCTGGTGGTGGGGTTTGCCACCCTCTCTGAACCTGGCCCAAGATCCCAGCAGCACACATAACCCTCGCAGAGTCTCGATTTCCTCACCAAAATGGGGGTTTTGGCCTGGCTAACTTCTGGGACCCCATCCCACTGCGGGCGTCGCTAATACCACGATTTTACTGTTAAGTCAGTGTTTAAGCTAATGAATTAAGGCATTTGGTCAGTTTACTGAGGGGATGTTTCTGAGCAGGACGCAGTGAATACAACTTTGAGAGGCGGCCAGCCCAGTGATCGGAAGTCCTGAGTTCTAGTGTTACCTCGTCCACCGACTCATTCTCTGACCTTGCCCAGATCTGTTACCCTCTGTGCTGCACAGTTTACAGATCTGTAAAATGAAGGTGTTGGATTTCTCTGATTGCCTCTCCTAGCTCTAGAATCAGATTCTCAACTCCCTTTCAAGGAGCCCTTCCTTAGAGACAGACCTGAAAAGCATCTCTTCTCTACATCCTGCGTAGCCAGGAGGTGGTTTATCAGAGGTGTCTTCCCTGTGTTTTCCAGACACCAAGCCGACCAAGGGCAACTGGGTATTTAGGAAAGTTCCTGTGTTTCCTGTGCAGTGAGCAGCTTTGTTCTGAAGACTTTGATTTAGAAAGCGATTCCAGCAGAGTAAAAATACACAAATGTGGAAAATAGGACACCTTGTTTTTTTTGTTTGTTTGTTTGAAAACTGCTACTCATTTGCTGGTTTACTTTGAGCAAATACTTTGCTTTCTCTGGACTGGAGAATTCTCATCTGGTAAATAGAGGTGTTAGATTGGGACAAAAGTTCTTAATCCCCTTTCCCATACTCTCAGCACAACTGAGGAATAAAATAATTGTTCTATAAAACCATGATTTTTCTGGAGGAGGGGAAAGGTGGGGTGTGGAAGGTGTTATTATGTAGCCATCTAGATTGAAACATCTGTGCTTCTAATTTTCAGCTTTTATTTTTGACAATTATTGGTTTAAGTGACCACTAAGTTTCTTTTCCTCTCTTCAAAATTTGCAATGCTGTGATTCTTATGCCCTCTTTGGGTAAAGAATATAGGCTTTTGTGTTTGTTTAAATGACTGTGCCTGGAAGTACATCCTTTATTTTTAGTAAGAAGGATACTAAGGCATAGAATAAGAGAAAAAGGAAAAACCAGATTTTAGTAAGGTAAAGTGACAGTGAAATAAAATTAAACTTGAGCTAAAGTTAAAGGCCTGGATCTGTTGTTCAGCACTGGTACTTGCTGGATTTGTGACTTTGGTCAAGCCAGTTTACCTCTCTGATTTTCACTTTCCTTGTCTGGAAAATGAAGGGTTGGACTGGATGATTCCTCGACTTTTTCAGCACTATAATTGTTTTCTTTTCTTTCTTTTTTTTTTTTTTTCTTTCCTGAGTGGCTCAGTGGATGTGGTGTGGCATTTCTTTAGAAAAGAGAGGCTGTGATAAGTAGTAGACATAGAAGATCTATGGTGCAGAATGGTGTCAAATTAAGTGACATGCAGTATTACTTTGACATGAGCAAGCTGAAGGCAGTAGAAACTAAAGAAAGGTATTAGAAACGTGAAGGGTTGACCAGATAGCATGACTGAAGACACTGAAAAGTTTTACATGGGAGATATTTTTGGTGAGGTTAGTAAAAGTAAGTTATACTAATTGGAGTGGCTGAGTTGTAAGAAACTGGTGGTAGAATCTCTCTCTACTCTGAGACTGTAAGCTTCATGGGAAGAAAGACTGTCACCCCCTAGCACTTGGTAGGCAGTAATAAATAATTGAAAGAGGGAATGATTGGATGGATGAATGGATAGATAATAGCAATTTAAAAAAGGAGTTTTTCCAGAGAATTGTTATTAATTAGATACAGTGTGGGAAATTGATTCAGCATTGTGCAAGTTTTATAAAAGAAGAGGTCCCTAAGTTTTATGATTAGTTGTAAGGGAAGTCAAGAGAAGCTGGTTTATCTCTATACTCTATAAAGTATGTTGGTAAGAGACAAACACCCTGGAGAATCCGGTGTGATCTGTGGAAGAGAGTTATTAGTAGAATAAGTCAAGCATGGAGGAAGATGTTGACAAGATGGAACAGGTATAAGTCGTACTATTAGGGAGTAAAGGAGTGGATTTATGTAGGACTTTTATCAGTATCAGTGATTGTCAGAATTGTGAACAGTAAGTGTTAAAACTTCTATAATGAAAATAGAGAATTAAAAGGAAAACAACTTGATTTTTGCAAGAAAATGTTGGAGCTCCCCTTCAAGAGCCAGAAATAGCCTTGAGGGTTAAGGTTTAAAAGATAAATTTAGGAGCAATCAGGGTGAATTACATTAGTAGAGGATAGTGTAGTCCAGTTTGGGATAGGAGGAGGTTTGAACTGGCAGGCTGGAAGGAGAGGAGCACACCTAAGAGAAATTGTGTTATGTAAGGGACCTTCCTTACCTTGTTGAGTTTCTCAAGTTTAAAGAATGCTCGCAAATAATTGAGGCTTATGCCTTAGAATGTATTTGGGCTGCCAGGACAAAAACGATTCTTCCCATGGCTAAGGTCTGCTAAATAGCCAGTCACAGTATGACTATAGGAGACCCAGGGCTGTTGTAGGCTACCGTGTGGGAGCCTAAATTAGGTAGGCCATAAGCTCTAATTTATGAAGGAGGGTGTGGTCAGCAGCCGTTCTGTCAGGGCATCCAGAAGCGCATCTCAGAGCACTGGGGCACAGCTCCGGAATGCAGGCAGCCAGCCGAGGTGCAGACTACCGATTTGATGACAGGTTGTATATTGTAGGCTGGGAAGGTTAAATCCCAGCCTGAGCTCTGACACTTAATATATGCCCTTAGCGAGTGATTTATACTCTCGGGTCCTGTTTGTCCATCTGAAAATTGAGGGACCAGTCTTGGATAGGAACGTTTGAATGAGCTTCCATGTCTCTGTGAAGCCCCTGAAATTGTGTATGAGTCTGGCTGTGTTTTGTTTTTCTCTTGGATGGATGTACAGCTTTCTTCATCCTCTCAGATAGGTTTGTGACCCACAAAAATGAAGAACTGTGTGATTAGTCCCTGAGGGCCCCTTCAGCTGTTAACATTCTGGGATTCAGAATGACGTTTCTTTGAGATTTAGAATCCCAGCCTCTAGAACTTGCTGACCTTAGAAAATAACATATAGTGCTGCAAAATATAGTCTCTCCATATTTGTACTCACCTCTCGCCCTCCTTGACTCCTTTGCTAGGCCTGCTCCAGTGGGTTAGATACCTTTATCTACTGCTGATAACTGGAATTTCCGTCCTTTCCTCTTTCCCTTTTAACCTTCTGCTGCTTTGGACCTTCCCTACCTTGTTGAGTTTCTCAAGAGGCACGTGGTGATATTTTGGAGATAGGGCAGGAAGAAACCAAGACATAGAAGGCTAGTCAGTCATGGCAGTCTTCTGTTCTCACCTGCTTTTATCCCTCATCCCACAAAAAGACAAGCAGTTGAGAGAGAGAGAGAGAGAGAGAGAGAGAGCCGAGCGTGCATACAAGAGAGATAGCATTGTTACTTGGTACTCTGTGTCTTTCATGGTGTTTTCTTCTCAACCAGGGATACCAGGCCTCTGTCCTGAGTCCCCGGAATGAAATGCTCTCAGCATACTCTGGTCACATATTTCACTTAAATGACAATGAAGGCAAGTTTAGTTGAAACAGTTGTGTGTGTGTGTGTGTGTGTGTGTGTGCGTGCGCGCGCTTAGCAGAGTTTGAGTGGTGGTAAGGGAAAATAAATGAGTCCATCATTAACATTGCCGGGGCACCTACTTGGACTGGGGAGGACTGAGGGATTTCTGCCAGCTATGGGTCCTGAACTGTTAAGTCCCTAGATGGAAGATGGTGACCTTATTATCCTTAATGTTCATCTCTACAAGTCCCTTCCCCACCAAAGGCAAGTAGGGGAGTCACTGCTACACCTGCCATCAAATAAGTAGCTGCGTGACCAAGCCTTCAGTTCTAGATGAGATATGGGAAATATGTATACAGTTTCACTTAAATTTTTGTCACACTCCTACCAATTCAGTTTTGGCCCATTGGTAGGCAGTGTTAATGCATACCATAGGTTAGATTTTTGTGGACTTGGTGGAGACCTAAACTAACCTCTATATAACGTTGTATCTGTGAGTAAATATTTTTTCTGAATTCTAAATAAGTCAACTTATATAAACTCATTGATATTTAAGGTTCAGTCTGGTTCAAAAATTCAAGTGTAGGTTGTGTGCTGGAGCTACTAAATCTGAATCCTACAAAACCACAGCATTGCAGAATAGTAAAGAGCAATAAAAGGTGGAATCACAAGATGGTTCTTCTTAATCATAAGATGATTAAGCGGTGTGAATTTGCTCAAGAAAAAAGGGAAGGAATAAGAAAGATTTTTAATAAAAGGATTAAAAGTCAAGAACATGGTATCCATGAACAGTTAGAGTTGTCAAAGGTGAGTTTGTTAAAGATGAAACTTGTGCTAAACTATCTTAACTGGAGAATTAACCCATGGTTGGATTGATCTGTACTGGTTAATAGTCTCAACAATGTATCTGCATGCCTCAGGGTAGCTATTGTTACATGTCCTTATTGGAGTAAAATGTGATTGCATTTTTGCCGGTGTCACAGGCTTGTTGCTGAGATCACTGAGTGCTGTGGTGGCAAACAGAGTGCCCCTAGGAGCATGAAATGGTTCTGAGCAGCCTTGAAGCTACTGGGACCATATGGAATAATGGAAAGACTGATGGATATTCACACATCAGACACTGGCCAATTTATTATGAACAAGGACTTGTCATCACCCAGTGGCAGGACGTGGAGATTCTTTTCCTTTTCCTGGCAGAACCATGACCAGTAAAATACTATACAAGTTGCTGCGGGAGAAGCATATGTTAAGTCTCACAGGGAGCTCAAAAGAGGAGTTGAGAAGATGTTTTTTTCAGAGGACTTAACATTTCAACTAGATTTTGAAGGCAGAAGAGTGGCTTTCTATGCCAAAAAAAAAAAAAAAAGAAAAGAAAAGAAAAGGAGGGTAATAAGGGAAGGACATTCTAGCCAAAATTAGTAGCTTATTAGAAATGGAAAGATGAATGTTAAAGAAACGGGTAGACTGAGGATATTGATGTGGCTGGAGTGAGTGTCCTGAGGAACAAGTGGTAAGAACTGAAAGATGAGATTGGAAAGGTGGCTTGAGACCAGATTGGAAAGATTTTAGCCTCTGGAAACTGGGATTCCTTGTAGGCGAACTGGTTTCTGTTTGGTTCTATATATTATATTTCTTTAAAAACAATCTAACATTTTCAGACAGTGGAGAAGAATATGAAAAGTAAAAATTTCTTTACTACTTTTCTAAGACCTCTATTCTTACTCCCCAGAGGTGACCACTGTTAATACTTTGTTGTGGGTCCTTCTAAAATTGTCTCATGCAAACAGAAGCATATTTATCCTTTTTCTTTTATGCAAGTGGATAATACTTTTGACATATTCCACATCTTGCTTTTTTCATTTAATATAGCAATCAGTTGTAGTTTAAAAATACAACTCTAGTTTCAGTGTGGATTATGGTATAGTAAGCATTTATTCAGCTGATTACTTATCGTGGGCCTACTGTGTAGGCTTTGTTCCAGGCCTTTGGGATACATTGGTGGACGTCATTTAGGAAACCATTGCAGTAGCCCAAATGAGGGTTGATAGAGGTCTGAAAGCCAGTGCAAATGAATGCAAGAGCAGAGTTGTGGTAACATTGGTAAAAATAGCCCATCAGGTGTCTGGTAAGTGAGAGAGAGCATGATATATTGATGCTGATTTCAACGTTTCTAATCTGGTAAACTGCAGTAGGGAGCACAGGTGTAGGGGTGAGTGTGTGTTTTAGGACAGAGCAGGGGGTGGTTTGTGGTTGTGAAGAGAGTTTTGGACCTAATATTTTCTTTGAAGGATGATCAAGGGATTGAGATAAAGGTTTCTGATAGACAGAGGAAATAAAATTAAGGTCAGCTTAGGAGAGACAGGACTTAGAAGTAGATACCTTTTTAAGTGTATTTATAGTAGCTGAAGCCTTGAGAATGGATACAATTCCCCAGAGGGAAGAGGGTTCTGGGGTGAACTGGCAAAGGAGATTGAAGTGTGGTCATAGAATAATGAAGAGGTCCAAGAGAATATCACTTTGGGAGCCAAAGAATGAGTGGGTTTCAAAGAAGATGTAGTTACCAGTGACCCATCCTACAGAAGGTTCAGATGGGGGAGCATTGAAAAGAGGCTATGGGATTTGATGACCAGGTCAAAATAAACTTAGCGTGGTTTCAGGAACAATCATAAGATGGAAAGTCATTCATTTAGTGGGGGAAGAGCAGTAAATAGGAAAAGGTGGACACTGATGATCAGAAAATGGATAAGCACATTTACAACTTTTTTGTGGGGAGTTCTGAGAGTAAACTTTACTTCTCCAAGAATCTGTTAGCCAAAGTGTGATGGATAACATATAAATAAGCTTCTCAAAAGGCAAAATAGATGTCATGTCACAGATTTACTGAACTGTGGCTCATGTGCCTAGTCTTTACAGAATTTCTTAGGTTCATACTACTAGTTGTCTGTCGATACTAATCCACACACAATTCTAAAACCTTATTTCTTTGGTTTCCCAGGCCATAACTAATTAGAAGCAACAAACTAGAGGGGTGTGTGTGTGTGTGCATGTATGAAGTGCAGGGAGAAGCAAGCATGCTGACACCTGCCAGAAGTAACAGCACATAACCTTTCAGTGAAGGAGGAAGAGACCAGAGTACACACAAGCACAAGAAATATGAGAATTCACTTGGCCTTGTAGTTTGCTCCCATTTACTGCTGAAGCAGAGGAACCCCAGGAACTCCATTTTGTTCAGTAGTCCCTGAGAATATATCACAAAATATACTGTATATTCATATTGATAACCTCAGGTCATCAGGAAAAGGTTATGCTTTTATTGAGTCAGCACTGTAAGGAAATAGAAGCATGTGGTCCACTTTAGAAAGTTTTGATAGTACAGATTATAACTAACAAAAAAGTTGGTACATAAAAAGGAGCAAACACTATTTAAGCTACAGATTGATTTGGGACAGCAATTACGTACATTACTGTAGCATGGTTAAATTTAAGCTCTGAACTCTAGTTCTCTACGTAGGAGTCCAGATAATTTTCCAGAATTCTTACCAGAGATAATTGATAATGCTATTTAAAGGAGACTTTTTCACACAGTTCCTTTTTAACCTGATCAGCAAAATAAAACAAAAAAACCATCTGACTTTATCTCTTTCCCCCACTCCATTCCTCTTTCCTTTTCCCTTACTTCCCCTCTTCCTCACCTCTCTAAGGAGCAGGAGCAGAGGTTAATTCAGTTTTGCATTTGATACAAAAGTGAATTAACCTCTGCTCCTTAATATTTATGGGAGAGGGAGAAGAGTGGTTTTATTCTTCCTCTGAAGTTACACATAAAATTGAGTGTTTTGTTTTTGTTTTTTGAGGAGGCTGTCCATAGTTTTTGTCAGATCCATAAAAGGATATGTGGCCCACTGGTGGAGTCTGATCCCCTCGCTTTATAGGTGGGAGAATGAAGAATTTAAAAGGTGACTTAAATTTGTAGTAGTAGTTTGTGGCAGATCCATGGCTAGAATCTAAGGGTCTTCTTCCTTCTGCTATGTTAGGGGCAGTCCTAGAATCACAAGCTCCTGGAGTTAGAAGGGATTTTGTCTAGCTAGTTTAATGATCTTGCCTTATATTTGAAGAATTTGATGCTTGGTGAAACCTAGAGTGAACTAGCTAGGAAGCAGCTGAGTACAGAGAATCCCAGACTCCTCATTCCTTGGCTTTTTGCTCATTCTAAATAATACATTTTAATCCCTACTGCTCTTCAGAAAAAACTGTTCTGTGCCTTTTGTGTAATATTTTTATTAATTTGAATGTAGTCTGCACCATTGTCGTAGTACTACCTTTGTGTGTCTGTATTCTAAAACAGACATTGTTTTACCTAGGTTTTATTGGGATAATTTCTGCATCTGGGTTTGGTGTGTTTTCTACACTCTCTCTGCTTGCTTTCAGGTGCTTTGAACTCAAGTAACCAAGAGAAGAGATTTGCTCTTTGACACTGGAGATAACACAGTTATGGGTCCACGAAAGAAAAGTGTTAAAACGTGTCTCATGAATAATGAAATCCCTGAGGAAACAATATCAGATGAAACAAAGGACTATATGAATCAACTTTCACATGAAGTGCTTTGCCATATTTTTAGGTAAGGTTTTGTGTGGTTGACTTTCACCAACTGGACTGTGTAAGTAGGAGCAAACCTAGAGCTGTGCTGTCCAGCGTGGTAGTTACTAGCTACCTGTGACATTTAAATTAAGTAAAATGTCCAGTTCCTCGGTTGTACTAGCTGTATGTGGCTAGTGGCTACTGTACAGGATGGCACAGACAGTGAAGACAGAGAGTATTTCCTTTGTAAAGTTCTATTGGACAGCTGTTGTCTAAACTGTTAACATTCCAGGCTTCTTGGAATTCTTAATGACTGATAGATTTGCTGGCTTTCGTTATTACAGTGGCATGTGCATATAACGTAAGGCAGTGGTTTCAGACTTCTTGGCTACAGTCCATAGTAAGAAACACATTTTGCTTAGTATGTACATATATGTAAGTAATTGAAAACCAGTTTTATGAAGTCATACCCATCATTACTACATGCAGTGCACATATTAAAGTTGTTTTGAGATAAACTTTTTTCAAAATCTTTTTAAATTATGTTTTTATCTAAACTGTAGTACAACTACTATTAAAAAAAACAAACAAAAACAACCAAAAAAGCTGTCATTCCAATTTCCCCTACTCTCTTCTTTCATTATCCACTCAAATAAACAAATCTTAACATACTTTGTGTCTAGAGGGAGAGACTGGAGTTTGAATCTCTCACTCACTGGACCAGTGGTAGATATAAAGATGAAATTATAAGGATTCAGTGAGACAGTGCTTTTAAAGCACTTAATACACTGCATGGCATAAATGCTTGGTAAGTGTTCATGGTTATGACTGTGTTGTGCCCTTTTTCACATTGCTACATAGTCTTCACAGGTATCATTTTAGTCACCACTTTCTCTTCCATTGACTGTAACATAGTAATCATCTTTTCACCTTTTTTCTTATGTTCTTTGATCTGAATTGCTTCCACTTTTTCTCTTATATAATACAATTAACTTTTCTAAGCATCTGGATTTTCTGTTGTTTTACATTATTTACCTCGGGGATATTTCCATATATGAAGTACCTAGAAACATTTTGCATTTTTAAAAAATTACTGAATATCTGCACATTAATACGTTTTAGAATAGATACAGAGAGTTACTTTAGGGAACCACGGCACTTTGTTTTTCTTTTCTAGTATAAATTTTTAGCCTCTATCTTCTGCAGTTTGTTATTCTGTAACACAATGTAGTTTTGTTTCAGTTCCGTCTGAAAATAGAAGGCCCAATTAAAAGAACAGACTTTTTTTTTAACATAACAGGATACCAGAGTTCATCTGGCAAAAAAAAAGTCTGCAGCCAAAATTTTTCAGAAAAAGAATCTAACTCTACCAGATGTTCAAATATATTCTAAAATTATACAATAATTAAAGATTTGGTACTGAAGAAGATATCTTGCCAGACATTTGGGTAAAACATAAACATGTGTAGGCTCCTTATGTAGATTCAAATATACATGGGGACCTAGCTCATGATAAAATTGGTAGTCACATCAATGAGGAAAAACTGAGTGAATTATTCAGTGATGAATTCACAACCTAAAAACATTTGAAGAAAATAATAAAAGCATGTTCTTATCTCTTATATCTGAAAACTGAATTATAAACTTATCAGTGAATTAAACAGTGAAGCTATTAAAATTCTTCTAGAAGAAAGCATACGTAAAATTGTTTCTAGGGATGTGAGTAGATGTTTGTTAACTAATGGTGGGACATATTCTGAACAAATTTGACGATATTTTAAATTGAGAGTAGATCAGATTTTGCAGTTCAAATAGAATATTCAAATAGAAGGGGTGGAGTCAAGTAGAAGGCTGTTACCCTGGTAATAATGAAAAAACATGCAGCAGATTGGCAGAAGAGAAGGAGAGCTGTGAACTAAGCTGGGTACTTGAATTTGGTATGAGATGTTTATTCTAAAAATAAACATTTATTTTTAGGCTTCTGAAGTTTTTATTTGAGGAATCATTTTGTAGTCTTGTAGTAACTATTTAGCATGTTTTCATGAAACAAGAAAAACTACAGCTTCCTTAAAAGAAACCTAATCTTTGCTGTACCTGCCATGTTAAACTTATCTTTTCTAAAATATATTTCATTTGCCTTATCTTTGAAGTAAAAATATATTTTATTTTCTAAGGGCAAATATGATATAAAATAATCTTAAGATTACTGATACTTATATTTCAAGGGGGTATAATATTAACTCAGGCAGATACTTTGGATAAAAATCAATGATTTGGGTAAGCAATGTTTTAATGGCAAAACTATTTAGAAAACAAATTCAATATTTTTCATTGTTTATAAAATGTGTAGTCCTATAGTTTCTGAAAATTATCCTACTTATGTCTAAGTTATGGAAAATATAAATTAAGTTAGCAGTAATGCTTTTTTTTTTTTGGTAGAAAATTTGATGTGACTTTATTCTCTTTATTTAAATAGTTTTAAAGGAAAAAGCAGGGGGGCCAGAAGTAGAAGAGAATGGAGCAGAGAAATATTCAGCAGGCATACTTGGTCTTCCCTTTAGAATTAGCTTAATTTTTAGGAATTAGACAGACCCACCTGTTGACATCCCTCCTCATCCTCTCTTACCTAGCTGTTGACTTTTTACTGGTTAACTTTTCTGAGCCAATTTTACCACTTGTAAAGTGAAATAATAATAGCATCCACTATATCAATGAGGGTTCTAGCAGGAAAGAAGCTATACTTGGCTGGAATCTGAAGATAATTTAATAAAGGGATTATTTAGAGAGGTGTAGTTAAGGTTAAGGATACCAATAAAGGATGTTCAGGAATTTAGTTCAGCTAGGGGACTAGCTGAAAGCCTTTGCCCTGCCTTCCATCGGCCAAAGTCAACTGATCGCCGGAGGGGTGGAGAACACGGCAGAACAGAGAAGGGAAGAAAAAGGACTAGGGGAGGCCTGTGTTGCAAACAAGAAAACAACTTAGCTTGCAAAATTGCGGAAACAGTGACACAATACTGAGTCAAGAAAGTGTAGCTTTTGCCTTTAAAAAAAAAAAATTTAATCTAGGTTATGCCTGGAGGTGTGTTAAGAAAGAGAGATGAGATTTTCTATCTTTCAGAATATATATTGGTATTACTGAAAGCAGAACAAAAGTAGGTGAAAAGTTTCAGGAAGGAAGAGATAATGGGACGTGGGAAAAGAGGAAATTGTAAATCAGATGAGTGTTTTCACTTAATACTTATGCAATACTTTTATTAATAAGAGTATGTGATTAAAAGGTAAAAGATCTAGGAAAAAATGTGTAGTATATAAACTTAGTGTACATATTTGTTGATGAAGAAAATAATAGAGTTTCTGGGTGGTGGTGAACAGGAGCAGAGGAATTCTTCTTTAGCCATGGTGGGAAATGGATTCTATAAAAGCTATGAAATAATACTGGTTAGGTTCAGATTGATCAGTTCTCTCTGATATTTTGTACGTTTCCTTAGCATCATGCCTTGAAATACACTGAAATTTTTTCCTTCCTATTTTTTTTTTTATTTTCTTTGTTGGTAAAAACTTAAAAGGAGAAAAGCAGGATGTATCAGCTGCTCTGTGGAGCAAGCTCACTACTTTATTTAGATGCTTGAGCATTTGCTGATTCATTTTTTTAAGTAAAAAGCTATATATGCATATTAGTCTTAAAACTCTGTGAATATTCCTAATGTCTTATTTCATTCGAGGGGTGGGAGATTGGAGGAAGGAAAAAAATAACCTGTCAGTGAGAGGAAGTACTTACCCATTTGATAAATATGAGTTTCTTTTTCTCACAAAGGTACCTCCCTCTGCAGGATATCATGTGTATGGAATGTCTTTCCCGGAAGTTAAAGGAAGCAGTAACCCTATATCTGAGAGTTGTGAGGGTTGTGGATCTCTGTGCAGGGCGGTGGTGGGAGTACATGCCAAGTGGTAAGTGGATTTAGCCTGTAATGTACAGGGGAGCCCTACTGGAAACTGATAATAATGTTTCAATCAAAAGTTCCTTGTTGTCTTGGAATAGGCAGTCTAAGGCATCTTGTAGGTAGGGAGGCTGAATTTTATCTAAATTATTTAGGTTGATAAAATACATTTTACCTGTTTTAGTGGTCTCTTTTCATTTCCTACTCTTTAAGAAACTACATTAGTCTGTTTCACAAATACACGATTGGAGATTACTTATTGACCCTTGATTGATTAAATATATATCTGCCATGTTAGACAAAGTGCCCTTTCTAACACGATGCAAGTTTTCATAGTTTTCCTGTACCCCTTAATGGCATCTTTTGGTTAAAAAAATATTTTTTAATTTTTGTAAAGCTGCTCTAGTTGTGGACCACAGAAATTGTACTTCTGGAACTTTCATTTCTCTAGCACTTTTAAAAGGCCTATACTAGGTCTTGGAGATTTCTCAAATAATGCATTGGCCTTGCAGGTGAAGAACTCCGAGCTAGTGGTCTAACCACAACAAATGGACTTCAGTTAAAAAGACCACCAGAAAAGAAAGTTGATGACTTTAGTTAAGCAGAGCATACTTGAAAGGGAAACATTAATATTTAATGGCTAATCAGGCTTCTTTTCAGTTAATACCAATTTGTTAATTGGTGCCCTTTAGTTACTGTCGTTTAGCAATTTTGAATGTCTTTTGTTTTTTACTGCCTTTTATCAACAATATTCATATCCTGAATATTGTTGATGAAAGTGTGATGAAGCTGTGGGGCTGGCCAAGGAGGGATGGGGCCTTAATAGAAGTGAAGGGCTAGGGAGATAATTGTCTTGTTCTGTTCTACAGAGTTTATCACTGTATCTTTTTGTGAAGACCATTGCAAAGTCTTGAGGCTAGAACTTAGCTTGGTGGGAGGCGAACCATATTTGCATTCAGATACTCAAAAGAAACGATCCTAAGAGAGAAGGATTTATCATGTTCCAGAGAGTGATTATTTATAGCAAGACAGAAAAAAAGTAGGGTACTGTGAAAATGACTGCCATTTCTCATTATTAGATTTACTTTTAATAGAGGTTAGGCCAGTAGGAATTGTGGAGATGGGGTTAAT
This sequence comes from Vicugna pacos, assembly GCF_048564905.1. NCBI lineage: Eukaryota > Metazoa > Chordata > Mammalia > Artiodactyla > Camelidae > Vicugna > Vicugna pacos. The sequence goes on along the minus strand of NC_132989.1, from coordinate 16,205,462 downwards.
GCACTACATAAAGAGACAAGATAGCAGAGCTCCCGTGTGGTACAATATCTCAATTAAAATCTCTGCCCCTATCAAATTAGAAAAGAATTTGTCTACACATTGCTGATTTCTTTTAGACTGTGATAAATACCTGTGAGCCCAAGGCTTCCCATCCCTGCAACAAATGTGAGAGAGTCAAGGCAAAAAGTCTTTGGCTAGAATAAGATCTCACTAACCCTGCTTTGCTAATGCCATCTTGGTCTAGTCTCTGGAGTTTAAACTCTGATTCTCTACACAGTAATGCTAACTAAGGTTTTTGTATAGCACTTTATGGTTTACATATGTTTGAACCATACTCTCACACCATCTTTGTAAAGAAGGTGGAGCATTACGCATTCTTTGGTAAGAGGTAATGTGTAATGTACAACAAAAGAGGATGGACATTGACAGAGGTCAAGTTCATTTTTTACATTTGTGATAAGCTTTTTCACTGGGTTGTGAGAATAGATAAGAAAACATGTAAAATGGTTAACACACTGAATGGCTCAGTGAGTAAAGTTGCTGTACAAGACAACAGTAAGAACTGTTACTATAATTAGGCCAGGTAATCTTTGAGGTCCCTTCTTACTCTTCATTTTTGTGATTCTGAAGTTAACATATCTAGGCTAGCCTTGTACAAACAGAACAACTTTCGAAAACTGTAGTATGTGATTTGGGGCTTCAATTTTATTCTGGAAAATTAATATTTTCATTTGTCATTAGTGAGCAGACAGTTGGCTTTCTGACAGCCTCCATTAAAAACAAAAAAGCCCCAGGTAATAAAGTATCATCTGTATGAGACCTGTTCTCCTCACTTACGTCACCGGCAGTTCCTGTGGTGGAAGTAACCCGTCTCTCTCTTCTCATCTAGTTGATTCCCACCATGAAACACAACTGGACACCCTGATAGTTTTCTGTCCACTCAGCATCCTCTCGTTTTGGATCACTTAAGTTCTCTCAGCAAACTTGCATCTGTCTTTTTCAGGAGAATGAGTTGTCTAAAATGTCATGAGAGTGATAGTTAAATACAAGATAGAGTAATTATTGGGAAATGGATAAACTAAGAGAATCTAGTTTGAGATGGGATATAGGTTAAAGCTGTGAGCTTCCTGGAGATGGGGCTCATATCTTACTCATTTTTTAGTGGTGTGCTGTATAGAGCCTAGAGGTTTTATGGACCAGAGCACCTTTAGGGGAGGAGGATGGTGGTTAGGTGAGTGGTACTTCCTCACTTACCAGTCAAGTAGGTCCAAGCCATCTGGGTTAAAAGTGTATTGTTCCTGGCTGAAGATTTCTGTGCCTTAAAAGCAGCAGCTACAACAAAAAAGAGAATAATAAATTAAAAGTGTCAGCTGTAAAGTATCGATTCAGAATAAGTGGAGTTTGACACATTTCCTCTGTTACTAAAGGAATTCTTTTGTTTAACCATTTGTTCAGCTGTAGTGTTAGCCTTATGAAAATTTAAAAAGGAAATCTCTTTTTTTGTTGTTCTTTTAACTTTTGATGAAAATTATAAGTGCCTGCTCAATATTGACCAGTAGAAAGATGAGCTTGGCTCTAAATGCTTCTGAACTTCTCAGGCTTCACAGATTCCAGTTTTCTGACACTATTGAAGAAGATGCCAGATGTTGAACAGCTATATGGCCTTCACCCTAGATACCTTGAGAGGCGAAGGGTACGGGGCCATGAGGCTTTTAGCATTCCAGGAGTTCTGGAAGCTTTGCAGGCATGCCCAAACCTAGTGGTAAGTGCACCTGGTTGAACATTTGACATCAACTGATTGATAAAATACTAAATTCAAAGAATGATAGAACATGTTCACTCACTTGCAAATTTCATCCACAACAAACTTAAATTCCATTGCATAGTTAGCATCTTATGATACAGAAATAGAAGCCTTGAATGCTAAATTAAAAGCCTTTCTTATGATTGCTTCGGCATTATTTTGTAGGGTGTGGAAACTTCTCATTTGGAATTGGTAGAATCCATTTGGACATATATGCCACATGTTCATATTTTGGGGAAATTTCGTAATCGTAATGGAGCATTTCCAATTCCTCCTGAAAATAAACTGAAAATTCCTATAGGAGCCAAAATTCAAACTTTACATTTAGTTGGTGAGTACATGTTTCTTGGGCTGCTTGTGACTCCTTGAAATGCCATACAACTGAATATTCACCAAAAGGGGATAATGAGGATTTTAGAAATGGCTTTGCTGATTGATGGTGGCAAAAGAAATGCTTGTGAGACTCGTATAAAAATTCAGATTTCTCTTTAGAGTCCTGGGTGGTGGGGGAGAGGGAATACAGCGGGTAGAATACAGTAGGTGAGAGAATTATTATTTCACAACCAATATGTTCTCTGTTTGGAAGACAGTTTTAATTGTTTTAAAAATTGTTGGGTTTTTTGTTTTGCTTTGTTCTTTGAATGAGGCAAAATCCTGCCCTCGCTCTCCAATATCCACCACCTGGTACTTGTCCTACCCTCCAGAGGAGCGTTCTTCCCTACAACTTTCTGTGACGATGGAAACGTCCTGTATTTGACCTATTCCATATGTTACCCACTGTGGTTAGTGAAACAGAGGAACTAAATTTTTATATTTGATTTTATTTTATGTTAATTTATCAAATAGCCACATGTAGCAAGTGGCTATTTTATTATACAGCTGAGCTGTAGAACACTGCAGAATAAAAACATCACGGATAGCTCTTAGTTCACATGTATCTTCTCCAAGCAGAAAATCCCCCTGAGTTCTTCAACCCAGAGCCGATAGAGAACTGCCACTTCTTTTTTTCCCCTGAGAAATGAGGAAGAAGTGGTCTTATTTCAAAGACCTTATCTGCAGTGGTCACGGTGTATCCTCTGAAATTGTATCCCAATAATTTCAACCTGAGAAAATGATAAAGACGGATATTTTCTCAAATTTAATTTGTCATCTTTGGAGATACTCCTCTTACTATAGTCTGACTTTTACTATTTTTTCATCATTTTATTTAAAATATACATACTGAGTAGCTGCTGTGTTCCAAGCATTATTTCAGGTATTGGGGATGGTCCTGAAAGAACTGGGCATTTCTGAAACTGGGTCAGGTGGTGAAGGGAGAGCAACAGGGATGATAAGAAGTAGGTCTTAAATAAGATTTAGGTACGCAATTATGGAAGAAGAGCAAAGTTCTCTAGCAACCCTTCATTTACAAGATCAAGAAGTGGTTCTGATTAAGGACTTGGATATCTAGTTTGAATTTGGATTTTCAGATAATAAAGGAATTCTATAATATCTAAAATTTATAATATCTAAAATTTATAATATGTGATGTCAGAGACTGTGTTTTTTTATCTTTATATTTTCCATGATGCCTGTCATAGTTCATTGCAAATATAGTAAGTCCTTGGTAAATTTTGTTGAAATGCATTAATTCATTTGATTAATTCAACAGTTTAACACTGTGATGGTGATACAAACGTGTATAGTAAATTAATGAACATGCTGGGGAAGACAGGTAATTGTGTCATTTGTTTATAGAATGGATTTGGGGTAAAATGTGGATTGAACATAGAGTATAACAGTCTTGTCTGGATCTGCCTCACCCTTGCTACCTTGGGTTTCCTAATCAGAACTACCACCATCATGGTAGATGTTAAATGTAACTTTGTGAATTTTGTGTCTTGAGTCTCAATTTGTACCTCACTTCCTCTGCTTTTCTTCCTTTGGACTAATCCCCAGTTTTACTTCCCATCTGTTGCCATACAGTGTTTATGCATAGTTCAAAGCTAAAGCTAACTATGCTTTTCTGGGTGGACTATGTTAAGCAGTAATCCTCATAGTAGGAGCATTCTGCAGAATTTAGCTTTTAAAGAACCAACCATTCAAGTACTCTTGATTTTGCTTTTTCTAGTTGCTTTTGCTAGCAGGGTCTGCTGACTCAAGATTAAAAGTTGTATTAAACTGGTTTTGCCAGCTATTGTTTTTAAATGCCATCACTCTGAATCCTTGGATTTCTCTGAGACTTGTGTCACTTCCTTGGCTTTTCCCTAGTCTACAATGTTTAGACTCTTGGGCAGCTTCCTTGAACTGCTTCCTTCCGTAAGAATTTTCAAGTTACCCATCTTCTTTCTTCTTCCATATCTCGGGACTTTTCCTCCCACTCTGTATCCCCCTTCTTCAGACATGGTCCTCTGCAGGTATGATTCCTAATAGTAGTGAGCCACTTAGTGATCAGAAGGATAAAAGGATAAAATGCCTTTATCAATTTGAAATATTAAAACAGCTGACAAGTTTCTGTTTCTCATTCGTGCTGACTGGCTTCTGCCACACATTTACAAATTCTTAAGACTCAGAAATTTATAGAAACAGTTTTAATCTCTGTCTCTGGATACCATCCAGAAACCATGATATTTAAAGCCAGCTAGCCTGCCTTTGTTCTGAGAAATTTAGTTTCCCACTGGTGGGGCAGTGGACATTGGTAGTCAAATAGTAGATTTGTGTATTCCTCCCCCATCTTCTTAATTTTGCTTTTAGTAACCTATTTTCCTTTTACATCTACTGGGAAAAATGTATCCTAGAAAATTGTAGTTACAAGAAAAACTTATGTATAAAATGTAGAAATACTTTTAAAATCCTATCTTCTCATATACCTTTTCTAAAGAAATAACAAAGTAGTCTGTTCATGGTTTGCTTAAATTGTTGAAGCCTATTTTAAATAAGTTATCTTGATAGACTTTACTTAGGTAATTTGTTCTCACGAAGCTATCCATGAAGGATATACGTCATCAACTTGAAAAACAGATTGTTATACACGGAATACAGAGTCTTTTAGTTATTTTCTTGTTTGTTCTTTTTTTGTATATATACTTTAGGGGTGAATGTTCCTGAAATTCCTTGTATCCCAATGCTAAGGCACCTTTATATGAAGTGGGTAAGACTCACTAAACCACAGCCGTTCAAAGATTTTCTTTGCATCAGCTTACGAACTTTCGTCATGAGGAACTGTGCAGGTAATGGTACATAGTTGTGGAATTATACATACAGAGTTCTAAATATATCCCAAAGCAAAGTCCATAGCTACATTTGTAAATGAAATTGTGTTGTTACTGTTTATGTTTTGTAACTTACTTTATGAAGATAAATGTACCTTTTGTTTTAAAGATAGTAGATATATGATTTGTGTTTGACCCTTAGCAGAAAAAGTAAAGTGTCACAATACCTATATATTCCTTATAGGAACTTTTTACCTTTTTATAGGATTGTTTTAATAAATTTTTGTTTACTTTCTCTGTCTCTGGTCCCCTAATCATCCTGCATGTAAATAGTTCTCTGACCTAATCGACTTTAAAGCATAAAACATTGCTTTTATGATACTAGTTTCCTGTTCAGAAACCTTCAGTGTTTCTGTTCCCCTAGTGTGTCAAATGAGAACTGTCCTGCTTCAGAGTTCATGATGACCAGAGCCCCTCTTGATATCATTATTTCTGACTCCTTTTCAAGATATGCCTTCTTTCATAGTCAGGCCTGCCCACGTGGCGTTCCCAAACAACCATACCAGCTTTCATTTCAGTGTCTTTCTTTATTATTCTTTCCATGTCTGGAGGTAGACACTTCCTTCCTCCTTTTTACTTGTATACATCCTTCAAGTTTTGCCTCTTCAATTTACTTTCCCCTTTTTCTTTTTTATGTAGTACATCAGATCTTATTTTTGTACTTGATATGTTCTTCCTTTTTATCCCTTTAGAATTATTCATGTTAGTTTTATGTTCATGTCATTTGCAAGCTGTTTGATGTATAGGATCCTATCTTTTGTGATCTTCTGTAACAGCTAATACAATACTGGTTACATAGAGAGGTGTTTAAGTCATTGCGCTATTTATTTGAGTGAAAGATCAAATTTTCAGCTTGGCTTTTCCCCCTTAGTTATTTTGAGCTCAAAATTATTGAGACTTCAGGGAATCTACCAAAAATACTAAATATCTCTCCAACATTACTGAAAAATTCTTACGCTGAATAAATACATGGTTAACAGATGCTGAATAAGTATGTGGTTAACAGACTAACACTTTCTCTTTTCCATTGAGAAGTATAAATTGCAGAGAGCCAACCACTTGGCTGTCATTTTCAGATGTAGAATTAATTTATAAGATTCATTTCGGCTACTGATTTGAAAATTCATCTTGGCAATTTACATTGTTCCGTTGAAATTTTTTTCTCCAGGACCCACAAACTCCTTGAAATATGTCCCTTTAGTAACAGGCTTAGCCTCTGCCCGCAACTTGGAACATTTGGAAATGGTTCGAGTTCCTTTCCTTGGAGGCCTTATCCAACATGTAGTTGAAGATAGTTGGAGATCAGGTATTCATTTTTCTTTAGTTACAAAGTATTTTAAAAATCAGTGTAAAAAATTCATTAAGCTTTTATTTAGCTTCTCCTCTCAGTCTTTAAAAGAAAATACTTGTTAGTAATTGCACTTTCTATCTGATGTACTTGATGAAGAATACGTAACCATGAGTGTGGCCTAATATTCATTTCCTTTTTATGCAATGTTATGCAGTCTCAAAATAAATAGTAGAGTGATAAGGCATGTTTTCTGGCTTTTTAAATATTAGCACTTAGTTAATAATTCATGTTGTATTTGGAATCTTTCTGAGAAATGTGAACGGAGGTATCCTAGTGCCTTTTGCTGAGAGATGTTTTTTGACTTAGGCACTTTAGGTCTATAAAAGAATTCAGGCATTGGTAATGTTAATTTACCATTTGTCTAATACTTTATAGTATATAAAATGTCTTCATGTTTGTAAGTTGGATATTAGATCCATCCATCAGATAATGGCTTTTAAAAAGAAAAAAACATTTTACTCTTTAGCTTTGTTAATTATATTTTAAGTGATATATAATAGAATTCTGTGTTATCTCCTCATTGCAACAGAAACACCAAGTTTAGCTATATAGATAATTCATAGCTGGGAACTAAAAATATAACTTTGGATATCCAGCATACAAATGGAAAATCATCAAGTACCATTGGTAACAAATGGACATTATCATTAATACATTAAAATATGACTATGCAGTATATTTTTAGACATTTAGTCAGTTAATCAAGTCTGGTGTAAGTGTTCATTATATTGTGTTAAGGGGATGGTGCAAGTTCCCTCAAGATCAACAGCATTATTTTTATTCCATGGCTGTAGCTAATAGGATAAAGTCAGAAGGGAAAAGATGACTACTATGGAATCATTCATTAGAGAGAAGACCTGGAGAGAAGTGCGAAAAGCAAAGAGTTTGTATAAGGGGCCTAAAAGTGGAACAAACTTTTCTTCCCTAATAAATATTTAAGAGTGACTCCCCCTTACATTTTACTTAAGGACCCAGTGTACCTCACACAAAAGTTAATTCCAGATGGATCATAGATCCAATGTAAAAAAAAAGTTTTTGAAAGAAAAGTTAGCATGTCTTCTTGACCTTTGATAGGCAAAGATTTCTTAAACAGTGTACCAAAAAGCACTTACCACAAAGAAAAAAGTTGGTAAACTGTGCTAAATTAAAATTTTTGTGTTCATCAAAGGCACTATTAAGAGTTAAAAAGCCAGGCTATAGAATGGGAGAAGATATTTGTAATATGATATCAGACAAAGGGCTTGTATCCAGAATACATAAAGGACTCCTAAAATTATAAAGAAAAGGTCAGAAAACCCAATAGGAAAAGTGGGAAAACATTTTGAATAGAAAAGACTTCACAAAAGAGGATAATTAAATGGCCAGTAAACATAAAAATGACAGATTTCACTAATCAGTAGAGAAATGCAAATTAAAACCACAGTGGGATACACAAGCACTAAAATGATGATGCCTAAACAAAGCATTACCATCTAATTGTGTGTAAATGCTTTACTGACAGTGCTCTGGTCAAATGAAGTTTGTATCGTTTTGTTTTTTCCCTTTCTCCTTTTACTAGGTGGTTTTAGAAATTTGCACACTATTGTTTTGGGAGCTTGCAAAAATGCACTTGAAGTAGATCTTGGTTACCTCATCATCACTGCTGCCCGTAGGTATGTTTCCTCTTCACATTGTGTCTTACGTCTTGGAATATATATGTTTTTCCCTGTTTAACAAAAATTGGGGGAAATATGTATATGATGTTTAATCATGCCTTGTTCAGATTTAAAATGCAAAGGAATTGTTTAGACTCACTTAGTGGTTGTCTTCCTTTATAACTGATGACCTGGTGAGCTGCACTCCGGACCCAACAAGCTCTGAAAGGGCTTGTTTTCATTAGAGAAAAGCAGTCAATTATCTGGGTGCCTGAGAGTCCAACAGAAGTCTGTATTGCTGCCCTGAGTCTGTAGTCCTCTCAGGAACCATTGTCTCAACCTTTGAAAGATTTTTTGAATTGTTTTGGTTAGTGGGTGGTAATATTTGCTATTCAGAAATCAGTATTTTAAGTCAGCTTTTTAGAGTCCTGACCTTTAACATCTTTATGTTTTCAACCTATCTTTCATATCACTTTATGCCACATTTCCTGTTTTCTATATATATCAAACGTCTACCTCTGCTTGTACTTTTATGACATTTAAATTAAATAATCATTTTTAAATTTATTTTAAAAAGTGTTGCTTTCCATCAATAGAACATTAAGAATATAAATAAAACAAAACTATATCTAAGTTTAAGTAGATAGGTGTTGTTACCTACTATAGACCTATACTCTTTGTTAAAATGGGACTTAGTAGTTAGCCTAAAAATGTTGTAAAGAAATACCAGGTGCAGATTCTCACCTTGACTTAATCAGGCTTAAGAAAGTACTGGAAAGGATGTATTATTATTAAAGGATAAATCATTACTGTATAATTCATTGTTATTTATTGTAACTTTATTGTATGCCTAAGATGTACTGACACTTTATATAATATTCTTTTAAAGGAAATAATCTCTGATACTTTTTAATGGAGGGGAGAAAAATTGTTTGCATTTGACACTTCAGTAAAATAAACTTATTTCAAAGCCTTACATTCGGAAGAATCTTTGATTTTGATGGCTTTCATTTTACTCTGATACGTATCTATGTGTTTATAGGTTACATGAAGTTCGGATCCAGCCATCCCTAACCAAAGACGGCGTCTTTTCTGCCCTAAAGATGGCAGAGTTGGAGTTTCCCCAGTTTGAAACCCTTCATCTGGGATATGTAGATGAGTTTTTGCTGCAGAGTAAGAATAAATTATCCCATTTTATTCCCTTAGAATTGCTGTAGGGAACTTAATTGACAAGCTGAAACCTGAATTGGGAGGTGCCATTATTTTCTTGAGTACAAAACAACCTAAACTCTTGTTCTCACTTCTTGAAAAATTTGAACTTGAAGTGCCAGTGATTTTTTTGGTCCTGTATTGCCTCTGATTTTAGCATATTATAGAAAATGTGGTGATTAACAGTCTGCCCCCCAAAAGATCATTATCTACTTTTGATATTGTCTCCACTTTGCTGCCCAAGTTTCTTTCCCATTCTGCTGCATTTTTTTTCACAGAATGTCATCCTTGGTTCCATTTGTTGAATTTGATCTGCCACACTTCTTGAAGCTTTTGATGGTCCTCTCAGATGAGGTCCCATTCCCTGCCCATGCTCTTCATTTCCTTAATAAACCCGCTGGGTTCTGGATTTTCCAGATAGTGTGAGCACGTAATGGTCAGTATTCATTTAATGATGATTGCTGTTGGAAGGCTTGTTGACAGCCTTTTCTGGAATGTATTTACAATTGAGAACTCATTCCTTTGTGTTTGAATGCATGTCAATTCATTATTCAAACTTTCTTACAGCATAACATTAGTCAGACATGCAAAAACATTTCCACCATCAGCATGTTTTTATTTTTGCAAGAATTAGTTTCTTACCCATGTGATTTGGAACAAGTCTTTGTTAAACTCTCACTGTCATACGAGATGGCATTTTTCCTTTGGCTCTAACTTGCATTGTAGAAGAACATAAGAAGGCTTAATTCTTCTTTGACAGTGCAGGTTAAATAATGTGACTGGTTGTCCTTTTTCATTTCTGATATATGTCACAATAATAGTTGAGTTTTCTTTTTGTTTTTGTTTTTAGTTTGTTTCGTTTTTACTTTGTTGCAGTTGTCATTAATATAGGTGAAGGTTTTAAAAAATCTAAGCATTACCTTCTAGCCAGTTTAACACAGCAATCATTTTTAATTTACATAGCTTTGAAAATGATCAGCTTTTTACCAACGTAACTTTAAAATGCTAAACTAGAGTAGTGATTTGATATAAAATTAATTTGTTTCATTTCAGGCTTTTCTGATTTTAAATGAGGTTGTTAACGTTCTCTCCTTCTGTAGTATCTTTGTAGTAACTTAAAATTATTAGATTGGTAATTAGTGTTCTTTCTACAATCTTTTTCTTTTTGTTCTTCCCAAAAGCTCAAAACTCGACAAATTTTGCATTTTCAAGGTAGCCACATTTAGTTCCACTGAAAGACTGTCTTTGAGACTTATCTTTATAACCAGCTATTTCCCTATAGTTTTTCTTTGCCCTCCACACAGATTTTCAATAGAAAAACACTTTTACCTTTTGACTTCCATTATCTTATATTTTCAACATAACTTGTTTTCATAGTCTCTTTCCTATTTAATAGTCTCTTAGTTTCAATCTTTTTATAAGCCATTCTTTTCTTCATATTTGCTGCAGCTCATTCATTTCTTCTGTATATGTCTCTTCTCTGTTACTCCAAAGACAGTCTAGGATTCTGTACCAGAGTAGGTGCCGGTGCTTCTGACAGACTATGTAGAGAGGAACTACTTAACCTCTTTCACTTTATCTCTTTCTTCTCAGTAATTTACATTTTGAAGCGTCTCTCCAGGAGGTTGGGGTGGCTCCTGGTAAAACTTGTACCAATTTTTTGTTACAAAGAGTCTGGCAAAAAAAAAAAAAGAAAATCACCTTTGTCTTCCATACATGTATGGTAAAAGTGACCATGCTAGACTGAGGAATTGGATGTGCGGGAAAGTAGGTGCTATGTATTAGGAATATAAGAAAAGTGACCAAAGGATGAATACTTAGAGAGGGGTTCTTTATTTACATAGATTTATGACCTCAGAGCTTCATGTGAAGGTGACAGGGTTGTAACACCCACTGAAAACCACAAGTTGTATAGAGTAGTCTTTAGTGCTGGGACTTTGGAGAGAGGGAGTGAGATGGAATTTTATTAATTATGGGACCTTAGGTAAGTTATTTCCTGGGTTCAAACCACCCAAGAAAAAAGTAGGAAATGGTCTTGTCTCCATCTAACAAATGGGAAAACATGGACTTTTATTATTACAATCTCTGACACTTAGAAATCATTCAGTAAATGGTAGCTTTTACTTTTAGCTGACCTATAGGCTAAAGAAAAAAGGAAACAAAAATGAGTCCTAGGTGATGCCATCAGGTTTTTGAGGGAGTGTAGCAATCAGGAGACCCTAAGAGCAGGAACAGAATGGTGATCTCAAAGGATTGGATGTAAGACATGGATCTGTCATGTCAGGCTGCAGCATTTATGCCAGCAACACCCAGAGTCAGTTCAAGATCCACTTGATCATAAGGGAGAAAGCAAGTTTCGAGTCCAAAGGACAAGAAAGAAGTTTTTCCCGGGAGTCTAAAGAAAATTGCTCAGCTAAATTACAATGAATGGATTAAGGTGAAATCTCCAAGAAATGCCAGTAAATACAAAAAGAAAGGGACTATAGGAGAGAGGCTGAACTATATGGAAAGTGAAATTGGGAGTGGAAAATATGTCCAAGCTTAAAGTATAAATCCCTGTAACGTGCAGGGAAGCTTCACCAGAGCAGTAGTGTCTTCTTTGTACTTTGTGTCAGTTGATTTCAAAGACTGTGAGAGACATTTATTGGGTTCCTGCACTATGCTGGACATTGAAAATGTCACTCTTAACTAACTAGACACAGTCCCTTTTTTCCTTCAAATTTCTCATAGTTAAGTGGACCATTCTGTAGAGTGAAGGGCAGGCAGATGGCAGGGATAATGATATGAGGCAAGGGAAGGGGTATATTTCCAATGGCATAATCTAGAATGGAGAACCCTCTTTTACTAAAGCCACGCCGCAGTCTGACGAGACAGTAGGCACTAAAGCCCAAGGGCAGAGAGAGGGGGTGTGTTTGAGCTAAAGTCTATTTCTAGGGTTAGGTACATAGCTACTAACCAATACCTGGGTTCTAAAAATGAATCTGAATTCCCAAGTTTACCCTTCTCTACACATGGCCACACCCGACTCCAAAACCCTTTTCCTTATACTGTGAAAGAGTTACATTTTTAAGATTTTATTTTTCTTTTTAAAAGCTAAAACTAAAACTTCACCATAAATGTTATGAACTGATACAATATATCCTTTAGTTTTGCTTTAAGACTTTTTGCACATTTTCCCTTTTCTAAACAGTTGAAGATAATTTTTTCCTACTAGCTGTCCCTTGACAAAATTCTTATTTATCAAGACAAATGCTACCATTCATATAGAATACCTAACCAAAAATTGTACCCGAACCTGAACCTGATGATGGGCAGATGACACAGCGATCATAGACAGTGATCATACTGGATGTTAAGCTAAAGAATTCACAACACTCCGTGACACTTAAGAATCTTTTTTTAAATCAATTTCTCTTTCCAGGCAGAATGGCTAATGCAGATCTGGTGAAGTATGGTTTGGCTGATGTGGTGGAAAATCCTGGTATTATCACTGATATAGGGATGAAGGCAGTCAATGAAGTTTTTTCCTGTATCAAATATCTGGCAATTTATAATTGCCCCCATCTACATAACCCATACAATTGGATCTCAGGTACTTGTCTGCTTAAATGAAGCTATATTTTATTGATGTCAGAGTAATATTTATCTTTGTTTGCTGAGTGTGGCATGAATTGCATTCCTAATGTAATAGGTAGATGTTTTATATGGATTGTTCATGCAAGTTCTGGGAACCTTTGATCACTGAATTAGAAATTTATTCAGTGCCTCTTTGAACTCCTGAAATTCTCTGCTTAGAAATTTATACTGTCCTGGTTGTAGATTTAACTGTCCTAATCTTTATATGTATTTCTTTGGTCCAGATACGTAAAATTAAGGTTAGGAATTGTTGCCTGGGATATTATAGTTGTTTTCTCTGTGTTACTTTCAAATGGCGTATCATCAGAACAGACAAAGTGGTATGTATTAAAAAAAAACTTTTAATTAGGTGACATATTAAATATTAACTTGTAGTGAAATTTTCTGTTGCCCTAAAATCCTAGACTGTTTCAGATATCCCCTCCCTACCTAATCCCTTGTGTATGGAAGTGTGACTTTCGTGCACTTTGCGCGTTGTGTTTTTCCTCATGGGGGGGGTACATTTTCCTCCCTGAGAGAATAATGCTATTTGTTTCTTTCAAGGCCTTTCTTAAATACGTAAATTCACAAATCTTTAAATAAATTCAGAGCTAGAGAATTTTCATTGTAACAACCCCTTATCAAACCAGTCCCCTTCACTGACACCTGCAGACTAGCCTCCTCAGCTCTCTGCGCCACTGCACAGGGACACCACAGCTCCTCACAAAGCCCGTCTCCAGGCCTGCCTGTCGTAGGGCTCTTGGGCCTCTGCTGAGATCACTCATTAGAAGGGTCACCCAGGAGAGGGAAGTTCTACCCCGGCCCAGCTGCACCAAAAAGTTACTGGGAAATACGAACTTGAGGTTGTAGCAGGCGTACATCGCTTTTAAAAAATAACATTTATTGGGTTTTTGGTTTGTTTGTTTTCTTAAATACAGAAGAGTATAAAGAAGAAAACAAAAACTGGCCTATAATCCCATCACTCAGAACTCCTGTTAACACTTAAAAACTAAAAGTAATACATGTACTTGGTAAACAGTATCAAACAGTACAGAAAGGTACAAAATGAAAAGTCTCCTCTTCTCAAAGGTAACCACCGTCAATGGTTTCTTGGGTATTCTTCTGGGCAGGTTATTTTGTGCATATTATAGCCTGTACACATGTAGCATTTAATGATTTATGTATCCAAAGGACCTTACTATGTATACATTTTCCTATAGCTTGTGTTTCGCACTAAGGATGTTTTGGAGAGCTTTTCATGTTGCCAACCATATTAGTTCTTCATTTTCTTAATAGCTGCATTACTTTTGTATTAAATGAATGCGCTGACATTTCTTTAACTAGCAGCATGTAGGTTTTTCAGTGGATCACATTTAAATAAATACTGACTTAGTTTCAGGTTAACAATTTCCAAGCCATCTAGTTTTCACAATGACATTAGGTAAGGAAGCATTGTAATTTAGAGTCACCAAGTTTTAGAGATCATGAAATGAGAGAAAATTTACTCAAAGAAAAAGGATTTGAAAATCTTTGCGACCTATAGCAAGCAAAATCCATGGGTGATGGAGAAAGTCTTAGTTACATTCTCTTTGGCCATGTCATTTCTTCAACAGACCACTCAAGATGGACTCGCTTGGTTGATATCAACTTAGTGCGCTGTCATGCTTTGAAGCTGGACTCCTTCGGCCAGTTTATTGAATTGTTGCCCAGCCTGGAGTTTATTTCACTGGACCAGATGTTTCGTGAACCACCCAAAGTAAGTCACGTTTGAGAGAGTTCTTGTTTATTTTAATACTCAAGGAAGAAAACAACAACCTAAGTAATTTTCCCCCCTATTTAGATGCCTTTATAGTATTGTAATTGGACTTTTTACTGCCAGCTTCAGCGAAGGCATAGAGTTTATAATAATGTATGGCCTCTTGTTCTTGTAAATGAGTATTAAGCAGTCTCCAAAGAAGGGAAAGGAAAGAGTAAGTGGAAAGCTGTCTTTGTCAGTTTAATAAACTAAAGGTAAGAATGAAGGTGGAAATTTGAGCTAAAGCAAAAATTACTACTCAGAATAATTAGTTGGAAGATTAAATCTCTTAATTAGAAACCCCAAATAGAGGCAAGGATTGGGACTTTATTTTGGAAATGTTTTACTTTGCTGCTACTTTTCTATTCATTTGCAGATCTAGGGAAATCTGAGGTTGCCCGCTTGTACAAAATGTTATTTTTAAAACTGCTTACCAAATAAAACTTTATACTCTCATCATAATAAAAACTTAATGTTTCAACTAATTGTGTTCTTTCTTGTCAGTTCTTAATGGTTACTTCCTACTGTTGAAGCGGTGCGATCTAGTGGTAGAAGCTCAGGATTTGAGGTCAGAATGCTGGTGTTCCGGTCCCAGCTGTACCACTGACTGCTCGTACACTGTTGGGCAGATCCCTTTCCACTGTGCGTGTCATCATCATCTGCAAATAAAGACTAACACTACTTTCTCTTGCTTGAAGTGTTGTGAGCGTTAAGTGAGGTCCTTTATGCATATTTGTGAAAGTAGTTCATAAAGTGCTATATAAATATTCTATGTAAGGAGGAAATAAAGGAATATTAAAATAAAGTGTTCTATACTAACACAAATTAATAAGCGTGTGGTTTCCTTTTGCCTTAGGGCTGTGCTCGAGTTGGTCTGAGTGCAGGCACAGGAATTGGGGTTTCCTCGGCCCTCGTTAGCAACCAGAACTCCAATAATGACAATGATAATAATGCCCAGAATAATGCCAACATCCACGACAACAATCACCATCATCCAGATGACTCAGATGAGGAGAATGACTTCCGACAAGACCTGCAGCCAGGAGAGCAGCAGTTTGCAGCCGACGGTAACCCAGATCTTTTGTGAGCTCCAGATAGAAATGATTTTTACTTTGGGTCATATTTCTTTGACTCTCTTCTCTTTCCTTCTTCCCCATTTCAGTTTTTCACTTTACATATTGGGGGGCCTCACTGACAAGACAGATGAGGAGGTGGTTGAAATTTGTCTATCTGCTTGCTTATTTCAAAGCTATCTTTGTGTTGCCTCTTGTCTGTAGAATCTATAAGGGTACTTAGAGAATGGGAAGGGCTCATAGATGTGGTGGGAATTAGGGTACAATGAGCCTTAGAAGCCTGGCTTAACAGAGATTTAACTTTCAGGATTTGGGTAAAGGAGCATCTTTTAATATCTCTCTGACCAGTGAAGTTGAATGTGGAGATCATTTTCCAAGAACTGGAAAAATGAATACCGTCATGTGCTAGACATTGTATTGGGAACCTTTCACATATCTTCTATCCTTAAGTCTTGACAGCCACCCGGAAGATTAAATACATGAACTAACAAAGACCTGTGGAATTTCACTTACGGAATTATGCATCCAGTTCTTTGATGTTGACTGAACACCTACTTTGTGCCAACCCATGTGTTACTAGGCTTCATTTGCCCCTGAGTTGATATGTAAGAATGGAGTAAAACTGTTTCCTTACCAAATTTTCCAATTTCCCAGTTGACCTTTAAAAACGGGAAAAGGAATCTCTTCTAGCCACTTTTTTTTGTTGTTATTCCTTCACCCAGTCTGGGCCGAGTAATTAGGGTGAACGCCTTTCATAATGAAAATATTCTCAGTATAGAGCCTAATTTCCTTTAGGGTCACTCCGGGATGCAGGCCCTGAGTTAAGAATCATCCGTGGGTATTGTCTTCACTTGCTCACCTCACATGTTCTCTACAGAACTCTCCATTTTGGCTCTTGGCAAAATCACCAGTGACTCTCTTACAAAAGCTGGTGGTCATTTCTCCTCTTGCATCTTCTTTAATATCTCAGCTTGTTGTCCACTTCTATCTTCCTGAGATACTCGCTTCTCGTGGCATCTCTGAAACCATTTTCCTCCTGTCCCATTGGACACGCCTCCTCAGTTTCCTTTGCTTTTATCACATCCTGTTTTCCACTTTTGTTCTTGATCTCCTTTTTTCTCTCTACACATTTTCTCTAGATGAGCTCATTCAGCCTCAAGGCTTCAGTACCAACTATATGCTAATGAATTCTCAACCTTTATTTTTGGCTTTGATATTTCTGCTTTTTAAAATAATTGCAGTTATATCCAACTGCATACTTTTAATTTCCACATGAGTATTCTTAGACATTTCAGATTTATGGCTCAGTCTCTCCCCACCAGATACAAAAACAAAAGTGCAGAACCAGCAGGTGCTGGAGTGAAGGAGAGGGAGCGAGGTCGGGTATTGTTTCTTTGCCTTGATCCCTGGGTGTTGTCATAAGGATCGGGACTTCAGAGGACACAGACTATCCTTAGGAAACTGTTACAGCAGCTGCAATGCAGAACTACCCAAATCCTGTGAACTTCATCGTAGTATTTGTAAAAACAGCTCAAATCTGTTAAGGTTTATGATTATATTTGGTAACAGGATTTTTTTAACCAAAATAATATTTCAGCTGAACAGAACACTTAGTAAACGTTGGTATTTGATTGAAAGATAGTTTACATAGTTTCATTAATTAAAATTGTTCTGAGAAAGATGTGCTGCTCAATGATAAACTGTTTTGAAACAAAGAAAAATCAAAACCAAGAATCACTTGCACCTTCCTTAGTCCAAAGATACCACCATCTAATTTAATTATGAAAGACATCACTTGAGACATCCTTTCTTTTCTTTATAGCACCACCTGCCTGCTCTCCTCAACATCGAGTTCTTTAGCAAGTCTTGTTAACTGTCTCTAAAAGATCTCCCCAGTCCATCTACATTCTCCTCCCCATTGTACCACCTTTGTACCAGACCTTTTTTTACCTAAATGTTTTAATAGCTTTCAAATTAAAATATACTAGGCAATGTTGCTCCCTTCCTTAAAACTTTCCAATAGCTTCCCACTGCCTTAGGAAAAAAATGCAGTTTCTTGATTTTGGCCATAAAGTGCTATATGATCTGGCCTGTTCTCACATTTTGTTCTCCCCACCTCATACCCCATGGTTGGACGTATAAGCTGGCACCAACTGTTGCAGTAACTGCTGCCTCCATGTCCCTCCCTCCATCTTTGCATGGCTGGCTCCTTCTTGATATCTAGGTCTTAGCTTAAATGTTAATCTTAGAGATGTCTTTCCTTGCTGTTTTAATCTTTTTTCAATTGAGGTGTAATTGATGGTGTTTGTATACATTGCAAAATGATCACAGTAAGTATAAGTGTAATTCATCACCATATATAGTTACAAAATTTTTTTCTTATGATGAGAAATTTTAAGATCTACTCTCTTAGCAACTTTAAAATGTGCAATACAGTATTACTATCATCACCATACAGTACATTACGTTCCCATGACGTATATTTATTTTACAACCAAAAACTTACACCTTTCGACTACCTTACCACTTTAACTCAAGTAGCCACCAATTCATTCTCTAATACATCACTCTTTTAATTTTATTACATCAGATATTACTGTCTGATGTTTTTATTATTGTTTATTAATTTTTTTTCCTTCTCCAACTGAAAGTAAGCTCATGAGAATAAAGATACTGAATGAATATCACCACTGTTTCTTAGCACCTAGGGACAGTAACACATTGTAGTAGATACTAAATAAATATTTGAATGAATGAATGCAACTAAAGAAGTTAAGTTTAAAATAACCTTGGGATATCACATTAAATACTTCCACAGGTTATTGTGGCAACCTAAAAAGCAGTTGTTCGGTGGCTTTGAAAAACCTTATTACATAGACATAAGAATGTACCTCTTTTCCAGTGGTTACCCCTGCCTGTGAGAAGCAATTACAAGCTTTTTAGCAAGGCTTTATAACTTTTTCACAGTCTGGGGCCCAGGCTGCCTTTTTAGGCTTCTTTTCTCTTTCATACACTCATCTCAACATAAACACTAGTTCTTTTTATCACTGTACTGCTTACTCTTCTGGAAAATGTAATGTGCTTCCTGGTAAATATGAAATGTCACCTCATCTCAGTGAAATCTTCCCCGTCCAACAGGAGAATTAGCTGCTGCTTTTTAGTCCACGTTTCCCTTGTACTGTTCTAGCCTTAATAAGTATATTCTGACCTTACTCTGTATGTCTGACATTTCTGCTAGAATGTGTGCGTTCTCTTTGACAGCAGGGACTATAAATTTTCCATCTATTTATTATCCTTGTATTATAGCAGGCTGTGGAAACAGACCTCAGTTAAAATCCCAGCAGATTACCAACCCTTCTGTGCCTCAGTTTCCTCAACTGCAAAAATAACGCTACTAATAATACCCTCATAAGGCTGCTGTGAGAGACAAATATGACCATGTATATAAAAGCATTTAGGATGGAGCCTAACATAGACTATGTACACATTAATTACTAACCACTGTTCATAATTGTTCATGAAAATTGAATGAAAGAAGAAAACTGGCTTTTATGATGGAATGTTTCTCAGCAAGGTCAGTTCTTGTTTTGGTCCTAAATGAAGTGTAGATATTGAGGGCTAGCGTTGGGCAAGAATTTGGGATCAGAAACTGAACATAAGTGGGAATGTGCTGTTGTGTATATTTAAGACCAAAGCAAAACCACACTGTCCCTCTGAAATCACAGAGCTCTCTGCTTTATATTCCAGTGGCATTTATGTGAATGGTGTCTTGCTGGCTTACTCATATTTTACCTTGTTTCTTTGTTGACTCTATGAATTTGTCTTGTCGCCTTGAATAGATGCTTTAGTGTTTTCAGGAACAGGATCTTCTTTTCTCTTGGGTTGATTTATTCATTTCATTCAAACGATGGTTTGGTTGATTTCATAGCAGTAGTGTTGAGCACCACCTGGGTGATGAGGATACAGTGGTGCACAGGATAGAGACAGTCTGCTGCCCTCTGGGTGGTGGCCAAGCTATAAATGTAAACGGCAGTATCATTATTCTTCTGACTCAAACTGAGACCAGGCACCCAGGCTTAGGTGTAGGTAGCAAAAGGGTAGTGGGTTGACTGCCTTGAATACTGACTTGAGGGATTTGGATTTAATATTGTAAAAAGCTGACAAAGCCAGGAATTATTATGTTTATGATCCTCTTAGAAAATTGACTATTTTATCTTAAGAAGATATAGTAAACTGATTGAAGCTTATTGGTCTAAAATTGTTTACTGTGCTTATCATTTGGAAAAATATAAATGAAACCACATTCCCACCCACTAATAGGCATTGGTAACCCTAGTGAAGACTTAGTTGCAAATAAAGCATTTAAGCAATATTGAAATGTTAAAAATGTACTTAGTGTGTTTAATAATCCTTGCCACACATTAACCAAAAATGATCCATAGTCTCTAGAGAACAGGAAAAGAAATACATAGTCTGAGCTCCCCTGCCCAGGGCATCCTGGTTTAGCTAGCAGATACCACAGGACTAATTACCTGTAAGATGATCATCAGGTCCTCTCGTAGCTGGCTTTCACTACCTTCAAACAGATAGCTTAGAGGGAGACAAACAGTTGCCTCACACAGCCGTCCGTGGTAGCATCGTCCGGAATGAGCACGTGCTTTCTTCTCTCAGCTGTGTGCCTTTCTCCCTGCTTCCATCTTACAGTGGCAGACTGTCTCCTTTCCCATCTGTGATCTGCCCTTGTATAGAACTGTACACTTCTCGTTGGTGTCGATATAATGAAGCACTACTATGTACTATTCTTTCAGAACGGGCCAAATAATCACGAGGCTGTTCTCTTCTCAGGGGTGCCACGGTTTTGCCTGCCATTCTGGATTTCTTAGACCTCTCCTGGTTTTACTTTGTCTGTGATTGTTTTTGTTTAAGCACTGAATGAGATGGAAGACATGGTGCAAGAAGATGGAGAGGTGGCTGAGAGTGGACATGAGACTTCAGCTCACAGTCAGGCAGTTATTCCTGTGGACGTTGATGAGGAACAAGCAGGTAATCATGTGACTTCCCACAGTCATGGTTCTGAGAACGAGAGGCTGAATGATGAAAAAAAGTGAAACCCTGAGAATGATTATTTTCTTGACACTGCAGCTAATTATGTGTTATATGCTGTTTATTACTGACAAAGTCTGTGTTACATTGTGATGTTCTTGGTGCGTTTATGTGTGTCTTATTAGATTTTGTTTTTGATTTTTTGATAACTGGCCGCAGCTCCTCTTTCTGTACTAATGTGCATATTTGTGTGTATGTGTGTAGAGAAAGAAAGCACTCAGATTATACCTGATTAAATATTCTGCTTGTTTTCTCCTTTCATTTTGGTAG
This sequence comes from Vicugna pacos, assembly GCF_048564905.1. Taxonomy (NCBI): domain Eukaryota; kingdom Metazoa; phylum Chordata; class Mammalia; order Artiodactyla; family Camelidae; genus Vicugna; species Vicugna pacos. The sequence goes on along the minus strand of NC_132989.1, from coordinate 16,184,357 downwards.
GGAGGAGGAGGAGAAGTGGAGAGGTTGACTTGGTGTGATAAACAGACTAAGATCTAGTCTCTTGGGTCACTTATGGCAGGCTGTAGAGTCATATTGCCTGTAAAGATTACCAAATAAAACCCTTCAATTTACAGATGGGGAAACTAACATTCTTTCAAAAGTTTGAAGGTTTACTCAAGACCATTCAATCTATGATCAAGGGACAGAATTAAGATTAGAATTCAAGTTTTCTCACTCCTGGTCTGTTCAAACGCCACTTTGTCTTGTTTAACTACCCTTGTTTTCAGTGTCTTACAGCTGCAGTCACTTATTCAACAAGTACTTATTGAGTGCCTGCCTGCTCTGTGCCAAGCATTGTACAGTGTGACAGGAAAAAGGGAAGGTTCCTTGGAGCTTACATTTTATTGATGGAGCAGCTATCAGTCACTTGTCAGAAAAAAGTGGGTCTAAGAGCTGAAGGTTTACAATGTGTAATGCCAAGCAGATAACACTTTTTTTTACATAAATATAAAAAATAAGCAAACTAACGTGCATCTAGCCTTTCAAGAATGCATCTGCAACACCCAATGTGATAGACCTATACTTAGTTAAAGAATGCAAAGTTCTCAGCAGTCCCATGGGTGTCAGAGGGTCATCTTGATCTGCTCTACTTTCATTCATATATTTGCATAATTAGGAAAATATCTAGCCTATTTTTAAATGCTCATTATGACTGTTATTAATGTGTGATGATTCATGTGATTCTAAATAGTGAAGATCCTGAAGGGGGCTGCCACTTGCTCTTCCACTTTAATTTCTCTTTAGAAATTTGTAACATTGGATGGTAATATTAATCATACTAAATGTTTACGTAATGCTTTAGAGTTAAAGTGCTTTCACAGTGTCTCATCCAAGTATATGTTTATTAAAATGAGTGATCAGGGAGGCAACATAGAGCCAGAGCATCTCTGTGAGCTCAGATCCCTGGAAAACGGTACTACGGCTGAGAGAGCCTTTCTTGGTCAAAAAGTGACTGTTACGCCTATGTTTTTGTTTCAGGACCCAGTGGTCTTCAACGTGTAGTAAAACCAACCCCAATTACTGTTCACGACTCAGAGAGTGATGATGAGGAAGACAGTCTAGAACTCCAAGAAGTCTGGATTCCTAAGAATGGTGCCCGTCGTTACTCTGAGCGCGAAGAGAAGACTGGAGAGTCTGTGCAGCCCCGGGAGTGGTCAGGTGAGAGACTGTCTTATTCTGACCTATTAGTGAAAGTCGCCATGAGAACAGACACACTGACCTTTATGTAATGTGTCCCTGCCACAACTAGTGGTGCAGGTAACAGATCTTTACAAAACATGACAAGAGGCAAGAAAGGCAGCAGTCCAAGTGAGAGAGGAGAATTTGGGTGGAGCGCTCAAGGGCAGGTGTAGCACAAGAATATTGTGGAGGCAGGGCTCAGGGAGGAGAAGATGTGAGGACTGTCAGTCCCACAGTGGAGGCTCTACTGTGCCTCACATAAAAGGTGACAACTGAGTCATCCAGAGCAGGAAAAAACAACCATTCCCCACTGGTAATCTGTCCAGCTGTGCTTAGCAAATGTGGGTGGCCAGTTTGGTGCTTGAGGACTTCCTGAAGTATGTCCTTATAATCCCCTGTCTCCCTTTAAATCTAGTTAACAGCCTTCTGCCAGTTACCTCACCAAGAAACATAATTCTCTTAACTTTTAGGTTTATGCTTCCTCCTTGTCTCCCCTTCTGTTTCTCAGATCCATATGCTAACCACGTTCTGCAAAGAATGAGGTTTTTAAAAATTGTCCACTCATTTTCCTTGGGGACCCTACTCCTTAATATATCTGAATGTTTAGTATACATTTAACACTGAACCTGAAATATTTATACAGCTCTGGGTATGGTAAGTTCAGTTCTTTAGACTTGGAATAACTAACTACTGATTGATGACTCAATTCTTACTTTATTCCTTTTAAGAAATTCAAGTATCTTTATATTGTGGTTGAAAAGAGCTTTTATGGACACTGTAATTTAGGAAGAGTAATGTGACCAGCTGACTAGCCTAATGTTTCCTGAAAAGTTTAGTTTCTGAATTTAGAAACCAGATCTGTCAGCCAGACAAAACCTTATTTGTTTAAGTATTCCTGTATATATTCATTGAGCCTTACTGTGCCCCAGGTACTGTGTTAGGTGCTGTAAAGGATATGGAGATAAATGTCATGATCTCTGTCTCTAGGGAACCTCTAGTTTGGTTGAATAGTTGGGTCAGAAACATAGATCATAATATTACAGGACATATACTACAGTGGCTTTGGGGTGGGGGTGCAGAAGAGATTGAACAGAGGTCCAAGGCTGAAGATCGGTGAGAATAAAGGCTCCAAGGTAATAAGGCAGGGGTATGTTCAAAGAAAAGTTTGGGTTGGGGTGTAGAATGTATATAGAGGGGACAAGAATGAAAAGTTAGTTTGAAGTTAGGTCATGGCAAGCCTTGAAGGCTGAGCTGAGGAATATAAACCAGGTAGGCACTAGGGAGTCACAGAGAACTTTGAGCAGCTGAGTGATGTGGTCACCATTATACTTTAGAAAAATTAGTGTACATTGTTTCCTGTTCCAGATTTACTCTTGCCTTTTGTCCAGAATTTGTACTGAAATCTTTTCTTTTCCTCGGGCCATTCTTCTTTTTCTGTAAGCAGTAAGTGGAAAAGGCAAGACTCCACTTCGAAAGAGGTACAACTCCCATCAGATGGGCCAGTCGAAGCAGTTTCCCCTCGAGGAAAGCAGCTGTGAGAAAGGCTGTCAGGTCACCAGTGAGCAGATCAAAGCCGATATGAAAGCAGCTAGGGATATTCCTGAAAAGAAAAAAAACAAGGATGTTTATCCCAGCTGCAGCAGCACCACCGCCAGCACAGTGGGAAACTCCAGCTCACACAGCACTGCTTCTCAAAGCCCCGACTTTGTAAGGACGGTGAACAGCGGCGGCTCTTCCGAGCCTAGCCCTACAGAAGTGGATGTGTCCAGGCAGTGTGTCTGCTCCCCCGATGGGTCAGAGGACTCTGAGGCCATGGAGGAGGGAGATGCAGAGAGTTCTGTCTGCCCCAGATGCTGCTGTCACAGGCCCCAGGAATCCCAAAGGAGAACTAGCAGGTGTTCTGATGAGGAACGTCCTTCAACCAGCCGAGCCTGTGTTGTGAATGGCCCGGATGGTACGAGATCCGCCTTTTCCTTTAGGACTCTGCCACAAGGGGGGTCTTCAGGCCCAGCACATGATGAGAGGACTAATGGGAGTGGCTCTGGGGCTACAGGTGAGGACAGGAGGGGGAGCTCCCAGCCTGAGAGCTGTGACGTGCAGTCTAATGAAGACTACCCTCGGAGGCCCCTAACGAGGGCCAGGAGCAGACTCTCCCATGTACCGCTGGTATCTGAGTCAGGTATGACAATGCTGCCAGGATTAGCCACTGCAGGTTAGGACTTGAAAAGGGCATTGTTCATTCTGTGTTTTTCTTACATAAAGCCAGTTTGGCAAATTGAATTCTATGTTGGGGTTTTGTGATCATACAGATTTTGAACTAATTTTCAGCAGTGGGGTGGGGGTGGGGAGGTTGGCATGTAAAGCATCCAACCAAGAAAAACTCAAGTAGTTCCACTTCTAGAAAAATAGACCTGTGTATGTTGACACTAAGTCCGTTGCTTATCCTGATGTCTCAGTATATAAACTCTGCTCCCAAGCCACAATTAAAAGTCTTAACTCCTAGCGAAGTTTTAAAATCTTAGCCAAAAGGTAAGAACTGGAAGTTGCTGGGGCTGGGGGAGCATATCATATGGGTGTATAACCCTGCGTCTGCCTCTGCAGTGCTTAATGATTTTTTCCAAAGTCTAGTTTTGCTTCCATTTAGGTTTGTCAGGGGATAAGCAGGTAAGTAAGTAGTTTAGCTGAGAATTATTTTGGCAAAGATAAACTCAAAACATAAAGATGTATCTAATTTCATTTATAATATTTCTGTGTACACCAAGACATTGGGTTCGGTGACGATAAGCACATTTCCTAATCATAATTCTGTTAATGTTTCTGATCTTATTGTTAAGTAATCTCTCCTGCCTTTATTAAGTCGTGAATAATATATTTCAGTTTTCTCTTAAGTCTCACTTAATTTTAAAATCTTAAAAATCAGCCCCAGCACATTGAGTACCTTTTTATATACTAAACAGAGCTGATTGAATCATGTGGGTGTAAACTAACAAAAAAAGTATGAGACTTTAATTATGTGCTAATTATCATAGTAGTATAAACTCATATTGAAGTATATGAGTTTTATTTGAAGATTTCATTATGCTTTGCAAACATTAGTTCTGCTGTGATGAAAATACTTTTCACAGCTTGAATATTAAATGTTTTATATCTTTTTTTATACATAATATAGCATTTACCATTTTAACCATTTTGAAGCATACAGTTTAGTGGCATTAAGTACATTTACATTGTTGTGCAACCATCATCATCATCCATTTCAACTTTTCCGTCATCCCAAACTGAAACTCTACCTTTTAAACATTAGCTCCTCATTATGACACCTTTTGTTACACGGTTTTTCATATTTGTACAGTCATAGTCATGTTTGCCTTTACGATTTCTTTATTTTTATGCTGTGGAAGGCGTTCCCTACACCTCAGTCAGATAATTGTTCACATCTTTTCATTCTTTTATTCATTTATTTGTTTAGTTTAGTTCTTTAAGTTGTGGGAACTTTATTTTTTTAATTCTAACTTGTCACCAAGTTGTCTCAATACTATTTATTGACCTCCATTCTTAAGTCATCATTTGGAAATGCTCTTTTAGCCTGTACCTTGTCTGTACTGCTGTTTATCTCTGGGCGTGCTATTCACTATTCTGTTCCAGTGTCCCGTCCTCTTTCATTACTCTTTTGCAAAATTTCCTTGGCTAGTCATACATTTATCACTTATTTTTATAGTTTTATTTTCTAATTTTTGTCACGTTCAAAAATCAGATCTTGTTGTTTTGTTTAGAATTTCATGACATTGATTGACTGAAAAGATAATTGTCATTTTTATAGCATTGAGTCTTCCTATTTGGAGACTATTTTGTCTTATATGTCTTGGTAAAGTTTTATAGTTATTAACTATTTAGGGGGGTTTTGTTTTGTTTTCATTTTTAATATGGATCCTTCACATTAGCCATAGGAGGTTTTGACTTTTTCTTTGCCTTGTATTCTGCTTCCCCTTTGCCATTTTCTTCTGACTTGTTTCATGATTAGAACTTTATCTTAGGTTAAATAATCTCCTAGAATTTAAAAAAAATTTTTTTCTTTATGTAGCTGTTTTTGCTTTTTTAGGTAAATTACCTCTGTTGTCTTGTGATTTTTTTTTTCCAATTTGAAAAGACTTCTAATGTATGTACCTAATATGTGTATGGTAGGTAAATTATATCCTAATGTTTTTAAACACAATATAAGTATCCATTTCAGTAACAGCTTTTCTGGGGAAATATCAAACTACTGATTTTAAAATTATCCATATCTCTTTTGGAAAGAAAAACAAGTTATTTGGGTAGCTTTCAACTTGTTATTTTTAATCTAGCATGTTTTTGATATCTATTGGCCATTCTGTTTTAAATGTTTTAGGGAGAAAAATCCAAGTTAATAAAGGAAAAAGCAATTTAGTGTTATGGATTTTTTTTAATCACTTCAAAGAAAATATTTTAGTTTTTTATTTGGTTTTCAATTTATGGCCTTATGTAGTGTTAAAACCACGTAGAAGTAGTTATTTATGTTGTGAATTCCTATTTTGGGAATAAATGCCTGTACCTTTTTTCTTTTTCTCCTCATTATATAATACTTTATAAATATCACAAAATTAACTGATTTGATTTTCAAAGAATAGCACTTAAGATGAGTATGATATGGTTCTCATAAATACTAACCTTTCCGTGACACCCCATGACTAGATGTTTTCTGTGTGTCTGTAGCATCTTCTCTGCTAATGTTAACTATAATGTGTTGTATTTTCATGTTTTACTGTCTGTCTTTCCAATAGACTATGAGCTCCATGAGGGCAGGGCCAGTATGCTTGTTAACCATTATATTCCCAGCTGCTAGCACTTGCATGGTGGTATGGGGCTCAGTGAATAATTGTGAACTTAATAAGTGGTAGGAACCATCACATGAGGTATGTTGATGCTGGTGGATATATGAAATCACTAAGAGTTACCGCTAAACAAAATTTACTGTCCTAAACAAAGAGGGAGGCATAAGAAAATAACAGGATGAACTCTTTTCCTTTTACATTGGGAAGCATTTGTTTATCAAGATTATCTCTGTATAAAGTGTGACTTAGCTTTATAACTTTCCTTAGAAAACAAACTGCCAATTTGGGTACTCTGAAGAGCAGGAAATTTAACTGAATCCCATATTCTTATCAGTTAAAGAGGATGGGAGGGAAGGAGTCCAGGAAGATGAGAAGTTTGAAAATCAGAGCACAGAAGGAAAATGCTAACAGAAAATTTCTTATTTGAACATTGTTATGAAGGAATGGAAACAGACCTGTTTTTGTTGGTTTTCATTTTTGCGGTACTGAGAGAGGGAACCAGGACCTGTTATTGATTGTAACAGATGTGTGAATTTTGACTGTCATAGCAAATGTGCTGCTGTTAGAACGTTGCTTGTCAGTGAAGCTAATTAGATTTTGTCTGAAGGTCCTTCAGAAATACTGTGGAAGGTGGCCTTCAGTGCATCACCTAGATCAATAGTTTGCATGTTTTTCCAGAACCCCAGGATTTTGCTTGGGTTCAGGGCCCCTTGAAGGAAGTTTGATGGATAAAACTCCTGGGCTCACTTTCAGGCTTCCTCCAAAGTCACTGCTTTCAATTGTTTTGCATAATAAGATTTCACAAAGATTTCCAAGAGTGGAAGAAAGAGTTCTATTGTATTTTTTAAAAAAGCAAACACTTGGCCTACTCTCTTTAGAGTTACTGTCTAACCCCAAGCATTTAGGAATTTGCAATATTTGCACCTTGTTTCCCTATCTTTCTTTGTAATCTTTCATGTTCAAAGTTAAAGAATTACCAAGTGGAATGTTTGTAATCTAGTAGTAGTATTGTGCAGTATGGTGGGATTTAAGTCATAAAGGTCAGTCTTATTTCACTCTACATGTGCTCTGCTACAGAATGATTATCAAAAATGAGAACAGTATCAGGAAGGGTGTAGCTCATTGGTAGTGTGCATGCTTAGTGTGCGTGAGGTCCTGGGTTCAAGCCCCAGTATCTCCGTTAAAAATAATAAAATAAAATAAAATAAATAAACCTAATTACTACCACCACGACCCCCAGATAATTAAAGTGGTATTAAAAAAAAAAAAGAAGACTGTGACTTTTAGTATCTTGTTTTGGAATATATATGTGCTTGTTAAGTTTTGGAGATGAATTGAGAACTTGTATTTAAATAAGATCAACATAATATTTGTTTTTATAATTAAACTATAATGTTTTGGAACAATACTGGCTACATGAGTTAGAGCATTACTAGCCAGGGTTTGGCAGATAAAAGATTGCAGGTTTTCTGGCCTAGTGACTGGCACCAGATAGCCTGAGTCTGACTCCTGGTTCCACCACTTACACTTTGGCAAACTATTTCCCCTTCCCATGCCTCTGTTTCCGAATTTTTAAAGTAAGGACAATAATCTATCTCAGAGGGTTGTTGTTAGGATTAAATTAGTTAATAGAAGTAAAACCCTGAGAAAAGTGCCTGACACACAGTAAGCGCTCAGTAAATATTTGCTATTATTCCATTTACATTTCTGTGATGTATTCATTCAGTCAGTGAGTGTTACTGCCAATTTATTCAATAAATAGCTCATTGCTAGTGGCTGACATTGATACAAAGATGAAATAAGACAGTGTTGTCTTTAAGGAGCTTTTAGTTTAAATGGAGAGACAAAACAAGTATTCAGGGAATTACAGAACCATATATGATGTTTGGGGGTCCAGGTGATTTGTTAGGGGAGGTGGAATTTGAGCTGAACCTTTCAGGGATGGGTAGTATTTCAAAAAGTGAAGTCAGGAAAGGTTTTCTGGGCAGAAAAAACTAGAATGATTAATAGCTTCAGAGGCATTGGCAATGGGAGATGACTAGGACATGATATGGAATAAAACAGAACTGCTCGGGCTAAAGCACAGCTCCAAATGTCAGGTGTTCAACCATATTTACTAAGCAGTAGTCAGTGTTTTAAAGTTGTTCGGGAGGAAAGTGGTGAATTTAATCTACCAGTAGTATTTAGGATGGGTTGAGTGACTAGTGATGAGAATGTTAATTAGACTGTTGGAATGGCCCAAATATGAAAAGCAGTATTACATTTCAGACAGTAGAGGGTGATCTTGTTTTGAAACAGTCAGTTGGAAATAGTAGTCTGACTGTTACTCCTTTGGGAACCAAGTTGTAGAATTGAGAGTTGCCTAGCTGGAGTTTGAATGTGCTCTCTTTGAAGGAAAGACAGCAAGGCTAAAATTTGGATTTTCCGCTTGCTTCTTTTAGAGGTTGCCAAAGCAAAGCCACGTCATGCCATGAAGCGGAAGCGGACGGCAGATAAGTCCACCAGTACCAGTGATCCTGTGATTGAGGATGACCATGTGCAGGTGAAGGAAAAACCCTCGTCTACCTTTCAGTCCAGCTATGTTCCTGAATAATGTAAAAGAACTAAAGTTGCCATCATCTTTATATAGTTTCTTTGCCCTTAAGAGAAGAGATTGGGAGCAGCTGCTTCTCACTTGTGCCAGTGAAAATATTTAAGCTTTAAAGAAAAAAGTACAGGAAGATGCATCTTTTAAATTTTTCTCCTCCTAGGTCCTTGTATTAAAATCCAAAAATCTTGTTGGAGTCACTATGACCAACTGTGGAATCACAGATCTAGTGCTTAAAGACTGTCCCAAGATGATGTTCATCCATGGTATGTATTTAGGCCCCTGTCATAACAAGAGCATCATGATTTAGTTTAAAAAATTAAGGATTCATAAATACTACATTAACATTACTATATTCCTTTTTCAAAAGAATCATTATGTTAGTTTATTTTTAATTCTGTCCTCAATCTGTAGTTCTCAACTAATTACCCTGTTGTATTTGTGAGGGACCATGTGCAGAGATTTGATTCATCTTTTAATGTAGCCTCTCCTCCAGTTCCCTCCAGATGACCACTGCTACTTGATCTGACAAAGATTAGATTAAACAGACTAATCCATGTATGGACTTTGGAGTCAAATAGAGCTCACCGTGGTTCCTGTCTTTACCATTTCCTTGCTGTGTGATGCTGGACATGTTTTGTCTGTGTCTTTTGGAGGAGGTGGTGACTGCGCCCTCGGTGCTTAATTGCTCTGAATTTGATTGATATAATCAACCATAACCTCAACTGAGGGCACATTATCCTTCGTCCACACCGCACTTTTCTTTTTAGTCCCATTTGTCCCTCATTACAGTCCCATCTGTTCCCAACACCTGTAGTCATGTACTGAATGTCTTTCCAGTCCATCTCCCATGTCTTTATTTATATACATATTTAACTCTGAACAAATATAAGGTATTATTTTGTGTGAATTTTTAAAATTTTAGATATATAAATAGTATGTCCTATACATGATCTGTTTATTTTTCCATTATTACTTGTAATTATATTTTTGATGCCTATCCATGTACAATTATGAAGATCTGATTTGTTTCTTGCTTTAGGCAAGTTATACATTCTGTGCTCATTTTTTTCATTCTGTAAAGTGTATGCTTGTGAAGGTTAAATAGTGACTGATACAAACACAGGCATGCATGTGTGTATGAATGTGTGTACCTCCACAGACACATAGTAGAGGGTCTGACCTCTAGTAAAAGTCTAGTAAATGCTAACTTGTATTATATTAGTATGGCAAAAAAAAAAAATTAGAGGCTTTCTTTGCACTTCTCTAATACTGGTAGTAAATAAAACAAGGGAATCCTTACCAAACATTTTGTCATAAACTAGGAGAATCCCAGAAAGGAGAGATAAAATTGAGATTTAAGCACATCTCTCTTAAATTCTCAAAAACTCCAGACTTGTGGACCCCAGATACACCCTCACAAGGTGGTACTTTACTCCATTCCAACCAGTGAGGTCTTCAAACATCTAATAAATAACTGTCTCCTATTGGCGTGTCCCCCTATAACAGAACAGGGGTCCTTCAAAAGTTCAGAGATGGTACCAGCAGGAGAGCCCGCGCCTAAGAGCTTTCAATCTGTCAGCACTCTACCCTCTGAGGTCTGAGACTTAATCCTCAGCATTTGGACTCTGCTGGTTGACTTCTCATTCGTATCTCTCTTCTGAGCTCTCTGAGAATCTGACTGGTTTTCACCCCTCCACTTGTCTGATGATTCTCCCCATATCTTCCCTAACCTAGTGATAGATCACATGGCCTGGGGCCCAGCCTTTTCACCTTAAATCTGGTTGTTCAGCTTATCATGTGACAGGATCTTAGATAAGAAGCTCAGTGCCACCCACTGATGGATGGGTGGACTGTTCATGGTGGATGAGATGACTAAATGAGACTAGAAGTGACCTTAGCCATGGCTGGTTTTATGGCAGAGAACCATTGAACCCTTTTCACCATCTAGTCCTCTCTTTTCTCTTTTCCTGTTCCCAACATTGCTTCCTCTTCCTCCTGCCATGTTCCTTTCATGTCACAGGTGAAAAATGAATCTGAAAGGCAGCAGACTTGCTCAGTGTTCAGACATCAAAGTTACAGAGCTAGATTGCTCAGTAAGATGATCACATTTGGGTCAAGGATGTCACAGAACACGTTTTTATGTAATGTTAAAAAGATCAGGCATATTGGCCTTACGGATTTACAATACCTTTCATCTGATCTTCTCGTTGGAGTTGATCCAGACTGAAATCTATGATAAAAATTGGATCAGAGTGAAAATTGAGATTTAAAAAAAAGGAAGGGAATACTTTTCTAACATTGGTACGCAGTTGTAATTAAATGTGTTTGTTATATCACAGCTATTTTTCTCTATAACCATGTATTTTTTGCATTAAACAAGAAGAGTATTTAATCATGTTTCAGACTAGCATCTTCAATAGAACTTTTCTGCAGTGATGGAAATGTTCTGTATCTGCACTGTTTGATATGGTAACCACTAACTACATGCGAATATTGAACATTTGAACTGTGGCTAATGTCTTAAGAACTAAACTGTTAATTTTATTACATTTTAGTTAAATTTAAGTAGCTTACAGATGGCTAGTGGCTACCACACAGGACTGTACAACTTTAGACCAAATATCCAAATATTTCTGGTTGTTTTTTTTTAAGGTTCTGGTTTTATGCTTGTGATAAAAATTAAAATCAACACTGCTCATTTCCTGTTGATGAATGTAAGATAATATAGGTGAAATATTTCAGGTACCATTACCAATAAAATTGTATAATTCAATAGTTGCCATCATTCTCTTTAATGAATATTTCCTACGTATTTCCTATATTAAGGCAAGTCATTCTCTGGGACCTGAGTTTCTTGCCAGTAACATCTTAGATAGGAAAAGGTACCTTAATATCCCTTCTAGCATGAAGGTGACTGTCTTTTCAACAGGACAGAATCACATTTTTCAAGTCATTTTGATAACTTATCAGTTGTCCTTTATGATAGTGCTTGACCTATGTTAAAGATAGTTATATCTGCAGTATTTTATGCTAATAAAAGGTGAGCCAGTCCTCCAAAGAGGAATCCAGATAGGTTATACATTGCTCTGTAACTTTGTATAAGTTATTTGTAGAGCTTACCATTGTTTTCATTTTGTAGCTACCAGGTGCAGGGTACTGAAACATTTAAAAGTAGAAAATGCACCGATTGTAAACCGATTTGACTATGCACAATGCAAGAAACTCAATATGGATCAGGTACTAGACCAGATACTAAGGATGCCTCCTGAGAGGAACCGCATCATATACCTGCGCCCCATGCAGCAGGTAAGGAGCTCTGCTTCTCTGGGGAGATACATATGTTGCAGTGATTTTTTTTTAGTCTTCAACCTTTTTGGAGGTGGCTTTTGTTCTGTAATAAAATGATTCTGCAGATTATCTATAGGGTTCTTTTAATCAAGTTAGACTACCTTACCAGTCTTCATCAGTGCTCCTCTGACAGATTTATGTGGGTTTTTAGCAAGTTGTATGATGAAAGGAGTTGTTGTTCAACAAGTTTTTATACTTATCAAAGTTGCCTGTGGTTAAGAGCACAGATGCTGGTTTCAGACTGCCTGACTCCAGTTCTGGTTCACTGACCTGTAGCAGGTTATTCAATTTCTGTGCCTTAGTTTCTTTGTCTCTAAAGTTAGAAGAACAAAAATCTGCAGTTACCGTGATGGTTACATTAGTACCTGTGAAGCACTAGAGCAGTTGCTGGCACGTAGTGAGCAGTCATGTGATAGTTGCTGTTGTTTTTATTAAGAGTAAACATTTTCTTTTCTTGTATCTGTACGAGATGATGGTTGTCAGCTGGACCTATTGTGGTAATCACTTCATAAATCTATGTAAATCACACCATCATGCTGTATACCACAAACTTATACAGTGATGTATGTCAGTTATTTATCAATAAAACCGGGGTGGGGTGGGGAGAGTAAACACTGTAAGACTCTGTGCTTGATGTCAGGAGAAGGTCTGAAGGAAATAATAAATGACCTTTGCAGTCAGTGTTTGAGCCTGGCCCCAGAGGAGTTATTTCAACACACAAATGCTTGTTGTGTTTATAATTTGCTGGGGCTGAAAAATGTACAGGACATTATCCTTCCCTTGAGAAGTTTGCCTTTCTACGAAGGAGGCAGACATGTATGTCTTTAAGATGGCAAAGCAGGATTTTATAAGCAAAGATAGGAATGAGGTCTTTCCATGAGAAGAAAGCTATATGAACAAAGGTTACAAGGGGGAAGGAAATGTGTTCCATCTTTAGGAACTGGCAGTAGTCCAGTTTGAATAGGTATACAGTACTACACATTCACAATTCTATAATGCAGTCCTAACTTAAACTGAGAAGTGGATTCCTGGGATCAGTTATTGAATCCAGATTCTCTGGTTCAGTAGGCATTTATATAACAGGGAGATGTAAATTGCTTGCTAGACAGAAGAATTTGCGAAGTCTTATCCCTAATTTGGCAAGCAGTATGCAGGGTGGAATGTGACTATTTGATTTTTGAGTCAGCCCAAGATTTTAAAACTATGTTCTTAAGGAAAGATTGTTCAAGCCCTAGGTGACGGGTTTCTGAGGCATTCTCTTCCCTGGTCCAAAACCCTCTCTCCGGTGTCTCCCATAGGTGGACACACTAACGCTGGAGCAGAAGCTGTTCAGTGGTCCCTATCCCTATCACATCTGCATTATCCACGAATTCAGTAACCCTCCCAATGTCCGGAACAAGGTGCGCATTCGTAGCTGGATGGACACGATAGCAAACATCAACCAGTAAGTGATACGCAGCCCCTGCCTGCCCTTCTGGTCAGTTCCCAGAGCGAGGGTGCCAGAAACAAGACCTGTTTAGTCTTTATCTTAAATGGCTCCATCTGGGCTTTTCAGGCTCTGAAAAGTATGAAATATAATGTGAAAACCAAAGGGAAATGAGGACTTTAAAACTAAAAAGTGTACATGTATATTCATAACAAAACTGTTTTCAAACTTAGAGAAAACTGCAAGAACAGACTGTACACGTATGTTTGGTTTCATTCCTTTAGCCTTGGGGTGTGGAAAAGAGATCAGATTAAAGGTCTTAAAACTGATGTTTTACATCATCAGAAAATTGGACTTTTATGCATTTTTTATTATATAGTGTTTTGTTTGAGATCTTCATTAGAATCTAGGCTTGACAGAGTTTTGATAGTCCCTTTCTACCTCACATCCCAACATTATTTTCAGTTTTATAATTTTTATTTAATTTTTCTTGTTGCCTCCAGAGAGCTCATCAAGTATGAATTCTTCCCTGAAGCCACACGAAGTGAAGATGACTTAAAGAAATACCCCAAATACCCCTGGGGTAGAGAAATTTATACTTTAGAAGGTGAGCATTTATTTACAAATGGTGGAAAGCTAAATAGCCATTAACTAATTAGATGGAGGGACATGTCTTAGGAAAGATAGGAATGGGAGCCTTACAATTTCTCAAAATAATGGGAATATTGAATATCTGCAGGTAGCAGGGACCAGATAAATATTGCTCCCCTGTATGAGCCTTTACCATCCCTAAAATAATCAGAAGCAGTATTGAAACACAGAAAGTAGAAGAAAATTGCAACTTGCTGCAGTTTTAGAGTTGGCAGTGACACGAGGGCATCTGTCTCAACCTCTGTATTTTGTATGTGTGTATACATGCATATATTGAGAGAGAAACTAACACTTAATGAAAGCAAAGGATGACAAAGATCACATGACTAAATGGCAGCAAAGCTAGGGTTGGAATCTGCATCTCTGGTCCAGTTTACAAAATGCTACTGCATCTCGCCCTTTCATTACTCCTCCCACACCAATAGCACTGCTAATCTTTTCCTTTTAGGTGTTGTTGATGGAGCTCCGTATTCCATGATTTCTGACTTCCCCTGGTTGAGATCTCTACGGGCAGCAGAACCGAACAGCTTTGCCAGATATGATTTTGAAGATGATGAAGAAAGTAATCATGGCCTGATGATTTTTATTCTCTAGTTTGCGTATATCCTCTGCTGTGTTAGATGCTTAGTGTTTTTCTTGAGAGTTAGGAGCAGTGCAGCTTTTAAATCACTTCCCATGTAAATGTTTTTATTTGCTTTTTGTTATTGTTTGGTTCTCCCCTTTCAAAAAAACAGCTTTAAATTTATACACTAGGTAATCAGTTGACTTACTAGGGACTTATAAAGGTTGGTAGGAAGGAGTCTTTCGGACAAATTTTCCTACCTAGATTTTTTTATTACCTAAATGTTTGTAATTTTGTTACTCCCTATTGAAGAATTGGTCAACTCTGTTGTTTCAAAATTGTTCCAGTTACACTAATTAATTCTGCTACTTATGAGTTGCTTCTTATTGGGTAGCAAACAGGAATTTATGATTTAACTATAGATACTTGGGGTGGGGGACAGATAACTGGAAACTTGAAGGAACTTTTAAATATAATTCTTTTAAATTAGCACACTTGAATATCCATTTGTAGGAAATTAAAAAAAAATATTTTAGGAGGAAGTGGATTTCATAAATTCCATGTACATGTATATGACTTACCTCTCTGGTGTATTTTTCACCTTGGGCCTTTAATCCTATGTGCGCTCTTAGGCATCAAACATAGTGCTTAACCAGACTGATGGGGACCCATTCCATGAGCTGTACATACATCAGTTATACTGCATTAGAGCACACAGTCATGTCCTATGGACTAGCTTTATCGGAGTGACCTTCCAAATGATCCTGATAATCATACGTTTCCCCTTTTCTTTCTATTTTCCAAGGCACCATCTACGCTCCTCGAAGGAAAGGGCAGCTGTCTGCAGACATCTGTATGGAAACAATAGGAGAGGAAATTTCAGAGATGCGTCAGATGAAGAAGGGTGTGTTTCAGCGAGTAGTGGCAATTTTTATCCACTATTGTGATGTCAATGGAGAGCCTGTTGAAGATGACTACATTTAACTGGTCCCTTCCCTTTCCAGCTGTTCTGGCAGAAGCTGCAGGGCTGACCAGCTGGCAGAGAGCTCCACAGAGACTTGGGGCATGCAGTTGGGAGACCCGGGCTCAGTTTGGTATATAGGAAATGTATAAGGAACGTTAAAGTTGTATACAAAGATTTGTACATAGAGGAAATATAAAGACACTTCCTAAGTACCAACTTTATATCATATGTTTATACAATTTAATTTAAAAATTCATTTTAATGAAGGCAGATAATTGGAAAGAGTTCATTTTTCCAGACTTAGTTCATACAGTGTCACTTTTTGGCTGAGCCCATATTTACTATATTCTTAATAATCACTGTCATCCCCTTAAATCTGTGCCTTTTTCTCGAGCAAAGCTGTTTTGAGTAAACCTGTTGAAGAGTCTTTGTGTCTTGTGCTTTTTTTTGTGTTACTATTAAAACACCAACTAACCCTGTAGTCAGAGGCAGCTATATGTTTCTGTACAGAATTGTGGGGTTTTTTTTCTTTTGGTATTATAGTTGCCATATTTCTTAAAATCAAGCAAAAAAGACTCATGAGTTTAAAAAAAAATTTGAGTTTGAGGGGGAAATGGAAAAGTTTCCAAAGCATTTTTAGTTATTTATTTCCATATTCAATTGTGTATAATGCTTTATCTTGAGTATAAAAATAAAAGTTTATTAAAACCTGTTTTCTTGCCTTGGACCTGATCCCTCATTGTAAAGAAGAGTACCAAATGCTACACGGACAAGGAATGTGTGGGTGTGTCTAGATAAGATTTCAGTGTAATCCCATTTCTGATCTCTTTGTGAAAGTTCTGTGGCTGCAAGATGTTCAACTCAGAACTCTATACAACAGAACACTGGGACAGCAGAATTTTCCCAAATATCTGGTCATTGGGAGATGACCTTTCTTCTTTCTCAAGGGGAGAAATTCACCTGATACATGGCAGTTTATGTGCAATATCACAGTGTCAGGAGCCAAGAATGAAAAAGCTTTAGAGCAACCCACCTGCGTTTGAGGACTTGCTTTGCCGCCTGCTTAGCTGAGTGACCTCAACAAACTGCACAAACTGAAGGTCTGTAGAAACTCTCTCCAAATAGAATATGTAGTTATGGTCTGTATGAGGTGTAAGGGTCCAACCCCTTCATTTTCAGAGGCTTAATTGAAGCCCAGAGGGAAAACAGCTCACTCACAGACACTGTTAAGGCTGGGAGAGACGAGAATCCCGGTGCCTGATTCCCACCAGCTGCCTCTTACCTCCATCGTTAATGTCCACAGAGATGCAAGGTGCCAGCAAGTTTCCCCATCGCTAACAGTGTGAATAATAATGCCTTTTCTTCAAAGTTTTCTAAGACTTTTAAAATTCTATTTACATTAGGAAGAATGTTCCATGCTGCATTCAGTCATCTCTATTGTTTTTAACTCAGCTCACTTCTTTTAACTAAGAGTGTTCCGCTCGCCAGGTTAGGACTGTGATCAATAAAAGGTGGGAAACAAATTATAGGACATTCTAGATATTTCAAAGTAATACAGAACCCCCAACCCTCGGCTAAGACTTCATCTAAACCTGGTTGTTCACTGTAACCATAATCAAATTATCTAAATAATGCTTAGATTTAAGGCCACTAGAGGTTGCTGCTCTCTAACTTGTTGGTTTATCTGTCTGTCTCAAAACCCACTCTTAGAACAAGTACAGCAGGAAGCACGAAGATCATTCTAAAGATGCCTAGACTGGAACAACTGAAACAAACAAAATTTGGGAGATGCCTAGAGTAGGCATATAGTAAATGTGTGTGTAATGAATGGCTGAGTCGCACAACAGCAGCTGTCAGCACACTTTTTCTGTACAGGGCCAAACAGCAAACGTTTAGGCTCAGCTGTGACAGCCACTCAGTTCTGCTGTTGTAGTGTGAAAGCAGCCACGGAGGAAACACCAAGGAAGGGGCATGGCTGTGTTACAATAAAGCTTTTATTTTTGGACACAAATTTGAATTTCACATAGTTTTCACATATCACAAAATATCTTGATTTGTTTTCCAACCACTTAAAAAAGTAAAAACCACTCTTAGTTTACAGACTGGAGGATTTGGCCCCAGGCTGTTGTTTGCCCACACTTGCCAGAGAGAACTGAGTTGTCCTATTGGTCCATTCAATTCTGTGTAACCAGCTTGTGGTGCAGTGTCTGGCATATAAAAGGCCTTAAATGTTTTCATGGATGATTTACTGAATTAATGTCAATTTTAGAAAATCTTGTCTCTCTTGTAACACTGCTGGGTGTGTGAGTAATAGATGGCACCACAGTGCTTCCAGGAACTTTCTATTTGGAATCCGAAGTCCTGGACTCTCATTCTGACTCCCTCAGATGACTTCTGGGTGACCAGGAGATGGTCATAACACCTACTCTGGAGCCTCAGTTTCCTCATTTGTAAATAGCAACAATGACTAACATACCCACCCCTCAGGGCAGTTGTGAAGATCCAGTGAGAGCCCTCAGTAAACTGGACACTGATGCAAATGGAGGTAGATTGCTTCCACGGTAATTCCCTTTATTATGAAAGGGCTGGCTGGCTGGCTAGCTGGCTTGCTTTCTCTTTCCTTCTTTTCTTTCCTTTTCTTTTTCCTTCCTTCCTTCCTTCCTTCCTTCCTTTTCTTCCTTCCTTCCTTCCTTTCTTCCTTCCTTTCTTTCTCTTTCCTTCCTTCTTTCCTTCTTTTCTTCCTTTCTTTCTTTCTTAACTAATCTTTCTTCAGTTCCTTAGACCAGATCCCAGGGTGGTGAGAAGCAGAGAGAGAACGGGTGAGGCCATTAAGAGGAAATAAGGATACTGTGACAGCATTTTTAAAGCATTTACCAAGTCTTTCCGTATACATCCTCATACTGACACTTTTAAAGTATGTCTGATCATTATGCCCCCTACTTTACTGTTAGGGAAATCAGAATTTAATAGGTTAAACACCTGGCTTACAAACACATATCCAGAGAGTGGTGGAAGCAGGGTGCCGCCAGCCTGACTCTAAAGCCCACTCAACTGAGCAAAGTGGCTCAGTCCCTCAAAAGTAGGGTGGAAGCCAGGTGAGGCCCATCTCAAGAGTGGGCCTTCTCCTCAGGAAGCTGCCCTGTCAGAGTTGCTGTTGCCGCTGAAACATGAAACAACTCCAGCTGATCTTCACATGTTAGTACAATCCCAGAAAATCGGAGGCTGTTGGTTTCTGATGCAGGCCTCAAGTGTCCCACTCAGACGTGGGACATGGTTACAACACACACACACACACAAACCCAACAAAAAACCCAACATTGTTAACTATACAATGTCTATGGTATGAAATACACACACAGCAACTAATAAGAATGCAGAGGAATCACGTTGATGTGAAATGTTGAAGCTGTACCGCAGAAAAGGCAAGCTGCAGTTACTATATACTGCATCATCTTATTTATATATAAGAACAAACCAAAACCATGTATTTTTACATGTACATTTGGACACATGTAAATACACAGAACATATTCTTGAATTATATAAGCCAGCTGGTAAAAGGAAGTAACTTCTTGGGAGGGGAGTGGGGTTAAGGTGGTGTCAAGGGATATTTTACTGTATCTGTATTATTAGAAATTTTTATAATGGGGATGGAGTGCATAAATATATTGTTTCTGTAACCCATCATTTATATCTAAAAATATAATCTGCACATTTAGAAATACTATTCAGCCATAAAAAATGACAACATAACGCCATTTGCAGCACCATGAATGTCCCTGGAGAATATCATTCTAAGTGAAGTAAGCCAGAAAGAGAAAGATAAATACCATATGAAATCGCTCATATGTGGAATCAAAAAAAAAAAAAGGACATAAATACAAAACAGAAACAGACTCATAGACATAGAATACAAACTTGTGGTTGCCAGAGGGGAGAGGGGTGGGAAGGGGCAGACTGGGAGTTCGAAATTTGTAGACACTGACAGGCATATGTAGAATAGATAAACAAGATTATACTGTATAGCTCAGGGAAATATATACAAGATCTTGCGGTAGCTCACAGTGAAAAAGAATGTGACAATGAATATATGTATGTTCATGTATAACTGAAAAATTGTGCCCTATACTGGAAACTGACACAACATTGTAAACTGACTATAACTCAATAAAAAAAAAAGATTAAACTCAAAAAATAAAATAGAAATATGTTAACAAGAAGAAGAAAGCACTCTGTTAGGATGGAGTGACTTGAAGTGTTTTCAGTCCTGACTTCTGCCCCACCCCATATAAGCTCTGTGTTCTTGGGCAAAGTCTGTTTCTTTTTCTATAAAATGAAGTCAATAAGCTCTCCCTACAAGCTGCTGTGAGAGGCTCAGAGATCATGCTGTGAAAGTGCAGAGAAACTATGCAGTGCCTGCAGTGCTGAGCTGATGGGACGTACGCACATCCACATACTGTTCCAAGTTTCAACTAACAATGTGGAGAAATCAAATTGCCTTCCACTGAGGCCATTCCTGGTGTGGGCAGCCCCAGGGACAGTACGGGACACAAAAGACTAATCCTTTCTTTGTCTCACACACCTGATTCTCAGGGTCTTTTGCTGGTTATTCAGGGCGCTGAATTTTGGGCAGTCTACAAAAGATCAGTGTGGAAGGGCCTTTCTTCCTGATCAATCATCTACCTGAACCCCCGCATTGTGTAAAGATGGAAACTGAAGCTCAGAGAGTGGAAGGCAGCAGAAGAAGGCAGAGCTACGTGAGTGGCAGAGTTTCAGTCTGGAGTAGGCATGTCCCAAGTTCCTCCCCGGGTCCCATGCTGACTGGAAGGGAGCATCTCAGGCAGCAGGAGGACAGGGGCCAGCCTTGGCTTGTTCAGTACTCTCTCCTCGAACTGGGTCAAACACGGGAATGTGGAGTAAATTAATCCCAATGAGGAAGAGAGTTGCACGCACTGAAGACCTTGGGCATTACAGTCAGGCTGCTGGCGTTTCCCTTCCAAATCCACACTTGCCGGGTCTGTTTCCTCGCGCTAGTCTCTAGATACCTCAGCGGAGACAGCTCATATGGGAAGCAGGGGCAGTTCTAGTACTTATCTTCTAAGGACTTTATGCGGATTAAACAAGATAATCCATGTAAAGTATTTACCACAGTGCCTAGCAGAAAGGAGCTCGTTAAATATTAGCTTTTCTTATTATTGCTACATATTATTATTATTATCATTGTCATTATTATTATTATTATTATTATTATTATTATTATTATTATTTTATTACTAAGACATGTGCTGGGGTGAGCTGAAAAAAAAGGAAAGAGAAAGGAGAGACCTAGTCTAAACTGAATATAATATAAATATAGGAGTTAGAAATATAAGCAGTTTCACTTTTCTTCTCTCTCTGTTGCCAAAATGTGTGGAATGCAGCTTTTCATTAAATCCCATCAACTCGTCAAGGTTGGAAGTTCATCTCTGGTAAATTCTCTTTCAACCCGCCCTAGCTTAAAGAGCCCCTCGTGGGAGGCGGGTGCCTAACAGCTCTCCAATGCTCACGTCTACCTTTTAAACGTGGAAGCAGAGGGCAGGCTCTGTGCACTGGCTCCCAGTTAGAATTTAATAACCTTGCTCTGTTTTCATTAATTTCTCTCTATGGCTGCTTCCTACTTATGGTGAGTAATACCGATTTTCCATTTGGTGTACTGACATAATATTTCTTTCTAAAATAAATTTATGTAAATGAAAACTTAAATTGACTTAAATTAAAAAAGTAAATAACAGTACAAGCAGGATACATATTAGGTATAAATCCTTGGGTGACACATGTTGGAACACTCAACGATCCTACCAGCTCAGAGATTTTCTTCATTTTGTAGATGAGAAAAGGGAGTCAAGTCCTGGTTAAGCCCCAAAGTGACACGTTGTCCCAAACTCAGGCCTTCAAATCCGTCCCTGATTTGTTTAAATTCAAACCAAATATTCAGCCTCAGTTTTCTAGGTCGGATGGAAAAGAGATTGCAAATTACGGCTAGAAGAGATAAATGCATTAGTCTTTCTTCCCCCTCCAGGCTAGCTATTACAGTAAGGACTTTGACCAGAGCAAAACAGAGTAATAGAGAAAAAGAGAAAAGCAATATTGATCTCCCACCAAAGAGAGATATAACACCAAAGAGAAAAACAGGGAGACAGCACAGCACCAAGAAGACGTTACTTTTGTTCTTACTTGAAGACAATATCAAAGGCAATTTAGTTATAGCCCCTCCCTGTCCCCTCCCTCATCCCCACTCCCATGCCCACCCTGCATTACCCAGCTAGACAGCAATTTGCTTTGGGACAGAGCAAATTAGCAGCATGACGTGAAAATGTTGGTCAGACGAGATGGTGAAATCTCAGAAAGAACGAGTTTTTCTACAAACACATGCTTGGGCGTCAGCTGAATTTGGTTTTTATCTCTTTTGCTTTCTACCTGCTCATGGTGAGCTGGTCGGGAAGTTTCAGGGCTTCTACCTGGACAGCCCTGTGGGCTGGAGCGTCAAGTTGTGAAGCAGCTCAGGTGAACCCCCATTATCCCAGGCATGGGGCAGTCTTATTGCAGCATCCATCACCCCAGAGATTGTCAAGGCCAATCTGGCAGACATGGCTGGGGCCACGTGCTCCTCCTCCCCAGAAGCATCCCTTCTTGACACTGCAGGCTTCCCAGAAGAGGATGGCCTTCTCAGAGAAGACGACAAGATACAGCTTGTCCTTCCTTGACGAGCTCTAAGTCTCCTCCTTGCGAGTCTTCCATACACAGGTTACATTACCTGGATTCCTGGAAGCCAGAGATTTAAGCAATACCAGGCTATCAGCTGTTCAGATAGAACAAGTCTGGTTCTGTCTTGTGAACCTCCAATGTGGGCATCACCTACATCATCTCTGCCCTGGTCCAAAGAGACAGTAAAGTTTGCTTGTGAGGCCCTCTCTGCAAAGGGGACCTCCTTCTTGACAATGGAAAGGGCTCCTATTCCTGCAGTTGCTGCCCTTTCCCTGATCCAGGGTGTGTGTGACCACTACAGATACCAATCCCGGGCTGGCCCACAGAAGCATGACCAGAGAGTCCAGAAGATATAGATCTGTGACATGGTAAGATCTCATTTTCCCATCTATGTTGTAATCTCTGGATCCCTGTTGAATTCGAATAGCCATTTAATAAGGGAGACTGCCACTGAGAAATAAAATTTTGTGTAAGCAGATATGCTTGTGAGCTCCTGGGAAGAGAAACATTTGACAGGGAAGAATCTTACTGTATTTATGTATGTGTGGATGCACATATGTATTAAACAGTAGGTCTTATTGGGTTTGGGGGGGCATTAAACAAAGTTTACTAGTTGCTGCAAAGCACTGAACATACCCTTCTCACTGTGAGGTCATTCTATGATCTCTGTCTTAGACCTTCCCAAAGAAGTTCTTTGTGCTTTGAGGAGAACAGAGACCACATTCAGACAGCAGGTGGAGAGCTCTGTACCCTCGAATTCATTCATCTCTGCCTTTTCTGTAAAAAAGTGGAAAAAAGGAAATACAACTCTGAGGAGGTGCATTAACCCTCAGCACGAGGCCCCACTGCCTCGCGCCTCTCTGGTCACGCTGAGGGTCAGGAGAGATGCCGGGGTGTCCTGTTCACGCAGACAAGAATGGGAATGAATGGCTTAGTTGTCAGCCACGTCCTCAATCAGCAGCTTGATCCCAGGGATTCTGGGTCTTTCTGTATGGGCAGTTTCTCGAGTTCCTGGTGATGTCCACTGTGCAGAACTGTGTACCTAGGTCACTTCGACGAGGTGACCCACTAGCCTAGTTTGTCTTAGGACTGAGGGGTCTCCTGGGATGTGTGGCTTTTGGTGCTAAAACCAGGGTGTTGGCCCCCTAGTCCTATGTGGAGTCTGACTATCCCTCTCACCACATTTGGGAACAGAGAGAAGAGGGAAGGATATTGGGTTCTTCCCTCATGGATGAAACGGGTGATACGGAGGCAACAGTGGCTTCTGAGATCATACAGGAGTGAAGACAGGGCCAAGAGACCAAGTAGAAGGACAAGGAAAACTGATGAGGTTAGACACTCCTGGGGCATCTTTATCTTGTAGTGCATGTTACATACGCACCAACCAGCCCCCAGGTTGCCTGTTCTCTAAGCTTCCCTATAAGGACCAGCAACCAGCTCTCTCAGTTAGGGTTTTTATCAGCAGCAAAAAGAAAGGCAACTGAAAAACCTCAGAGTCTCAACCAGAGGAGATAACTCACCCCAACATAAAGTCATATGGTGGTAGCTTTGACATCTGGGGAGCATCTCCTTAGGAGCTTGGAGGAAGTGAGATACTGGAAAAAAATATAGGAAAATGGTAGCCCAGGAGCTTCACAGGAAGGAGGCCAATGAAGTTTCCCAGTAAAGTAAGTTGGTCTGTGAGTATGTGTTTGCCCAAAGGAGCAAATTTCCCTGCTTAAGACCAGGCACTGCTTCAGCACGGGGCCTTTAAAGCCTCTAAAAAGTGTCTTATAGGAGCAACTGAGTTTACCTCCCAAAATCTGAGTGGTAGGACTATTCTCAGTAAAGGTGTAGGTCCTTTTCCCACTGTCATGGAAGGGGAATTAATCAAGACTTATTTCAAATGACCTCACAGCCAGGATGCCAATGAGAAAATGCCATCTTTAAACACACACACACACACACACACACACAGACACACACACAGACACAGACACACACACACATACACAGACACACACACACACCCCCCAGACCGGCTATAAAGATGCCTTTTGGCAATGGATCCAAAATCAAGACCTAAGCAGACCCAGACTTTCTAAAGGTCATCCCCAGGAGAAAAAGAAAAGAAAAATGTTCATGTCTATGAATCAAAAACTGTTGATGCTTCACTTATAATTCAGTGTTTCTGGACAGACATCTTGGCACTGATAGCAACCTAACTTCATTGAAAGAGCCTTGATCAATTCACCCACCAATGCATGTCCAGAAAAGATGGCCAGAATGGAGAGGAAACTGGAGCTGTTGAGTTCAGAGAGAAGACTTAAAAGGGTAGGTAGGTGAGTGGCAGATCACTGTCTTCCAATATTTAAGAGTTCTCAGTGGAAGAATGGGCAAACTGCTTGGCCTCAGATAGAAAATGGAGCAGAGAGAAGTTTGTGTTCCAACAAAGGAAAGAGCTTCCTTACAACTAAAGCTTCTCCACATCAGAAGGAACTGCACTGGGAGATGGTGCACCCTGTCTCTGGAGGTGTACACACAGAGACTGACTAGCTTCCAGGGATGCGATGGAGGAAGCTGCTCCTGCATTGAGTGGGAGCCTGGATCTGATGTTGTCTGAAGTCCCTTCTCAACTCTGAGATTCTGCATGCACTGGCCTTGGGTCCTGTCCAACCCTGTCATCCAGGTACCTTCCCTGGGTTCTCGGCCCCACTGCCTCGTGCCTCTCTGGTGGTGATGAGGGTCAGGAGACATGCCGGGGTGTCCTGTTCATGCAGACATGAATGGGAATGAATGGCTTAGTTGTCAGCCATGTCCTCAATCAGAAGCATGATTCCAGGGATTCTGGGTCATTCTGTATGGGCAGTTTCTCGAGTTCCTGGTGATGTCCACTGTGCAGAACTGTATACCTAGGGAGGAAAGAAAGAAAGCTTGAGAATTTGACAGGCATCCTTCAAATGCACCAAAGAGACCAGTCCCACCACTCCTGACTTCTTTTGGGCTGCAAGCTTCTGGGAGCACGGCGAGGTGGCGCTGGGCATGGGTGGTACTTCATCAACAGGACAGCCCAAAGAATGGCACCTGAACTGCTCATTTTAAAGGTGAGGAACTGAAAGCCTGAAGGAAAGGACAGGACCAGGGGTAAAGAAATAGTAAGGGGCAGACCTAGGACTGGAACACACACTTCTTTCCCTGCAACAAAGCCTGGGGCTCTTGTGCTGCTCATCAAAATGGACCCTATGTACCACCTCAAGCTGTATCTAAATATGCTAAGTTCCCTGCCAGGGATGGTTCTGGGTTCAGCAATATCAGTGTGCTAACTGAGATCAGTAAACCACTCAGAGCCTGAAAGACAGTGTAGCTACATTTGTTAGTTGCATTCCCTTTGATGACATTTGGAACAATAAATCAATTAGATGAATCTGAAGCAAGTCGACTCTAAGCATCAGAGTGAAACTTACTACTTGACAAGTGTTTATTATTTTTCTGCAGTATCCCACAGTTGCGCTCAATACGTTAATTGCATTT
Source organism: Vicugna pacos (assembly GCF_048564905.1). Classification (NCBI taxonomy): domain Eukaryota; kingdom Metazoa; phylum Chordata; class Mammalia; order Artiodactyla; family Camelidae; genus Vicugna; species Vicugna pacos. Next base: position 16,158,473 of record NC_132989.1, on the reverse strand, counting down.
AAATCAATCTCAATTGCAAGTGGCTCTTGTCAGTAACTCAGTTTCCAGCATCTGGCAGTTATTCTCATGACATTTCTGCAGAGTTTAGGAGCACTATTACCTCTCATACCTGAGGCGAGCATCAAGCCCATTCAGTAAAACAAATAAACAAACACATACCAGTTACTTGGTACCATATGTTGACAACCAACTTGGTGGTTTTTCAAGAATTATGAGAATGCTTTCTTCAAATCATAATAATTTATTGCTTACCTATGTTGACTGGTTGGTGTGTACCAGGTACTGGACTAAACCCTCTCCATGCATTACCTTATTTAGTCTGCACAACAGCCCCATGAGGTAGTCTTATGTTCATTTTTCATTTGTGTAAAATGACACATAGCTTCAGTGACTTGCTCAAAGGAGAACAGGTAATACATGAAGATACAGTAAGTCAAACCCAATCTATCTGATGCCAACACCCATGTGCTTAAGGGGTTTGCACACAGCCTCTGGACCACGTATAACTTTAGAACAGTGGGTCTCAACAGACAATTCGGAGGTATTTTGGTTGTCATAGTAGGGCTATGCAGCTGGCATCTAGTGGGTAGAGACGAAGGATGCTGCTAAACATTGTTTAATGCACAGCACAGACTCCCACATCAAAGAATTATCTGGCCCAAAATGTCCACGGTGCCAAGACTGAGAAACCCTGATCTAGGATAAAAAATCCTCCTGGCTGGCTAGAAGCAGGTGTCAGCTGAGGAACACAGACCAAGCAAAGGGCATGAGTCTGCCTTCTCACAGAACTGTCCACCGAAGGTGCTGCTGAGATGGAGCCGAGCAGAGGGGATAGGACTTGAAGAACCATGAGCACCTGCTGGTGAGTGCTGAGGAGAAGAAAGTGGGAAGTGGTATAGGAAGGGTCGGATCACACAGCCTTCATGAGGGGGCTGGGGAAGGTCCTGGTGAGACATGTGAATAAAGGCCTCAGGGAGGTCAGCATCCCAGCTGTTTTCACTTGGCCCTAGAGGCAGCAGGTGCTCCCTGCGGTTGCTACCTCCATGATACCTTAGAATGTTCTTCTATTCCTTTTCAGTAGTTAACAATGATGTGCCTAGTTAACAATCTTTCAGATTAAAATATTATTGAAACAGCTGGTGTAGTTTCTGCCTTCTGACTGAGCCCTATGAGATGTAACGAAGAAGGGAGCCATATGCATATCTGGGAGAAGAATGTTCTAGGTAGAGAGAAAAAGTGCAAAGGTCCTGAGGCTAGATCCTGTCTGGAATGTCTGAAGGAAAGCACGGATGCTGGGGACCGAGGCAGAAGGAACGAGGGAGGAGTGGAAGGAGTTGAGAGCTGAGTCGAGTGAGGTAGCTGGGGCCAGAGTGGAGGGGTGAAGGGGGCAAGGCATGCAGATCCCTGTAAGGCTCTGACTGACTACACGTGAGGGGATCACGGAGGGGCCTGAGCAGTGCCCTGCCATGATCTGAGTGACCTCTTAGCGGGCTCTCTCTGGCTGCCCTACTGAGAGCAGGTGGAATGGAGGTGGGGTGTGCACAGGGAGAACGGCTAGGAAGTTGCAGCCACAATCCAGGTGAAAGAGTAGTTTGCTGTTTCACTTCGTCCCAGCAGGTTTAGATTCACAACTGTTCTCTGCATTTCCCCTGCCTTGTCTCACCAACGCGAGGCTGTGTGAAGCAACAACAGTGACCTAAACCACGACTTGAGTGAGACAGACCTAGTCCCCAGACCATTCACCAGCTCTGTGGTATTTCACAAGTCATTTAATCTCTCTATGCCTCACTTTCCTCCAGTGTAACGGAGAGTGACAATACCTAATTCACAGTATTGGTGTGTGGACCAAGTAACATCAAGTACGGAAAACACTAGCACAGCGTCTGCAAAGACCAGAATCTCAAAATATTGCAACGAAAATTATTCTGTTTTCTTCTTTTCCTCAATACCTCATTTAGTTATGAGTACATGATAATGACGGTAATAATATAAGCACAGCAGTTTACTGTTTAAAAATATTTTCCTCCTTTATTTCCTTTCTAGGTAAAACCTGAAAGAACCCAAGATGAGAGGGCCCCCAGAGCTTGCCTTCTCCCTTATCAGAATCACAAGCCCTCTTTCGGCAAGCATGCATACTAAAGCAGCACTAATTGATTTCCCCATCCTTGACATTACTTATAAGTAGCTCTGCAGGCCAGGAAAAGTAAGTGATAAGACCAATATCAAATGGAGGAGGAAAGTGAGGCTCAGAGCAGCTGCCTGAGCACTGAGCATCACGGTGAGTGAGTGGCAGAGCCTGGCAGGACCACAGCCAGACTCCCACCCACGGCTCTTACTCCTAAGCCGTATTGCTTAATGACTTAAATACAAGTCTTCAAAACAGAACTCAGAACTGTGAAATAGGGATGTGCTCCAGTATCTGAAGTGCAGGGATATCTCTGAAGTGGATGCTTGTGCAGGAGAAACTTTATTACTACTAATAATAAGAAATCATACACAGCTCATTTTATTGAGGAATGAGGATATTTGCCAGGCACGCCTTTTAGTAATGACATACATGATTTCACTTACATCATTTAGTTTCACAACCCAAAGTGGGAGCTACTATGCTGAGAACTACCTTACAGACAAGAAAATTGAAGCTCAGAGAAGTCAAGCAATTTATGTAAGGTCACAGTGTCCACGATGCCCACACTTTGAACCTCCAGACAGACTCCTGTACCTTTGCCCTGCTCATGGCCACTTTCACGGGCAATCAGTGGCACCTTCTCTCATACCAAGTCCACATGAAGAGGGTGTCCTGGTTGAGGGACATTTTTTACATTTCTGATCACATAAGAAGACACACGACTATGGAGTCAGGCACACCTCTCCAGCAGCCTTTAACACATCTCTCCTGAGTACTCCTCATGTGCCAATGGGTGAGCTGTTTGGGAATAAAAAGTGGAGGCTCCCTTTATCCAGAGTGCAGTGGAAAGGCAGCAGCTCTCATTAGAGATGGGAGTAAGCAGACGGGCATGTTTTCAGCTACAACTTTGGTGGGTGACGCAGAAGGTAGGAACCAGTCTGAGATTTCCTTGGCAGGGCTCTGGTAGAGGACAGCGTGTCTCACATTGAGTCTGGCCTGCAGAGGTTTTCCCCAAATCTCATGAGATATACTTTTAATTTGGTAATTTCACTTTGATAGTAAATAAACAATCTGAGCAGATTTGGGATGATTTAGCAGCCCCCTTATGAACTCAAACTGCCTTGTGAATTCAGGGCTCGAATTGCATTCAGGCCTACCTGATGTTGCAGTGAGAGTGGCTGACTTTTTGCAGCGTTTCTCTAACAAGGGTGCATGAAAGTACTCAATACTGCAGGCAAACAGAACAGCATTCAGATCCTGACTCCACCATTTACTAGTTGCGTGACCTAACCAAGTAGATTAGTGCCACCTACCTCACAGCTTGGTTGTGATGTGATGATAAAATTAACATCTATAAAGAGCTTAGCAAAGGGCTGGACATGCAGTGGGTGCAGGAATTTTCACCCGGAAGAAAACCAAGGTGAAAAAAATGTGACTTTCCCAGGGTCAGAGAAGTAGCTGTGTATGGAATGGTTAAGAACATCGGCTTTTGAGCCAGAATGCCTGGGTTAAATCCTGCCTCTGGCACGTTCTAGCTCTGTGAATTATTCCAAACGTTCTGGGTGGTTGTGGGCCTTCAGTGAGATAACATACATAAAATGCTTATTAGAATCCTGCCAGCTGGCTAGTAAGCACTCCATAAATGTTTATTGGAACTGTTGCCACTTGACAATAGAGGTAAGACGTGAACCCAGTACTTGACTGCTGACTCAGTGCAGAAATCCGTTCTTTAATAATTGATCAAATATTTGTTCACTTAGCCATTGACCATAGGGCTGAAAGAAACCTTCAAGATGGCTTTACAGATAAAGAAACAGCCCCAGAGAGGTGGAGGTGGGAGGCGGTCATCTGTTCGGAGTGGCAAAACCCTCCTGGCTCTGTTTGGTATAAGATCTCACTTGCAATCTTACAGCTGCGCTGGTGGAGAGCAGACTCTGGATGTGTGGGTGTACCTGGGCAGTTCCAAGTCCAGATGAAAAAACCCAACTGCTGTTTTCCAAGCAACAGCAAGGCAGGAGGCAACCCCCTTCAAGACTGGTTGCTTTTCTGCTTTGCATTAAGTTACTCAAACATGATGGAAGCCCCATTTGCTCTGGTAATTACCTGAGTCAACAATTCATTCACTGAGCAATTAGCATCGCACTTAGAGCAGCCTAGATGCGGTAATTAGTTGTGTTATAATAGCCCCCTTTGCCTGCCCAGTTTAGGATTATAAGGAAATGATTAGACTTTATTACACATCACCCTGGCCCTCCCCCGCACGGCAGTGCTCACATGGGGGTGTTTGAAAGAAGATGTTTTAATTATTAAAATGCAAGGTGCATAGGTTTAGAGATTCAGCCCTAAGGCAGAGTTTTATGAAAGCCAGGGTCCCATCACCTGCAAACAAAGATCTCACATGGGGTGTTTCTTTGATATTCAGGGAGAAATGAGATTTTCAGATCCTAGGCATTTATTCATTCAGACACTTACTTATTTTAAAACATATTTTGAGTTTCTACCACTGTGTCATGCACTGGAGATAACAGGGTGGTGAGGAGAATCTACAGTCCCTCTCCTTGTGGAGTTCACAGTGGAGTGCAGGAGACCCAGTTAGATGCAAAAATCACAGCCATGAGAAGTGTCGGGAATGAGAGGATTTGGTGGTGCTATAAGAATGTGCCACAGGAGATGTGGACAAGGTCAGTGTGTCAGAGTAGTGTGATGGAGGAAGTGACAGAGATGAGAACTGAAAGACGGGTAGGGGTTAAACAGGCAAAGAGGAGGAAGATGTTGCCAAAAAGACCAGCAAACATGAAGGTCCACTGTCCTGGGGGCAGGTGGGCCCTGCAAGGGTAGAATAGGCGAGCAACAGCCTCAGATGACGGTGAAGATGCAGAGGCTCACCATGCTAAGGGCCGAATGCTCATCCTAAGAGCAGTGGGAAGCTAGCCAAGGTAGTGAGCAGAGGACTTCACGTTTTGGAAGAACCTTCTCCCAGTGGTGTGTAGAAAATGGCAGAGGTGAGGATGGAGTGGGAGCCCAGAGGCAGATCAGGAGCTATCTTAGCTTCCTAATGCTTCTATAACAAACTACCACAAACTTTTAGCTTAAAAGAATGCAAATTTATTATCTCACAGTTCTGGAGGGCAGAAGTCCAAAATGGGCCTTAATGGCCTAAAACCAAGGTGCTGGGCAGAGCTGCATTCTTTCCAGAGGCTCAAGGGAAGAGTCCATTCCTTGCCTTTTCCAGCTTCTAGAGACCGCCCACATTCCCTGGTTCCTGTCCTCATGACTCTGACCTCTGCTTCCATCATCACATCGTCTTCTCTGACTCTGACCCTCCCACCTCTTTATTACAAGGGTGTCTGTGATTGCAGTGGGCCCACCCAGATAATCCAGGATAATCTCCCCATGTCAATATGTGTAGCTTAATCACATCTACAAAGTCCCTTTTGCCGTCTAAAGTAAAACATTTGTAGATTTGGGGGAGTAGGATGTAGGCCTCTTTGGACATTATTTTTCCTGTCACGGGTAATTTTCAAGGTGTCCAGAGATGCTGGTGACTCAGATGTACGGTGGTAGCAGTGGAGGTGTTGAGAACTAGTCAGATTCAGGGTATATCTTGAAGGCAGAGCCGACGGGACCTGCTGATGCACTGGGCATGGGGGCAACGAGTGCATTCAAGGCACAGCATGGGCGAGGAAAGGTGCAGAGGCAGGAAAGAGCATGGAGTGACACGCTTTGTTCAAGGAATGATGAATACTCTGTGGGTATATCCTACGTGGTGGGGCTGAGGGTGCTGGGAGATGAGGCTTAAAGGAGGTGGAGGCAGCATTACTGAAGGTCTTAAAAGCCAGGCTAAAGAGGATGGGCTGCATCTTTAGGTAGTGGAGAGTGAAGCGGACACTGGCTGCTCTGTGGGGAATAGGTGGGATGACTGGGACACTGAGACCAGCATGGAGGCTCGTTCCTTGGGAAGGAAAAGGCCATAAGCCAAAGTGGTAGCAGTGGGTACGAGGAGAGAGCAGGACCTTGCAGACAGTGATGGGCAGGACACCATCACTGATTCCGTGTGGGGACCAACAGAGAAGGGCGTCCAAGTGAGTCCGAGTTTAGCCTGGAGACCTAAGTGGATGCTGATGCCATGAATGAGGGAGCCCCCAGCCCTCCTGAGACTTTTCTTCTCCAGGAGAAACACTTCCAGTCCTTCAGTATTCCTCATAGAACAGGGTTCCTAGCCTCCCTCGGGTCTTTGGTTGTTCCACTCTGGGCTAGCTTACTTTTGTCACTGGAAAACAGATCCCTGGTTAAGGGTGAAGGGATCCTGGCCTCAGGTCCTCTCTTTATCAGCAGAGACAGGCTCAAAATCCACCCCTATGACCTAGCTATTTGTTTTTACACAGGTATTTATAACTAGTCCAAAATAGGGAATGTTTCCTTTAAGTGTGTTCCTTTCTTGGTCACCTCACCCCATGCCATCATGGGCTCAACAATCTCCTAAATGTGCCTCTTCACTGTGGGACATATCCGTGGCAGAGCTCTCCAGCTCTGTCTCCCATAATCTAAGGGATGGTCCCCACCCCTGCAGGGGGCTCTATCTCCTGGCCATGGCAAAGTCCAAAGGCAGAGCACTCTGCTTCTATCTCCAGGAAATATGTGTCTGGGGAGCTGGAGGTACTACCAAGGTCTTAATGCATGACTGGGGGAGCCAGGTTTGACCCATGTGTTCACAGAAGTAGAGACAATGGTCCAGAAAGAGAAAAAATAAAGTTGACACACAATGAGTAACAGACAAGAGAAGAGAAAGCTAATCCCTGGGAGCACCCCTCTTCCTTATTTGTCACCTTGAAGGCCAGTAACTTCCTCCTCTGGGGATCCATGAGCTATTTTTGTATCTTTTCAATAAATCTCCTTTTGTTTTTCTTTAGGAAGCATGAACGGACTTATAGCCTATGGTTAGACATTGTGAATTATATACTTCAAAGCATGTGCCTGCACTCTCTTCTTTCTTTGCAGCAGGGCCTGACTCTTAGTAGACGCAGAAACACCAGAAGTATTACAACTAAGGGTTTGGCCTGTGATCTTCTGACTGACAGAGCTTGAAGGTCTGCTAGGGGTATCTGCTGGAAAATGTTTTTCTCCTCAACAAAAGACAAGTATGAGAAGAGTCTGCCTTATCTTCCAGCCTTTGGTTATGGTTATGTGAGTGGGATGCAAAGCTTGGAGCTATTGCAGCTAGTTTGTGACCACAAGAGCATTATCCAGGATGAAAACTAACAGGCTGAAACGAACAGATGGAAAGCATCTGGGTCCTTCACAATGTTGTGGAATCACTGAATTAACCAGTCCTAAAACTACTAAACTCTGGGCTTCCTGTCTTGTAAATGGACAAATGACCTTATTTTTAAAGTTAATTTTAGTTAGCATTCTAGTGCTTATAGGTCAAAGTGTCCAAAGATGACATAATGCCCACAATCCCTGACTTCCATGTTCACAATGACTTCCTGCATTCTGCCACATCCAAATCCCATGCACCCTTTAAGACCCAGTTCAATGTCACCTCCTTCCAGAAGCCTTCAATACCATCCCTCAGCATTTACTGTCTACAGGAACACAAATTATCACAAATGTTAGATGTCTGAACATATGTCTGCCCTCCTGACACCCCTGGAAGGCAGAGTCTATATCTTATTATTATAAGAAGTAAACATTTTTTAGCCCTCTGTACCAGACCCTGCACTAAGTACTTTTAAAATATGATTGCATTTAATGCTAACAATGAGTCTGTGATGTCTGAGCTGTTATTTTATATACCTCCATTTCACAGATGAGGAAACTGAAACTCAGAGAGGTTAAGATTTGCCAGAGGTCACTCAGCTAGCAAAGGCAAAGCCAGGATTCAAACCCAGGCATGCTAGAATCCCAAGCCCTTTTCACTGTTAGTACTTTTTCTTCTTAATACTTGCTATATAGCTCACAACACCACACATAGAGTGCAGAATGTCACAGTATCTATAGAAATATTTACTGAATGGATTACAGAACGAGACAATCCTCTCCCACATTGCCTAGCATTTATGTTGATTACAAAGAACGTTGGCATTGATCTTCACGGCAGCCCCGAGTGTTGCACTACTCGGATTATTTCTGCATTTGTGATGCCGCTTTCCATTCTTTATGTTCAACGTCGTACCTTCTGGGGGATGGGGTGGGAGGAGGTGCCTCCCCCTGTCACACTTCCCTCTTTTGGAAAAAGCCCTGCCATATGTATTTCTGGCTTTCAGTCTCTTCATGGGAAGGAGACTGAGAAAGCCATCATGGCACAAAAGTCACATCAGGGGCTGGGGTCACTCCTACAGAAACTCCCTGGCAAAGAAGCTGGAAGTCTGACGATGAAAAAGGAATATTCTTCAGCTGGTATAGGATAGGAAGTTGTTATAAACTGAATGTTTTTATCCCTCCCCCAAATTCATATGCTAAAGCCCCAATATGATGGTATTTGCAGATGGGGCCTTTGGGAGGTAGTTAGGTTTAGATGCGGTCATGAGGGTGAAGCATCCATGACGGGTTGAGTGCCCTTGTAAGAAGAGAAAGAAAGAACTGAGTTCCTTCGTCCTCCAACACACACACCCTCTTCTTCTCTGCCACGTAAGGACAGTGACAAGGTGTCTGTATGCAAATGGGAGGCAGGTTCTCATGGGGAACCAAAGTTGCTGCCACCTCAATCTTGGATTTCCCAGCCTATAAACCTGTGAGAAATAAATCTCTTTGTGTAAGCCACTCAGTCTATGGTATTGTGTTACAGCAGTCTGAGCCGACTAGAACAAGAGGTCTCAAGGAGTCAAAGAAAGTCAAAGAAAGGAGAGAGAAGGAGACACAACAGTACAGGCTGTGGACATAGGACTTTCTGCCTTCGGCCATTAATTCAGGAAACCTAAGGCATCAAGAGAAAACGAGCTACCAGAGAGCATGTGTATGTATATGTCTCTGTGAATCTTTTACTAGCAACACTTCAGTTATCCAAAGGTCAGGTATCCAGATCCAGTGACCGTAACTATCCACAAACCTGCACAGAGGTGTTTTTTGCTTTTTTTTTTTTTTTAAAGGCCTCTGAGTAATCAGAGTAGTTGGTCCAAAGGTACAAACTTTCCTTGTAGTCTTCCCTGGTTTTTCACTCAGAGGATATTTAAACTTAGTTCCCATACAATTCTAGAGTGCTTGGTTCTTCCACATACAGCAGAGCAGAGACTAGAAAATAGGATGGGAAGGGAGATAGGTAACGCTAATGCTAGATAAACTGATGATAGCTGACATGTGCAAAGAGAACAGAACCATAAAAAAGGCAACAAAAATCAACACAGCAAAACCAGCTGGGGCCATGTAAGGCAGAGGAAAATATTTCAAACATCCCCAAGGCCATTACTGTAGTGTAAAATAACTTAATAATAGAAATTCAAAATAACGACTTTGAACAAAGTTACTCAAAATCTGATTTGTTACTAGGGTAATCCAAATTGAGTCTATAGTTCACTTAATAATATTGGCTAAATGCTAATTTCCTGTCTTTTGATAAATGTTCCACAGTTACATAAAATGTCAGCATTAGGGGAAGCTGTGTGAAACGTATATAGAAACATTCTGTACCATCCCTGTACTATTCTTCTATAGATATGAAAGTCTTTCAAAATAAAAGGGGTTTTAAAAAAATAAAGACTGAAAAAAATCAGTTTAGTCACAATTATTTGTTTGAGAAAGATGGAGTTCATCACTTCTAGCCAAAGACACACAGGATGAACTGAGTCCTGGGATAACCCAGATGAGGGAACTCTGGGGACCACAGCTACACTGGCTGAATTCGGCTCCAACAAGTGCTCGTCTCCCAGAGGACATGGGAAGTCTGTGCTCCCAGAACACGGAAGAAGCCCAAATCAAAATTTTAAGTTAAGGAATAGAAAATAAAGTTCTCAAGCCATATGAATCTTTGGCCTTCAGGTCAATAGCAATCAAGGTCCAGAAGAAACTCTGGGTGTGGCAGACCTCTGCCAACAACTGATAGTGATGTGTCCAGTGGACTCAACCTGGTCCAGTGAGGATGGAAGAATAAGCAGAAACCAAGGGCACTTCGTAGGAAGAAGGGAGTGGACAGACACAGGCAGACGCGTAACACCGACAGTGACAGACTTACAGAGCACGTTCAGAGTTAGACAGGAACTGGTCTATTGCAGAAGAGCAGGAAGAAGCTGGAGACAGAGGAACAGCCACTTTTAGTTGAAACAGAAAACAGCCACAGATGAGGGAGAGCCAAGCAGAAGTTGGGAAAGAAAAAAGAAGGAAAACGCAGAGGTTAGTGGACAGGTGATCTCGGCCAAAGTGAGCACTGTAGTAGACTCAAAGTGCCTCTAGGGGAGGGTCAGGAGGGGAGCATAATCGCTGTACAACATGGTTATGCCACACTGTACGTCTAAAAAGCACTCTCACAGCTAGAATCTCATTTGAGTTTCACAAACACCTGGGAGGTTCACAGTGCCGTTTACTACCTTTACTTACTAAGTAAGAAAACAGGCACAGAGAGGAAAGTCATCTGTCCAAGGGCACCTGGTCATTAGCAGCTAAGACACAACAGAAGCCAAGTGTTCTGAGTTACCTTCTGCAGTACTGTGACCGAGATGTGTGTAGAAAGCCACCCTCCTTCCTTCCCTTTCCTCTTCTTCATCATTAGCCAGGCCCCATCCTGTATTCCTGGCATAAATCATCCCACCTAAAATGTCCCCCTGTGTAACATTCCATATAATACTCATGTCAACCTTGAGGTAGGTACTATTAACCCTCATTTTCTAATGTGGAACCTGAAGCTTAGATGCAACGTGACCAAGATCATCTAGTTAATAGGAGGGAAAACTGACTCGACCCCAGGGCCCTCTGGCTCAGAAGCACACACCTCTAAACTCTGAGCATTGTGGTTCTCCGAGCTCGCTTCTAAAATCTGGAGCGTCCTATTCCCCACCCTTCCCTTAGTCAGATTCTGGACCAGGAAAGCAAAGAAGCTCTTTTCTTCTTGAGCTCTGGGCCCCCTTTCAGGAAGGAAGAGCCATGCATGGCTCCCTCGTGTTTCCCAGAGATCCCCGCCCCCTGTATTAGGAAACCCTATTCAAACATCCCCTCCACACGTCCAGGGCCCCAGGTTCTTAAAGGCTCTTGCAACTCTGACCACTTCTTTCTGTATCAAGACATCAAGTTCCACTTCAGGTGACAAAAGGCCAGGCAGAAAGCCAGGATCCTGGAATTAGCCAGGATCCTGGAATTTTTAAGGGCAATTTGGTTAAACTCATTCAACATAAAGATTAAAAAGCACAGAGCATACCCTCTTCGTGCTTCTTCCATCTTCTTTAGCTAATCTCCTGATACGTCTATGCTGAGGAATCTTTAAGAATGCAGTTGGGTATGGCCACTTCCTTCTTAGCAATCATCTTTGGCCATCTCTATGTATCCCTTTTCCCTTTTTCAAACAAACATAGCACTTTCTGCTTCTATAATTTATTTGACATTATAAACTGCCTCATGACAGCCCTTGCTGTGGCTTGTTAAATGCAACTGTACGTACATTTAAATAGCACGTTTCCAGGCCAAATTACAAGCCTCCTGTAGAGAAGGAACCATGACCTAGTCATCTAACAGCTATTATTTTATTGACTATTAGCTAAGCAATGGCGGTTGAGAGTTAAGCGTCCAGAATTCTTACCTCAGCTCTGTGACTTACTAGTCTCACAACCTTGCACCTCCCTGTGCCTCGTTTTCCTCATCTGTGACAGTACCTCCCTCCGCGAGTTATGGTGAGGCATGTTCAGGGTGCTCATCCTGCCTGGCATGGTGCTCATGAAATATCAGCCAGTTCTATGCTAGTCAAACATTAAGTTAATTACCTGATGAAACAATGATGGGACCCGCGATTTTTTCTTCTTTCAACTGGTTCTCTCTAGTCCTTCATTAGCCTGATGATATATCTTAGTATCCTTCACGAACAAGGCTCTGTAAGGGGTACCACTCAAACACTATGTCTACTCTATGGAAAGTTCCAATTTCAATAACTCATATGCTGGCATGAAATTTTAAGAAAGAAACTCAGAAACCTTTAGTAGGCTATAAGTAACCAATTGAAGATTTAAATATCTGGATATCTGTTCGCATGACATGCTTTCCTGGAAATCAGACAATTAGGACCAGGCCACTCAAACACTAGGACCACGGTGCATTCTAGTGCAGCAGGTGAGAACACTCCTTGCCTCTAGGTTTTCCATGGTTCAGTAGTTTCCAGTATTCGTGTGGGGCTGGGATTACACATAGGGTAATATACATTATTACAAATAACTAACACTTGCTATATGTATATATATTATTTTATTAGACCTTAGTAATTATTTAACTAAAAATATAACTACCCTTACATATTTATAGCTTTTCTTTTAAATGCAAGTAACAATATTGTTTTTCTTGGATATAACCCTTAACGAGTTTAATGAGAGAACTTTTGAGAGTACAATGTGTAGGTAAGTTACAGACATGTCTGAAAGGAGGGAGCGATTCTGGCAAAAAGGAAAAAAAACCTTTCCTTGTGAAAATCTCAGAAGAGGATATAATTCTTACAAACACTTTTTTTGCACTGCACTACACTTTAAAATGGGCGAAGTGATTAAAGCTACACATTGAAGAAATGTAAAGATAAAATTTTAAATATTAATATAAAATTAAAATTTAGATTTTCAGAATGTTTCTAATTTGTTTTAAAGACCTATTGCCTGTCCCCTGTCCATGTTGACCCTGCTGAATAGTTTTCCTGTGACCTCTGGCTGTTTGCATTTTTGCTGGCTGGAGCGATCATGCAAAACCTCACCCAGCTGAATGTATGTTTTTGTACACAGAGATTGTTCCGTACATTTGTACTGCAGACCATGATCTTACAAAGCCTTTGATATCTATTATTTTACTTTTTACTCTCCACAAACCCATGAGGTTAGTACTGTGCAAGTCTGAATGGAAAAGAAGGCACATATCCCTTCCCCTGCCCAGATAATGTAGAGGACTGCTAACTGATTAGTTGCACCCTTCTTAAATTCAAACATATTCAGTCCAGGCAGAGCCTTGGCCTGGCAGCTTGGAACAGAGCTGAGGTATGTCACAGGCCCAGGAAACAGCACAGTGCAGGCTGCCTTGGCTGTTGTTTGGATGGGGATGTGACAAGCAGGGGTTGGTTTAGCCAACTGCCTGGCAGCAGGTGTTAGGAAAACTCAAAGCCAAGAAGACAAGGCTTGGTGGCAGATAGAGAAAAGAGGCCAGGCAGAGGGCTGGGATCCTAGATAATGGCTCGGAGTGTTTCCAATACCTGAACAGCTCCTGCAATCTGCTTTGGATAAGAACTCTGGCTTTCCCATTAACTCTACCTCATTACTCCCACCTAAAAGGGTCTTATCTACAAGTATTGAATTAACACCTTAAAATCATTTGCCATAGGCTCAGAAGAGCGGCCTATATCTGGCCCAGTGCAGGGGCCCACAGGGGTGTCCTCTCTGGGCAGGGAGGTCACATCATCCTCTTCCTCAGACTGAGGGCTCTACGTCTAATGGACAACAGTTGCTGGCCCAGTCTCAGAGCTGTTTCTAAGCAAAGCTTAATGTCGTAACCAAAGGCAAATCATTAGCTTCCCCGAGCATAGCAAATCCTTACCTACCAAGTATACTTCCATTAATTCTGCCCTATACATCAGAGGCAATGCTGAAGCTTCTTAAGGGTAATTTTCATTATCTTTGCTGCAACAATATCAGGATACACAACTTTACATACTGCCCAACAACAGCGTTTATCTGAGTCTACTGCCTTCAAAAAAAAAAAAAATCCGAGCTAAAGTTGAACTAAGCTAAATCTGGTTGAAACTATAAGGACTCTTTTTGTGAGCTAACTTTCAAATGTTACCTACTTTTATAGTCATCAACTCAATCTAATACTGCACCACTACAATCTTAACAACTTGCTTTAAACATCACTCTGAATGCACACTTCGTTCAAGTGTGCTAAATTTAGCCTTTGGCCAGAATCAAATAAAATACAGTTCTGATCTGACCACACCAGCTCTGCTGTCAAAAAAGTCCTGGCTCCTCACCTCACACTTTCTTACTCCAGGTGCCTCAGCTTGTCCTTGGCGGCAGGTTAAGTAAGGTCTGGCACATTCTGAAGCCACCTCTGCCGGGGAGAGGAACTGTTAGAAGGCTGCTGCTGACCGCTGTTGATAAATCGCGCTCTCCGCACTATTAACGATGACATCCTACGGGGGGTGGTGTTTGTGTGGTCAGGGCTTTTTCCATTAGGCTTGGTCATCAGGAGTTGGCTGGTTACAAATTCAGTCCAAAGATCTAATGGCTGGAATCCAATTATCCCAGCTTCCTGTCTGCAGAGCCCTGCCAGGGAAGAACACAGTCGTGTTTGCCTGCCCTGTCAGGCTCCCAGGACTCAAAGTGTATCGTTTGGAGAAAAGTAACAAACAACAGGTCCTCAGATGTTTCGCTGCAGAGGCAACATGGTGTGGAAAGAGGATGCACTGGTCCAGAATGCAAAATCTAATGCTAGTCCATATTCTGCCTCGTCTTGACTCAGTGTCTAGCCCTTCCCTTCTTCGAGCTTCTGTTTCTAATTTATTAGAGGGAGAGTGTTAACACCAAACACTGGGCTGTTGGGAGCTTTTTAAGGAGATAATGCACGTGAAAGAGATTTGAAAACTGTAATGACGATGGTGCTGGTCATGATGATAACAAGGTTAGCTGACATTTATTGAGTGCCTACTGCGAGAAGGGCACCATAGTAGGTGTTAAATAGACACCAGTTCACTTAATGCTCACAAACATCTTTTGAAAAATTGGTGATGATGGTAAAAATGATATTAATAACAATATTAATGTTTCTTAAGTGTTTACCATATACCAGCCTCCAGTGTCAGTATTTTATGCATATTAACATAAGTAATCCTTACATCATTTGAAATAGATACTATTACCATCTATACTCGACATACAAGAAAAACTGGATACAGCACTTGAGTAATTTGCTCAAGATCATGCTGGTGATAAGAGGCCACAACGACTCAAACACAGGCATTCTGATTCTACAATGGGAGTTGATAAACTTTTTCTATAAAAGGCTAGATGTAAGGATTTCAGGTTGGCGGGGGCACATACCATTTCTGTTGCTTCTACTTTTTTGGGGGGGTCTGTTTAGTTTTTTGTTGTTGTTGATTTTTGCTTACTTTTACACCCCTTTACAAATGTAAAAATCATTCTTAGCTCAAAGGTTACACAGAAATAGGCTGACAGCTGGACTTGGCCCACTGTAGTTTGATGACCCTTGCTCTAGAGATGATTTCATGTTTTACATGTAAAGAAGTTAATGCTCAGGCACTTTAGTAATGGAAATCAAGATCTGAATCCAGTTTTGTTTTTTTTCTGCTTCCAGAAACTGTGTCAACCCTTACTCTATTGCTTTCACATATGCTGTTAAAATGTAAAATATTACCGCCGAGGAAGGTACGCTGTACTCATCCTAGTTAATTTCTAAACAGAATAGGCATTTTTCCTATTGGAACAGACTTGGGGACAAAATAATAGTCTGATATTTAGCAGACTCAATGCCTAGTACAGTGCCTGACACATAGTAGGTATGCTATAGATCACTCTTCAGTGAAATAATTCTGATTTCTGATTAGATTCAATGATTCACTAAGATCTAAGCCACTTGCTCAAACTCTCTAGACGTTGTGTTTGAGTCTGTAAATGAATAATCCTGCTGTCAAAAAATTCCTGGCTTCTCACCTCACATTTTCCTACTCCAGGTACCTCTGCTTAGGGAGTCTGTAACAATTTGTGAGATAATTTCCACAGAGCTATTTGGAGGAAAGATGTTATGTGAAAAAAAAAATATGATCTTCACAATGAATTGCTCTGTTGATAGCAATGGCACTTGGGGACTCTATTTATGACTTTGAAATAAATACATCACTAACTAGAGGCAGGACAATATGGACAACTCTGCGACTTCATCAAGTTAATACTGTCACATCCACCAATACAGTCTTGCAATAATGCGTGGATTTTTATTTTAACCTTGGGTTTTTACTTCAGGGAATAAATACACTTCTTAGAAATGTATTCAAAATTCTGTCCAGATTTCTAGGGGAAAGGCTATCTATTTTATCAGCAAAGAGTTTTATTGTACCCTAAATGTTAGAACTGCAATAAAATTGCTGCACTATGGTTTACACCTGATGAGGGAAAGGGAAAACTTGCTGGTGTGTCGTGATCAGTATTAGGTTTTCCAGATGCCCCTGTCAGTATAATGCTTTCTTATACTCTCAGGATACCTACTTAGGGTCCTAGAGCAGCTCAGGTGTCTGGGTCTGCAATCCACCCAGAAGGTTAATCGCTGTTCTAGGTTGGCTGCAGTGACCCGCACACAGGGAAACCAACAGGGTAAAAGCAGCCACAAAATGCAGCAATAGAGTCTCTTCCATTTTTATCTTCAGCCCAGGATCAGGCCCAGAGAGACTGTTATAATAAGCCAGAGGCTGTTTTTTTCCCCCTCCTTAATAGCGCTTGGCACAACTCCTGGTACACTGAGAGGGTCTGATAAAAGTCTGTCTGAATGAAGATCAGGATAATGATGACATTGATAAAAATTATCCCTTACATTCCTGGGATGATTAATAAGATTGCCTCATTCTGGTATCTCTTGAGATACTATCTCAAGTATACCGTCCATATAGGCCCCTGGCCTTTGTCAGTTAGGGGGTGTTTTTACCTTGTACTGTTTGCTGTTGGTGATGGCTTTACACTGGAAAAGCTTGGATGCTTCTCTTTTGTGTGTGAGCCTGAGAGCATCCTTCCTCGGGGAGCATGGTTGTTACCCCAGGGAATTAGGTCCTGTGGGCCTAGACCAGGGTGGGCTGGTTTAGGCTCCACAGACAAGTCAGTTCATGAACTATGCCTAAGCTTTAACTGGCAAGTGGTAGAAAAAAGCTGAGGGGTTGCTGCATACAGAGCAGGGAGAAATCACACATGGACCTGACAGCTGGAAAAGGAGGCGGGACTTGGCCCATTTTAACTCGTTTCACTCTGAGTTGGGTGTTGTGTCATGGGCACGAACAACACATTGATGAGCAACTGGGACGCACTTTGTTTTCGAGTAGGGCTGTTGAACGTGGAAAATTTTCAGCATATAGAACATGTTGGGGGTTGTTACTTGGTTCTTCTTTTTGTTAGTTGTTTCGTGTGTATGTGTGATTTTAAAGATAGATTAACCAATACAGATGTCAAGGGAAATGAATTGGAAGATAAAGGTAGTTAACTAGCATAAGGTGACGGAGAACAAGCTCTAAGAGGTGGCAGTGAAACTGGAGAGAAAAGACTAGATTTAAGTCTTTTCAAAGTTAAGAGAATTTGGAGACTAAATGTAACAGGCATAGAAGGTAAAAAAAATCAGAGATGACTTCCCACCTGGAATAATAATAATAATAATAATAATAATAATAATAATAATAATAATATAATAATACTGTGCATATGTTGCCCACTCCTATACATTTTAGAATAGTGTGTCTTAACTGATCTCACTGGGCTTACCACTCCTTGCCTGGCTTTCTAGTTTTTGTGACTCTATCTTTTCCTGACCTATTCACGTGGAAGCCATCAAAGGTCAATGAAAAAAATTGATTTATCTCTCCTCTCTCAGCAAAACAATCTTTGTCAAGGGAATAAAATAAAAGGTGGTATCTGTGAGGTGAGCTAGAGCATTTCTTTTATGAGAAATTTAAGACCCAGAGAGCAAGCAGCTCGCCAGAAGTCCCCCAGCTGGTGAGAACAGGACTGAAGGTGGAATCAGAATCCATGTTTTTTTTTCCCCCATTATACAGGCTATTCCATATGAAACCATCAGTTGCAAAGGAAGGTTTAAATAGCAAATAAATGCCAGGAAATTAGAAAATAAAGAGAGACTGCTCTCCACCAAGAGGGCTACTATTAGATGAGACAGAATTCTGAAATGACTTTGGCCTTTTGCTTTTATAAGCTCAGTGTTTCCGGAAGGCTCTGTGTGGACGAGAGGAGACAGCAGTAATAAGGGTGACCCTGATAAGAACACTCTTCCCTGGTTCCTTCCATTGACTCACATCCCCTTGACCAACTGCCCACTCTCTGGCGGGCTGGGACAAGAGGTCCACCAGCAATGGTGCCTTGGCTCAGCCAGCCAGGGGCTTTTCACTTGAAATTATGAAACCCTGGCTCAACTTCTCTTTCACAAAGCCTTAGTAATGGATGACTCACAGTCTCCTCCATGGCCAGTTCCTGAGGATGACAGAGAGATTGCTGTAAGGCTTTAGAGAAAGAATGTGGGGCGGTGGTGGGGTGGTCCATGTTCTAGCCAAGAATTTCATCATTAAGCAGTGGCATATGGGCCCCCATTTGGACCCTGTTGACAAGAAGACCATACACTAATGATTACCAGGCTCATTTAGGGGGACCAAGGCTGGAATGAAGTGACGTAACCCCCTAATGGCATTCGATACTGAGAAAGACTCAATTGAAATCAAATTATCTGATCTCAACCAAGTTTTTTAAGAACACACATAATGTCTGACATTTCATCCAAGGCTCCAGACTGATTTAAATGACTGTCCATCCAGGCTCCCAGGGTACTCACACATAATATAAAGTGTCTTCTAACACTGGAGGGAGTGTCTTTTCAAAATTTGATGGTATTAATTCTCTTACCTTCTGCACAGGCAGAAAAACTGAATATGAACTCTCAGGATAGGCAAATCTAGGCTTGTGTTCTGGCTTTGCTCATTATTATTTGTATAACCTTAGTTCAGAAACTTAGAAACCTTAAGCCTCATTTTACTTATCCATAAAATGGGGGTTATTATATATAATACAACAATAAAATAATAACAAAATACGAATGATCTGTCTGGTGGTGTTCTAACTGCTATCATATACACAATTGTATTTAAATCATACGAACTCATAAGTTAGGTAGCATTAACATCTCAGTCTTACTCATGAAGAAACTGAGGCTCAGTGAAGTTAATTAACTTGCCCAAGGAAACACAGTTAGCAAGTTCGGAGGCTAGGATTCAACACAGCCACTGCTTTTTTTGAAAATTAAATGTTATAAGATACGTAAAGTGTCAAAGTGGTATTGACATATCTTAGGTGCTCAAAAAATTTGTGTCCCTTTACCATTTCAGAAGGAGAAGTGAACTCACAAACTGGAGAAAATAAAGAGACATTTTATGCATTCCATAACAAGACTCGAGTGACAACTGAACTCCATTTCCCACCCTCACGCAGCATGTAAATCTTCTCTGACTCTGTAACCAAATCCCTCTTCATCTCCAGCGTCTCCATAATAGTGCTCATAGCCAGCCCTTCTGTGGATCAGACGACTGACGTAGAAATAACCAGGGCCTACCACCTACACCACTTCCCCACCCTTGGTTTCTCAACAACCTTCCCACGTGTCTCTACATGCGGCTTTGAAACTTTCATTGTCATGGAATCCAGAGTAATAATAGTAACAGCTACACTTCAGGGAGCGCTAACTGTACACCAGGAACTATGCTCTACCGTTTTTGAGCTCTAACCCGCTGAAGCCTCACAACACTCTTGGGGATGTGCAATCATCATCCCCGTGCTAAGAAGAAACTGAGGCTCAGAGAGTCATGAACTTGGCCAAAGTCACACACAATTAGTAACTGGAAAAACCTGATTCTAAACCCATGTCTGTCGAATGACAAAGCCCAAGCTCTTAATGACAGGAAGTTTCTTGATTTATAGATGCAAAACTTAAGCGAGAGATGGGCAGGGACGTGCGCGGTCTTACCGCAAGTCAGTTAGGATGCTGAGGGGAACAACACTTCCTGACATCTCGTGAGCATGTTTCATCACACTCTAGCCTGAGCAGCTCTCACTGTATCCAGTCCACATCCATGCCCCGGACCATCTGTCATTCACTCCGTGCTCTGTGCTGTCTCAACAAATGCCACTACTGGTGAAATGGTAGCCAGTGTTTTCCAGGGTTAGACAATGTCAAGTAACTCACACTTCAGTCTGATTTACCACCACATTCTATACATATAAAACTTTAAGCTTAAATTCTTTTTCAACAGACAGTCATGAACCAAAAAAAAAGGGGGGGGTTTGCCATAAATCAGGGAAATAATGGTATTTTAAAACTCTAATCCTTTGCTACTTTCAAGAAATATGATAAACATCTTGATTTTATTCAAAACCGTCACAGAAAGATTTTCCTCTTATCAGAAGGCTGCAGCTTTTGCAGTGGGTGGAGTATTAAATGGCAGAGCAGCAGTGAGATTTGGGGGCTGAAAGAGCTAAGCAGGATGGTGCAGTGCAGATGCAGATGTAAGCAATGAAAAACTCCACATCATTCCATATAAATTCAGTGAATTTATTGGACAGCTTCAGCGCATAAAAACCTGTGTTGGGCACAAGAGAGGGGGGAAAAAGAAAGATGCTCAGTAAGAATTGGCTCCTGTCCTCAAGGAGCTCAAAATCCAGGAGGGAAGTTCAGAATAGGCATCAATGAACCACACTGAAAAGTACAAGAAAATGCCACAGGAGAAGAACAAATAAAGTGCCTTCTGGATTGGAACAGATCAAAAACTGCATGCTGTCTTGGAAGCTGGAAAAGGCTTCAAGTAGAAGGTGGCATTTGAGACAGACCATGTAAGAGATGCTGGAAGATGTGTGCTCAATGGAAAGAATAGAAGGATCAATAAACTGAGGGTAAAAATGCAGAGAGAAAGCAAGGGGGACACGGAGCAGATCGTTTGCTTTGCAGGGATAAAGAGGAATAATTGGAGGCCAAACTGTAAATAGCAGACTTAGAAAAACTATGAACAGCCCAGAATCTGGTTGGCAATAGGAGTCCTTTGGAGGTTGTGATCAGGGAAATGGTATGCTCCAAGCTGTGTTCTAGAGCCTAACACCCTGGTCCAGATAAAGATAACATCACTTGTAGAGGGATGATGTCAGGAAGGATGGAGACAAGGAAATGCATGAGAAAAATCTACCAATTATATAACCAGATTGAATTTCCTCGTACTTCTCATGAAATGAATAGCTTTATAGGAAACCACTTTCTGGCTGGTCAAAAATTGGTTTTTACTTCCAATTAGATATCTGGAATTAGCTTATGCAAAATCAGTGAAGCACCACTGTATAATGCATCTTCATTTGTTTACAGACAGCCAATACTCCATGGAGAAAGAAGGGAAGCAAAAGGAAAGAGACATACAAGGAGAGAATTCATCTGTATCAAGGATGGTTCTTGCTGCTAAAGAAAAAAGGCCCTCAGATGGATCAGTCACCCCAGCAAGTGATGTAGGGGAGAAAGGCTTGACTTGGTAGGGTCTGGGTTCCATTTCCCCATTTCCAGCTCCAGGTAATCTCTTTATTCTTGGGGAAATTCTAGGTTAACTTCTCTGATGTGCTGCTCAGTTTCTTTATCTAAGTGATGGGAGAATGAGACTTACCTTGTAAGGTTTCATGTAAAATGCTCTCCACCAAGACTGACCCATAGGTAAGTGGCTGATGAATGGTCTCTAAAGCTGCTGCATTATTGTTGGTCCTCACTTCTCTGATCACATCACCTCCCACTTTGCTGAGCACTGGGCACACATGCCAAGCTCCTTTCTGCCTTAGATTCTTTGCATTTGCTGTGCCCTTTGTCTGACATCATATTTCCCCTAGATCAACACATGACTGACTCCTCTTTAGCAATCTTGCCCCAGGTCACAGGAGACTGACCTCCTTGAAGCTTTGTTTGACTACCCCAGGTAACGTACACACCCCTGCCTCACCCTTATTTTTTTTTTTTGTTCTTTATAGCATTTGTGTGTATCTAAACTTGTCTAATTCATGTGTGCAGGTCTCCTTGTTTGTTTTCTGGTTCCCAATAAGGGAGCAGGGACTTTATCAATATTGTTTATGAATGGACTTCTGGCAACAGACCCTGGCACATAGTAGGTGTTTAAAAAATCTGTTTCTGTAAACATGGTAGTGCTGCTGACAGCATTAAACTATGTAACACATAGAAATCACCTAGTACATAGTGAGTACTGAATCTATGTTAGCTCTTCCCCCTTGCACTGGTCCAGAGAATGGCTGCTCCAAAGTGAATAAACACAATTTGGAAGGAAACAAGAAAGGAGACAGTTGTCCAAGTCTAGGTTAGTCGCCTAAGTTAATTTCTGACGTCTAGCTCTCCGCCATGACACAGCAGGTACGTCACAGGGTGCGAAAGCTTAGGTTGTCATTCTAGGTGGGAGCTTCAGGAGATGGGCTGTTTTCTGTGTGCAGGAAGAGGTTTTGTAAATAAACGGACAGGTGTGATTCTGAGGAGAGTCATCGGGAGAACTAGCTCACAGGGGTCTTATGAATGCTTTAGAAAAATTGAGGAGGAGGGAAAACCAAGCACCAACACAGACTTTTAGTGGAGAGTTCCTGGTCCAGCTGCTTAGGGTTTTTGACTCTCAAGAAGGCTCTTTCCAGAGATGGATTATAATGAGCAGAAAGACCCATATCTACCTGTTCTTCAACCTATTCTGACCTATTGCAATGGAGTTCCAGGTAAATTTGTGTACAAAGAAAGGATTCTAATTTAAAAACCTAATTCTTGTCTACCCCCTGTATTTTATATGTAAGATGATGGTGGCTCCAAGGATTAAACAGAAGACTTGGGGTGAGTACCGTGCCCCTGACTGCTGATGGGGGTCTTTCCATTGCCCCATACTCAGAAGAGCTGGGGCCTGGATTTCATTGACACATACTCTAGGCATAATAACCCAGGAGCTCCAGGGGAAGAGAGCTGTACTCCAGAATCCTGAGTGGTTCATGACATCAAAAAAGGAGGCTCATTCTTAATCACCTCAATCCAAGACCTCTGGTTATACAGTACAGCTGTCACACTGCCTTGAATTACTCCTATGGTATGTGCCCTGAGTGTGACTGGGCTGGATCCTTCTCCATCCTCTGCTTGTGGGATGACCGTGTAAAAGAGGTCAGTCCTAGCACTTGAGGCCGAGCAATATGGCAGGCAGGCAGACAGACAGACAGACAGACGGAGAATCACATTATCAAGGGGCCCTGGACTTCTGTCTTAACCTTGAGGAGAGAACTTGATACAGAGACAGAAAATTCTCCAGCTTCAAATGCCCAACGCTTCCACGGGATGAATGGGTTGGGCTACAGAGGTTACCAAGAAGCTCTACAGAACTGAGGCACATAACTGACTTTGGCATTTTATTGTGAATTCAAAATTCTGTCAATAGTTTTAAGACTTAAGATTTTCCTCCATATATGTTTTATATAAACACGTACAGACTGTACAAATATAAACATGTGTAACTTATCAATGTTTATCAATAAATAGAATTTATCAATGAAAAAACCAAATCCATGTAGGCTCCTGTTTTTTCCCAGAACACATTCTTGGGAATGGCATCAAAAAGTGGATCATTATAAAGCCAAAGGTGTTCTCCACAGAAACAAATTAGAATCAGGGTTCCTAGTACTTCAAAGCTTTAGCTCCAGACAAATCATAGGCATAACTAACAATTTCATAAAAGCAAAAAAACTACATCATTAAAATTTATAATCCATTGAAGTTATATAATTAAGCTCCACGTTCTCTGTAACAGGCACACATGTATTTTACACGTCGATTTCCTAAGGGAACTCTGCCCTAGAAACTGTGTATGAGTGGCCCCACTTGTAATTCTGCTTTACTAAAAACGTAAACAAAATTAAGGTGCTAGCTAAATAACATTAAACCATAATTAATAATCATTTACACAGACTGATTAGAAAACAATCTTAAAATTATCTCATTCAGCATTTTAGTAGACTATATAACAGTCTTATCAGCTGGTAATTTATAGTCTGGTCCATGTTTGAGGGTTCTTTTCATAGTATTTACATATATATAAATATGAAGAAAGAGAGAGAGAATTTATGGGGTGGGGATAATTTCAACGACCTGTCTTTTTTCTCCAATAAATGTTTTCATGGCAAAAAGGCATTTGAATTTATTCTATGTGACACTGAAGTTACACGAAAAATTTGTTTTTAGTTCCCATCTCTCTCCACCCATTCCTTTACTTTGAGAACAACAAAATCTCTTCAAATCAGAGTTTTTCTGATGTATAAATTGCAGCGATGGTGTGTGTTGGGTAACCTAGAGTGACCAAACACCGAGGGAGTGAATTTGGAAGAACTGACCCCCAAAAGATGCTGTCTTGGTACTGTTTTTTTTTTTTTAACATAGAAAGCTCACTCACTAAATCGGTTCACTCCTTCATGAAGAAATTTTTAGTCCTTGAGAGCCCAGGAGCATCCAAAGTCATTCAATGTCATAATAAACAAATAGAATGGCATTTTATGATTTACATAATGGGTCACAAAAATTATCTTATTTATCTCCACAATAACTTTGTTGACAGATTTCAAAGAAGGCAGGAGAGATTGTTTCCGAGGCCAGAGAGGTCCAGCTGTTAGTTCAGCATCACACAGTAAGTCAGCAGCTGACTCAGTGCCTGTGCTGCTTCTCTGCTGCACCCGTCCTTACTACGTGTTCATGGAGGCGGTAGACAGTGTGTAGCAACCAGACAGACAGTGTGGGTCTCACTGCCAGGTTCAGGGCCTTGGGACTCAAAACCTTGCTGCTCTTTCTTTTGTATTAGAGAAGAATCATCCTCAAATAGGCGGTTGCCTCCTAAGTCCCAATCTAGAATCGGCAGAGGAATAATGACTTGGAAAAGCAAAGATGATTGGTCCAGTGAGAGTCACTGTGAACGTCAGGACTTAAACTTTCTTCAAATATGATGAGAATAGGTCCCCAGATGAATCTCTCCACTGATCAGTGAGATCCCCAGCCTACACCAGGAGAATTTCAACATGGCACAGCATTTCTAAATAGCATTCAGGAATTTGAAGTCACTTTTCTTGTTAGAGGCTTTTTCCCTTCCCTAAGGCATGCCTTTCTTCCCAGAAAAATTGTAAGCCTTTGCAGAACACAGAATTTTCATTTTATTGATTGATTGATTGATTGATTGATTGCATTTGGATCGCTTTGAGGCAATCTTCTCTTCCTCATTCCAAAGTCTCTTTCCAGTCTGGTGCAATTCCAGAACTAAAGGTAACATCAATGGAAATGAAAACAGACTTATTCAGCAGCAGGAATAAGGACAGTATGATAAAGTCCTGAGATTCTATCAAATCACAGCCAAGACCAAAGCTGAAACCTTACACAGCTCTGGGATGTGGCAGCATTTACCACCCTGGGACCTTCACTCTGGGGCAGCTGGCAAGAGCCATGAACTCAGCTTTGAATGAAGGACCTTCAGGTTTACCTGAAAGGCAAAGCTGGCAAGGTCAAGGGTCTAGAAGGCCCAAATGAGACAGCTAGTTCCTTTGGAACAAAGTCAAAAGGCAGGCAGGCCATGCCTTTTCGAGGTAGCTGACGGCTGTAGCAGCATCCTGTTGTCATAGAAACGGAGAGAATCTGAGTGATCTCCTGGTCCAAACTGCAGTTGACAGATGCAGAAAGTGAGGTCAAGGAATGGAAGGGCATGGGTCCCGATCTCATAGCGTGTTAGGAGCAGAGCCAGGGCTGGAATTCATGTTCTCTGACTTCAAGTGAAGCAATGTCTTCTGATCCCCAGCACTGCTTGGTCCTGCCTCCTCCACTGGGGAAACTGCAGTGAGAGACAAGTCTTGGTGGTGTGAGCCTCCAACAGGTCTCTCCTTTGGGACCAACATGGCCAGATTCAAGGTTATAAATTGGTACCATGGGCTTTGCCACAAACTCATGGGAAAGATTCCAAAGTCTTTTAGTAAATGCTATGATGCCACTGGCCCTGCCCAAGGCTCTTTAGGACAAGGTCTGTTCTAGGAAGACAAGTGTCTCAGAGCAGAAGGTCCTGGGGCCCCAGGACTAGCAGGGGAGCTGTCCGTCTTCGGCTTCCCTCGGGGGTTGCCGCAGAGGCTGTTATCTCCTGAAGGATCTTTGCCCGGTTTCTTCCATGGTGAATAAATGGAGCATGTCCTGAAAGGACTGACATGGACACAAGCAAGAGCAAGTGGAACTCTGTGACTGACAAAGGGGCTGACCAGGAGGACGCACATTTGGACCCAGACTCCTGGAGGAAAGTGCATTAGTATCTGGCACAGAGCAGGACAGAGATGAGCCAGAGAGTCGCTTGAACATGGCTGTGACAGACGTGAACAAGCAAGAGATGTGTGCTTTTTGACCAAGACAGGCACAGGGAGGATGTGTTCTGACAGTGTCTGTGAGCAGGCACAGCAAAGAAGGAATATTCGGAGACATCTATGACTGAGATAGGACACGGTGACTGATCATGTTTGGAACACGAGCGAGACAAAGCAGGCACAGTAAGGGGACTTATCGGAGAGAACAGAGAGCGTGCAGCAAGGGCAAGATGCCACGAAGAGGGAGCGCTGGGAAATGAAAAGATCCCTTCAAGGAGGATCCCTGGAGGAGAACCCCCAGGGAACAAGGGGGCTGTCCTGTCCCCTGACTCCCTCAAGTGCCACTTGCTGGAATCCTGGAGGAAAAGCCCAATGGACGTGAAGGGACTGCACCAACAGATGAAGTGCTGGATGAAGAGAATACCAGATGCAGTCACGCACAAGCAGCAGCTTAGATCTGGCCCTCTCCCAGAGGGATGGCTGTCTTCCGGGTCACTGCCCCAGGGGCCTAAGTGTCTCTGGGATGAGCAGCCACCAAAGGAGAAGTTGCTGGGGGGTGGTATTGACTCTCCCACTGGCCACCACACTCCACTGCATCCCTAGAGAGGGGAGAAGATCATAGAACCTCAGAGTTGGAATGAATGTCACATGTGGTCTGATGAAAGAGCCCACCCACTGCAGGAAAGCCCCTCATGCCATGCAGATGGGTGGTTGTTTAGCCCCGACTTAGGAATCTCCACTGACTAGCCAGGCTATATTATTTTTGAGCAACTTTAGTTATCAGAAAGAGCTTATTAATGTGCAGCCCAAATCAGCCTTCCTACAGCTTCTACCCAGTGGAACTGCTATGCCCTCCAGGCCCACTCAAAATTCTTCCCTCCGCTAATTACGTCCTCCAAATTTTCTCTTCTCCAGGTTACACATTCCCATTTTCTTTACTAGTTCATTATATATTATGTTTTCTAGATTATTGCCACAAGGGGCACTGTCTTCAACACAATTCTTATTATGATTATCTCTCTCGAAATACAGTACCAGAAAAGAGCCCAGGTGTATATAGTGAGCCTCATTTATACCATGCACTTTTCATCATCAATTTACTTCTATGAATGTGGTCAACATTAAGTTCATTTCTGACAGTGGTAATACGATATAGGCTTATATGTTATGTAAGCGGGCTGCCAACTTCTATCTTTTTGAAACAGACGTCAGCTCCTCTGGTTCTTTATTACACTGGTGCATTTTTTTTGTTTTATTTTATTTTGAGCCAAAATGTAGGGCACTACACTTGTCCTAGTTAAATTTCATTTTACTGGTTTGGTATCACTTTAGTCAATTTAGATCATTCTAAAGCGTAACAACTTCAGCATTCAAGGTAGGATTATTTAGCACCCTTGCCAAGGAGAGGAGTTGTGAAGAATGGAAAACGGAGCAGCTTCTAACTCCGTGGAGGACTCACAACCAGCTTCCTCTCAGTGGGGGCTCGAGAATAATGACAGGGTGTTCCTGCGCCCCATACGGCCTGGGTCAGCCTCACCTGACACTACTGTACTAAACTAATTGTTGTTAACAGTTTAATGTCGACTGCCTCTTAGGTCTTCATTCAAGATACAAAGTCATAGTGCGACACGTTGTACCCCAAGAGGCCTCGTTCCAGTGCAAAAAACCACACTCAGCACACACAGCTACAACACTCACTGAGCCCCTCCCACTTTCAACCACAAGGCCACCCACTAACTCAGTGATGTGAACAGCACACCAGAAGACAGAGGCCTGGGTTCTAATGCTCTTTTAGCTTGCATCCATCCGTGCTTCAGTGACTTAGTCCCCTTCCTGTGCCTCACTTTCCCCATTTGTTAGACAAGGAGGATTATCTTTAAGGTCTTTTGCAGCTCTGACATTCTGGTTCTATGGGTAGCAGAAATGGTGGGTGACAAACACAGACCTTCTGACTGGGCACCAGCTGTGTGTGGGACTGTTCTCCAAAGCTGTGGGTAATTGCTTCAAATTTGGCTTTTAATATTCTATTGTTAGTATCTGATACTTTACATTCTGTGTGGAGGGAAAAGGTTTCACTGGAAACACAGGGAGAATCATTTTTGGATTTGTATTAAAGAATTTGAAAGACCTCAATTTCTGAATCTGTGAAATTACATGGCAAAGCTGTTAAGTGTATCTGGATAGGATAGGATAGCGAGGGGCTGAGATGCCACAACTTAAAATGCAGTGAGATCACAACTGTCTCTCCTTAAACATATGCTTGATCAGAAATATTGGCAGAGCCACTTAAAATCTCTGATGCAAAACATCATTGAAAAAGAATCTCTGATATTTTTAACAGATGAGTTTTTTAAAATGCTGTTTCTTGTTTTAATAGTTTTAGTAAAATCCTCTACAATTTATGGAGCATTTCTGTAACATTTCCCACATTTAATCTTCAATGGAAATCTATAAGGAAGCAGGATACAGAGCATTATTTCAAACAATACTCTGTGCAATGTAGATGCAATGTAGGGGCATGGATTGACTGACAGGTAACAGCGGATACAGTGCTATGAATCAGAATTCTGCCTCCCAAATCAGGAATTCTATCCACTGGGAAACATGGAAATCATTTCTGCGGTGGGTAGAGTTTTATAGTGAAGTTTAATACAAATGGTTGATGAAATAGACTTACAATTACTTTCATTCCATAAGAAGGAGGAAGAGGAAGAGAAGAAGGAAGAGGAGGAAAAGAGACAAAGGATCACTAGCTAAGTCATCTTTCACAAAATTGTCCAGAGATTGTGCATCAGAATTACTTTAGGTACCCCCAGCAAATACAGATTCACGAGATCCACACCACACCACACCACACCCTCAACAGTGAGAGATGAGAGGGCAGGGGTAGGGCAAATAAAGTAGAAATCTGCATTTTAAAAAAGTGTTCCTACACGATTCTTACACACACAGGATTATGAGTCCCTGAAGACGTATATTCTACTCACACCTGAGGCAGAGCTTAGCACTAGAGACATAGGGAGCAGTGAAGAGAAAGTCCAAGTGAGTGGGAAGGGCCAGAGCTAGCAGTGTGAGGCATTCAGTGATTATGCACAAGTGATAGGAATAAAAGCACTGAAATTCGTGCAAACAATCCCTTTTAGCAAAGTGGACCAGCAGTATTTGTTGGCTTCCATGACACTGATGAAGAAATGAGAAAAGACTTGGTGATGAGCCACGAAAAGGAGGTGGCAAAAAACGTACAGAGATGCCGCAAAGCAATAATTTTAAGGTGCTTTCCATGTGATGGGACAAAAAAAATAAAAGCCAGATTGCTTGGATACAAT
This sequence comes from Vicugna pacos, assembly GCF_048564905.1. Taxonomy (NCBI): domain Eukaryota; kingdom Metazoa; phylum Chordata; class Mammalia; order Artiodactyla; family Camelidae; genus Vicugna; species Vicugna pacos. The sequence continues at coordinate 16,128,714 of NC_132989.1, read as the reverse complement.
TAGCTGATAAAAACTAACTGAACTGTTTCTAAATAGTGAGCACATACTTGTATTAACGTTATCAGTAAGTTCAAAGATTCAAAAGGTGATGACCTAGGCCAATTTTTTCACTTGTCTTTAGATCACTATCAACCAGAACATATTGACTCTGGAAGATGCAGTATTTCCCAAACATGGAATATGTTCCATGGGTGATATGCCAAACAATGGAATACAGTATTAAGTCATTTTAATCACGGTGAGGAGATTCAATACTTCTTTCAGTCATTCTGCTTATTTTAAAGAGAAAGACTCAGTTTGGCCCCACTCTGGCTTTAAGTCTCTAATACCTAAAAGAATAGAGAGCAGGCTTTTGACTTGGAGCACTTGGCAAGCAATGGGATCAAGTTAAATTTTGATAATAATTCACGCAAGTAATAATAATTTGTCTTCTTTTCTTTTCATTGGTTTATTTTAAAAATCATCTTCTTTATATGGGTTTGCATTTAAGGTCATGATACAGAGTTTCCTCTACAAATAGATTTATTCAGATTAAAAATGTATTTAAAGACAAATAGTAAATAAATAATAGCTTGGGTAGAATGCTGACATGGGTGAAAATTGTGAAAATAGTAGGCAAATTACAAAAATCTCTATCAGGTAGATGAGAAAACTGAACTGCAGGGAGCGTAGTGTCTTGGAAGGGACATAAAGTACCACATCCTCAGGGTGGAAACTCTGGGATCTTAGGCCAGCATTCATTCTATTATTTTGTGCTACTTACAGTAAGGACCCTAAAGAGTTGCATTTATAGTTTGGGATGCCTAACCTTGTAGGCTGAACAAACTGTATTCCCAGGGGCCCCTTAATTCCATCACCAGCCTCAGATATACCCATGTTTCAACATGCTAAAGTGCAAGATCAAATTAGTAGGTATGGCTTATTTTAATCCCAATGCACCTCTGTTTCTCACAGTTACACGTACATGTAACTAAAGTCAAACCAGTTTCCTTGTGAGACTTTTTTCCATTGTCTACCACAGTTCCTAAATGACAAATGAAAGATTGGAACTTTGAATCTTTGGAGGCTCAGGCTGCCTGCTTTTTCTGCTGAACTATTTCGATATGACAGAACCTAAAAATACGTAGGGGAAAACATCTTAAAAGTATGGATCCATAATAAAAACAGCCAATATTTACTGAGTATTTAATATGTACCACTAACTGTGCTAAGCTAATCATGGATTATCTCATATAATTTTCACCACAATCTTATCACAAAAGTTTTAATATTTACAGGCTCTAGTTGAGTGGAATGAGGACTAGTAACTTGCCTACGTCAAACATGTAGGGAGAGGTGGAGCCACGATCCAAACCAGGCAATCCAATTCAGTTTCACTGCACCAGCATCACTAAATGTGCACATTCACCAAACAGGCATCCTCGACTCTTAGACACTGCAGGTAGGAAAATGTCCTGCTCTTGAGAAGCTGCCCAGATGAGCAGAGGATGTGTTGGGTGCATAAAAGTACTTAAGATCCCACAGGATGAGCTGAGCCTCCAAGCAAAAGAAAAGCAGGTGGTATGAGAGCCCAGAAAAGGAAGTGATTAGCTTGGAGGCTGAGGGAGCAGGGATCAGGAGAGTTTAAAGAGTCCATATTGGAACCTTATGTTGTTGCCTCAAGGAATAAGTAGGCTTGTGCCAGGCAAGAAAGTGAGAAAGAGTATTTGAGGCAGCAAAAGTAATCCAGAGACTGGAGAATTAACTATTTATTTAAGGAAAATGATCAATTTAGCATGCTTATTGCATAGGGAGTTAGGTTGGGGGAAAGTTGAGGGAAATGAGTTGGAAAACCAGACTGGTCAGGCAAGAAGACATACCCTTCACTATCTGCCCATTGCAAGTCACACTATATTGCTCAAGGTTATTCTATCATAGCTCAATCCAGCTGGCATTTACAGTTTAAAATCCCACATGCCTGAATGGCCTTTCCATCCTCTTGAACAATACATATGAAATAGCTTCTCTCTCTATGGTTATGTTATACGCATAGTCCCAAAGGAAAACATTATAATGTGCAACCCTGCCAGTGTCTTGCCTTGGATAATAAGCTGCACTGCAGTGGGAGTAGAGACAGACAACTAACTACCAGATAAGTTGGTTGGGGTATTTGAACAAATCACTTCTGAAGCCCTTCCCATGTCTACAAATCAAAAGTTCTGCATTATTTCAAGAGTTTCCAATTAATTAGCAAGGAGCACAGCTTCATGGTTAATGGCAAGGAGCATAGCTTAGTGGTTAACAACCAGGGCTCTGAAATCAGATGAACATCTGTTAGAATCTTGGCCCTACCACTCACCAGTTATAGGACATAAGCCAAGTTATTTAATCTCTCTGAGTCTCAATTTCCCCATCAGGAAAATGGGGATAATAATACTTGCTCCCATGATTATATTAAGGATTCAATAAGATGACATAGGTAATGAATGCACTTAGCTCAGTGCTGAGCATATAAAGCCAGTGCTCAGGAAATGGTAGACGCTAAGAATGATGATAATGAAGATGGTGATGTCTGGACAAGGAAACCAAATTATTTGTAGGCAATTCCTTATTATACATGACAATCATATACACACACACTCCTTCCCCTAAAGTCAGAAACTCACAGCAGGCAATGACAATTCACAAACAGAATAAAAATTACATTATACCAGCCAGCAAGGGAAATAAAAGTCTGAAAAGAATAAAAGGAATATGAGCAGGCACCGAATATATTTGTTTGTCAGGTTTATCAAAATACAGATTTACTCATTTCTTAGAGAATAAAAAGTTCCCCAAGAACAATTCTAGCTGTGAAATGTTTCAAAGAATCCTGCTAAAAATAACCTAAAATAGCCATGTGAATGAGAAAAGACAATTCAGAAATCACTTAGTGAAAAGCAAATTCTTGGCTCTCTGGTCGAATATAAACCAGAGCACACTCATGTTTGTTTCTATAACTAGAAGCCATCCGTTGGGTTTCCTTGCTCAAAGGTGAGAGATGACTTCACACACTTCTTGTAGGACAGCAGCTAGACCTTTCTCCCTCATTTCCTTCTCCACAATTCCCCAATCCCTGCAGTTGAAGTAATTTTCCCTCTCCTTCTGAACTTACAGCTCAGGAACTATCCTGTCCCTTATGAGGAGGATATTATGGTGACTTTGACACCAAACCACTTCCCCTCAGACCTGTTCTGACAATGAACCAGTGTTCCAGAAACAGGAGCCTTGTCTTCCCGACCTGTGTTCTGCCCTTTTGCCTACTAAGAGGATGATTATGACAGGGAGAACACAATTTACCAGTAACTTATTCTAGGCACTATATGTACAGTGTATCACACCAGCCTCAGAACAGTCTCATGAGGCAAGAACCACCTTTACTCCCACTTTTGCACAGGAAGAAATCAAGGCACTGAGAGGTCAAGTAACTTGCCCAGGATCACACAGCTTCAAAGTGGCAGGACCTGAATTCAGGTCCATCAAATGCCAAGTTCTATGTTTTCAGCCATAACCCTGCACTGATTCAGCAGTGCTGTCACTTCCCCTAGGCTGGGGTGCTGCCTTGTTACTTCCAGAGCCTGAAGTCCTGGTCCTAACCGTGCCCACGTCAGAAAGGAAGAACATGAAAAACAGATTGAAGGCACATTTCTTCATAGGATAGGTCTCCTTCTCCCTACAAATCTTTAAACAGTAATTCTTTTCATATTAAAGCCTCAAACAATATAAACTTATCCTGATGCATACATATGACAATATTTTTCTCAAACATAATCTCATGTATCAAATCAGTTGTTTACCACCGAGCACTCACAGAGCCTAGGAATGGATTTCTTCCTTAAGTGTGTCTAAATTTCCCACTGGACAGATTACTAGAAGAATCATAAAGGGAAAGAGGTTGGCCCCTGCAATTGACAATATCACCTCTGGTACATCTTCCCACTGGTAACCTTTCCAGAAGGTCTCCATCTTCAACCAAACAAAATGCTACACCAGCTGAAGTAGGGTTTTCTCTTTTGTATTTAACTGAACTGTGGGAGGACTTCTGTGGTTCTGTATTTCACACAATCACAAAGGAAGTGCCTGAGAATGTCTCCTTCAACCTCCCACCTCTTTCCTGGCCATGCTGACTAAAAATCAGTCAATGCTTCCAGGGATCCATGGTCAATCAACACTTCTAAGTGACTGGTGATCATCCAATTTTCTCTTTCTACTTTATTAGGAATATCTTAGTAAAAGGGTCCGTTCCATTTTCTGCTAAAATAAATATTCTTAAAGCTTCAATACTTGTACCCACCTCTCTCGGGACGTTGCAGAATAAACTGGATCCTTCTTTCCCATAACAGTCCTCAGTTATATTAAAAACAAGGCTTATGATCTGAATTTTCTTCAGATCCTAAACTCAGCATCCCCCATTCTTTATGTTCTTCATATGTCATGAATTCTGCAAAGAAAGTCATGATGTTTATACTCTCCTGGAGACACTCTAGTTTGCTGACACCCAGAATAAGATGAAACTTATACTACTTCTATGGGTCAGGGTTGGGCATCATTACTCTGTGGACTAAGCACACATTTACACAGGGGTATGGTTTTCTGGTGGGTCTCCTAGTGTGCTTTGGAGGCAATTCCTTCCTGAACAGCTGCTCTGACTAAATTGGGATGGCTGCATCCCTGCCAAGTACACGCTGTAAGGGAACAAGCTCAGAGAGTCTGCCTCATGGAAAGGGCTTATCTGCAAGGTTACCGCCGGCACTCGAACCACGGACATTCAGGGCACTTCCTCTCAGAAACAACAATTGCCTTCTGTGGGTTTTTTCCCACCCCCCTGTCTTGTCTTGGGAGTAGATGTGGATTAAGAGGAGCCAAAGGATGCAGGAGCTGAACGGATGTGGGCAGATAAAAGCACATATAACTCCTGGCATTGTTCAAAGACCTCTCCTGCAGTGGTAAGGAGGTGCTTTGTTGCAAAGCTCAGAGGATTAGTTTAAAGCAGAGTTTCTCAATCTCTGCACTGTTTTGAAATTTGGAACCAGACAATTCTTTGCGAGGGAGAGGATGGGAGTCCCATGCATTCTAAGATGTTTAGTAGCATCTCTGGCCTCTATCCACTGGATGCCAGTGGCATCCACCAGCTGTGAAAACCAAAAATGCCTCCAGACATTGCCAAATATGCCCTGGTAAACAAAACTGTCCACAGTTGAGACCTATCACTGTAAATCCACCCTCTCTGTAGTTTAAGACATGGAGCTAGCCTAAAGTTGAAGCATCATCAACTTTAACTTTCTTGTTCTATTGGTGCTGAGAAAAATGATAATGATCCCTAAGGGATTAGAAGACAGGCTTCCTGCTCTTTCTAGTGCACCAGTGGTTCTCAATCCTGCTGTACAGTAGAGCTCCTAAAACATATGCATTTCTGGTCCCCAACTAGACCAATTAAAATAGAATCTCTACACGTGGAACCCAGGATCTCCCAGATGACTCCAGTGTGTAGCCAGGGTCAAGGCATCACACTGCCTCCATCCTTGACCTCTGATAAACCACCTTGAGCACCTCTGGAGCTGGGTATGGTTTGTGGTTTGTCCTGCAGGGTGGTATGCACAGTGGGGACGAACCAATCTCAGGGGGCTGGTACCCAGACCCTGAACACTCTAAGAACAAGAGCACCCGCAGAGCAGAGGGGGAGAGAAATACACACAGAATGTGCCCAACTTGTTTAACACGGTTAACATTTTATGTAGGGTCAGAAAAATGCCTGCAGGTAATTTAAAAGCCAGAAGGCATATTCAAAATAACAGACCCAACTGTTCAGCACAGGGCATGATGTACCCAGGAAACAAATCCTGTCTCATATTGCTGAAACAATTATTTATAAACAGTGTGGTTAATTTAATTTCATTCATTTCTGGCTTTTCTTCTAGCAGAGGGACATTCCTTGTTTAAGGAGCAGTGTTTAGAACATAGAACTTTCTGTTGACTCATTTCTTAAGAAATGCTTTATCAGGAAGCTGAGAAAATAACTGGAGACGTCATTTGTTTATGAACAATGTTCTATCTACAAGTATAATAACAACACAGCAGCTTCTGTTCATGAAGCACTTTCTGTGTGACAGGAACTGGGCTCAGCTCTGCACACATGTTATCATGTTTAACCTTAACAGAAGCCTTAGAAGATGGGTTCTAATACTATCCACACTTTACAGGTGAGGAAACAGAGCCCTAGAGATGTTTGGTCATTGTTAAAGATTATATTGGTGGTAAACGACAGATCTTGGACAAGACGGACACCCACGTGTGCCTGACTGGAGCCCCTGCAGCCAGTAGGCTGCACTGGGTGCAATAACCCTCTGGTTACACACCAAAGTTCACCTTCCTCTGAGCCAAAGGTGGGAACTTTTCCTTGACAACATGTCTCCGTGGAAGGGATAATGTTTATGCTTCGTACTTTGGCCCAGAAGTGGGCATCCTAGAAGGCAGCCTACGCCACGCGATTACTAAACTTCTGCGAGTACATTCTGCAAATAGCACCAACTTTTCTAACCCTGAGTATTTGATGAGGCAAGTGGAGCTCTTCTGATGTTATTCTCACTGCTTTCCTGGTGTGATCTCAACAAGAACACTATTTTGTGAGAGCTGCTCAATGCTGGGATCAGGGCAGGACTGGGGACAGCTTCATGACTGTGTGACCAGAGCAGTCATCACAAGGGAATCTAGAGTTTGGTGTGAAGTTCTGCTTGCTCTCATCTCGAAATCCTTGATAACTTCATCTTTGAACTTGTGAAGCCTGAGGGACAATGGAGCAGGCATGTAAGCAGAGGCAGTGCGTGCAGTATGTGTGTTCACCATAGTTCTTTGCTGCCCATGGCATTAGTGATGCTCTGGAAGCACAGAATTCTGGGGTAACATCAGAATCTCAATACGTAGAGTTTAACAAGACTCAAAGCAAATACAATGTAAACACATAGTGTATGTGAACCATTTTCCTTTCTTCTATCGTCTGTCAGCAGCTTCTGTAACATGCTTACCCTGTATTTGCTGACTCTTGCTGGATTCCCACAGATCATGGGTCCACTACAATTCTACATTCATGTTCCTATCTACACATCTATGGCTGAGCAAGAGGGATTGCTGATGGCCCTAAGAGTCCATGTTTTCCATCTGAACTAGAACTTGCCAGATGCAGAAAGAAGGCAGTAATTTCTTAAAATAAAAGGAACTGTCAAGATATCCTATCATGTCTTTTCTCACTTGTGTCCTTCCCTGTATTAGCCAAGCATTTACATTGAAAATACTGACACAGAAAGAAAGGATAAGGTAGACCAAATCATGGTTCTTTTTCCTTTCGTCCTTCTTTACTCCTCAGTAAACCAAAGGGGGAGTGTTAGAATGTGTGTGTATCAAGAAGTGAAATAAAAACAGTTGCATTAGTTTTGTGCACTGTCTGGTGAAAATAAAATACATAAGCACATCTGAACTACAAAATAGGATTTGTATAATTTGTGTAATTTTAGTGATTCCACATACAAGTTAAATGCTCTTATTTTTGCATTTAAAACTGTCATTGCACAATATAAAGACGAATGGTAAATTTTCTGCTAGTAATTTAAAATTGTATTTTGTTTTTCCAGTAGAGAAAAGGTAAATTGCAAACAGAATACATATGACAAGTTGAAAGACTACAGATGAACGAAAAAGGATTTACATTTTAATGTCTTTTAAGGAAAATTGTTCCTGGCCTTTGAACCAGGGGCCCCACTTTTTCATTATGTGTCGGGGCTGCAAATTATGTAGTCAGCCCCAGAGGAGGCTGGGGAAGAGAAGGCAAGGTCACCACCATCCATCTTTGATTCACCCAGATTAAGTCTACTTTGGCTCAAAACAATGAGGTAAATGATGAATCCAATTGCAGCCTCCAAAGTTCAAGGTAAAGGCCAAAAAATGGCTTTTAAATGTCAAACAACTTTACAACATTAGCAGAAAACTTTGAGGATCCAAAGTAAATCAAACCTAAATTATTTTCTCATTCATGGTTAATCTTCCAATCCACTGTGTGAAAACCTTTATTTAAACGGTGAATTCTAGTGGGTTGAAATTAAAAGTTGGCAAGTGGCTTCACAGTGGAAAAACAACTAACTATTCCAGTTATGGAACTGACAATTTTTTTTTAAAGTGATGAACATTTATTTGAGTAAATACAGTCCACAGGAACGACAGGGTCTGGGTAGGGTCTGCTAAGGGCATCCATTCATTCATTCAACAAATAACATTTACTGAGCAAAATACTACACCCTGGGGAAATTCATGAGGATAGAACGATTGTTATCTGCCCTCAGGGACTGACAGTCTGACATGGGAGACAGACAACAGAGAAGTAAACAAAAAATAAATACAGTTATAAGTTCTGATTAAAACAAGAGGCAATAATGAACTGAAAGGAAATTTTTTGCTTCTACTGTTTTTTTTTTTTTGGAAAACCTCATTCTCTTTGCCTGTTTCTCACTTTCACTTTTTGTCTACCCTCATAAATTTCTCCTTTATTAAGTCCATCTATAAATATGAATATAGTAATCTTGTGCATGGAAATGCCAAAGACGTACATAGCCCATCCACTAGAATCAGTTTATTTGTTATTGAGTTTTGGTGGATAATAAGAGTTAATAAGTCTGATAGAAAATACATATTGCCTTCTTCCAGAGAGGGACTCAAATTGCTTTAGAGCTGTTTTGTCCATTAGAACTTTTTATGATGAATAAAATATTCTACATTTGCATTGTCTAATCAGGTAGCCACTTACAATATATAGCTACTGAGCTCTGGGAATGTGGCTAGTGGTCCCTCTATAGGACACCACAGGTCTACAAGACCTCCAGGTCAATGGAAAACCTGTTTATCAGGGGGATTGTGGGTGGATAACAGAGGATGATAACCAAGAGCCCAGTCAAATAGGTAAGAAGTTCTTAGGAAAGTGCTTGCAGAATTTCTCAGCCTTCTCAGGAATCAGGTGAGTGACCTAGGTTTGAGCAAGATTTAAACTTGGAAAAGCAGGGAAGATATCATAGACTGGCATGAGCAGAGAAACCCATCTTCAAAGCTAAATTTTGCAGGCAATCTCTGCTTGTGTTACCTAACTTATAAATAGTCTGCTTTTATAACATAATTATCTCTCCCGTGAGGACAGAGCTTTGCGGTTAGCAAAGTAATTTCACATCCATTATCTTGTTTGACTTTCACAGTGAGGTAGTGACATAGGCAGGATGGGAATTATTTACCCAGGAAGGCAAAACTGGTATCCTTAGTAGATTTCAAGCAGAGAAAATCTGTGTTCTAAAACGATCGTCAGCACCCCAAGTCCATACCCTGCCTTGGATCATCTGGGCTAATCAGCATAGAGACAGCTAAACAGGAGAGAGGTTGGGCCAGAAGAGAAGGAACAGAAGAATTCCTTCATTCCCTTGTCAAGTCTCACAATGTTCCAGGCACTTCACTAGGCTCTGAGGACAGAGCAATGAACAAGACTGGCAAAATCCTTGGCGTTTCCCCAATGAACAAAGAACTCCAGAATCAGAGCCCCAAAGAACCCCCAAATCAAGCCCATATGACCTTCTCCTATCACCTGTCACCCATGTGACTACGTGTGGTCACGGTCTATGTGTTCACACTATGCCTCCCAAGTAGGGATCATCACTTGGCTTGAAGAATGACTGAGCTGAGGTAAGCTTCCAAAGGAAAGTTCTCCCATATTTTACTAGTTAATATCAGATAAAACTGTTACCTTTTAAGAGACTCTAAAAGACCTAAGAATTATAAAATGTGTAATAACTCAAAAGCACAATCAATGACAACACACACTGGACTGTTTCAATCCATGAACGTCCAAGACTGTGATTCTCAAAGTTTAATATCCATTAGAATCATCTTGCCAAAAACGTCATTTCCTAAACCAGCCCTGATTCAGTGAATGGGATCTAGGAGAGTGTGTTATCACTAAACTTCCAAGTGATTCTAACACAGGTGGTCTGCTGAACCACCATGCCGTGAAGGAAAAATGATCAAGAAAAGTAAAACTAAAGGCTTCAAATAAGGAGACATAATCATGTTCTCAAACTTTCAGCGACATTGCATGTAGAGTAAAGGAAGAAACTGGGATATTTAGACTGTAAAGAAAAGCCTCAGATGGGACACATAACTAAAATGTACAGAAAGGGTCATTTCAACAAAAGAGAAATGACCTAGTTTTCTTTTGCTCCAGGCAGAACTAGAGCCAGTGGATAGAAGTCATAGGGATTGAGACTTCAACTCAATGTAAGAAAGACCTTTTCGACTCTGGAGCTTCCCAACCATTGAGCAGGCTTATTGAGTAAGCAGTAAATCAGCTTCTCTCACTGCAGAAGTTCAAGCAGAGATTAAATGACCATCATCAGTGATGACAGGAAAACTGTTGGCTATGCAGCAATCCCTCCAGCTCCTGTTAAACCTTGTGCATGACCCCTGCCATGTCCATTGTACTGAGATTAGTTGTTTATGTGCCTCTTTCATCAGGCTCTGAGCTCAGGGGAACATCACCTCTAATTCACCTTTTTATTTACCAGCTCATACACAGTGCCTGGCACATTAGGTGCTCAGTCCATGATTACTGTGAATCAAACTCAGAACCTAATATATCAACCTATAATGGAAAAGAATCTGAAAAAGAATACACACACACACGCACACATGTGTAACTGAATCACTTTGCTGTACAGCTGAAACTAACACTATATTGTAAATCAACTATACGTCAACTAAGAAAAAAGAGAACCTAATACATCAAGTTCCAGCACATTGCAAACCTGGACTTCTAATGAATTTCTGTAACTTCAAAGAAAAACATGGATTTCACAGAATCTCTTCTGCTATCCACCATGGACTCTTAACAATATTCCTATTCTTCTCCTTCAGTAAAGTTTAAAGGATTCTTTCACAAAGGTTTTATACTTTTCTTTTACTTTAAAAAAAAGTAATTTTAGTTACTGCTTCTGTGGGCAGTAGTGTTTTTTCTAATTTGTTATTTCTAGTATGTAGGAGTCACTGAAAATCAAGTCTTATCTAATATCTGGACATCTCTGTGAAATGTCTTAGTTTTCAAGGCATTAGTAAATTTTAGTAAATTTTCAAGATCCATTATAAATAGTGACAGGTTTGCTCTTGTTTATTTTTTAATTTTTGAACATTTTAAAAACATTTTTTAAAATTTGAAGTATAGTTGATATATATATAAAACACGTATAAGAATGTATGTGTATATATATGTGTGTGTACATATATATATTCTTTTTCAGATTATTTTCCATTATAGGTTATTACAAGATATTGAGTCTAGTTCCCTGTGCTATTCATTAGGTCCTTGTTGGTTATCTGTTTTATACACAGTAGTGTACATATGTTAATATCAAACTCCTAATTTATCCCTCCCCCAACCCTTTCCCCTTTGGTAACTATAAATTTATTTTCTATGCCTGTGAATCTATTTCTGTTTTGTAAATAAGTTCCTTTGTATCATTTTTTTTAGATTCCACACATAAGCATTATCGTATGATATTTGTCTTTCTTAGTATGACTTATTTCACTTAGTATGATAATCTCTGGGTCCATCCATGCTGCTGCAAATAGCTTTATTTCATTATTTTTTTGTGGCTGAGTAATATTCTATTGCGTGTGTGTGTATATATATATATACACCATATGTTCTTTATCCATTCATCTATTGATAGACACTTAGGTAACCTAAATGCCCTAAATGATCTTTTTTTCCCCACTAATTTTTATACCTCATGTTTCTTCTTTTTGTCATTTGGATTTTGTACATACAATGCTGAACAGTAGAGGTGACAAGGCATCCTTGTCTTATTCCTGATTTGAGTAGAAATGTAGCCAATGTTTTCTCATTAGATTATTTCTTCCCTTTTCTGCTGTTATGTTTGATGTGAGTTTCCTAGAGTGGCGCAAGTGACTTCTGTAAGATTAAGAGATATTGGCAGATGCGGACAACACATTTACAGAATCAGGCTGTGACAAGGAGAGAGAAGCTGGCTCCATATTCACTGAGAATCAGTTCACACACAGGATGAAGCTGTTAGAATCCATTGCACATGCTGACATTATGCTTCTTTCTTATATATGTGTGCATACAAGTTAAAGTTGCCCCAAGAAAAATTTATATGACAATGATTCATATTTGGAAACTATTTTTTAAAGGCTATGTAATGTAATATCTGGACAAACTATTTCATCAACCAATCAAATGGTACCTTCACTTCTATTTCGATTGTGGACTGGACATTCCCCCAAAAGACAACTAACTATCCAACAGAAAACAACCAAACACAACTGCAGGCATCTCTGCCACTATGTACATCAGCTCCTACAATCTGAGTGATCAAAGTCCTCTAAAAATGTCTTGCAAAAGCATATTTTATTTCATTGGCTACCCATTTGCTTGTTTAATAATAAAATTGTAAGTCAAAGGGCTATGAGGATAGGGCCAAGCACTGTAAATATACTATTCTAAACCACTGAAGCAAGACTGGCTCATTTTTAATTCAATGTGGAAAAATACAATTTCATTTTCTCAAGAACATTGTAAGAGAAAAAAATCCCACAGTCTCAGTGTGCTGCCATGATCTGGCTCTCCCCAATGTGACTCTTGGTTTGTAGACTATACTTTTTAGAGTCTCAGGGAAGATTATTTTAAAAAGTAGATAATTTTCATTTTGAGCATTTGAATCCTTCATAAACCTGAAGATAATCATGAAGATATTTCACCAGCAAAAATGTGCTGATCATGTGATTAGCCGCTATTTTGCAGACACTACGTGAGGGACTATTTGGTACATAGAGAAGAGAAAGTCATCATTTCTACCAAGGAATAATTGGCCTTATAGGAATTAAATGAGGAATTCTGTACTCTAAAGCAGCAAAATGCCATGAAAAATAGTACTGTAAGCAGGCCATTGCCATTCAGAGGAAGTAGAAAAGAACAGATGACCCAAGTGAGAAAATGTGAAAACAGTGTTTTCTGTAGAAGGAAGAGTTTAATATCAATCCTAAGGTGAGCTTCTATTAAACTGATTATTTCTTTGAATAGTCAGTGAACACCCAAGGATAGGAGTCAACATGAAATTACTAGGAATAGTCCCATCTGATTTAACCTTAGTTCCTTTTTAGAAAAGAAATTTAAAATGACTTAGATTTGAACAAGTTACTGATCTTCACAGTTTGTAGACAAGACAGAGAAAATGAGCAGGATGGTAAAGTTGACAGACTGATAAATTTCCTACCAAATGTATCCAAAGAGTCAAAATAAACATGAGAAGTGGTAACCCTAACCCTGACTCTAAGTGGGCTGGACAAGATTGAGCTCTGTGATTAACGTTTTGCCCCTGTGGCTGAATTTTACATTACTTTGATTTAACTCCATATTTTCAATATCAGCTAATTGGTTTTCCTTTTTAAAAATCTTTAGGTCTGCCTTCTAATGTTAGTTTTCCCTCGGAGCCACAAAAAGTGTCTGGTTTTAGGCACACAGTATAGGTGATGGTTCTACTTATGGAGATAGGGAAGACTTAGGAAGTTTGTGGTTGGGGTGCAGAATATGGAACTCTGTTTTGGATGCACTAAATTTGACGTTCCAAAGAGGCACTAAATGGAGTTGTCAAAGAAGCAAATTAGATCTGGTGGTCTGGAGCTCAGAGGACAGCTATGACCTGGAGATACTAATTAAAGAGAGTTGATACCATGATGACTGTTTTAAAGCTACTGATGATTAAGACACACAAAGTGAAAATGTAATTTGACAAGAGTATCAGGGACAAAGTCCCAAAGAACTCCAACATTCAGAGGCCAGATAGAGGAGAAAGAACCTGTAAAGGATACTAAGAAAGAGCTCTAGTGAATTAGGAGGAAAACCGGACAAGTATGGTGTCTAGGAAAATTAATGTGGGAAATATTTCAAGAAGGAAGGTGGGTCAATTTTAAGAGGTCAAATAAGAAAAGTGTTCTCAAAGTTTGAAACTTCTATAAGGCAAAAGTTAACCAAAGTTCAAAACCAAGCAGAAGATGGGGAAATGTACTTGCAAATTATATAACAAAGGATTAATATTCAGAATAAAATAAAGAACAACTAGAAATTAATCAGAAAAATAAAACAAAGTTGTCAGATAAAGCACCAAACATATGAAGGTGAAGTCAATAACTAATTTAAAAGAGGTTCAATCTATCAATTCATCTGGAAAATGCAAATTAAATGAAAGAGCATATTTTAAATTAGCATATTAATAGAAGATGCATAATATCCAGTGTTGGTGAGGGGAAAAAGTAGCAGACACTCTCACACCCTGCTGATGAGAATGCAAATCGTTATGGTGCTCTGGGAGGTCAATTTTACGGTAAACATAACATTTTTAAATGCACATACATGTCAACAGAGCAATTTCACTTTGGGTAGCTATTTGAAAGAAACACTGGCATAAGCACAATGAAATGTGTTCCAGGGTATTAAAAATAGTGCAGTATGTAATAGCAAAAGATTGGAGACACCTACATACCCACAAATGGGAAATAATTAAATACATTTTAATATGTATTTTTAATATGTATTTTTAGTACAGAAGATTATGGAACAGTTAAAAAGAATGAGTTAGATCTATATGTTCTAAGGTGGGATGATCTCTAAAACGCATGTTAGGGATAAAAAGCAAGGTGCAGAAAGTACATAGAGAATGGCCTTGTTTAAGTAAAATAAAAGGAGAAAAACTACGAATTTTAATGTTTTTATGAATGTTTGTAAGTGCACAGAAAAGATCACCAGATAAATAGTAATTGTTGTTTCTCAAGGGTAGGGCTAGAAGGATAAAAGCTAATTTTACTTTTCATTGTTTTGGTTTTATATTTAATTATTTCATCTGAATTTGTTGATGTCCTATTTGTGGGATTTTTAAGAAAGACAAATTTTTCTTAGATTGTTTTAGATTATAACAATTTGATCTAAAGGATTAATTTTATAATGTATTAATTTATTCATCAAGAGTTTAAGTTCCTATGATACATCGGGCAACATAGTGGATATTTGTTACACAGCAATGAAAAAAACAGGCAGGATTCCTGCCCTTGCAAGGCTAACGCTCTACTGGATACAGGGTTTAAACAGTTTTCTCTTCTCTCTATAGGCTACTCCCACTCTTACATGATTTTTTGGCCCACAGAACAATACCTCAGACCAACTTCTTGCACTTTTCATGATCCCAGGAAAAAGTAAATGTAAGGAATAGAGTATGGAGAGTCACATAAGCCATCTCTAAACTGCTCCCTCTGCTTAACAATTCATGTTGCAGGTTTCCAAAAGCAACAGGGATAAAACAGTACAGTATTAGTAAAATAGATCTCATAGGCTGCCCTAGAAACCCTGAACTCTTTCTATGACTATTTTTATGGGAAAACGCACCCAGTTCTAAACAACTGACTTAGTGAGTGCACTGCTGGAGCATACTCTGGTTGTAAGTAGTTGACAGCCTGTACTCAGGCTACTGCTGAGCTTAAATAGCTAAAAACTACCTGGCACCCACACAGAAGTTCTTGTACACACATTTTACTTAACCGTTGGATCCTTTCTGTGACACTCATTAAGGCATAATAATTAAGAAAGAATACCGGCCTACAGGAGTGTCCTCTGAGGTCCTTCTACCAGCTAGAATCTTAACACCATACTAGGCTTTAGCTACAAGACAGCCCACACTGACAGCAGAAAACTGAATTCATGCTTCTGAGCAGCCTCTGAGACAAAGCACTTATATATTTCATGACAATTCCTATTTTTTTCTTCTCCTTTCCTTATACCTACAAATGAAAAGGCCCCAATTTTCAGTTGCCAGAACAGGTGAATACTGTCATTATCAGAAAAATTAAATGCTTGTCTCAAAGAAGGAACTGTTCTTTGGAAATTTCGGTGCCTCTCAGGACAAAGGAAAAAACATCATTGATAATTCGTCTTTGCTACAGGATGAATTTATTTATCATACATGGCTTTTTACAGCTGAGAACAACTCTAAGCCAGGGTAGAAAGAAAATTTTCAGGGCTCGAAAAGAGGCATCATACCTAGCTGCTGAAATTCAACTCCAAAGTTACTCCCACCTCCATCAACCTCTGTGACCTTGGGTAAACCTCTTGACCTTTCCACAACTCTTTCATACTCCATTTCCTTTCTCATGCTGTTCTCTCTGCCTGGAATGCCTTCTTGATATCTCCTCTAAGTCTCAAATTCTTATAAAATGCTGTTCTGTTAAGTTTTCCTTGATTTCCATAGCCAAATAAGCTTCTTTCTTACTCACATCCCCACTCTGCATTGTGTATACATCCATTATATCATTTATCAAAGGGCATTACTATTGCATGTTTATCATTATATTTGT